>NC_068282.1:9541567-10210317 GCF_025860055.1 Xyrauchen texanus
AGATCCACAACTTAGTTTGGAGTGCCACCTGCACAGCAACAATGGGTCATATGTTGTGAAACCTGTGCTTTGTCTGCTTCTCAGTAAATGTTATGTCACCCTCTTGTGGTCTCCCAACACTATTACGCCAGGCTACATTAAACAAGGCCAACTGACTGAATTAGAAAGCATGCAAATAAGGCTTCTAATTGAAATGTTGGCAAATGTTAATATATTGATGCCTCAAAAATACAGTATATCGATAAAATAACTTGCAAATCAATAATGAATATACCAATATTTTATGATGTCTTTTCGCCAGCATTGTTTTTTGGCTTGTAAACAGCATGGGCAGTGGAGGGTAGTAGCACAATGCATTTACTCCATTACCTTTACTTGAGTAACTTTTTGTTACGAAAAAAATTACTTTTACTTAGTTACAATGGGTGGCATTCCTATCGTGACATTACTGGGTTTAATATTAAGTAATGCATAATTTATTGAGAGATTATTGAATGGGACTTTTACGACAGCGGAACTTCACACTGCAGGGCTTGGCGATATATAAAAAATATTTTTGCAATAATTGCCTTATTGCGATATCTGATTACATCCTCAACCTACCTTGACGAGGTTCGGTGAATTTGTTTGCTTTATTGATTTTGCTGTAAAAATGTCATTAATGTATTGAAACACAAAAAACATAAACAAAAGACATTTCTAATTCAAATTTCACTGTAAACTAAACTAAATAAAAAAGCATTAAATAACAGTGATCAAAAAATCTTATTTGACAACCTCCCCAAATCCCAACGGCCCCATTTGCCATCACACAAGCATCCTTCAACGACAACAGGTGGAAAATGACTAATAGCCTACAGATTAAGAACTAAAGACAATTATAAATGTAAAGACAATGATAATCAATATAAGTAGGCATAATAAATTCCCTAGTGTTCCCAAAATAATGTTGCCAAATGTGTGTTCTTATTGAATTTGTGTTTGTATTGCGTTTTTGTAATACAGTTAATGCTGCCAAAAGAAAACAAAATAATACTCAATTTTAGTTTCACGGTGAATGTGTCTTGTATTACTTTACAAGTTAGTTACTTTCGTCTTTGTTTTTTTAATACAAAGATATATTACTGAACCTGCAGTTTTGTGGTCACAATGCATGCCAACCGCGTGGAAATAAAGTGAACTAAAGTCACAGCACCTTCCGAGATGATCAGAGATAATTTGCTGCATTCTCATAGATTCTTGCAAACAGGGGCGTAGCACCAAATTTTGGGCCCTGGGTACAAACCATCTTGCTGGGCCCCCGTACCAAATATGTATGTATAGAAAACTGACTTCTAAGGGGCCCCCCCTGCCTCGGGCCCTGGGTACTCGGTACCCTTTACCCCCCCAGTCCGACGCCCCTGCTTGCAAACAGGGAAATTGTATCTTCCCCAGATTATTCTTGAAAAAAGAGAAAAGCCCAATGCTCTGACAAGAAGTGTTTCTGCCATCCTTTAAACAAAGTAAGCCCCAAAGACTCAAATTGCCACAAAGTAATCTTATTTTCTGCATTTTTATCAGGCGTGAGCAATATTTAGCAAGCTGCACTTCAGCTCCCTGCATTATGAATAAATTATGCAAATCTATATGTACTTCCATAGCTTTACTGTTTGCAGATTTTACATATGCTGTTGTCATTGTATTTGTTTTAACTTGCAGTTATTTGTCATTGTGATTATTCAGAGCTCAACTTATACTTAATATGTTGTCTTATGTATGATATGTATGTCAATAAATGAGGTCCACATGAGATACAAAGTAATTGCCTTTAAATGGAAATACACTAGAATGTGTATGCAATCTCAAAATAAAAGTCATACAGTTTTTTCATAAGAAATCCATTGTATCGGCTTTATCTTTATTGATTATTCGTTCTGTAATGGGGTCCGCGAGGGAATGCATATTTTGCCTATAAGACGGGCCAGTACTGAAGTAGAAACGGGCCGGCCCAAATTACCCAGCGGACCACTGGGAAACATCCAGGTGCTCCCGACGGCCAGACTGCCCCTGATGAGCAATATTTATGCATTTAACTCTCACCCTAACTATGGCAGCTACGGGCTGATTAACTGTATAAATCCATGTTAATGCCATTTGCTCTGCTATTTGAGGAGCTAGAGCATGAACAGATAGCATTTCTGCGCATGCACAGCGAGTCACGAGCGTGAGAGATGTGCAGATGCAATGCAGACACGATTCTTTCGACACTGAAAACTGTAACTACACTGTAACTTAGAACTAAAAGCTATGAAAAAGCAGAAGTTGGCATTAATAAAGCATGATCTTGCTTTAGTTTATATTTCAGCATTATATACTGTATAATGTCCCTGTGGGACATTGTTCACGTTTTCACCGTAAGGTTTCCAAACTTCTCTTCCTATTAACAAATTCATCCAATTCTGACAAGAACCCTTAAAGGGATAGTTCACCCAAAAATGTGAATTCTCGTATCATGTACTCTTGACAGATGTGTTTGACTTTCTTTCATATGCTGAACTCAAATGAAGATTTTTAGAAGAATTTCTCGGCTCGTTTGGTCCATACAATGCAAGTGAATGGGTGCCAACATTTTAAAGCTAAAAAAATAACATAAGTCAGCATAAAAGTAATCCATAAGACTCCAGAGGATAAAACAATATATTCAGAAGCAATGTGATAGGTGTGGATGAGAAAAAGATCACTTTCACATTCTTCTTCTTGTGGTTTTGGTGATTCACATTCTTCTCTGCTTATCGCCCACTGCTGGTCAGGGGAAGGATGCATAGCAAAAAAATTACAAATATAGATTTTTCTCACCCACACATATCATATCACTTCTGAAGATATGGATTTAACTACTGGAGTCATATGGATTACTTTTATGATTGCTTTATGTGTTTTTTTGGAGCAACAAAATGTTGGCACCCTTTCCCTTGCATTGTACTGACATACTTATCGGCGATGGCATGAGGGTGAGTAAATGTTGTGAGAAATTTCATTTTTGGGTGAACTATTCCTTTAAAGCTCAGCCATAATGTAATATTCTGTCTTAATTTCCCTACCCTCATGTTATTCCAAACCGGTGTGATCTTCTGTTTCTGTGGAACACAAAATATGTTAGACAGAATGTTAGGGACACATTCACTGAAAGTAAATGGTGACTCTATATATTCAATATTCTGTCTAAAATTTCTTATTGCATTGCATGGAAGATAGAAAGTCATATGGGTTTGGAACAACATGATGGTGAATGATGACAGAATTTCCATTAATAATAATAATACAAAATAATAATAATTATGTAATACATGCTAAATGTGTATTATGTAATTTATAGGGGAGTTAATTATGTCATTTGTGAAAGTAACGAGTTCCTCACTACTTGAGTACTCTTTTAGTTGGATACTTTCTTACTCTTACTCAAGTAAAAGTAATTGTACTTTTACTTGAGTACAGTTTTTGGCTACTCTACCCAACTCTGAGCATGGCTATGTTGGTCTACCACCTAAACCAGAACTAAACAAGCACAAACCAGAACATAGAAATTCATGCTGGTCCAAGCTGGTCTTTTCAGCTAGATATGTGGACATCCCAAGTCCTTCTTAAGCTCAATAAACACTTTTCCTAGTAAATAAGCAAGTAAAAACATCCTTTTCTTATATATGTATGTTTTAAGTATGTTTATTCATATGTTCATGTACTGTATATTAAGTTACAACATTAAGTACATGTAGAAATATTGTTACATAAAATTGTAAATAGATTGAATCTAATGTGTTAACCATGCTTTTCTGTTTGTTTTTCAGAATAAAACCATGAAGTCATAAGGTTGTCAAATCATACCTTTTTCAAGTCATCATTTTGTTGTTTTTGTGGATTCCAGGATCTTTTTAGAAGTGCAGTATTGAGTACTTCTGGAAAAAAAATAAAAAATAAAAAATAAATGTTGGCATGTGGAAATGCACTACAATGTGCAGCCTAATTAGACACAACTTTGGACTGATGATAATAATCAAATGCATGTGAAAGATTGTGTATTGTATTACTGTAATAAACAGCATGAAAAACTGACAGTCTTATTTTACATGAAAATGGTCTGCTTTTTGGGAGCTGCTACTACGGTGGCTGATGCTTAATATGTTGTGCTAACCTAATCATGTTTGACAATGACTTTGAACTTAGTATATGTTTTTGGAGGTTTTATTGTTGTTTGTATTTACCTTGCTCTTTGACACTTTCACAAATGCAATTACTCTATATTAAGATTCAGGAAAATTAAGTGTAAAATGTTCGTTGATCTGCTCACACATATCTTTTAGTTTTAGCTAAAATCTAAACACTTTTAAGAGCTTTTGCAAATACTCCAATATTCTTTGTCAAAGGGAATGGCTTGGTGTAAATAAAACATTCAAGTTCATGACTAGCATGGGTCATTATACAATGCACTTGAAGATAGTGTTCATTCCTGTTATGCACACAATTTTAAACACTAACTTATATATATACATACACACACACACACACACACACACACACACACACACACACACTCATATATATTCCATCTGGAACCAACAGTCATCCATGCAATTATCTAATCAGTCAATCATGTGGCAGTAGTGCAGTGAACAAAATCATGATATGGGTCAGGAGCTTCAGTTAATGTTCACATCAACCATCAGAATGGGGAAACAATGGGATCTCATTGATTTGGACCGCAGCGTGATTGTTGTGCCAGATGGGCTGGTTTGAGTATTTGTGTGACTGCTGATCTCCTGGGATTTTCACGCACAACAGTCTCTAGAATTTACTCTGAATGGTGCCAAAAACATCCAGTGAGCAGCAGTTCTGTGGACAGAAATACCTTGTTGATGAGAGAGGTCAACAGAGAATGGCCAGACTGGTTCAAACTAACAAAGTCTACGGAAACTCAGATAACTGTTTTGGGGGCACGAGGGGAGCTACACAATATTAGGTGGGTGGTTTTGAAGTTGTGGCTGATTGTCCAATGAACAAGTAAATTTTTTGAAATGAGGAAAAACTGAGTATGGTCATAAAAAACACATTTGTGCATGGAACTACTTTCTTACACGACGGATCAGAATCTGCCCTTGCTGGTTCAAACCAACTGATGCATCCAAGCCTCCATTAGTAATTCAAAAATGTCAGTTCAGAAACAGTATCACGGCTTGTGCTCTTTTGAACAAGTTAGAGAGAGACAGAGAGAGAGAGAGAGAGAGAGCATGTGCGATCACCTGTTGCCACACCCAAGAAGAGATACTGTCAGCTTTCTGAAGGTCAGCTTTCTCAGTGGAAAAATAGCGTCCAAGCGGGGGTATTTCTCCCTATTTCATGGTAGCGGGTGTACAAGAGTTGATCACTATAGAAACCGCAATGTCCTCTGTCATTTTAAACAGCACACATTGTGTAATTAATCAGTCTGTTGTGTCTCTCAGCTGTGATGAGTTGTAATGCTGAAGTTGTTCGTTTAAAGCTATTTAAAGCTATTTCCTAGCTTTATTAGTGTAGTAGTAATACAAGCAATCAAGAAGAGCTGTTGTAAATGGCTGATGCAAATTCAATTCATGTCACTTAACTTGCTCATATTACACACAAAAATTATCTTTTGCCACCACCTGCTGGCTAACATATGTAAAAAAAAAAAAAGACAAACAGTAACACATATGCACTGCTCTTACACTTTAGTTTAGAATGGCACAAATACAAGCGGAGTGATACACACACAGTGAAGCGTCAGAGTGCTGATGGTGTCAGACCATCAGTTTTCACGGAACGTCTCTCGTCCAATCAGATTCGAGGATCAGAACTAACTGTTGTATATATATTTAAATAATATAAAATTATAGAAATTGGTATGATTATATGTATTATATATATAATCATACCAATGATTATGTATTAATACAATGCTGTATTAAACAGCTAATACCACAACACATAAAATAATTGTCTCATGTCTCATAGATCCAAATCTATTGCTAAAAAAATAAACACCTGGAAATAATGAATGGCCAGTTTTTCAAATTAGAAGCTAGTGCATGGGATATGATAAAATAAAAAACCTGCTCAAACCCAAGTTGTGAAGTTATTTAAAATCCACTTTTAAATAATTTTCACTTAATTATTCTGATAAAAATGTATAATAATTGGATCTTCTTCTTTTAAAAACGTTTAATATTTGATCCAATATATTAAAACATACGTATATGATGGGGACATGAAAATGTAAGGCATAGTAGGAATGACCCATAGACAATTACTGTAACTGCATAGTTATTTATCATCACTACACATTATCAGTTACACATCTGCTAATTAATTCACAAGAAGTAAGGGTTCAATTACTGCATACATTCTAAAGAGCTGCATTTTTTGTACAAGTAAACATCCATTCAGAAAAAGACATAAAATAGAGAGAAATACTATATGGATGTATCATATGAACACATGATAATTCATAACTCATAACCCATAAAGGTTTACTTACCAAAGTAAAGACTGAACATTCTGTCCTTGCTATATTTGGTCAGAGAATTATACTGCCACTAAATTGCTAAAATTGCATGAGCCGGTGCGCAGTAAATTTAACATCAGTACACAGCTCCTGTGGTGTAGTTATGCATGTGCTCATGTGCATAAAGTATGTCACACATGTGAGTCAGCATGTCAAGATGAGTTATGATTTCTATCGCTTCTGATCCATATATGGGCCATAACGCCCTGACCTGGTCATACCAACAGGCACAGAAGATGTCTGGTCTTGGCCATTTAAAGCTTTTGGAGATTTTTTGCTCATGCATACAATTGTATCCAAGAAATCCTAAAGAATCATTTAGCATTATATTTGATCTCCAAACCACCATGGCATATACATTAAATATTTTGATAAGCATCAAAACACATGCTTTATCTTTTTTCTTCTATAACTTTTTGTTGTATTTGAAAACTATTTGGTATTGCTTATATGTTGTTATACGCATTTAGTATTTTTGAAACAGTACACAAATTCAGTAGGCATATATTTACAAATGATACACAATTTTTGGAAAAAGCATCATCAATAAAAAAAAATCACAATTTTCAAGGCTCCTACACTATCGTTCTGAGTAGCACAATCTTTTGTTTTATATTGTCTTATATGAAAAATACAGCATTTTTTTTTTACATAGTTTCCACAAATATAGCCACAAATAATGCACATTTCTTAGGAAACAAGAATCAATATAACTGTTTTCTTAATGGTTCAAGGGTAACTCCAGCTTACCTTTCTCGGTGCATCATTTAAGGAAGCTTTTCCCTTTAATGCCACTGCTATGTTCGACACTTTCTCCTGGAATACAAGTTGCCTGATTTTGAGAGCATAGTTTTTAAGACCCTCTCTGCTGCATTCTCCAGCCTGATTCAGTATCAAAAGGAGGAGTCACCCTCACATCTTTGATCAGTGCTCAAGAGTAAGCCTATCCTTCAGCCATTACCCCTAAGGAGCAACAGGACACCTTTAAGGGCCATCTTAAGCAGCGGTGGCAAAGGTGAAGAGTCCTCACTCAAAGCTGAACAAAGGGCACAAGACACACTTTACAAGTAAGTTCTAGTCACAATCTTTAGTAATTATACTTCAATGCTAGATCATATGCAGAATGCATTGGCCAATCAGCATAGTTTGGGGTGTCCTAATTATCCATATATTCCTTGGATCAGTGCAGATGATTGGATAAAATGCCGCTCTGTCTTTGATCAGGTATCTATATTGTTAATGTAGGGATAAGGGAATTTGCTCAAAACTGACAGCATCATCCATGCAGATTCAAAAAGTGTGGCGAATTCCCATCTACTACATGTGTTTTGTGATGATTGGCAACGGAGCAGAATAAGTTCTTTCATGATGTAAATGGATTTTAACAATGTGACTGTTATGTAAAAAGAAAAAAAAACAGAGCAAGCAAAATGTAAGATTCCCACTGAAGAATGAGAAGCCCTTGGTAAGCTGAACAGATACATCTGTTGGTACAATTTATTTTGTCTTTATGTTCTCTATTCCAGTCAAATGGCTTTGATATTATAATTTTGTGACCAATGGATGCTACACCATCTTTTTGTTTAGTTTTGAGCAGGTTGTCAAAAACAAACAACATACAGTTTCATGTATATTCAGATGTAGATGCTTAATTAATAATTGCATTGCTTACTCTATTTAATCATTATGTCATAAAATGTACTTTTATATAATGACCATAAACGTGAGGGTGCTTCTTCATATTCTGACAATTTCATGTCCCATTTCAAGGTCACATTTAAACTGACTAAAAACTTTATTTTTTATTTTTGGTACTTTTCAAGTGATTTTTACAGTACTTTGTACAGATTGTACTGTTTTATCCTTGTCCCAGAACCAGACTTTAAAATATTAAACTATGAAATTATGAAAATACAAATTATTACATATTTTAAACTATGATAATCCAAACAAAGTGTAATAAAATAAACCTTTTCAATGACTGTAACCACACCATACAATTTTGCCCCTAATTAAGTTTGTTTTTTAAAAGTGAGTGTACTTGCTGACAAAAGCATCAGTGAAGAGCATGCTTGAGATTAAATATGAGAAACTTCAACGTAAATGTTACTTGTAAGTAAAATATTTCTTGTGATTGTCATTTCTAATGTTTTGGAAAATGATTTAGCAATATTATGCAAAAAGTGTGAAAAATAATTTTAGGATACATAAAATGTTAGCTATGAAATAATCCTGAGCAATTTGACCATTTTAATTAAAAAATGTAATTAAAATAATTATTATTTCCATAAAAAATGTAATTTAATATTTGATATGTTTTGTTTTTGGAAATTACACTGCAGTAGGAATTTTCATGACTTTCAGAAAAACAAATGACAAAGAGTTAGAAAGATTAAATTCTAAAGAAAGACTTCAATTTCGACAAATCCACAGAATGAAGTGTTGAAGAAACAACCACTAATGGTTAGTGATGATGACATTTAATCACAACATCCATAAATGTAAACTGCTCTACAAATGTTCTTTATGTTCTAATATTTACTTTTAAAACTCAGAGGGCAATAATACCCAAATATTTACCCAAAAATAACAACAATCCCTTTAAGGCCAGTGTAAGGGTATGAAAAGAAAAAAATCACTAAGTTATAAAATATTACTTAAAAAAAATTTCAAAATAGTACTGTAGGAGGTCCCGTGGATTCATTAGTTGGGGGTTGACATATCAGGTCACAACCCCTTGCAGGCATTCCTTGGGCATATTAATAAATCAATCATATGTCTCTGTTGCCAGGCATAAGAAGAAGCTGTCTACAGATAAACTTGATTTACTGCTTACACAGTGAATCAACACCTTATATATGGTGGTATGATTAAAGTATGTTCTTTCTAATAATTTTTACATTGCTGGTGGTCCATGTAAATACCTGTGTATATCTTTACAAGGAACATGTAAAATGTTTAATATGGTAAAGTAAAAGTAATTACAAAAATAATATTGAAATCTCTGTTTTGACCCCTTTTTGATTGGATTGCAAAAATCTTAAATTTTTTACAAAACACTGGAAAATAAAATTTAAAATAACAATTTATTTCCAAGATGATAAATGAACGACACTCGCATGCAACGTGATGAGGTAACGTGGCATACTAAAAATATGTAACGTACTACAGTTATGAAAATCATAATATTTTGCATACTATTTAAATCAAATAGTAGGCAGTATACTGTACAGTAGTAAAAGTAGTACCATGTAGTATAAGCTCATATTCCATAGTCTATATTTTTTTTCATATGCATACATGTATATTTGTGTACATAAAATAGATTTATGCCAGAAACAACTATAATAATTACATTTATTTTGAGAATTAAAAGGGATAATGAAGGATATAACTAGATTTATCCCCAAGGCTGCTAGCTGCCACAAAGAGATGATAGAAATATTAAAGGATTACCAATGACATTGTTTACGAAACCTTTAATCTGACTTCTATGTAGCACATTTGGGAACTGTATTACTATGATATGAGATCATGAAGAAATAGATCTCTTAAAAAATGTAGACACACTGCATTTGAGATGAAGGTTTGCGTCAGCGACAGCATTTTGATGGATAGTTTTATGAGGTATGTGACCTATAACAGACAAAAACATGCAGGGCTACTTGACTCACACCACTGAGCACATGCTATACAGATATAATAGGAAGTCCTCAATGTACCATTGCATTAAATTACTTAACTACAGAAAGCAGCAACCTTTCTATATATCGGTATCATAGCACTTCTAATAACACATGTCTATTTTAATTAACTACATGCTGGTACTGTATAACATAGAATTTGACAACCAAGTGTACACTTAGCCTAGTGTTTAAAAGGGTTTCAGTTTAGGGTATTTTAATATATATATATATATATATATATATATATATATATATATATATATATATATATATATATATATAAGTAAAATAAGGTCTATGGTTAACATTACTTGATGAGACTTTCAAGTTTTCATCTACAACATATATTATTGTATATGGGCGGCTGTGGCTCAGTTGGTAGAATGGGCCGGCCACTAATTGCAGGGTTAGTGACATGACTCCACATGCCGAAGTGTCCTTGGGCAAGACACTGAACCCCAAGTTGCTCCCAATGGCAGGCTAGCGCCTTGCATGGCTGCCATTGGTGCATGAAAGTGTATGTGAATGGGTGAATGAGTCAGAGTGTAAAGCGCTTTGAATACCGTTAAGGTTAAAAAGGCTCTATATAAGTGCAGACTTATATGAACAGTATTCAAATGTAAAACCATTAATTTGCTTTCAAACATACTTTGCTAACAAGTTGCAATAAGGTCTACAATTACCACAAGTATGGGATTTGAATTGCTTGAAAAATCTGAATAGAGATGCACTGATATATCAGCCAAGCATCGGCTAATAAAAGCAATTACATTTTTGTACTATCAGACATCGGCTGATTGTTTTAAAACAGCTGATTATCAGGGCCGATTATTTCCTGACTTTGTATTTTAGAATTTCACAAGGTGGAACAACCTTTAAAACTTTGAACAATTTCAACGTATATGATTGCTCACCTTAAAGCTCAACACAGAAAGGAATATGGCGAGTTTGTTAAATCTAAAGCGGAGGCTGCGTCAGCTAAAAAGATCCTTGTATGAAACAAGGTAAAAAATGTAGAAACACCAAACTATTAGGACTGGTATCGGAAGATGTTGTTCCAAATAACCGTTTTTTATCGGTATCGGCACACAAATTTTGTATTGGTGCATTCCTACTGAACTGTTTAAGCCCTTATTAGTATATTGTTACTTACACCAAAATTGATGTTTGAGATATGACTGTGTGTAATTTATGTGAAAGTTTCTTTAAGTAATGTTAACATCAGACCTTATTTACTCGAAAACTGCTATTCTAAAAAAAAAAAACATGGAAATTCCAGTGGAAACCCACTGGAAAAATCTTTCCAGTTATTATTTCTTAGTAATAATTTAGAACTGTTTTCTTGCACTTTCAGACACAATTACTGTCTTTCTCATGATTCTAAGAAACCCATCTAATAGAGACTTCAGCAGCAAGGGCAAGGTTTACTCAAAAAGTGTCAGCGTTACATTCCTATAGTAGACATATTGCTTAAATTCTGAGGTTGCAGATTGCTGTAAGTGACACTGTTGCCAGCTTTTTCCCTGTGACTGCCTCATGAATTACAACCAAGACAGCTGGAGTCTTCATAATGCTGCTGAGAAAAGCTGACAGCAGCTCTTAGCTCGACTTCTAAGCGCCATGGTCTCTGCCTCAGGGAACAGACCTGATTAGAGTCAGATATTCATTATGTTTTTTCATCAGATCCACATCAAGCACATTTTGAAATGCTGCAAAATCTTAAGCTTTGGTCTAATTTCCCAATGATATCAGAATTTTAAAGATTAGCTGAATCAAGGCAACAGTCAGGGAAACTCATCAATTGAACATTTATATTGTTTAGTATTTTTGGAGACTGTCCATTGCTGATTATTGATACCAAATGTAACATCCCACAGGAAAGGGGTTTCTGAATTCCACATGCCACGATGAAATTTAGGAAAAGTAAGGATGAGGAACCCACTGCACCTGGGCAAGGTAGATATCCGGCCATTTTAATTTTCAGTTTTAAAAGCTTTCATTGAGTTTTCATCAATTAAGTTTCATGTGTATATTATCACAGCTCTTTGCTATCTTTTCATTTTCTCAGTGGCAATTAGGAAGCGATCTAGAGTTCCAGGGGTAATGATCACCCAGTTTGTGGAAGAAATCCCAGAAGGAAAAAGTCACCCTGATTTCACCCGCAAACCTATTGCCCTTACTATTCAGGAAGGTAGAGTAAAGCTGAGTAAATGCCATGCGATGACATTCATGAGAATTTTGAGCTTCCAACTTTGTGGTAACATTTTTGTGAAAGACCCTTTTTCTTCTCAAGCATGACAATGCCCTTGTGCACAAATCAATGTCCATCGCAAATTATTCACTGAGTCTAGTGTAGAATACCTTGACTGGCATGTACAAAGCCCAGACCTGAACTCCTCTGAAAACCTTTGGGATGAAATGGAACACTCACTGACTGTGAGACAGGCTTCATCACCCAATATTAGTGCATGACCGCACTGATGCTTTTGTGTCTGAATGCGAACAAATCCCCTTTGTCATGTTCCAACATATAGTGGAAAGCCTTCCCACAAGAGTGGAAACTATTAGGGTGGATTAATACCCATGTTTGAATGCTCTGCAAGAACATATGGCCGTGTTTGGTGCTTGGGTGTCCATACAATTTGACAATATTGTGTGCCTTAGTTCCTAATAAATTATCAAATAAATCGCATGACTGTGGTGACATTTCTGCAAAATGATATTATGTGGCTTTAATGACATATCAGCCATACATTTTCTCCCAAACAGATGAGGTTTTAAACTGAAGGTTGATGGCCAATCAAATTTTCAAATCAACCCCTACCCCTCTAACCTAAACTTTAAACTTAAACTTAACCGAGTGTCATTAAAAGCAGGAAAAACTCAACTGCTGAAGCAACCACACCATTTTGTGGTGCTTCTACGACACTTTCGGCTCAGGTGTCGATGTGTGCATTCTTCAGTTCTCATACACCATACATATGTATATATATATTTTAGTAATGTTTCTATGAGACTAGATTGTATGTTTTTCAGCAGTACTTAACTGACTGTGTTAACAATTTCACAGGAAAGTTTGGGTTTTTCAAAGCCATTACCACTGGAGATCCAACACCAACAGTGACATGGGCTAGAAACAATGGAGACATATCTGATCCTGAAAGATATAATGTTTTGGATGATCCACTTACAGGAGAACATCAATTGCAGGTGCTATACTTGTCTGTAACTTGCATAATGGCATTAAACTAGATAAAAAAATATTTAGATAGATTTATAGTGTAATCATACAGTACATTTTAAAAGCAACAACATTAACATCATATCTCTTGCTTGCATTTTTGTTTGTGCTACTGTTGACACTATATTAATTGAAACAATATTTAATAGATGCCCAATGTTGGAGTTGATCAAGCAGACACCTACAAGTGTTTTGCAAATAATGAATTTGGACGTGCTGTGGTCACTGTCACACTCAATGTGATTGAAGGTCAGTAGAACATAACTTTGTAGATCAATGGTGTCATAATTTCAGAAGTACAAAAATTAAATGTACTTACCTCGGACATATGTGGCAAGCAGCAAGCACATATGCAAATACCGGTTTATCAATTTTAAAATTTCCTAAAGTTTAATATTTAAGAGGTGAGAGATACCCAGAGGAATGACGCCGAGCCATATGAAGAACAAGCGGTCTGTCATGTTATTAAACCAATCAGGTCTGAGTATACGGGTCTACGAAAACCTCATTTGATTAGCTACTAGAAGCAGATAGACCTGCCTTCCTCCTTGTGCTTGCAAAACTCTTTTCAGTGAGAAATTCATGCCAAAAGTGTGAGCGCAAGAAAGGGAAGATGGAACAGTGTATATTGGATTATTTCTGGAAAATATTAATGCCACAAACAAACACAAGTCATTTACATGTTTGCAGTAGTTTATTTTACACATACAGACTGATTCAATGTGGTCTATCCGTTTTGCTGTTCATGACATACTTTCTTTGCTTTCATATCGCTGATTGTAAGTTTGCAATGTTTTTAGCAATGTTTAGTGCCAAAAGTGCCAAAAGTGTAAGTGTGAAAATATAGGAAGTCTGAAGAATACACACCAAATTTGTTATTATGCAATTACAGAGTCCCAACACATGAATTACACTCATGCAAAGCGTTAAAGTATTGTTAATATTTTTTTTTTTTACACTTGCAATTTGATTTACACTTTTACAAAACTTTCTGTGTGCATGCAATTTATTTTTACACTTGCAATTTGATTTACGCTTTCACAAATCTTACACTGTGCATGCAAATAATTTAAGCACTATTATACCTTCATATCTATGTGTTTATTGATTTTAGATATCTTTAATATATAACTTGTTACAAAGCTAATTAATATTCTTTGTTTCAGTTGGATTCAAGAAGAGCAAAGCAATGCAGGAGTCACGATTAGGTCTTTTGGCATTCAAGTATTGGATAAGTCAAGCAATGAGAAAAAGAAAACATATTTTAAATATGACCGCTGTTCATCTAAAGATGAAGCGTGTAAATCTATTTCTTTTCAGAACAAAAAGAGAAAGCAGTAGCCGATTTAAAAAAGAGCCTAAGGACTCGGTAAGTTCATACTATCATGATGATATCAGCACAACATGCATAAAGAAAGACTTCATTAACTGTTTGTTGAAATGCAAACACATATGCGCCCAACAATTACAGTGATGAGGAAACCCCAGAACTGAGAATGTGTGCTCTGATTCATTAAATATTGTTGTTTTTGCAGAGCTGATCGCCAAAAGGAGGAGAGGAAAGATGGAGAAGTTGATGATAAATTCTGGGAACTGTTGCTGAGCGCTGATAAGAAAGACTACGAGAGCATCTGCGCAGAATACGGGGTGACGGACTTCCGCTGGATGTTGAAGAAACTGAATGAGAAGAAAAAGGAGATGGAGGAGCAGCGGTCGCAGGTACAGTGCAAATTATTGCAACAGTCAAAAAACACTACCTAGTGTTGAAGTATATTCATTTTAACAATTTTCTTTTCTTTCTTTTTTTTTTTTTTTTTGCCAGGCTTAAATATGGATCAAACCCATTAAAAGCTATTAATGTTGAAATATATAGCCTATACATTGGAATCCAAAAGTCTGAGATCATATTGAAAATCTGTTGTTCAAAATTGAATTTAAACAGAAAAGTTAGAGATTATAATATATAAGATTCTGCAATAATTCTAGGCCATTAATCAGATAAGCATTATGTGTGACACTCTTTTGAATAAAGGCTCAGACTGACTTGCTTACACTGAAGCACAAAAGATGCTCTTTGGAACATTTTCAAGTCATGCTGAGATAACATGGATCATCAGGTATTGCATTAACTCAAGTTCATGCCAGCCCAAATGCAAACTGTCATAAAAGCAAAAGGGAGGACAGATTCTGAAATGTTTCAATTGTTTTGCTTATAATATAGTTTAATTATAAGCAATAACAAAAACACTAATTCAGAGATCTTAGACTTTTGGACTCCTCTGTACCGCACCTGCATAAATGTTGATTTGTTTACAGGCATATGATGATGTGTGAAATACCTGACCAAGCTCTCTTACTAATTTGGCTTGAGAAGTGCATGCGTATAATGCCTCTGTAAATCTAGCCCTTGAAGTATCTTTTGAAAGTTTGTATATTTTTAACTGGTCTTTCCTCCTACAGTATGTTGAACATCTCACCAATCTGAGACACATTGAAATTAAGACGCCAGGATGTGCTGAATTTGAATTTGAGATGGCCCTTAAGGATCCCAATGCCAAAATCTTCCTATTCAAGGTTAAGAATATAAATTCATTATAATTTAAGTTTCTGGCTGGACTAATCATTTTCAAATACTTTATTACACTGTGTCCTTTGGAGAGAGCTTTTGCGTCCATTGCGCCTGACACTATTATATAGTAAAAGTAAATACATTGCACAATTTATGCAATAATTTCTGCATTTATGCAAAGGAAACAATGAAAAATGTTTTCTTGATTTCATTTTGTGTCATAGGATGGTGTTCTGGTTCCATTCAACAATGAAACAGATGAGAAGCATTCTTTGCGCCAAGTTGGCAGGAAATTCATCTTTAGTGTTCATGGTCTGAATCCTGAGGATGCTGGATTGTATCAAGTGGATGTTGAGGGGGTCAATGTCTTCTCCACTGACTTCAAAAGTGAGCTTTAAGGATTTAGTTAAATATATTTATACATATCTAGCTTTTTAAAGTGCGATATTATATGGTTATTTTACCCAGAAATGAAAAGTCTGTAACCATTTACTTTTTCAAGCTCTATATTTCTTAAATGAAACACTAAAGTGGAATGTCCAAGCTGCTCTTTCCACACATATTTCATTTCTGAGGGTGAACTAGCCCAAAAATAATAATTATAATAATAAACATTTATTTGAGCTAAAATCTAAAAGCTAATTGAGAATGGCTAATATTTGGGAGTTAGTATTCCTTTATTTCAGTAACATTACACTAAATATTTTCTTTGACTTGAATAAAACCAGTTTTAGATGTTACCATTTTAGATGGTACCACATGAAGTACAATATTTGTTCAAACATTTTATAGCATATACCAAATGATCTGTATCTCTGCAGTTCCAATGGTGGACTTCTTGGTGAAGATTCAGGAAGTGAAGGCTGTGGAAAGACAGGATGCAGTGTTTGAGTGTGTCTTATCTGCTCCACTCCCTAAGATCTCTTGGGTGGGAAAAAATGCTTCTCTGGTACCTGGTGAAAAGTATGACATCACAGTCTCTGAGGATATGCTAATCCATAGGCTGGTGGTGAAGGACTGTATGACGGTGGACAAAGGCATCTATGCAGCTATGGCTGGAATTAAGTCTTGTAATGCCTGGCTGCTAGTGGACCGTAAGATAAAATTCAGACATTATCCACGTACATTTATTTTCTGATTAACTTACACATGTTAACATGCAGATCCACACCTTTGAGAAATATACATTAACTGATATCATGACACGTTCAACTCCCTGTCCAATCATTATTTTTTATTGTTTGAATGTCTGCTTCAGAAGATTTGATTCATGCATTCATTTAGAATCCTTTATTCATATTATAGTCACATGCTTCTACTTAAAGCAACATGATTAAGTTGCATAATAGTAAACTCAATTATATAGTTTATATATGGTCCAAACTTTCAAGCACTCATAAACTATTAGTAATTTGAAATAGCAAAATTGACCATTTGAATAAAATTATTCTTTGAGATATATCCAAATGAATAAGCAGCACAAAGGAAATTGATTGCTTGGATTGTTCACAATGGCCATTTAGGTCCTCTGTATCATTGAAAGCAGGAAGTACGTGCGCAGCACCATGTAGACATTCTGAAAGTTTTCCACAGAAGGGTCAGAACATTAACACCTCATTCCTATGTTGGTCTGCCCTTGGAACAGCTGACCCGGATCCAAACAACAGGGGCAAGAAAGCAGCCCGCAAAACCACCCAAGCAGGAGGGGGTGGTGCAGACCTGGTCAAGATTGCGGCAGAGCAGCAGGAGAAGCTGCAAAAGCAGAAAGAGGAAAGGATGGAGCAGCTGAAGCAGATACAGGCTGAGGAGGCCATCACCAAAAAAGAAGAGCCACAAGAACTGCCAAAACCAAAAGATAAACCTGAGCCTAAACCCAAGTCTAAGCCAGAGCCAAAGCCGGACTCTGATAGCATAGCAAAAGAACCAGAACCAGAGCCGGAGAAAGCTGCTCCACCACCTCCAGAGGAAGAAACACCCAGTGAGGAGCCAACTAAGAGAGTGAGGACTGGACCCTTAGTCCCAGACACCATAATCGGTAAGATGGGAGTACTGATATACTGTAGTAACCAAAAGTCATAGTAAGTTGTGGAAAATGTCAGTTATAAAGAATGTGTACAGGTGTCCAATCCTTTGACTGGTAGTGTGCAATAAGTGTAAATGCTTATGTAGAAATACCAACCTTTAATCTGTTTTCAAAATAACTGTTGTTCAGACCCAGGAGTTCACTTCATCGGTGGGCTGTCAGATATTTATGCCATCATCGGTCAGACAGCTGAACTGGAGTGCAAGCTAAGCCGTGAGAACTGTGATGGCATTTGGTATAAGGATGGAAAAGAGGTAAACAGTGAAAAAAAAAACTATCAGTACGCTAAACATGTAATGCTAATGTATAATGCTCCGAACTCCAGTTTAAGAGTTATCTACAACATCTGCAACTGTAACACACCAATATTTACAAATGAGAAAATAAAAAATCCTCTAAAAATTATAAAGGACAAAGAGGATTTATTTACACAAGATCTAGAGAAGTGAATGTGGTTAGTAAGTAATAACCTTGCTGAAATATCTGTTTAGATAACAGCCACAGATGATCTGAAGATCATCAAAGATGGGGCATTTCATAAACTAATCATAACTAACTGCACAGATGAGGATAATGGAAAGTATCGATTTGAGGCAGATGGCCGTAAAACGGAAGGAATATTGGTGGTGGAAGGTAATTTTCATTAATCACTGATATAATTATGTCAAACACATAATTACTTGAGATGACTTTGATAAACAGAATACAATTTGTTTATTGTATACTATTATTTCAGACCCACCAAGACTGAATCCAGATGACTTGGCTAAGTTCTCCGAGCCTGTGATCATTAAGGTTGGCCAAAATGCAATTTTTAAACTAGACTTTGTGGGACGTGAGCCAACGAAAGTGCAGTGGTATAATGAAGGTGAGGAGCTTCTTGAGGATAACCATGTCAAGATTGAAAGGACTTCCAGTCACAGTCGCCTTTTACTTGTGAAATGTCAACGCAAAGACAGTGGAGAAATAAAGCTCAAGCTCAAAAATGAGTTTGGAACCATTGAAGCCCTTTCAAGACTGATTGTTCTAGGTTGGTATATGAAGGCCCATGATATTCTGTACAGTTTTTTTAATGCAGTAAACACTGAATTAATGATTGGCCACACTGAAATCAAGCATTTCTTAATGGAATTTGTTAATATAATCCAACTGATCTATTAGACATTTGTATACACCACTTTGAACAACAAAGACCAACAGTACTTACAACAGTAGACGTCTTCTTTTAATTGCAGATAAACCCACCAACCCATTGGGACCTATTGGGGTAATAGAGGCATCAGCATCCTGTGTGGAGTTCAAGTGGAGGCCCCCAAAGGATGATGGAGGTTCTCCTATTATAAACTACAACATAGAGCGTAACCAAATTGGGCGCAACACCTGGAAAAAGATTGGAAAAATCCCTGGAGAGCCCCATTTCAAGGACACTGATGTGGACCATGGAAGAAGGTACTGCTATCGAATCAGGGCTATAACTGCAGAAGGGACCAGTGACAGTTTTGAGACAGAGGACATCCAGGCTGGAACCAAAGGTGTGATCTCTATTTACATTTCTATTTTGTAAGTTTGGCTCTAATTAATCTCTCACATTCTTGGACATGATTTAACTGAATTATGGGATAACATCTAATGATTATTATTAGGATAATTCAAAATTGACTAATTTGTTACAGCATATCCTGGACCTCCCTCTACACCCAAAGTGGTCAGTGCCTTCAAGAACTGCATCACTCTGTCATGGATTTCTCCAGCCAACACTGGTGGAACCAACATTGTTGGCTACAATATGGATAAACGCAAAAGGGGCAGTAACATATGGGGTCAAGTTAACCCCCCTGACCAGCCAATCAAAGGTTATTGTCTTGTGCAGAAAGAAAGTAATTTTTTCAAAAGTTGAGCATTTACTAATGCCTGCTTCATCCATTGTCCTCCTCAAGGCAAACAGTATGATGTAAAAGATGTTGTTGAAGGTATGGAATATGAATTCCGTGTGTCAGCCATTAACTTTTCTGGCGCTGGAGAACCAAGCACACCCTCAGAATTTGTGATGGCCAGAGATCCAAAAAGTAAGTCTATGGCAATCCAATAATTAGCATAATTTGTTTTAAGAATTATTATGATGTAAGTTAAATGATGGTATGAATCTGCCTATTTAAAACCCAAAGAAACAAGAAGCCAGAAAGAGAAATATTTAGAAAACATAACTACACTGAGCGTTGCTTTGCACTTTAATTTGTGATTTCAGAACCTCCTGGTAAAATCATTGATCTGAAAGTGACCGATTCAACCTATACCTCATTGTCTTTGAATTGGACTAAACCAAAGGAAGAGGAGGGGGTCCAAGATGAAGCTAAGGGGTATTTTGTGGAATTAAGGCCAGCTGAGAACACAGAGTGGGGTCGCTGCAACTCAAACCCTCTCATTTCAACTTCCTATACAATTCTTGGTCTTAAATCTATGGCAATGTACTGGGTAAGAGTGGTTGCAACCAATGAAGGAGGTGATGGGGAACCCCAAGATCTGGACAATTACATAATTGCCATGCCTCCACCTGGTATCAAATGAATATACATTTTAAAATATATTATTATTGCAATCTCTGCCATCCAAAACAAGTATTATTTAATTCAAAGAAACATGAATTCTTGAACTCTTCTCTTTTCAGTACGGCCAAATTTCACAGATTGCAAAATGAAGAGCTTTATGGTTGTGAGAGCTGAAAATTCTGCTAGGATCAACATAAATTTTGAGGTATCGCAATGTCTGTTACAGTTACAAATGGTGGTATTACTGTTATGTATTTGCGTAACCCTTTACATACAGAATTTAAAACACCAAAACAATGTATCTCATTGGCAGGCATCCCCTATGCCAACTATAATCTGGCTGAAAGATGGAATGCCTGTGTCCAAACGTGTAACTGTGAGCAATACAGATGGGACATCCCAGCTTCTAATTCCATCTGCTCAGCGTTCTGATACTGGGATCTACACAATCATTGTCAAGAACATTGTAGGTCAGGAGACATTCAGTGTTGAAATCAGAGTTACAGGTGAGATATCAGTAAATGTATCAGGTTTAATGTTTTTTGTTTTATTGTTTTTTTAAGGATCCCCATTAGCGGATGCCATGGCAGTCAGCTAAACTTCCTGGGATCCAAACATGACATACTTCACATAACATTACATAAACTTAATTGTATATACGTTAAATTGCATTACCATAGTGTAAATCAATATATATATATATATATATATATATATATATATATATATATACATATATACACACATTTATAGAACATTCATATATACATTTTAAAGCATTCATTTGGTTTTTGTTAGTCTTTAAGCTGGGAACCACAATGTGACCATTACCAGCAAATCTGGTGTTGTGTTTATGTGTGTCCTTGCAGTAAACTATTTGTTCGAATAAAAATGTTGGCATCTGCGAATTAATGATGCAGCTGAAAAACGTGGCCATACTAAAGGAAATCCTTTGCTCAATAGTGAGCCATGCGGTGGAGTGCAATTTTTCGGTGCTAGTTCTAATAGAGCAGCCCAGAATAAGTCTGACTGCCCTGTTTTGTGCATCTTGTAATTTTGCAAGATTTAATTTGGATGCAGATGACCATACATATAAACAATATTCCTATACACAGCATGTGTGACTGTACATGAGGAGAACAATTTCTTGATATTGCAATACCTCTTCCCATTTTTCTAACAAATGAATTGATGTGCTCAGTCCATAATAGTTGACTATCCAAGACTGTTAAATGTATCAGGTCTGAAACATATTTACAGTGATTTCACCAAGAATGTCCGTTGTTGGTCCTTGAACAACATTCATATGAACCTTTCAGATTTTATCAAATACCTCTAGGCACCCTTTTGAAAGTTCCTAAAATATACTATTCCATGGATTCCATTTTGAAAGATCCCAAAAGAGCTACTCTTTTGAAAGGGTTCCCTAGAAGTTTCTTGAGGATGCTGCAGGTGTGGCAAACTAACAAAACCAAAAGGGGTGAATTAAGTTGTTTTTTCACAGTGTTGGGTTAGGCTTAGGGCTCTTCAAGCTTCAACAACATTCTTATCAACCGTGATAAGATTGCAAGAGTAATTAATGGTTAGGGTTGGGATAGGACTATGTTTCTTTGAGAAGAATGTTGTTTCAGGACCAACAAAAGATGTTGACCAAGGAACAATTCCTATTGGGCAAAACCAGCAATATAATACTGATTAATATCATGGATTGTGTGGATTTACAGATGACCCCAAACCACCTGGTCCAGTGGAGCTGGAAGAAAATGTCCCTGGCACCTTGACAGTTTCCTGGGACTCGTCTCCTGATGAGAAACGGGATGATCACCTGCACTATATAGTGATGAAACGGGACTCCATCAAACGCACCTGGCAGACAATAGCGGAGCGTTTGTTCAATAACAACTTCACAGCTGTTAACATCATGCCAGGAAGGGAATATAACTTCCGTGTGTATGCCAAAAATGACATAGGGCTCTCGGTACCATCAAAGTCCCAAACATGGGGAGTTGTAAGGAAGAAAGGTGAACAGGCTAATGCAATTTTTTAAGCTCATTCTTGATGAAGAATAATTAATCTACTCTTTCAGATTCATGCTCTATTTAGCAAATATTTAAGCAGTTTCACACAAGTAAGAGTGACGTAGTACTGTTTATCAGTATCAGTATCGAATATTATGCTGATTTTCAGTACAACACCTAAGCTGCAGGTGTATTATTGCTTTTATTCAACAATCCTATAAACAAGAAGTTAATATCAAGTCACTTATATTTAAGACAAAATATGGCCAGTTTGCATATTGTTCCAAAAGAAGCCAAAGCATCAAGCTTTGCTTGTCACCAAGCAATGCACAGAATGTGGAGCGACAACAATTCCCTCGAAGTGTTATGCAATCATCTGATTTTCAATAAACCTTCTCCCCGTTCCGGTTCCACTCCGCAACACTAACATACTGTGGTCTGGATTTCTGCGAACACAGACAAGCGTCCCAGTACTGTTATACTACTAAATATATTAGCACTTTTGGAAAGCCTTTTGGCAAATGAAATTAGTGGACTGGAACTAACTGTTACATTTTCCTATATCCTGCAGAAAAGTTCAGTCTTAACATAGCCCCATCCAAACCCTGCAACTTTGATGCTGCACCCATCTTCACGGTTCCATTGAAGACACACACTAGCCCAGAGAAATACGAGTGCTACATGAGCTGTGCTGTGAGAGGCGACCCCACTCCCTATGTCACCTGGTACCACAACAACGTCAGCCTCAACACGGACCCCAACTACTACATTTGTAACTCCTGTGGTGTCTGTTCCCTGCTTATTTTGACAGTCGGAGCCAGAAACAACGGAGAGTACAAAGTAGTGGCAGAAAACTCTATAGGCCGTGCTGAATGCAAGACACAGCTGAAAATCCGAGGTATGTTGTTAGAATGTGTGAAATGTCTGAGCTTATGAACTTTGTTAAAACTTTCATCACAATGGTTTTAAAACCAGCTGTAGTTTGTTGCTGACTTTATGCCAAGGGTTTGATCTACATTTACATTTATGCATTTGGAAGACGCTTTTATCCAAAGCAACTTGAAATGCATGCAAGTGCCATTCTACTGGTGTGAAAAGTATTGAATATACAAGTTTGAAGAATAATTTCTGCTTTATCGTTGTCTTTTTCAGAGTGAATTATCTGTGTGACATCTTGAAGCAACTCATCTTCATTTAAAAGATGTCAATGGAATCAAAAACCATGACTTAGCATTTATAATGTATTCATGTGAACTGCTCATGTATGATTTGATTATGTCTTTTTGTTCTGCCAGGAGAGTTTATGCAAAAAAAAAAAAAAAAAAAAAAGATATCAGTTGATTACTGTGTGCATTAGTGTGTCTTTGTCATTAGTGATGTAAGCTAAATACAGTATGAAATATAATTAGTGCATTTAACATTATAGACTATGAAGTGCATCAAACTTACAGCATAAAATAAAATATGGCATATATTGGCCTCCATCTAATGTCCTTTTTATCCTATTATTAGAACCATTGTCCTTATACTGAAATGTTTTATGTGACCCCACAGGGGCAAAGGTTTTGAACTCTTAAAAGTAAAAACAACTAATATTTGCTCTTAATAGCTAGTAAACCTGCTTGCAAATGTCAGTGTTGTGCAGTAACTTTCCTTGTAAATACTGTATTTGAAGTTGGCTATAAACCATGATCATAAAGAATCCCTCCAATCTGACAGGAAGGAATGCTGAAATCTCCCCCTATGGTAGAAAACATTTCCGAAATCATTGGAAAATATGTTACTCTGAGGCATTTTCAAATAAATGTCACAAATTGAAAAAAAAAAAAAAAAAAGAAAAAACATAAACTTGTTTTATTTATGATAGGCCTGACGTTGGTTCTGGCTTTATAGCCTTCTATTATTAACTTTCTTCTACATGTACTGGCGCACATGCTGGTAGTAAAAGGAAAATGTGCAAAACTGGTATAGCAGGTGTATGGGTTCACATGTACTAGGGAGAGAAAGCGACTGGGTCAAGTTTAAAGAGGACAGCTGGCTATGGATCTGCAGATAGGGATATGGCCTTTAGTAGTTCACTGAACACTAAGTGGTCATATAGGAAAATGTGTCCGTGTCTGTGTCTCCGTCGCTCTCGGTTTCATAATATACGTTGTCAGCCTTTTTTAACTACCCCCGCCCTTTTCTTCCTCCATGCCCACCTGAAACTATTTAGAATTTTGAGTGACCAATAAGTCAAAACAAGCCACTCTGGTGTTCTGTACTGATATTACCCAAAATTCATATCCTCTGTGTGTGCGTGCGTGCGTGCATGCATGCGGTAACATTTTAGATTGCATAATACATTTAATATTAAAGAGCGGTAATTTCAAGTTATTTATCAAGTTATGGCATGTTTTATACACATTTATATATTTACGTTTTTGAACAGCTGTAATTATGTTAATTAAATTTTCAGAAAGACTCATTTGGGTTTAGTGTACAAAACACAACACATGTTTTCATCTAGGTATATTTCCCCACTTGCGACAATGTGATCTTATTTAGATGAATTGTATTAGGGCTATATGTGGTCCGAAATAGATCAGGACGAAATCAAATGAAAGAAAGCCCATTTGGGCTAACTTAAAGGAGACCTATTTTTACAATATGTAATATAAGTCTCAGATGTCCCCAGAATGTGTCCGTGAAGTTTCAGCTCAAAATACCCAACAGGTCATTTATTATACCATGTTATAAATGCCTCATTTTGGGTGGAATCAAAAACACGCTGATTTTGTGTGTGTCTCTTTAAATGCAAATGAGCTGCTGCTCCCCGCCCCCTTTCCAGATGAGGGCTGTGCCTTTACAGCTCGTACTTTGGATACTACAGCAACAACAAATCAGAACCATTGTGACTGACAGCATAAATGCCGGAGTTCAGCATATATGTATGAATATATATGTATATCTGGTCTCTGTGAATACATCAGAGACAATGCTAACTTTAGCTGCATTAGCCATGGAATCAGCTAACAAGCACATTCAGAAAGGCGAATTGCAAACATTCACAAAATATAAAGTGCGATACTTACATTTCAGGATATAAAGCTGGAACACAGTTGGTACTGATCCATGCTTGATTTTTTGAAAATCCTGCTTTATATTGACACAAAGCAGTCCAGTGTAAAATGATTTGCACAAACAAGACTCTAAAGTTCACTTTTACAGACAACAACAGAACATTTATGATGATTACGAAGCTGAGACATTCTTCTCACTGTATCTGCTCCAGCAAGGGAAAAAATGCCTGACTGTGTGTAGATCACTCAGGGGAGGATCTATGATAATAGGGTGGAGTCCGTCACCAGTTGTGGGCGAGGCCTGCTCTAACGTGACATCACTTTAGAGCAGAAATTAAAACCATTAATTTTGACACACTGTTTTTGATTAATAGAAATATAAGAAAGAAAAGTGGGTGGACTTTTAACATTGTAGGGTGGTTGTGTACACACATTGCTGATTCACATTTATGAACAAACACCATGTAAAAGTGAATGCTGTGCCCCTTTGAATGCTGAATGCTGTGCCCCACGACGGGCCGACCAGATTTAGTCCAAAAAACAACGTCCATATGATGTCTGCTGCTTGGTGGTAAGTACTGATATTTATTTTTCCCTTCCAAAAATATCCATTGCTGTAACGGTGTATGCACAGCACAGTAGGTTTATACAGTATTAAAACTTTATTCCTTATTTTGGAGATGGCTAATCACAACCACTCTTCCACAGTGAGGTAAACTGTAATTTACATAATCACACTGTTCTTAGCAGTGTTGGTGGCTGCCACTATATCATTTATTAATGAACCAGTCAAAGTTCTCAGGTCACACTTATAAAGCGAAAGTGGGCGCACAGTCCAAACTGAGTACACGTCATGATGTAATTTGCTTAGTCCGTTAATGTATCTACAGAAATGAATCCAAAATCGGACATTAAAAAGAAAAATGAGTAGAGAAAGAGCAGGAGGTAGCAGACAATTGTTTTACAGAAGAGAAGTGAGCCATACCTGTCAACGTAGCTAGTGAGGTGATTTGTTTGATATCCATGTAAACATGGTCCAAATTCAACACCTGGCATGTGCCAAATGCAAGGGAAAAAAATGCTTTTGCCGAAAAAATAAAATGGAAATATTCACCAGGCGGTAGGTAACATTATTAGCAATTGCATCATTACATGCTTTTCATTAAACAGTGAACAACATTCAGATGCTTGCTTAATAAATTGACGTGCATAATTGTCCAACATCTGCCGCTACACACGCATCTACTGTATAAACATATTTTACTTCAATGCAAAATTTACCATCAGATGTTTATCTATAATGCTAACTGTATTTTTTTTCCAGAACTCCATGAGATACATATGAAATTTAATCACATTAAGCCACAAAAATAATATGTGTGAAACAAAATCAATTGAGCTCAGATGCCATTGTCTATTTAAAGAGACAGTACCGATATAGCATGTGTACTGAGTTTCAATGTAAATAGTTGTTATGGAGTGGTGGTGGTGTAGTGGTCTAAGCACATAACTGGTAATCTGGTAATCAGAAGGATGCTGGTTCAAGCCCCACAGCCACCAACATTGTGTCCTTGAGCAAGGCACTTAACTCCAGGTTGCTCCGGGGGGATTGTCCCTGTAATAAAGGCTCTGTAAGTCGCTTTGTATAAAAGCGTCTGCCAAATGCATAAATGTAAATAAATGTAAATGTTGTTAATGGAACAATTTATGCAGCTTGATTCATGTTTCAATTAGTCATGGTATGGGAGGGAAGGTTTGTCATGTTTGTTTTGATTATTGGGGGGTTACCTCCCCCATCCCCCCTGAATCGATGCCCCTGTTTCTCTCTGTCTCCATTTGAATACACAGCTGTACTAGCATGACAAAACATTTCTGCATGGATTTTTATGAATATAGCTTCCGATCGACACTACTTGCCTTAAAAGGATTTGGATCTGGTAGTCAGTCTCCTTTTCCTAAAAATATTCATGTGAAGAATCTACCAATAAAATATTGATACAGAAGGTAATATATATATATATATATATATATATATATATATATATATATATATAAAATAAATAAATAATACCCTCAGTTTCCTTTTCCTAAAAATATTAATATGAAAAATGTAACCAAAAAATATAGATTCTTGGAATGAGAAAAATATCGATACAGAAGGTAAAATATTTCCCCAACAACCCCCCCCACCCCAGTTTTGCCCCTAAGGTGCCCTTTATCAAAAGTGATGTTCATCCTCTCCTGACAGCGGTCAGAATGTATTGGTTTTCCTGCTGGGGACCTTAAAAACACTTTTTGCTGCCTCTAGCTTGTGGTAACATTCAAATAAATTTGGTTTCACTGGAAGGAGTTTCCAGCTAATCTTACCTGTCCTTATGTGAACCTGGTGCTTGGCATCTTAGAGACAGCTTAATGAAATTAATATATTGGATTTGCTGTGATGATTGATACACTATACCTAAATGTAAACCCTAATCTACTCAGCTGAAACTTGGACATCATCACCAAATCTGATTTATGACAGGTAATTAAAAAATAACTTATTGCACCTCTCTTTTCTCATGAAATTATAAAATGAGCCTTTTGGATGTGAGCCATTATAATTGCCAGCACTGAGAGACTCCAAAGTGGCAGTTAAAAACAAACTTAAAGCAAGAGTTTATCAGCAATAACCTTGAGGTTTACAAAACATTGCATAACCCTGTTATGAAACCACCGATGACGCCAGTAAAAAAAAAAGAATATGGTTGAAGGATGTGACTGAAAGTTTCTGGTTTGAATAAAATTATCTAATGTCCTGATTATACTCTAAGCAAATCTATCCATACTGCCTTGTTTGGCTGCCATTGAAAAACTGGACTGGTATATGCTGTTTACACTTTCAATGAAATAATTTCTGACTCATCCTCGACACATTGTTGAGTCATTGTTTGATGTGAAAAATGAGCTACAGAGTTCAATTTAGATGATAAACCATCCATGTTACAGCAGAACATAGCAGAAAAGTGATATACTATAACTTAATATGAACACGTTACATTTACATAACACACTGTGACAATGAAAACAACAATATACTGTACATTTATTTTCATATGAAAGAGGAATGTTCAATAAATGACGACCTTATTCATAAACAGAGGCAGAACATATTTGTATTTAAATTGCTAGTAAAAACCATTCTTACATACATTGATTTGCCACATTTAATTAAATGGAACACATTATGTAAGAATGGATTCACTTACACACATTTTTCTGCTCGTGTTTCATGAATCCATGTATTTGAAATCTACCTGTATATAAATGTACTGAATAACTTACTAGAAAAATACTAGGTTACATTAGTAATTACAGCCGAATTGCACAACACACTTTTTATATGCCCAATTCATGAGTATAAGAGCCCTAAAGTGCTCTATATATTAAGCTGTTTCACCCATTTAGCCATTTTATTGCCATAAGTGCAAAATACTGCCTGAAGATGTATGCTTAAGTCCTAGACTTGTAAAACTTTTATTTCAAGCAAAACACCTTGTTGATCTCTTTCAACCTGTGTTTAAAGCACACTATTGCTTAAACACTGATTTGAGCATTATGCATTGGGTCACTTATGGGTCAAAGATATGTGCGGCTCCATTACGTGATTCTCTTTTATGTTTTATTTTGATGTCACTCGTATAAGTATAAATAAGACTTTAACATGCTAAAAATGACATTACTATATGAAATAAACATTTTATCACACACAAGCTTCTGTATGCTCTCCTCCCCTGCCTGTAGGGGGAGCCATCTCACTAAATGTGGTGACCATTACCTGGCAGTTACCGGGGGAGTTAAGGGGGAATGCTATTAAATTCTTGAAGGATTTATTCGTTTTATGAAACACTGTCCTGGACAATCAGACTGTTAAGCAGAGCTTAGTGAGATGACTTTATATGGCTCTTGGTAAATTAATTACCAATCTACTGTTGCTCTGTATATTGCTAATAACTGTTGCCAAGTCATTGTGGAAAATAATTGGTTTTTACAGCTGGTCAATATCTTAAGCAGCTTTAGTACTTGCAGGAGTCCAGCAACAATGATGCTTATACTCTCAAACTTAGTTTGCAAGTTTTGCCATTTGCAGTCTCAGCAAGTTAAGTTTTGAACTTTATCAACTAACAATCATAAACTAAGCGAAACTAAAACAATTAAATATAAACATAGAATGTACCTTCTATAAATGTAATTAATGTTAACAAATTAGACATCATTTCAAAGGTCTAAGGATTCAACATTGATATCAGATCTCTGTTTCACAATAGCAATGCTCCAGAAACAGCAATTTCGTTATTTGTGCCAGGAGTACAAATGAAAACATGCAATATCAAAACGGGACTTCATACATTTGTTATGAAAACGCGATCGCCGTATGAATCCAGTTCGCCACACTTGGGTCAATTGTCCATGGCAAGCGTACATTGAAAAACATCCAATAGCACTTTTTGTCCATAAACAATATTGATATATTCTCCATTGTTTACATGAGATCTCGCCTGAAAGAATTACCTTTCGTCATCGTTCTTCAACAATCTGAACAGCATTCATGTTGCAAAACTGTATATTATCTTATATATTAGAGTCCCGTAAACAAAATGAGACTGTCTCCAAAGACTCATTTAAAAAATGCGCCATAGTTTTATTCATAATAGCACATTTTAAGGCTTACATTCATAATCAACTACGTTTACAAGCTTATTCAAGTGTGACTAAGTTGTGCGGTCATGCAACTAATAGAGTGTTGGACTTTGAACGTGGAAGACCAGGGCACAGGACTCGAGTCATCAATAAAAGAACAGAAAGTGTTTAACTATCTTTTAGGTTTAGGTGTGGGGTTTAGGGTAAGGGTGTCTGTTTTGTTCACCTTATATTTGCTTTTTATTGCAATATTGGTTAGGTTTTGGTTAAAGGTTTAAGTAAGGGAGGGAGGTTTTATTCATTTAAAATTCCATAGAGCATAAAAAATGAAATATATATATTTTGGGAGAACATTTAACTTGCTTTTAGTGCCACACAGTGAACATTTCTCCTCTAAACTGCAGCATTACATGTAATTTCATTTTGCAAAAATGTAGCCGCAGACACATAATTTCATGAGATCAGGCTGTGATAGTGTGCGTATAATTTTTTTCATTACTTCAATCTGCAATCATCATCATCATCATCATATACATTTAAAAAATATTTAATATTAAAAGAATGTTCGGTGTTCAATACAAGTTAAGCTCAACAGAAAGGCATAATGTTGATTACCACAAAACATTTTTTGACTCTTTCCTCCTTTTCTTAAAGTGAGGCATTACAATGGAAGTAAATGGGGGCCAATTTTGCAACATTAAAATACTCACTTTTGCAATATTATAGCCACTACACGTGGATGATATGCATGTAAACATGATTTTAGTGTGATAAAATCACTTACAAACCTTTTCCATTTAAAGTTATATACAATTTTACAACTTTGTTACATGACGATGTACTATCAACAAACCCTAAAACCCTAAAATGACTGTAAAGATTATGATTTAAACTACTTAACTGCTCAAATAACACACACGTTTTAACAGAAGAATTAATGAAATAAATAAGCTTAAAATGTGTGTTTTTTTGCCATTTTCCCCATTCACTTCCGTTGTACTGTAAGTGCTTCACTGTAACTCTTTTCTTTTTTAATGAAAAGGAGGAACAAGTCGAAATAAATATTTGTGGTAATCAACGTTTCAATTGAGCTTGACTTGAGCTTGAGTATTGAACCCGGAACATTCCTTTAACAATGATGTACTGTAGATAGATTTTTAACATTTATAAAAGATTTATTATGCATTTTAAACAAATTTATATTAATTAAATATTAATTAAATACATTAAATTATTAACTTCGTAAATGTCCAGTCCCATAAATAATTAATCTTAGCTGATGAGACTGTTATGAGCAATTGTCTCCGCTCCGCTCTACCATCTGAGCTATAGAAGGCACAATGCTTACTTCGCATGTTCCTAATACACAGATGCATGTTTGCATGTGCACTTTATATAGGTATATAGGTATATATAGGTATTTTATTTAGTTGTGTAGTCTCATGTGGTTCTGTGTTTGTCCTATGTTGTTTTTATGTAGCACCATGGTCCTGGAGGAACGTTGTCTCATTTCGCTGTGAACTGTACTAACTGTATATGGTTGAAACGACAATAAAAAACACTTGACTTGTCTTGTTACAGTTTGTAACTTCAGATATGCACATTGTATTTACTTGTGTTTTCAGACTAGTTGGTGTCCTTGATATATGACTTTGTTAAAAAAAAAAAAAAAAAACAACAACTAAGTTTTGATTTGATCATCTTTCTGTAATCTCAAGCAAAGGACTCGGGAGTCAGTTGCTAAAATGATTCAAATGAACTCACTTCAGAGTTGAAAATCATGAAACACTTTTACCACCTTTTTAAGTCTTTTTAAGACATTTTGACTCTGTTCCAAAGACAAGTGAGCTGTCTTGCTGTCTACTGCCTACATAGGCATCTGTCTTGTTGAGTTTAGTATTAACATGTTGCTAATTCTATGACACACTAATAAGCATAAAAATACATAGCACATGCAAATGTTGTGTAGAATGGTACATTTTCAATTAAAACTTTCAGTTAAACAAATATTAATATATTTGTATTGAACATCTCCCAGCATCTACATCTCCATTTTTTTTTAAAATCAATTTCTACCAAAAAATAAGCATCATAGCTACTAAATATTGGCTTGGTTAATTCTAAAGCTCGCTTGAATTTGTTTTAGCTTATTAGACTGTCATTATGGTGCCTTGGCAGACTGCCTGAAATCAGTGTCCTTCCGAGATACCTTTACGCACGCGCAATACGCTGCCTGTGAAGTCACTAACTGACTGTGCAGTGAGGCAGCAAGGCAGCTGCCTTAACTTTCGGAAGCAACCAATGCCCTTGCTAAGGCCAGCCAAGAGTATGTGTGGCAGGTGACTGGGGTTAACATTAGCATGCTTAACGTTCCATGTGGGCCCATAAAAACTAACCTCTACTACATCAGCCTTCTGATCTCAAATACGTTCTGTTGGAGGACTACAGATTAGCACTATGTCCAGGTGGATTCAGAAGGCAAATGTGCAGTGGTGGACGAAGTACACATACCATGTACTTGAGTTAAAGTAAAGATACTCAAGGTAAAATATTACTCAAGTAAAAGTAGAAGTGTTGCCTTTAAACATTCACTTGAGTAAAAGTACAAAATTATTTGCCTTCAAATGTACTTAAGTATCCAAGTGCTATGATTTTTTATGGCCATAATGTCCTATTATAATTTGTCACAAGACTCTTGCTTAACTCAGTCTACATGAAGACTAATGTCACTCTTGGCACACCAATCTATTAATAAAATGACATTAATTAGTCATATATATATATTTGAATTGAATACATTTTTTGTGTGTTTAATTTTGGAGGGAAGGGGACTGTTCCCATAAGGTATAATACATTTAGAGTATATATTTTTCTCGAGTGTCTATGGTCATAATTATTAACATCCTAATGTTATGATACATTCACATAAACCTGCACAACACCATTAAATATATATATATATATATATATATATATATATATATATATATATAGACACACACACACACACACATATATATATATATATATATATATATATATATATATACATATATATATATATATATATATATATATATATACACACACATGATATACACACATAGAATATATATATATATATACTATGTTATGGAGCAGCTAATTTCCTCCAAAATTAAACACAAAAACGTATTAATACAGTGTTTCTGCTACTCCCCAGAAAAAAATGCTATTATATGCAAGTCATTTTAGTGTCAACATAATAAGCAATGTACATTATGCGTCAATATTTACAGATAATTGCTGCAATAATAGCTGCTGCTCTCTGCCCCGCTTAAAATCATTGGCAACGCAATTTGTTTGGAACTATTGAGAGCTACACGAATCACGTGACCGCGCGGCGGCGACATCACTGTCGCAAGTTAACCGTCTATGTTCTCAACTCTCAAATTTAACGGCTCTGGGGTGCGTTTCCCATACAACGACGTAACTTGCTGCTCCACTACCGTAGTACGATGCAGTGTTGAAGAAATCAACTTGCTAGTCACGACTGTTTCCCGAAACCGTATTGTCGCAAATTGGTTGTTCAACCACGTTGGTTAATGATGTCACACATGTGGTGGAGTAAAAACTACTTTTAATGAATCTGTTTGCGATCGAATTAATGCTAGATGTTTTGCTATAAATTATGGACATGTCATCTGAGGACTATCTCATATTTTTCTCAGTTATCTGCTTTATTTCCAGATTCAATCATAGGCTCGTTCTTATGCCCTAGAGCACGTTCACACATGCGCACTCTTCAAAAACGGTGCTTTAAATCTATTGACAAACTAAAAGACATAAAGGACATTTGTATGTCTTCTAAACAAAAGATACTGATTGTACTGAATGTCATCTTGCTTATTTGGCTCAAGATAATAATGTATTAAGCCCACATGTTATAATAACAAGAAACTCTGCTTCTAACCACAGGTCGAGAGCTGTCGTTCCAACCACACAACTCTGCGATGCTGTTTGCAAATGTTCGTTGGAACGATGGTTTCGGGAAACACAGACTCGTTGAACTATGATGATAACGACGGAACTTGCGACCATAGTTGGCTAACGATGCTTTTGGGGTTCGAGCTTAGTAAATGCCGCCAAGGCAAGTTCAAAACAAAGCGCGCAGCTGTACTGTGATTGGTGGCTCGTTTGACCAGTTACGTTTTTATCCACTCATAAATAAAAAGGAACGACTGATTTTGAAAATGTAGTAGAGTAAAAAGTAACATATTTGACTTTGAAATGTAGTGGAGTTAAAGTAAAAGTCTCCCCAAATTTAAATACTTCAGTAAAGTACAGATACGCAAAAAAGCTACTTAAGTACAGTAACGAATTACATTTACTTCGTTACTGTCCACCACTGCAAATGTGTAACCAGGAATGTTTGATAAAACCAAGATTAACACTATATTAACAAGCAAAACAATATCTTCTCCACAGTAACTGTAAAACAACTTCAGAAAGATGATCTTATATCACTCTTACCCAACTTTTCCATTATTGATTTTACACTAATAAAAAATTCAGTTCATGCCATAATGCGAGAGCTTTCTGCACGGAAAGTCCAGCATGCGAAAAGAGATTCAGAGTTGCTAAGATTTAGAGAAGGATTTAGAGGAATTTTTTTTTTTTTTAAAGAGAGAGTGAGAGAGAGAGAGAGAGAGAGAGAGAGAGAGAGAGATTAATTTTTGCATCTACTTACAAATGTTTTTTAAGGGCACCTCTAAGTCAGTCTTTCCGATCAGTCAAGGAAAAGTAGAAAGTGCAAATAAATCACATAGTGATTTATTAGAGCATAATGTTATTTATGGTGGGACGATCATGTTTATATGTGGTATGTGACCTATCAAATGACTGCGTAACCTGCTGCAAGACCAAAACGCCCAGCTTAGGGAATCCTATAATGCCACACATACAAGGACATTTTATAATACTTGAGATGCATAAATCAAAATCTTAATATATCTTTATTAGATATTACTGGTAGGTCAAAAGCAGGGTTAAGGAGTGTGATTGAAATTGTACCAGTCTAGCATGTAAAACAACTACTGTCATTTTTTAAACTGAGATATAGCTGTAGATAAATACAATTTTTATTTATAATTTTATTTATGATTTCATTTTGCTGAAAAAATGGCTTAAACCATGCAGCTTAAGTTGGTTTGCTAGTCTTAGTTGTTTTTCAGTCTGGTCAAGGTGGTCTTCAATTGGTTTAGCTGGTCAACCAAACTTGGCTGGTTTAAGTTTTTTTTTTTTCTTTCAGAAAATTTCCTTACTACCACCACCCAAAAAATAAATAATAAAAAAAAAAATTCACATACGATAGACTTCCATACAAAAATAAATATATCTTTTTGACCACATGAATAGTTCAACCTAGCTTATTTTTTTCATAAACAAAAGAAAGCTATAGGTTTTTCAAAAACGACTTTTCAGCTTTCTACCGTGTTGTCAATATAAGATTAAATGTTTAAAAAATTAAAGCACTCATGACTCTCTCAGGACAAAGTGGCATACTGCCCGCAACAACTCTCTAAAATGAAATTTCCACATTGCTTGAAGAGTCGAACAAAGTCTCATTTGCTTTTCTGACCTACGTTTCAGGGGATACACTCAGCAAGATCAGAGATCACTCAAAACCTGTCAGCATTGCACAACACAGTGATATGTGTTGAACTCCATTTAATACTCAGGCCAAAATATGAATGACACCTGCTGACTTCTCCCTACATTGGGGACAGCACAAATGATGAGAGTCAGACAGGGCGCCTGTTTAATTAAATGTCACTCACAAATGTCACCTGGCTCAGAGCCTTGTTCACAAATACTGTATATCACACCACCAGGTAATGAATAGCATTTTAACTGTTATGAAGACTGTTGTTTGTCTTATACACCCCCAAAATTCCATCAAAAAGGGTCAAGTGCCCCTTCATCAACACCAAACCTGCATTCCTTTAACTTAACCCCCTGGGGTCTGAGGATGTTTTGGGCCCTGGAGAAGTTTTGACATGCCTTGACATTTGTGCTTTTTTCAGTTGCTTAAAAACACATTAATGGCTAAAGTCTGATAACACTGTATTCAGCACAAACTGGGCTACAATAATATGTGAGCAACATGTATGTACAAGTTTGTATTTTTGAGAAAATAACGTTTATGCATTGTTTTTGAAAAAAATATGTTTTTAAGTAATTGAAATAAGGCCATATAACACATACTAAATATTTGTCCACAAGCCTTTTGAGAACTGGATCGTGTAGCCTAGAGTTTTTGCTACAGAATGATGTGAAAACCATCCTGATCACTCATTCATACAAAACAATATAGTAATTTAACATTTGTAAGACACTTTTAGTGTTAGAAAGGTCATATGCGAGGAGGAGTAAACTATTATGAATATTGATTGTAATTCACACCTGAGGAGAAAAAAGATCCCTCCCCTGGCTCTATCAATGAGGAATGTGACAGAAAGAGAATGAATGTGAGGAGACTTAATTATCAAAATCAAGTTTTAACTTAAAAGAAGTAATCTGACTATACATTTTCTTTACATAAAGACTTTACCTAATTTTAGACGTACACTACAGTTTTCTATTTGAATATATTGAAAAATGCAATTTGTGATCAAAGCTGAATTTTCAGCATCATTACTGCAGTCTTCAGTGTCACATGATACTTCAGAAATAATTTTAATATGCTGAGTGCATTTTACTCTGAACACATATTTGCAAGCACAAGCTTTGTTGATGATAATGAGGCAGCATAAACACTATTGACTCATGCCATCCTTTCCTGTTATTATGCTGCTGTCAGTGACGAATGTCTTTATGAAAACATAATATTATCTTGATTTAAACATATCATTTCTAATATCACACTATCAGTAGCGCTAGAGCGATAGGTGATCATGACTGAAATTATACAAAAACATCAGTTTGAACAGTTGGGTCTGAAAAAAAAATCAGCTCTAATATTTTTAAATCATATTTTATTTTTCACAAGTTTGACCAGACAAATTCTAAATCTTTGCATCCACCACCTGGAACCTGCTGAAGTACCCCCTAGGGTGCATGTACCCATGGTTGAGAATCACTGCCATACACTGTCTGGCCAAAATAATAATCACACTTCAGTCGTGCTGAGATTTGCACCTTGTGAGTGAATTTGGACTCTGTTCAATAGACAGATGATATTTCAATGAATCATCAGCACAGCAGGGGTTTGTAACTACATGGAAGGTGCTAGAAAAATATTGTCAACAGCTGAGATACTTTAAATTTATGCTGAGACCTTAGTGATCAAGTGACCTGGAGAGACTCTTGAAATGCAGAGGTTTAAAGGTGAATGATTTATAGACTGAGAACTTGATTAGTGGAGGTACAGAGGGCATGTGTTTTGGTTACAGTATTAAGATTAGCCCCCATGTTTACCTGATTGATGAACAAATTTGAGAGGTATAAAATCACTCGGAAAGCCTACAGAAAACACTTTGCAATATAAATAGATTTCAGAACCACTTGTGGTCAAACATGTCATGGCCAAAGGTTTATTGTGCCAAGTGGATTTTGAATGTGACTTTTAAACTGTGACTTTGGGTTGTCTAAAATGGTGTGGCAGAAATCACGCATTAATGTCTAATTTGGTCAATCCAATTGAGTCGCACATCGTCCCACCCCCATGTCACTGAAATCATATGACATTGTCATCATCAAAATGCCAGCTTCTCTTTTCCATATATTGAAAAGCCATGGTGATCACAGGCAAAAAAAGAAAAAGAAAAAGAAAAATTATGTTTTTTTTTTTCAGTTAAAGAAAATGATTCCATGTAGATTTCATTTTAGTTTTCGTAAATGATAATAACACTTATATAACATGGCAAAATTGATGTTAAATTGAACTGAGGTTTATCAAATTAATCTGTAACACTTTACAATAAGGTTACATTCTAAATGTTAAATTAACTTTAAGCAAGATTAATAAATGCTGTTCAAGTATTGTTCATTGTTAATTCTCATCAAGTTCCAACAAATGGAACCTTATTGTAAATTGTTACGAATTTATCAAATCATGCAGTGGTTTCAAAAAGGTGCAAAACATGTTCATCTTCTTGCACCCAGAGAGCAATATTCCATGCTTTACAATATTTCCAGTGACTAGAAATGCTCTTGACAGATGGCTTCAGAAAAAATTCTATCAATATCTATGTTGACTCCGCCCAAACAATCTCTACATTGAAGAAGCACTATTATCCTGCAAAACAATTTCTGGTTTGACAGTGGCAGTATTTAAAAAATGACAGGACATATTTTCCATGAAGAGACCAATTTTTTTTCCTTGTCACCAGGCAGATCACTATCCATCAATGATCAGTATAAGTATGGTGGTTATTTGAAAATGCAAATGTAAAACACAATTTATCATTGCTTGAGAAATAAACAAAAGTCTAAACCATTTACAGCAATAATTTAGATAAATGACCCAAAAATGTGTACCACAAGCCTTGAGTAGGTAACAACACATACAGGTTATGTAATGTAGTGTGTTGACGATCACAATTAAAACTAAATTAAAAAAAAAGCACATTGTTTTCTCAACACTTTTCAGTTTTCACCACTTTTTGAGTCTTTTATCTATTATCACCAACTTAAGACTATCAAAAAAATTCATTTTAAGACTTTTATTAAAGCTGAAACATTTTTGTAAAAAATTTAAATAACGCTTTAGATTACAGCCCGCTATTTAAAGTGGAAGTACACCAAATTTACAGCGAACATTTTTTTATTAATAGTGTAACTACACAGTACTTGTAGGTATAACGTTTGGGGAATAAAGGGGTAACAAGCAACACTTCAATTTACATTATAATATAATACAATACCTATGTATTATTACAAAAAGGTATGCAGTATATTTTCTTTCTAAATTGCTCACAATCGTAAGATTATTGTTTAGCATAGTAGGTCATACGTACCATGTAATATTAGAATAGTTACCCCTTAGTTATAAAATACTTACTGTATAAATTATTTGTCATTTTCCTGGTTGTTACCCCTTTATTCCCCAAACTTTGCATATTGCTCCCTTATACCTATTTGCACATCTCTTTCTGTCCTTGTTAGAGCCAGCTGTCCTTTGTCTTTGAAGACTGTAGTGTACTCCTTTGTATGAAATCTTTAGTTTTCTTTGGCAATTTGAAGCACAGTATAGCCTTAATTAATCAAAGCAATAATTGACTGATGAGTTTCTAGAGAAAGCTGTTTCTTTTTTGCCATTTGTGATCTAATATTGACCTTAAGACATACCAGTCTATTGAATACTGTGGCAACTCAAAAACAAACACAAAGACAATGTCAAGCTTCATTTAATGAACCAAATAGCTTTCAGTTGCATTTGATATAATGGCAAGTGATTTTCTAGTAACAAATTAGCAATTTAGCATGATTACTCAATGAAAATGTGTTGGAGTGATGGCTGTTGGAAATAAGGCATGTCTAGATTTGATCAAAAATGAATTTTTTCAAGTAGTGATTGTGCTGTTTTTTACATCAGTAATGTCCTGACTGTACTTTGTGATCAGTTGAATGCCACTTTGGTGAATTAAAGTACCAATTTCCTAAACAGAAATTTATAGGTACACTATTATTACAAAAAGGTATGCTGTAAATTCGATGTACTTACTCTGTTAATTGTGGGCTGTAATCTAAACTGTAACCAGAAATTATCCTATTCCAGTGAAACCAGTACTGCTCGACCCGCTCTGAGCAGGATTCAAACCGACATCTGCGGCAATGGGAGGTGGGCATGCTAACAAGGAGGCTAAAGGCTACAGCCTCTAGTGTCAGTCGCTAATGCATCTATTGAGGCCAGGGGAGTGAAGTTTACACACTGCACAGCACATAACAGCTGGCTACCATTACACTCACCCCCTTAAACCTCTCTCCCATCCAGGTCATGGCACCACAGTAACCGGTCCTGCTCAACCCGCTCTGAGCGGGATTTGAGCCAGTGCCTCCAGCATGGGAGGCGGCGCGAACGATGAGGCTAAAGGCTACAGCCTCTAGTGTCAGTCGCTAATGCATATATTGAGACCAGGGGTGTGAAGTTTACACACTGCACAGCACATAACAGCTGGCTATCATTACACTCACCCCTTAAACCTCACTCCCATCCGGGTCACGGCACCACAGTAACCGGTCCTGCTCAACCCACTCTGAGCGGGTTTTGAGCCGGTGTCTCCAGCATGGGAGGCAGCACGAATGATGAGGCTAAAGGCTACACCCTCTAGCGTCAGTCGCTAGTGCGAGGGGAGTGATGTTTACACATACCGCACAGCTATCACGTACCAGCTTAATATGCAGTGACTGTGGTGTTTTCAAAAATTGCTCTGCATGTTTGAGTTTTCTAACCAGCCTGGTATAGCAACTGTAGCTCAAGCAATGGCATGAGTTCAGGGCAGGATTATCTATCAAATGGTTTCGGGAAACCTTTTTTTTGTATTTTTATGCAATTCCGTTTGGTGACGTTAGTAGAACAGAAGTTACAGAAGTCAGAATTAAATGTGTCTTTCTTTCTTTCTTTCCTTTCTCCAAAGGAAAGGTCGAAAGCAAAATGTGGAAGAAATTTACAGTGTCTGATCAGACCACAATGAGGTTGATCATCGTAATTAATTTACTTAAAACAATAAAACCAGTACCTGTGTACCAGTACAGCTGTTGTGCACTAAAGGATTTCTGACAAAGTAATCATATTTATAATGGTGGATGTAATATGACCAGTATGGGGGAGTTTTCTTTTTTATACAGATACATTTTGTAACATTCAAACATGTAAAATCTCAGAGTGTGTTGATATTTAATCATTTTGTGTCATTAGTGGGCATTAAAATGAAATCCAAAGAGTCCAGAGTGATGATCACGCTGTTTCTGGTGGAACTCCCTCACCCGCAAGCCTATTGCTCTCATGATTCAAGAGGTAAAACACATTCTGTGTGTATGTTTTTTGTTTGATTATACACTGGCGGCCAAAGTTTGGAATAATGTACAGATTTTGCTCTTATGGAAATAAATTGGTACTTTTATTCACCAAAGTGGCATTCAACTGATCACAATGTATAGTCAGGACATTAATAATGTGAAAAATTACTATTACAATTTGAAAAAAAATTCAGAACTTCTTAAATTACTTCAAAGAGTTTTCATAAAAAAAATCCTCCAAGTTGGCATTCTAGCTGTCAGTTTGTCCAGATACTCAGGTGACATTTCACCCCACACTTCCTGTAGCCACATATGTGGCTGTCTTGTCAGGCACTTCTCATGCATCTTACAGTCTAGCTGATCCCACAAAAGCTCAATGGGTTTAAGATCCATAACACTCTTTTCCAATTATCTGTTGTCCAATGTCTATGTTTCTTTTCCCACTCTAACCTTTTCTATTTGTTTTTCTGTTTCAAAATTAGTTTTTTCTATGCAATTCTTCCCATTAGGCTGAGTCTTCTCTTTATTGTTGTACATGAAACTGGTGTTGAGAGGGCACGATTCAATTAAGCTCTCAGCTCAAGACATGTGAGGTGTCTATTTCTCGAACTCTTGTTAGTTGTACATCTGGGCCTTCCACATCTCATTCTGTCCTTGTTAGAGCCAGCTGTCCTTTGTCTTTGAAGACTGTAGTGTACACCTTTGTATGAAATCTTTAGTTTTCTTTGGCAATTTCAAGCACTGTATAGCCTTCATTCCTCAAAGCAATAATAGACTGATGAGTTTCTAGAGAAAGCTATTTCTTTTTTGCCATTTGTGATCTAATATTGACCTTAAGACATGCCAGTCTATTGTATACTGTGGCAACTCAAAAACAAACACAAAGACAATGTCAAGCTTCATTTAATGAACCAAATAGCTTTCAACTGTTTTAATATAATGGCAAGTGATTTTCTAGTAACAAATTAGCAATTTAGCATGATTACTCAAGGATAATGTGTTGGAGTGATGGCTGCTGAAAATGAGGCATGTCTAGATTTGATTTTTTCAAATAGTGATGGTGCTGTTTTTTATATCAGTAATGTCCTATACTTTGTGATCAGTTGAATGCCACTTTGGTGAATTAAATTACCAATTTCCTAAACAGCAAAATCTGTACATTATTCCAAATTTTTTTTAACAGTGTATATTTGTATGATATATTTCATAGAGTGTATCTATTCCTTACTGTACAGGTAAACTAGCGGTTCTCAAGGCCATTGTAGTGGTGTAACCCGGACACACACACACAAGATGAGACAGTCACAATGTAAGTCAAAAAAACTGCTTTTATTGAAACAATAAAAGCAGGCAAAAGTACAAATGGGCAAATCCAGTGAAGAGTTGTCGAGGGAAGCGTAGGGTCAAAAGCCGGGGAATCAAAGAGAGTAAAGGGGGCAAATCCGGGAGAGTAGTCGAGGGGAGCGAGGGTCAAAGCCGGGTAAACAGGATCGAGAGGCGGGTAAACTAACAAAGGGAGTAGACAGGGGTACTAGGGGAACGAGGAGCTGGCAAGCTAAGGGGGTAATCAAGAGGAGTTCAAGAGGGGATCAAAACTAGACGAGACTAGCGGGGGCAAAGACACGGGTAACTAAATACAATAACCAACAGGAGTGAGACGAACGGGTTGTGAAATATATAGGGGCGAGTGCAGGTGTAAACAATGATAGGTGATGAGACGAGTGCAGGTGAAACTAATGTGCAGGAGTGCAGATGACGTGAGTGCAGGTGGTCATAATGTTCTGGGGGATTGGAAACGCATGAGAACTCGAGGAAGGGAGATTGCCTATGAGCATGTGAGCGAGTAAGAGCAAAGTGGGCGTGAGGGCTCGAGCGAGCAAAAAGAGCGTGAAAAGCTCGAGGGGGCGGAGCGAGCGTGCGAGCTTGAGGAGTGAGTGTGTGTGCGACGAAGCAGGGATGGGGCAGAGGAGCGGGGTTCGTGACAGTACTCCCCCCTCTAAAACGGACGGCTCCTGACGGCCGCGCTCGGTTGCAAGGAAGTGGTGCTGGACGATCCCAACAAACAAAAAAACCCTGAACAGACAACCCACAAAACACACAAACAAAATTGAGGGCAGTCCAAGGGGCACAGAGGGAAATGAGACAGTCCATGGGGTCAATGGGCAGTTTCAAGGCAAGGTCAGGGGGAACATAGCGGACAGGCGGGTGGTCGGGAGATCTAGGGGGCAGCCATAGGGCAGAGACAGGGTCAGGGGGTCTGGAAGGCGATTGGAGGACAGGGACTGGGTCCGGGGGTCTGGAAGGTGACCACCGGACAGGAATAGGGTCCGGAGGCCAGGGAAGAGGCCACAGGACAGGGAGAGGGTCAGGAAGTCCGGGCTGAGCCGTGAAAGGCGGTGCCGTCAGAGGCGGCACTGTAGGCGGCTCTGGAGGTGGGGTTCTGGAAGGCTCTGGAGGTGGAGCTGAAGGAGGCTTTAGGGGCGAAGGCCTGAAAGGCTCTGGAGGTGGAGCCGAAGGAGGCTTTAGGGGGAAGGCCTGGAAAGCTCAGGAGGTGGAGCCAATGGAGGTGGCGCCATGGGAGGCTCTAGAGGCGGAGGCCTGGAAGGCTCAGGAGGTGGAGCCAATGGAGGTGGTGCCGTGGGAGGTCCCTGAGGCGACGACCTGGCAGGCTCTGTAGTCTCGGGGGGTAGAGCCGTAGGAGGCCCGAGAAGTGGAGCCATAGAAAGCTCTGGAGTCTTTGGGAGCAGAGCCGTGAGGGGCTCGGGAGGTGGAGCCGTGGGAGGCTCGGGAGGCGGAGCCGTAAGAGGCTCGAGAGGCGGAGCCCTAGGAAGCTCTGGAGTCTCTGGGAGTAGAGCCGTGAGAGGCTCGGGGAAAAAGGTTGTGGAAGACTCGAGAGGCTCTAGAGGTGGGGCCCTGGAAGGCTCGAGAGGCTCGTGGGGGGGAGCCATGAAAGACTCGAGAGACGAAGCCCTGAGAGGCTTGGAAGGGGGTGGAGCCCTGAAAGACTCGAGAGGGGAAGCCCTGAGAGGCTTGAGAGGGGGAGGAGCCCTGAGAGACTCGAGAGGCGAAGCCGTGAGAGGCTTGAGGGGTGGAGCCATGAAAGACTCGAGGGACGGAGCCCTGAGAGGCTCGAGGGGAGGAGGAGCCCTGAGAGACTCCAGAGGCGAAGCCGTGAGAGGCTTGAGGGGTGGAGCCATGAAAGACTCGAGGGACGGAGCCCTGAGAGGCTTGAGGGGGGGAGGAGCCCTGAGAGACTCGAGAGGCGAAGCCGTGAGAGGCTTGAGGGGTGGAGCCCTGAAAGACTCGAAAGGAGAAGCCCTGAGAGGCTTGGGAGGGGGAGCCCTGAAAGACTCGAGAGGAGAAGCCCTGAGAGGCTCGAGGAGGAGGAGCCCTGGGAGGCTTGGGAGGAGGAGCCTTGGAAGGCTCGAGAAGAGGAGCCCTGGGAGGCTTGGGAGGAGGAGCCTTGAAAGACTCGGGAGGAGAAGCCCTGAGAGGCGGCGCCTGGGAGGCTCGAGAGACTTGAAAGGCAGAACCCTGGGGGGCTTGGGAGGTAGAGCTCTGGGAGGCTCGAGAGGAGGAGCCTTAGGAGGCTCGAGAGGAAGAGCCCTGGGAGGCTTGAGAGGAGCCCTGGGAGGCTTGGGAGGAGGAGCCTTGGGAGACTCGAGAGGCGGAGGCCACGAGGGCTCTGAGGGGCTGAGCAGAGGCTGGCAGAGCCGTGGAAGACTCTGGGGGCGGAGCAGAACCCAGCAGAGCCGTGGAAGACTCTGGGGCGGAGCAGAACCCGGCAGAGCCGTGGAAGACTCTGGGGCGGAGCAGAACCCGCAGAGCCGTGGAAGACTCTGGGGGCGGAGCAGAACCCGGCAGAGCCGTGGAAGACTCTGGGGGTGGAGCAGAACCCGGCAGAGCCGTGGAAGACTCTGGGGGCGGAGCAGAACCCGGCAGAGCCGTGGAAGACTCTGGGGCGGAGCAGAACCCGGCAGAGCCGTGGAAGACTCTGGGGGCGGAGCAGAACCCGGCAGAGCCGTGGAAGACTCTGGGGCGGAGCAGAACCCGGCAGAGCCGTGGAAGTCTCTGGGGGCGGAGCAGAGGTCGGCAGAGCCGTGGAAGTCTCTGGGGGCGGAGCAGAGGTCGGTAGAGCTGTGGAAGACTCTGAGGGAACCTCTGCGGTCTTGAGCACAAGACGAGACTGGGGAGAAGGGGCCATCTTCCTTCTCTTGCGTCCTCGGCCAACAGGGGACGTGGCCATGGGGACGGTCGAGGCTACAGGCGCTGGCTCGCCGACCGTGGTGGGCATGGGCGCTGGCTCGTTGGCCGTGGCAGGCATGGGCGCTGGCTTGTTGGCCGTGGCGGGCATGGGCGCTGGCTCATTGGCCGTGCCAGGCTTCGGGGCTAGAGCCGTGTCAGGCTTCGGGGCTAGGGCCATGACAGGCCTCGGGACTGGGGCCGTGACAGGCTTCGGGGCTAGGGCCGTGTCAGGCTTCGGGGCTAGGGCCGTGTCAGGCTTCGGGGCTAGGGCCGTGTAAGGCTTCGGGGCTAGGGCCGTGTAAGGCTTCGGGACCAGGGCCGCAACAGGCTTCGGGACTAGGGCCGCGACAGGCTTCGGGACTAGGGCTGTGACAGGCTTCGGGACTAGGGCCATGGTAGGCTTCAAGACGGGGGCCGTGGTAGGCTTCAAGACGAGGGCCGTGGTAGGCTTCAAGACGGGGGCCGTGGTAGGCTTCAAGACGGGGGCCGTGGTATGGAACGCTGGTTCAGTTTCTGCCTCCCCCACAGTAAACGAGGAACCAGCGTACAGTAGGGCGAGGTCAATAAACTGAGCCAGGTTGAGAGAGCAGCGACCACCTGGCATGAATGATGAAGTTGGCTCATTCAGTCCACATTGAAAAATGTCTTTCAGAGCCACCTCATCAAAATTCACCTGGTACGCCAGGGCACAAAAATCCATAACAAAAACCTCCAAGGGTTGAGTCCCCTGACGCAACCCCAAGAGTCGGGCCGCTGGCTCCTTAATGTCGAGGGCGGGGTTATGAGTTACACAACCGCTGCCTCGCATAAAAACCCCTTGGTCAGCGTCCGAAGAGCCAAAAAAACCTCTCCGGGGGTGGAGAGTTCACGGCGCTCAAATATGCATGGGAAGCATAAACGGGCTTAGGGGCAGACACAGGTGAAGCAGGGTGACAAAAATCAAAAATCGCACGTACCTGCTGGCCCTGGGCTGTGAGCGCGCGATCATGACTCCCACCGGTAGATCCTGGGGCAGAGTGCGCTGAAAACCTCCGCTCTAGTGAGCTGCGCGAATTTTCCGCGTGATGCATTGTGACTGTATACGGTGAGGTTGGTTATTCTGTAACCCGGACACACACACACAAGATGAGACAGTCACAATGTAAGTCAAAAAACTGCTTTTATTGAAACAATAAAAGCAGGCAAAAGTACAAACGGGCAAATCCAGTGAAGAGTTGTCGAGGGAAGCGTAGGGTCAAAAGCCGGGGAATCAAAGAGAGTAAAGGGGCCAAATCCGGGAGAGTAGTCGAGGGGAGCGAGGGTCAAAGCCGGGGGTAAACAGGATCGAGAGGCGGGTAAACTAACAAAGGGAGTAGACAGGGGTACTAGGGGAACGAGGAGCTGGCAAGCTAAGGGGGTAATCAAGAGGAGTTCAAGAGGGGATCAAAACTAGACGAGACTAGCGGGGGCAAAGACACGGGAAACTAAATACAATAACCAACAGGAGTGAGACGAACGGGTTGTGAAATATATAGGGGCGCGTGCAGGTGTAAACAATGATAGGTGATGAGACGAGTGCAGGTGAAACTAATGTGCAGGAGTGCAGATGACGCGAGTGCAGGTGGTCATAATGTTCTGGGGGATTGGAAACGTGTGAGAAACTCGAGGAAGGGAGATTGCCTATGAGCATGTGAGCGAGTAGGAGCAAAGTGGGCGTGAGGGCTCGAGCGAGCAAAAAGAGCGTGAAAAGCTTGAGGGGGCGGAGCGAGCATGCGAGCTTGAGGAGTGAGCGTGTGTGCGACGAAGCGGGGATGGGGCAGAGGAGCGGGGGTCGTGACAAGTGGATCCAGTCCCTACTGTAATATGGTCAAGGAATAATGGCGGTTTCAGAGCAAAAGAAATATTGAACCAAATGTGATTTTTTTTATTGTCTGAGGATGTTCCAGATATTATATTCCAAATAATCCATGCTCTTCTTTCTGTCCAATCAAGCTGATGACTACAAATGTTTTTCTTCTAATGAATTTGGAGAGGCAATGGTTTCTAAATGTCCTGAATGTAGCTGAAGGTAGGGACATTTTGCCTATTATATTCTAAACATACAGTGACCCAAAAAGTATTTAGACACATTAGTACAGTAAATCACACATAAAAAAGTATGAATTTCATTGGATTAGATAACAAAAATATCAAGCCAAGTGGCATCTGACAACAAATTATGCTAGACGTTAAAAAATAACTTCACTTTCACATGCCATTTAGTGCCTTTGCTTGAAAAGTGTATTTGTGCTTTCTGTACAATAAGCATGGTTTGACATTTTTTAAGCATGGTTTATGTGTCCAAATAATTTTGGGGGCCACTGTAGCAATTCATAACAATTTGTAATGTAGCAATCCAAACTAAATGAAATATACAACTGTACAAAAGTTTTAGGCACTTTTGAAAATGTTGCATGGTAAGCATGTCTTTAAAAATAATGCCACAAATAGTTTTCATTTATCAATTAACTTCATAATAATCCAGTAAACATAACAAATCTTAATCAACAATTGCCTTTAAAACAGCACCACTTCTCCTAGGTACACCTGGACAGTTTTTCTTGGTTAATGGCAGATAGGATGTTCAAAGCTTCTTGGAGAATTAACCTCAGTTCGTCTATCTATTTAGGCTTAATTGCTTCTGTCTCTTCATGTAATCCCAGACTGACTTGTTGTTTAGTAGGGGGATCTGTGGGGGCCATGCCATCAGAGGGTGGGCTCCCTGTTCTTCTATTTTATTTTATTCTATTCTATTTTATTTGATTATTGACACACTAAAGCTTAAGATATAAATAACCATCTTAACACAAATGGTTTTGTGAAACATCTTATAAGACTTTTGCACAGTACTGTATATGCAATTAGCCAAGCAAGAGGACTGTAAGTACAATAATTCTGAAACTCAATAATAGGAAATTCAAAAGAAAGCAAATATAATATCAGCAATTTTATGTTTTGCTTTTTTATGGCTGCAACTGATCCAAATGAGCTCAAGACTAAAAATTAAAGGGTGTTGTAATTCTTATGACGTAAATGTACTGTAGCTTTAAAGAGAAATTCACTTCAGGCAATCTTCGTGACCAATTCGTGGACAATGCTGCATTTGATTATTTTATGAAGATATGAACTGTTGAGATTTCCGACATGGTCCCCCAAAGCTTTAATAAAGTTTGGTGGTAAAAATGGTAGGAGATTAGCTTTAAAAATGTGATATCCTTCTCAAACCTTTCCTAAAATACCCTGTATCCTATAGCTATATTCTTCCTTTAATCAACTGTGAATTACCTTTCTACACTGCAGTAAAATTCATCCTAAAACTGAAGCAAAGAATGATGGTAAAATTGACCCAAAGTTCTAGGAGATTCTGCTGAGCGCTGACAAGAAAGATTATGAGCGCATCTGTGCAGAATATAGAGTGACAAACTTCCGCTGGATGTTGAAGAAACTGAATGAGATGAAAAGACAGCGAGAAGAAGAGCAAGCCAAGGTACACTAGAATGTTAATGGTGGTTTTGATTTGTTTTGGGGGTTACATTTGCTATGCGAATTTATATTATGAAAGTCTCTTTTGAAAAGAATCTTTCGCAGCAGTTTATCAAAAGCATTTCCAACCTCAAACACATTGATGTGAATCCTGATGGCACTGCTTCCTTTGAACTTGACCTGAACCTTCCAGACCCCAGAAGTAGGATTTTCATCTACAAGGTAAATTGACTGGTGATTATAGCACATCTGAGCTCATATATCATGACGATTTCAGAACAAGTGTATTCTGAAAGGAATAGTTCATTCATTTATGAAATTTATGTCATTATTTACTCCAAGTTCCAAGTCCCTTTTCTTGATATTTTTCCCATTGAACACAAAAGAACAAATATGGAGCAGCACTTTTACATAAAACAACTCTTCTTAGGGACCATGTCTGTCCAGCTCATTCCGTCTGGTCAAGAGACACAAGACAGCCACTACTTTAAATTATTTAACATTTCATATTTTAGCAAGCTATAGTAGCTATCGCAACACTGGTTAAGAAGAAATGGTTAATTATACAATTGATTGTATGAGACATGTACTGTATAGGCTACTGTGCACATCTTATTTTATATTCTTGTCTGTTTTTATTTATTTTATTTTTTTTTCACAATCTAGCCAATAACAACCTGTCATTGAAGGCAAAAATAATCCCCGGAAAATAGCCCAAGCTGGAGGGGCAGTTGGCGACATTGCAAATATTGATGCTGAACAGCAGGTCAAACTGCAGAAAGAGAAACAAGAAAAGTGGCCTTTTGTGGCAGCCAGTGTGGAGAAAAGGCAACAGGTTTTTCATCATTTCATAATTATAGAGCAGATAAAGACATCAGAAGTGATGACTCTGGAGACACCGGATTGGCCAGGAGTGTACAATTTGCTCCAGACACTGGAGCAAAAGAACAGCAAAGTTAGGAGAACCACATGAAAAAATTCAGTAGGGAAACCCAGTTTGATGCACTATTTAATATTCTGTAAAAGAAAGATATATTAACATGTTTTTACTTTATTATTATTATTATTAATGTGGTTTCTTTTCATTAGCAGCTATGCACAAGTTATTTGTCTACAAAATTAATTTCAAATATTTAAGCATAAGTCTTTATATCAAAATGTTCATGAACAATCATGAATCGTGTCCCAACTTTTGGCTGGTAGTGTAAGAGTATATCAATTCACACACTTCCAGGTGAATGCTTTATAATAACTGTCAAGGATTTGCAGCAGTGAAAGTGTGACTACAGTTTCTGATGAAGGTCTGGAGACTCGAACGGTGAGATTTGGTGGTGCAATACAACCCTAATTCCAAAAATGTTTGGACAGTATGATAAATGCTAATGAAAACAAATATGTGTGATTTCAAGTCAAATCAAGTCATCATTTATTTCTATAGCACATTTAAAAGCAACAGAGTTGCACCAAAGTGCTGTACAATAAAACGTTGAGCATATAAAAAGAAAGCATTAAAGGAAAACATGCAACGTACAAAATATAAACACATTAAATAAAATAAAATCAAAAAACTTCAACACAAAACCCTTAAACTAATATTGATCAAAAGCCAGAGAGAACAAATTAGATTTAAGAGCTGATTTAAAACTGGCAAGTGAAGGAGCCAACCTCTTATTTACAGGCAGACTGTTCCAAAGTTTAGGTGCTGCAGCAGATAAGGCCCGAACACCCTTAGCTTTCTGGCGCTTCTGGACAGTGTTGATGTTGGGCTTCTGCTTTGCACAGTAAAGTCTTCACTTGCATTTGTGGATGCAGTGGTGAGTGTTGTTGACTAACAAAGGTTTACTTAAGTCATCCCAAGCATGTTCATGATATGCATTACAGATGAATGATGTTTTTTAAGACAGTTATGTCTGAGGGATCAGAGATCACACACATTTAGAAGTGGTTTTCATCTTAACCTTTACGTACAAAAATTTTACCTGATTCCTTTAAACTATCTTGTGCACTATAGAGGGTGAAATGCACAAAATCCTTCCAATTAATTTTTTGGGGAACAATGAAATCCAGTGCTGGATTATTTGCTGAGGTATCTTTTGGCAAATTGACAAGTCTTGAATGATCCATGCTCTTTTTTGGAGGCTCCTTATACAGTATACAGTACTATGACACAATTGACCTCACCTGTTTAACATATGTTTCACATTGCCTTGTTATTTCAACTCGTTTATATCTATTTAATACATTGGCTTTAATTAATATGAGCAAGTGAAGTGCTGTTGATATTTCAGTGCCATATACGTTTAGCCACAGTGTGGCACTCTATGAATGAAATAGCATAACATGATAAGGCTGAGGGAGACAATAAAGCAATTATTCGCCAGAGATTCCACTGACAATATTAATAGCCCTTACTGGGCAGGGGAAGTTATTTAGGCAGTTTAGGTAAGTGATTTATTACTAAATTGATCTACCCGGCTGTATTCATTAGCTTCATTTTGGTAACTCTGTGATTAACTAGTAGCAAGCTGTAATTCTGCAAGCTTGCATATTTTTTCATAGATGTTATTTTGTTATATATGTGCTTGGTGCAATAGACACAGCTATTGTTTTCAAACTTTTTTTTATTTTTATTTATTTATTTTTTTACTTTGCTGCAGTTTACATACATTTATGGCATAACCTGTATTATATTATTAATATGATTTAACAGATTAACAATTACAATAAATAACCATAGTAGTATAGTTAGTCTTGCATTAATGTAAAGTAAATTATTCTACACTGTAATCAAGCTTTCACATGCTGGTTTTAGACATTCAAGTCTTAAAGGGATAGTTTCACCCCACATTTACCAGTTCACTATAGCATTTAATCAACCTTATGTTGTTCCAGACCCATATTACTTTCTTTCTTCTGTGGAACACAAAAGAAGATATTAGGCAGAAAGTTATCCTCAGTCATCACCATTGACTTTCATTGTATGAAAAAATTTTTAAAAAAATGATGCAATGAAAGTGAACGGTGACTGAGGCTATCAGTCCATGACACCTATTATGTTACGCTGAAGAAATCAAGTCACAAAGTTTTGGAACAACATGAGTAAATGTTGACAAAATGTTCCTTTTGGGCTAACTATTCCTTGAAGATAACAAATATTTGCCCTTTGCATTTACAGTAGAAATCCATCAGACCCTAATAACATAGAAAAAAATGCACACTTCAACTACATAAAGATAATATGACTTAGAAGTGTCTGCTAGATATTACTAACTGATGCAATACTGTGATCCAGGTTTTAACATTAAAGAGCTGTGTTGATACTACTGTTATCATTGAATACTGTTATCATAAATGATCTATCAACATAAACAAATGTTTTATAACTGGTTGCATATTTTCGACATGACCAAGTTTTGCTTTACTGTCAGAAGTGAACTAGCAGAACTTGTTAACAAGATGAGTGACAACAACGTTGGTGGTGTCTGGTCGAAGGATGGGGAGAAGGTTTGGCAATTGTTTATTATAATGATTATAAATTATTATACTTTGTAGATCACATGGTAGAAAATTGTGCTAGGAATGCCAAGGTTGCAAGTTCAAATCCCAAAGAACTGAAAATCCAGTGTACACCTTAATTGCAATGTTAAATACTTTGGAGAAAAGTGTCTTCCTCCAAAGATGGTGAGATTATATCAAAGGATGGTGGTAAAAAACAGTTAACAGTACAAAGTTGTTAGGATGCAGACTCGGGCCAGTATCAGTTTAATGGGAGTAAATGCAAGACTGAAGCCATAGTGACATTTTATTTTCATATAACTAGGCTATAATATACAAAAGTTTTGAAATACCAAAGTCTGATGATTTTTGGCTATTTATGTCCATTTTGTTCTACATAAGATCCAAAAATGTATTTGGGTAATCTTGAATCTGTGTTGAAAATATATCAGAATACTGCAGATCTTACGTAATTTGACCCTGATGACTTTCTGAAAATTCTGAAAACCTGTGGTGGTTAAATTGCTTCCTTAAAAATGTAATTCCCACCACAAGATTGACCGGAGATAAAACTGCTTTAAAGGTTTCCTCTGAGCTTGCTTTTTGATGGTGGCAGCATACAAGCAGAAAAGTAACTAAACCACAGCCATCTTCAGATTGCCTGTGATCCGATCCATTGTATTCTATATTGAATGTATCCTGGAATAAATATTCATTAGTGTTCCTTATAAATCATTATTCATATATTACCATTAAATGGGGGCTCAAATGGAATCCATAGTTGAGCATCAGCTGTAGGTAGGGAAGAAGATGTGGAAGAAGATGTGGGATGGTTCAGCTGATCGTCTGTCCTTTAGAGACAGAAATCTGTCACATGGCAAGTGACACATCTACAAAATCTATGCGGAGAACCATGAGGGCCTCAGTGATCCTTTAGAGATGGAAAACATCATGACTGGAGCTCTGAGAATCAGCATGGGTGCTGATCATTCATAAACATTTAAGAAATAATTCCCCCAAAAGTGAAAATTCTGTAATTATTTACTCATGTCATTGCAAAACTGTCATTGCAAAACTGTATGCAGTACCATCTTGCCATTGCAAAAATTCCATTCTGTGCCAAAATATGATATACATATCCAAATTCATATCATATTCATATTCAAATAACATCAAACACCTGAACTTTATAGAATAGAACAACCAGGGCTTTCAAATGATATAAATATATGTATGATTATTTAAGGCTAATCATCCTTTATCAATAAGATTTCACACAGCAATTTTTAAAAAATCTTATCCAGCCACCAAACTTCATCAGACAACTGCAATTTCAACCATTGTAATTACAAGCTAGAGGGAAACTTAGAGTGTATGAAATATCCATAATTTTGTGGGCAATGTAGAATAGCAGACAGATTAGAAATATAATCTGTTGTTTAAAAGCTATGACCATTCAAGTGATTAGTGTGAAAATGGAATAAACAAAACTAGCGTTACTCCTACAAATAAATGCTTCGTAAGTAAAACGTCTTGACTTTCAATACACAATATCGACAACACATGTTAAATAACTTGTCTTACCTCGAAAGATTGCCTCAGTTTTTAATTTGAAGCAGTAAATCCAACACTGGAGTAAATCTCCCGGGGCATCCTCTCTGGCTCCGCCCAGGCAAATGGAGGATGCCGATGATGACGATACATTTATTATTCATGCCCACTAACCCCTTAACCAATCATTTGTGCTTTAGCTTATATTGTCATGAGTATCTGACAGTTTTCAGAAATAAAATCGGTGATTGGACAGCAGAGAGTTTGAGACAGGAACCATGGGAATAATTGTTCCCAAATTTGAATGCTACGGCTAGTAAGGGTTAAAGCTTGATTCCACTTCAGAGTGCTTGCACATGCGCAAAGCACTAAATGGCACTATGGGAAGTGTAATCAAGCTTGAAATCATGATCACCAAGGAGACAGCTGTCAAGATGTACAGTGTAAAAGGAGTTACATTTTGGTCCGTTCTCACCCTATTGGATCGCTTCAAGCTGATTCACATAACAGTGGCTTGAAAGCAAGTTCTACTCTGCACAATAGAAATATTTAGCTTTTGAGATATTTTTAGAGCAGAGGTAAACTAGAAAATATCCACTATATGTTCATTATAGTAAAAATTTTCAATGGCTTTTTGATTACTTTTCCAAGCCTGAAAATCACAATTTTAAAATTCCCTGATATTTTTAAGGTGTCCATGATCATTGGAACCCTTTAACTAAATGTTATGCATTTTGTTGACTGCTAAGTGGGCCACAGTTTTCCCTGGCCCATCATCCACTTCTGAGATGGTCAGGGTTTTAAAAACATTTATCAACCTAACGTGATTAGGTTACCAACTGGAGAAACGCAAGAAAAATACCAAACAGTGGGTGACTCTTAACCCAGTCAATTAACCGATTAAAGGTACTTTTTATTTTAGTTGTTGAGGTAAAAGGATCAATTGTGAACATAGCTAAGGTAACATAAATGCCAAGAGCTGTGCAGCTAGTAAGCTCGTTGAAAGTATTACATGTGAACCATAAAATATTGATAGTAATTACTGTCCATCTATAAGTTACAATTAAACATATAATTGAATAGGGTTTGAATCAGAGAGCGGACATATATGTATGTAAATGTTATGATTGTTGTGTACCTTAAGTTCTATGCAATTAGAAAACAAGAGGTTTATGATTAGACGACTTCTCATTTTAAATATGACAAATAGGACGAAAAAATTTAAATGAGGTCTCTGTTTCTTCTGGACAAATGTGAGAATAAATGGAGGGCAAAAACTTCTGCTTCTCAGATTCTTCTCCAGAGAAAATGATGGCTTAGTCTAATTGCTTATTAAATTGATCACTTATGAAGTCTTAAACATGCATCAAATTAGCTTCAAGAGCTTAAGAGACTCTACATTTCCATCACATCCAGCTGCTAGGTCCCCCTCAGCAACCAATCAAATTGCTGCCCATCAATCTGAAAACTATCTCCTTATCTGAAAATGTAGACAGGTGTGAAAAATATATGTAGATGTAACCACAACTGCTTTCCATTCAGATGATCTTATAATTTTCTTCTACACCTCACAAATGCAGTTTCCATACTACACATTCCAAGAATACACTGATATCAAAGCTCATCTCATGGACTCTTTTTCCCATAACAATTTTCCCTAATGGAATTAATGCAACACAATCTCATCCATGATTAAAGGACAGTCAGATAGCCCTCTTTGATTTCCTTTGGTAGCCCTCTTTGATACTTCCTCCTGTTATTCTGGTAAACAGTGGAAATTTCCTGGCGAAACCCTAAACTGTAATGCCATTTGGTAGAGGTCTTTTTATTTGTGTTGCCTTTAATGTGCAGGATGGTGGAAAGATAAGGGGGATAAACCTTAGTCAGGTAGAATACATATTTAATTCTATGTAAATTCTATGACTTCCAATCATAAAGTCGCTCCAATGTTATGTTTTTACCGAAAATTTATCAAGGTCTGTTTGCTTGCGGAAGAGAATCTCTGACAGCCTGTGGCTTCTTTACTTCAGGCAGGGACTCGGCAGTCTCAAGCAACATTGCGCATGCACACACACACACACACACACACACAGCGTTTCTGACAGTGAGATTCACACTAGTGTTGATCTGCAAGATCTTCTGTAAAGCTGCTTTGAAACGGTGTGGGTTGTGAAAGGCACTATACAAATAAAAATGACTTGACTTGACTTATGTTGCACTGTACGAATTATTTCAACATTGCTGTACCTTGTTATGTACCTCGTAACGACGTGCCATTTCCCACATTCTGTTTATGTTTTGACGAGGCAATAAACGAAAACACAACAAAAACATGTATGTATGTCACTTGGGGGCAATCATTTCCATGTATTACTTCATAGATCTCGAGATGGCTAAAGACACTAGTTTGTGAGTGAAACGAATGTGCTTTCTGTACTTTACAAGTTGAGACTTTTCTAACATCTTGACTTATGACTATTCAATCTGTATTATGTTACATAATGACATTATGATTTTTGTGTTCACATTTCATAAGCTATACAATGAAACTGTCACAGATTAATGCTGCAACAAGTATCAGTGAATGAGACATGCATGTGCAAAATGCACGCACACACACCACTGTAGGCACAGTCTGGTTGCCGGCATAAATGTTAAACCATATTGGCCACAATGAGCTGTGAATTGTATCTGCCCAGAGATTCCATATCGGTGCAACCCTAGTTCCTTTTAGATGTGCCCCTTTCTCATGTGAGATGACTAACTAGATTCAACAACAATTTATTTTTATTTATTTTTTTGCCAAAATGTTTTTGGTCCAAACTGCTTGGTTACATTTACATTTGTGCATTTGGCAGATGGTTTTAGCCAAAGCAACTTACAGTGCATTTAAGTTTTAGTTTGTGTTCCCTGGGAATCTAACCCATGTTCTTGGTGTTACTAGCACCATGTTCTAACAGTTGAGCTACAGGTTCCTTTGGGGTCCCAATTCATTTCTTTACCACAAGGTTGCTGACCCCCTACTATATTTGTTATACTACTACTGTACTACTTATACAATGTCTTCTTCCTTTCCTCTATTGTTATGAATAATATTAATATTAATTATAAATTCTTACATATATAGAGGATTTTTAGGAAGCCGTGTTGGAAAGAGGCTAATGGGCAAATATGGCCATGACAAGGGGGTTACACCCCAGACCTTTCCTTATCTGTACATGGTTGACATGGGCTGATGAGATGTAAAATTCTGTACGCATGACATTGAACATTATTGTTTTCTTTAAGTTGACTTGCTTGCAAGTCATCTACTGTAGCTCTATTTAGTGTTTTGCTGTAAGTTATCGCAAAGTCTTAATAACTTTGACTTTAAATACCTTATTTAGTGTCTTAATTAATTATCTGTTACTTCTGTTTAGGAGGACACATTTGCTGTTTCATTTACTGTATGCATTTCGCAGACACTGTTGTCCAAAGCACCTTGCAGTCCATACAAACTATGGATGTTCTCAACATGTGTGTTCCCTCTAAATTGAACCCATGATCCTGAAAGTGCAAGGAGTTACTATACCACTACTAAAATCATCTAGCATTGGCCTCAAGTTATCAATGACTTGTTGTAGAATAAATGTGCCCCCTCCCCCCCGTTTTATCAGGAGACATTTCAAGTCATAGTGTGACGTTTGTGTTTACGACATTCTTTGAGTCCAGAGATGTATCTAGGCTATACTCAAGCACAGATCCTAATAATTTGCCTGGCTCCAGACTTTTAGACAAGCTGTCTGGGCACGTCAAGCCTGGTAAACCCCTGTCATTGTAAAATGAAACCTTCCCTCAGGGGCTGAGAGCGAAATATACTGCCCCATATATATATTTTTTTTACAAGGCCAGGGGTTTGCATAAGTCTATGAGCCCCCAGATATAATATTTATATGTTTAAAAGCTTTTTAGTTTGAGACATCACAATGGAAATGGTACAAATCTCCTTACACCTGTAATAAAGTTCTAATAATACTAGATCAGTTGACGACTTATGCCTTAGTTTAAGACCCATTTCAGATGTATTTTAATTGTCCAATAAACATATAATATGTTCGGTCACGTTACAAGAGATCATCATCTGACTTTAAAAGGCAAGCCCTGTCTATGACAAATGTGTCTACATTTAGGATGCATGTTTTCGACTTTAATGTTGATCACACTTCTGAAATGTAATCACAATTCTGGAATATCAGTCAAAATTAAAAAGTAAGTTGCTAGCATTGAGTTTACAGTAAAATCTGTAGAAATACATAACAATTACTTTTTTTCTTACAGTTTCTTTAGCAAACTTTTTAGATCAGCATCAATTCAGCAGATAAACATATTACTTGTATGGTCAAAATTAAGACAGTAAACGGTCAATAATCAATAGAATCCAAACGTAATGACCAAAACATAAAAACAAAAGCCAGTTTGGCTTTCAGTATCATAAAACTGACTGAAAGCGAATATGAACATGAAAATGAATGCGTACATGGGCTGAACCGCCCTCCCCAGCTACTCAAATAAAAGCTTAAATGTGACAGCTGATTGATTCAACTGCGTGGAAGGTTTCTATTAGGTCCATCAATGTTCTTTACAAAAAAAAACGGCACTGAAGAAGCATAAGGAATAGAAGATTTCAAGGTGAGTTCTCCTTTTTTTTTGAGAAGTACACAGGGAACCACTCAAGATAATTAACCATCCTGAAAAAAATTCACTGCTCGCCAGTACTTTTGCCTACACCTGTACTATGAATTTAATCATCTTTTATACATTTATGCATTTGGCAGACACTTTTATCTAAAGCAACGTATAGTGCATTTAAGGCAACAATTTAATCCACTGACGTGTTTTCTGGGAATCAAACCCACAACCTTGGAGTTACCAAGAAATTTGACAGTCTCTGAAATATAAAGACTTATCCAAAAAAGTTTCAGCAATAAACAATGGCTTTCACTGGGAGAAAATTCAGTGAAGAGCACAATATGTATTACCGCTCAACACTGGGAAGTCAGTGGAACCTGTAGAGAAGTAGTCAAACCACTGAGAACAATTTACTATGCCAGACCTAGCCAGCGTTATGGAAGACTTAATATCACCTGTGCATCCATCTTTAATTGTAGATCACTGCTATGAGAATCACTGCCATTCACATTTCATGACTTCAATCATTTCATTGTGGTTACCTTAGGATGTGTTATGAAAAGTGCTGTGAATAAAAATGTATGCAATTCTTTTTAGATAGAATCCAAATTTGTCCGTTTTGCAAACCATTTTTCCAAAATGTTATTCAGCTGTTGACTGATCGTGCATGTTGGTAACTGACATGAAAGACTTAAATGGAAATGTAACCTGTCCTGCAATGTGCCATGCAATACTTCATTTACATTTACTTTAAACAGCATTTTTAAATTATTTTATAATTAAAATGGATGGAAGCTGTTTTGACCATATTAATAAGATACTACATGGAATATTTGTACTTTTAAAATATATATATATATATATATATATATATATATATATATATATATATATATATATATCACAATGAACGTTCATTAACAGTTAACTAAAGAAGGCAAAATGGTGATTAAAAATGAACATAAAAAAACATAATGCTCACTTTGTCCATGCTTATAGACATGTTATGCATCAACTACCCTAGCAGCAAATCATTTGGCTTTGTTCTTTCTACAATCCATTTATTTGGTCTTGGATTGAGACAAATTAAGAGGGGAGACTTTTGGAAAGAATTTACAAGGTCAATTCATGTATGTCATTCTGGCAAGATGAACAATCTGAATGCAGGGTTAAGGTCTAAGTTTTTGTGGATCTGTCAAATGTTGGATAATGGTTTATTTCCCCTTTGGCCTTGTAAAAGCATTGCTGAGCACCCGGTGTAGCTTGGAATGCCATAATTTTTTTTTTTTTGTACAGCCAGTCTAGTAGTATATATAATATGTCTCAACTCCATTCTCAATATATCTTTATTGGTTAACTTTTTGAAGGTCACATTCACTGTTGTTACTGTGGATTGGAGATGATAGAATGGCGGATGTGCATTCTGATATGTTTTAACTGTGTCAAGAATGCTTGGCCTCTGATGGGTACTCCCCATGTTAACAGTGTTGACTGAGAAAGTATAAAAATAAGTATTGGTTTCATTCAGAGGAATGTCAATTCCAATGTCCACAAGCAAATTATAGTAAAGATTATTGTTATTTAATTAGTTAATTCCTGTTTTTATCTGTTCAATTTTGTCGTATAGTAGCAGATTGTTTGTGAATATTTATAGACATGTATGTATATACTATATATATGAATTGACAAGACATTAGACTTTATGTGTGAAAGATGTCAACAATTCTAAGTGCTCCAAGGTCATATCCACAATAATACGTTTGTACTTGAAAACGTTTCGGTGTCATAACATAATTGTTTTTCAAAGTATGCAGTATTAAAAAGCATTTTCGCAAGTGTCCGTTTTTGGAGGAGGAAAAGGATGCTCCAGTGTGGATGATAAACTTAGCAAAATCTATGTGATTTCAAACAACAACATACTTATGCTCTATGTTTTTCTGGTTTCCTAATGTCATAGTTTTACAAATGTATGCTGTATTAGAAAATGTGGTAACACTTTCTATGAAGCCCATATTTATAATGCATTTAAAGGCATTATAATACATTAGTAATTTCTCATAATACACCTTATAATGTGTTATAACTTATCATAAATATCTGTAACCACAATTATAATGCATTATAAGAATTTCCTATTCATAGTTATACCTTAGTGCATTATAACACTAGCAATATTTAATTTTAAATGCAGAAGTTATAATGTATTTTAAGTTATAACATATTATATATATATATATACAATATTGAAGTGGTAATAATACATTACAAGTCATGCTGGAAGCTATATACATTACACATGCACAAACTACAAAATAACACACATTCAAAGTATTTTTTGAGATATTATGAAAAACACTTGTAAAGCTACAAGGTGAAAATATATCAGAAACTCTACATGTGTGATCAACATTACATATTTAAACACACCCAAGAATAAAAAATAAAATAAATCAAACTGATTCTATACTGGAGTCTATTTAATAATCTTTATTGGTTGTGCATCTTATATTGAGAATTATTTTATCTCCCATTATATACGTTTGACTTGAAATATATTGTATGTTACAAGTTTATGTTATGGCTGTTTATAATAAGATATTGCTTTTTTAACTTTACTTACACTTTTAATATGATCACATCATAAAGCCTTTTGACTGATTACACTATGCTGCTTTTGCATGTTAACTTAATTAACATCTGCTGCGTAGAAATTGGATGTTGCTTGTGTTATAATGGATTATATTGTAAAGTATAACTATGCATAGGGAAAGTCTTATAATGTAATATAACTGTAGTTAAAATTATTTATGAGATGTTATAACTTATTAAAGGGTGTATTATGAGACATTATGAATTCAGTATAATGCATTTGTAATGTCTTTACTATGCATAATAAATATGGGCTTCAAAGAAAATGTTACTGAAAGTTGTATTTTTTTAAGTATCTAATTCATTCAGTGGATGAAAATTCTGTTCCAGTGTAGATGAGAAGTGTAAACATATCTAAATCAAAGCGTTTTAAAACAAAAACATATTGAAATCTGTTTTCGGTTTCCTAATGTCATTGTTTTTTTTACAATTATGCGGCACTATTTAAAAAAAAAAAAAAAAACGTATCTCAAAAGCAAGTGGAGGAAAAGTTCTGTGTGGACATGGCAAAAGTTAAAAATAAGCCTCAGCAGCGGATGAGAACATCAGCAAGTTTACAGTCGAGTATCTAGACTTGTGCTCTGCATCAGAGGCTACTGATTTAAGGGTCATGTTTAGCCAGATTGAATGTTTGAACCCTGTGATTGTAACAAAAAAAACACTCTTGGTTGTTTGTAATCAAGTAGTATTGGAGCATCTCTAGTCTCAAGCCAAACAACTATTTATGAAACAATAAAGACAATCGAGTTCCAGTCCAATCAAGAAAAACAAATCAACACACAAGAAAGAAAATGGAGATGAAATATGGTGTAGCAATACCCATAGGTTGCCTGGCATCTTTTAAATGGTTTAAAATATAAGTATCTGTACTATATTTTGAACTGTAATTAACTTTTATTCTTTCACATGCAGCAAATCAAATTCTTTGAACAAGGGTAAGATAACATTTTGGAGATGTCAAAGCCTGCAGAGAAGAGTCCTACTGGCCAGGGTAAGCCACACGTATTAAAAATGCAACTTATATTTATTTTTAAATCTTGTTCCAGTCAATAACTTTGAGCACCTTAAAAGTGGATAAACCTATATTGTGCATGTGACTACTGAATGTAGCTATGGCATAAGTGATGAAAACTTCTACTTCAATTAATACAACAATCCCTTCTTAAAGTTCCACCAGCTAAGCACTATCAAGCATGATACATGTATTATCATGTATGTTAAAACTGTTGTTAGCTTTATTTTAATGCACTATAATAAGAATTATGTAAAAATTCAAGAATAGGTAAACACAATTTAAAACCCCTTTAATTACAGGAAATGCCAATTATTCCATTTAAAAATACAATACAATGCATGGCATTCTCTCATGTTAAAGGGTGTATCGTGTTTTGGTCAACATATTCAAGGGAACATTGCCCTCATGTGGCCACGTGAATATATCCCTGTTCCAAAAGCAAGAAATCTGGCATGCCAGTTTAATTTTGAATGACATGAGCATATGTGGGTAGTTTATTTTCAAACACAAGGCATTCATTGTTTGATGATAATGCACATCCTGTAAAATGACTAATGCACATAGGCCTATCTTTCAAGTGGAGATCAAGAAGAGATCCAGAATGCCTGGTGTTATGATCACCCAGTATGTCAAGGAACTGCCACGTGGAAAAACCACACCTGATTTCACCAGGAAACCAATTGCCTTGACAGTTCAAGAAGGTAACAATAACACTTCTTTAATAGCATTCAGTGTTGCTAAATTAGAAACATAAAAACTATATATATAAAACATATAAATCTATTTCAGAAAAGATTGAGTTGAGGGCTGCTAGGCTATGTTGTATATACATATACAGTGGGTTCCACATTTAAAATTTGGGATACAAAATAAATTTAAACCTAGAAAAAAAAACATTGTATTTTTTCTTTTGAAAACTAAAACAGAAACGAGAAGTGTAATGAATAAAAAATACTTCAAATGCCCCACTATTTCTTACCAAATACGCAAATTTGTGACATTGATGTTAATAAATCCATTGTACAAAAGGTCAGCTTTCCATTGAAGCACACAAGATGTTCTTTAGAACATTCCTAAATCATGCTGGAATAACATGGATAATCAAGTTTTGCACTTGTAGAACTCATGCCAGCTCAAGTGCATGCTGTCATTACCAAAAGCTAAGAAATTCTGAAATTTTTATTAATTTTGTAATTCAACTTTCCACAATTTAACTTTTTTCAATTGTTATGCTGATAATGTATACAATAAATTATTATTATTAATTTTTTTTTACTCCAGGCAAAGTGGCAGTTTTCAAAGCAGTGGTGAGTGGAGATCCAACTCCAACTGTAACCTGGGCACGAAACAAGGGTGACACTTCTGATCCAGAAAAATATAAGCCAAAATGTGACCCAAAGACTAGAGAACATGTTCTGGAGGTACCTTAACATAAACAAAATTATTATTAAAGTTATATGCAAATTATTAAAGTTATTCATAAAAAAAAAAAATAATAATTATCTGAATTTACAACATTATGAGGGATCCTTCAAAAGTCAAAATACTTGTGTTCACTTTGTAATGTTGCAAACCACAACAGATACCAAATGTGAAAGTAGACCAAGGAGACACGTACAAATGTTTCGCTACGAATGAATTTGGAAAAGCTGTATGCACAGCTACATTGGGTGTCATTGGAGGTAGGCAACACATTTTCAAGTCACAAAGCAGAACTAGGCATTTGCTTGAATGCATACTTCTACATTATGTAATCTTCCTATGGTAATTCCTTACTCTATCTTTCAGTTGGAGTCAAGAAAAAGCAGATCGGTATGTCCACAATAATGTTTAAGATTGAAGTGTTGAATATATGTAAAAAGAGAGATAGGCCTGTAATTTATATTTATATTGTAATAAGAAATTAAATGTTGTTCTATTCGGTTCTTGAGATGGCCAAACAAACGACCCAGAGGACTTCAGGAAAATGCTTAAGAAAACCAAGTAATTGCATTTCTTTGTTTTCTTAACTATTGGCAGGTACCCAAGTGTTCATACTGTTTCTTGTAAATCAAAGTTGCCTCTCATCAAAAAATATAATTAAACATATATCATCTTATCAATACAAATTTGTCTAACCTTTTGTCTAGCATTGTCAGGAAGAAAAAGGAAAAACCCAAGAAAGAAGGGGAGATTGATCCAAAATTCTGGGAATTGATGCTAAGTGCCAAAAAGAGTGATTATGAGCGCATTTGTCGGGATTTTGGAGTCACTGACTTTCGCTGGATGCTAAAACACCTTAACCAAATGAAAAAGGATAAGGAGGATGAACAGGCCAAGGTATCTGTCAGAGCATCTGCAGTCACATTAGTGTTTTACTAACTTTTACAGAGAATTTTTCAAAAGCTTTAATGTTTTTAATGGACATTGAGCAACAGTCTTGTGTTTTCTTCTCAAGATGATTGTCATTAAACCTATTTCTTTTGTGTCTTACAGGTGGTCGAGAAAGTTGACAACATGAAAAAGATTGAACTGAAAACGAGTGGCAGAGCTGAATTTGAGTTTAATATGAAGCTCAAGGACCCAAAGAGTAACATTTATCTGTACAAGGTAAGTTCAACTACAAGTGGTCGACTGATATGGATTTTTTAACAACCGACAGAGAGAGAGAGATCAAGACAGCAGGGTGGCCAATGACCGATGTAATGAAGACATCCTGTATATAATTAAAAAATGTACATAAAATTGCTGAATTCTAGCCCTTATTTTACAAAATTCAAAGTACTAGCCAATGCTGGCCCAAAGATAACCATATCCTATTTCAAACTCTTCACTCTTTCAAGAATGGCGACTTGCTTGATTATGGCGATGGCACTGATGATTCTTCCAAACTCAATATGAAAAAAACTGGTGATAAGTACTTGTTTAGCATCAACAATGTTGGCCTAAATGATGGAGGAATGTACCAAGTGGACGTTGAGGATGTTAACGTTTTCTCAACAAGCTTTACAAGTAAGAGAGGCCAGAGAGCCATTACTATAGGGTATATGTTTTGTATTTTTTTCTTTTCTGATTCAAATAAATACTTAATACCTTCAGAGCATACCTCTCTACATTTGCTTCAAAAATCATTCCTCCCTCAGTCCCTGATGTGGAATTCGATGGCAAGCTGAAGGATGCTAAAGTCATTGAGGAACAGGATGCAGTGTTCGAGTGTGTTTTATCTGGTCCTGTACCAGAAATCACCTGGTGTGCCAATGACATCTCTGTTGAGCATGGAGACAAGTACAACATCACAGTCTCTGAAGACAATCTCACCCACAGATTAGTAGTGAAGAACTGTAAACCAGAGGACAAGGGTGTGTACACGGCTATTGCTGGGATTAAATCCGCCAAGGCCACTCTTGCTGTGGATGGTAGGTTACTTCTTTGTTCTTCTTGTGGACTTATCATTATCACATAGCAAAAGTGTGTGGACACCCCCTGCTTATTAATGCCACACTACACAAATATATTTTAGAGAATTGTGTGCTTCCAACTTTGTGGCAAAAGTTAGGGGAGGGCCCTTTTCTATTCCAGCATGGCACTGTCCTTGTACACAAAGCAAGGTCTATAAAGAAGCTATTTACTGAGTCTAGTATCAGGCCTGTACCTGATCCCAATAAACACTTTTAGATCAATTGGAACGCAGACTGCAGGCCAGGCCCCATAATCCTTCTTCAGTGCTTGACCTCACAGAGTCCTGCAGTCAAGTTCCACCTTCTAGAGGAAAACCTTTAAAAAGGTGAATGCAGACTACATTTTAAAATGCAACCTCCTGCAGTGTAGTATTGGCACAAGGCCATATCGTGATTTCAATCTTAGTTCAATCAACCGAGCAGTCTTAAGCGGTTTATCCAACTCATTACCCAGTATACATGTGGCTCGGTCAGTAAGCCACAATCTCTACAACTAAATTAAATATACAATTTAATTAATTAATTTAATTTAAGACATAACATAATTTCCCCATGTGGCTTGTGTAAATAATGAACATGGTATTCTAGAAAGCATTTGCTATTTTTTCGTCCCGGTTGCTTTGCCTTATTTCCAATCTTCATCCATTGCTGCTGTGTTTGTTTCAATGACTTTCCATCACACCTGCCACAGACATTCACTCTTATGTCATACTAGGACATCAGCAACAGTAGTTGACATTTTAAATTGGTGTGTTCTAGTTGATTGTGTGTGCATACGTGTGTGAAATTTGTACCTCTTCCATCTGTACATCACATACATTATGAATTCACACCATCTTGACATTTTGATATGATGTAGTACTACATAGTACATCCTATCATGTCTGTTTAGTTATCCATTCTTTTCCACGCACATGTGCAATCAATCTCAAGTATGTAATGCTGGAATTTCCCTGGACCAACTCCTTATTAATGACAATTGTTTTGAAATTGAATGCTCAATAAGCACATATTGGTATGATGTTTGGGTGCCCGCATACTTTTGGCCATATAATGTATATCAATTAGCCTAAGGTTAGCCTATTATTTTTTGTTATGCTCTATACCATTTCAGAGGATCCTAACGCCAGGGGGAAGGGTCGAAGTGGTTCAAGTGATGGAGCAGATGATCTCACAAGATGTCTAACAGATGAGCAGGCCAGGCTGCAGAGAGAAAGGGATGAAGCAGCCAGGAGAGCCAAGGGTACTGGTGGAAGAGGTGATGGAGACGGCAGTGGAGGAACTGGCTTGGGAGGTGGAAGTGGTGGAGATGCAAGAGGAAGGTATGGACTGGGAGGAGACGGTACAGATGGAAGTGGGAAGAATGATATAGATGGAAGTGGGAAGAATGGTAAAGACAGAAGTGGGAAGAATGGTACAGACAGAAGTGGGAAGAATGGTACAGACAGAAGTGGGAAGAATGGTATAGAAAGAAGTGGGAAGAATGGTACAGACAGAAGTGGGAAGAATATAATAGGGAAGAGTGATTCAGGAGCAGACGGACTGGGAGGCCAATTAGCTGGTCTTGGATCTGGTGGAACTGTTGGAGATGGTACAGGTATGTTTGTGTACTTTGTATGTGGACATCAGTTTCTTGAAATCCAAAAATAGGCAGTTGACAATGTGCCAGAACTGACAACTTACCTATGTAAAGTTATCAAAAATCATGTATTCAATACAGATGATAAAGTACACTTTGCAAGCGGGTTATCAGACCAAAACGTTCTACGTGGCAAGCCTGCCGAACTTGTGTGCAAACTAAATACTGAAAAAATAGACGGAGTGTGGTATATCAATGGGGAGAAGGTATGTGCACAAATTATAGCAATACATTTGAACTTACATTTCACTGGCAAATATAGACATATTAATGTAATATTTTTTTTCCTCAGCTGACTTCCAAAGATGGAGTGATCATTGCTAAAGATGGTTGTACACATAAGCTCATAATTCAGAATTGCAAAGATTTAGATACAGGTTTATATCAGTTTGAGGTGAATGGCTGCAAGACAGAGGCCACCGTGACAGTTGGAGGTAATAAAATTATAATTTCTTTCAAAAAAAATATCTATCTTGAAGATTCTATGGGTGTATTGATTCAAATTTCTAACAGTTCCGTTTGTGTCACGGTTTCAGTTCTACTGCCAAATCCAAAGAATACTCAGTTTGGTAACAAACACTTCCACAGGTTCTCCCTTATGAAAAATCAACACAGTTTTACCACAGTTACCATAGTTTCAGCATGGTATTTTTTTAGTAAAACTACAGTAACCACAAAATTGACCATGGATCATATAGTCATGGTTACTAAGATATTCCTAATAGTAAAACCATGGTTCCTATATGGATACTTACAGTTTTCATTAGGGTCCTTAAAAAAGATTTCTATAATTACTAAATTAACATTTTACCTTCGTAACTGCATTAATATTCTACATGCATTAACATAAAGTGCATTTCAAACTCAACTCAAAACGTATTAAACATTATAAAGCTGCATCACTATAGAAGGAATAACCCTACTATTAAAGTGGATACAACAGGGATTTTGTATAGCTGCTGTGTGTTTTAATCATACATGAAATTTCAAATCTTCATCAATCGAGTAGGGCAACATATCTTTGGCAATGAACATTCCAAGAGCTTAAGCTATTGTTTTATTTCTGTACGAATTAGCACTGAGTGCTTGCTTAAAAAAATTGAAGGTGGTGTGTGCAGTTTCGGGCTCACCTGAGAGCTATTTATAACAGATTAATGTCTTCGTTAATAGCTACTTGAGGAACAGGAACAAGAAACTTGAGTAACACATGGGACATCTCTCAGCTGTGAATCTTCTCCATCTTCCATTTTTGACTATACACCAACAAGTGCACAACTGTGATATCAGTAACTGATTTAACATTTTAACAGGTAATTGGACAGTTACTCTCCGTAGAAAGGTGGTCCATGTGAGACACAGGGGGAGTACATCCATCTGCAGTGCCATTTAGGTGCATTAGTGGAGGTTGTAACAGTTCCTGTCTATTTGACGTTGTGTTTTCTTTACCGAACTGTATGCTGTTAAAATATATATATATATATATATATATATATATATATATATATATATATATATATATATGTATATATATATATATTTTTTTACAAAGAACTGTTATACCCCTAGAAGATACTTGTAAACCATGATTTTAACTTATGCGCCAATTGCGTCGTAAAATGGGGGTGGGAAAGTATTATAAGATCTGAAACATTTTTCAGTCCTCCTTGAATGTAGTTTTAGAATAATATTTTGGTTTCTGTATTTTCCAGATCTTCCAGAATTTGATCCTGATGCTTTACAAAAGTTCTTGAACCCCGTGATAGTGAAAGCAGGCCAGACTGCATCTTTTAAGATGTCATTACCTCCACAAGCCTCTCTGGAGGTTAAATGGTTTAAAAATGGCTCTGAGATTCTTGATGGTGGTTCAGTTAAAGTAGTGAAGGAATCAAACCATAGTCGCTTTCAAATGAAAGACTGCATGCGGATGGATACTGGAGAGATCAAAATCCAGCTTAAAAACCCTTTTGGTTCTACTGAAGCCATATCAAGTCTTCTTGTACTAGGTGAGTACAATATCTGCATTTTACTTGATACAAGAGAAATGATATCAAATTCAAATATAGCCTTCTGTATGTCAGGTAACACAAGTTTGTGCCCGAAATAGACAAGCCAGGTACACCACAAAGCCCTGTAGAAGTGAACAAAAGCACCTCAGTCCTTGAATTGAAATGGAATCCTCCAAAGGATGATGGTGGGTCAACGGTATCGAACTACATAATTGAGCGCCAACAAGTTGGACAGAGTACATGGAAAAGGGTTGGGGATGTTTCAGCTGATCATCTAACCTTCAAAGATAAAAGTGTGTCCCTTGGCAAGAGGTATATATATCGCATCTATGCAGAGAACCCTGATGGCATCAGTGAACCATTGGAGACAGAGAAAATCATAGCAGGCGCTTTAAGTAAGAGAATGCATGCCTGAATATATTACATTTTGGGGTATCAGATTCATCCAATATTTGTATTAACTGTGCTGGCAGTTTTCCCTGGCCCACCGGCCCCTCCAAAGGTTGTCAGTGCTTTCAGAAACTGTATCAACCTACATTGGATTCCACCAGAGAAAGATGGAGGAGCTACAATTTTGGGCTACCTGCTGGAGAAACGCAAGAAGGATACCAACCAGTGGGTGACTCTGAACTCAGTCAACGAACCGATTCAAGGTATTTCAAATTAGAGGGGATGGTATTTGAGTTCAATTAAAGAAGAAGAAATATTAAATCTAAAACTTGGCAATTCCCTTACCAAATAATTGAGTTATTTATGATTGTTTAGGCAATAAAAACATCCCAGGTTCTACTGATGCCAAGTTCAGAGAGCAGCAGTTTCTCATAAACTTAATGAAAGGCATTTAATTCCAACTCTGTGTTGTAAAACTGCTGAGTCTGGAAATTTCAAACAATTGCTGGGACAAATCAATAACAGTAAGCAAGTGCCTTACTAAAAAATCAAGGTAACAAATCCAATATAATAGAAGAATTCTGCTTCCAACAGCTCTAAAATATGCAGAGAAAGATGTGTCTGAGGGTTCGGAATATGAGTTCAGAGTATCAGCCATTAATATGTCTGGAGCTGGAGAACCCAGCGCACCTTCTGTAATGGTCTGTGCTATAAACCCCAAGAGTAAGTCCACAAAATTTCAAGATTATCAGCTAATACTCCATAAAGGATTTTGACTGAGTCATTTCTGATATTTTGCTATTTTCTCTGGATGTGATGTATCATAATTTCCAGTGAAGCCTCATTTCAAAGATCCTGAAGACTTTATGGTTGTGAGATCAGGAAATTCTATCAGAATAAAAATTAATTATGAGGTTCGTGTATCAATACTTTATTTTAACACATTATATAGCAAGTCAATTATATTCTTCACTGCAGAATTTTGATTGTGTACATTTTTTATTTGGCATACAGGCCTCTCCACTGCCTAACATTACGTGGCTTAAGAACGGTGAACCTGTATCTCCCTGGAAAAAGATAATTAATAGCGATGGAACATCCACGCTTGTCGTACCCACATCAAAGTACTCTGACTCTGGTATTTACACAATTGTTGCTAAAAACTCAAGTGGGCAGGCAAGCTTTGACATAGAGGTCAGAGTAACAGGTAATACCACACTTTATTACCACAAATTACCTTGCTCTTAAAGGTGCGGTCACACTAGACTTCATTCACTTCCATTTTTTTGAAGCAGTAAGCAGACTTTTAAAGCGATGGCTGCTTAATGATTGGCTAGGATTTACCTAGTGTAACGTTATTCAATGGAAAGGAGGAGGCGAGAACCGGCTTGATAATATAAATGATTGTTTTAAGTTTACCATTAAACTAAGACACAAACACATATGACGGACATGTCCGGTAACGATCTCTCTCTCCCGCACGGCCCTCTGCAGTCAGCCTTTAAACCTCATGGAGGCATAATTAGCCTAATACAAGACCGGGTGTGTAGTATCACGACCCGGCCCCGCCCTCCGCCCTGCCACACCTAGCTAATGGCACAATGATGTAAAGCTGCAAGTCTTCCCGCTAGATCTATGCTGCGCTTGCATTTCTATTTAGTGTCCTGAGTGACAGCTGTCATCTAAGCTTGATTTGAACACATTTTGTTGGTAATATTAAATCATCTTTCACTTGTTCCTGCTGGAGCATTTATGAGGGGAACACATGCTCTCGAGAGAGGCAGGAGATGAAGGCTGTGTATATAATGTAACACCCCCACAGCGCAAGACTCGTGAGAGTCTCATTTGCAGTTACTAGGTTTGGTTTATGGTTAGATTTAGCGATAGGGTTAGGGTTAGGAGTAGGAGTAGGTGTAGCTGTAGGGCTGCAGTAGGAATCCAAATAAACAGCATGTGAACATTGCAAGTGGCTCTCACAAGATTTTAGGTAACCAGTAGGTTATCTTCTAGACATGACCAGCGATGAAAGGAGAGTGAAGAAAAAGTGCATATTTGCGGACTAAAGAGGAGTTGCAGGTGGTGGTGGTGGTGTAGTGGCTAAAGCACAGGGCTGTTAATCAGAAGGTCACAGGTTCTAACCCCACAGCCACCACCATTGTGTCCTTGAGTAAGACACTTAACTCCAGGTTGCTCCGGGGGGATTGTCCCTGTAATAAGTGCACTGTAAGTCGCTTTGGATAAAAGCGTCTGCCAAATGCATAAATGTAAATGTAACTTGTGTTACTTTTATAATATCTTTGCCCGGTGGAGACTGAGAAGCCGCTGCTAAAGACATTGTATAGCACACACCTGTTTCCCTTTGCTGTGTCTCGTGTGAAACGCAATATACTCAGCACAAGCTTTCCATGTCTGCCATACTTTTAACACAGTATCGTTCTTGCTGAATCAAGTTTGTTGTCTTGCAACATTCATCCAGTGTTCACCACACTCCCATGATGATATGACAGTGCTGAAGTTTTAAAGAAGCCAGGTATCTTTTGCAGCATGGGTGATCAGTTTATGTGATTGGCCATATTATGAGTCTACCAATCAAGACATAGGAAATGAATATCAGCTGATACCATTTGGTATCGATTGGAGCATCCCTACAAGGTAAATGGCGAGTTTGCTAAAGCTAAAGCTGAGGCTGCTTCAGCTAAAAAGGGACAAGCTTTCGTTAATGTGAGTTAAGGACATAAAAAAAAAATTAAGAACGCAATTTGTGAGCCTAACTAGAGGCTATTAAGAAATCTTTTAAACCAAGAATGTGAGTTGAGAAGGTTAATGTTGTTTTGGTTATAAGTGAGACCAGTTACTCTGAAACATGGACGACATCTCGAGACAAATAATTAAGTTATTATTTAAAACCACCAAACTATCAGTATCTGCAAAAGTAGTTTTAAATAATCAGATATCGGTATTTCTGATACAAAATGTGCATGCCTATTTGTCAAAATACATAAATTAAAACCACAAATTAAAAACAGAAGCCCTAGAGTATGAAATCATGTCTCGTGGCCCATATTCTTTCCAAGGCCTCAATAAATTTCACATGCTTAAAGCCTAGGTGTGACCTCACCTTATGTACAATGAACTAGAAATGAACTTATGTAGAAAAAACAAAGTTATTTGCATTCCAGCTCCTAATAGATTAAGTGTTGTGTATATAATAGATTAAGTGAAACCATTGCATAGACACTCCTATCACTGCATTTCCATAAGTTAATTAATTGATTTTTTTCTACATGTGACTACAGATGAACCCAAGCCACCAAGCCAAGTGGCGCTGGAGCAGGTGGTTTATGGTAAAGTCATTATCACATGGGCTCCATCTCCAGACCAGAAGAAGGACGACAGACTGTATTACATTGTGGCAGAACATAACTCTAATACACGCATTTGGCACACAATAGCCGATCATCTTCTCTGTAATACCTACACAACCAGCATCAAACCAGGTCTAGAATATCACTTCAGAGTCTATGCAAAAAATGATATGGGACTTTCTGATCCTTCAGATTCACCAACATGGGGTGTCAACAGCAACAGAGGTAGGTAGCAGGGCCACCACCAAAATATCAATCAAGTGGCATCTACAAACAAAAGATGCTAGAACTGAACAAACTTCACTTTTCTTAGTGAATAGAAATTGTCCTATTGCTAATACTTTTAACTAGCCCTGATATGATTTAGTTAAATAATTTATTGAGGATATGGAGTCAGTTCCCTCCGGTTCAAACAGGTATCCTAGCAGAGGTGTAGTTCATCACAATAACTGGCATATTCCATTACATTTGACAAAAAGAGTGTGTCCAAATACTTTTTGCATTCATTTTGAACAGATTATCTATGTTCCCTATAAAAAGCAACACTTTGACGCTGCACTGATTTAGCGCTTTGGGAACATCTTTAGGAGTGACCATCTGTGAATATGTCAATGAAATTAATTGAATTTATAGGCTCTGCTGGTTATTTCATCAAGATGCACCTGTAGCAGGGCTATAAATGTTGAAAATTGTTTTGTGTGTTTGGGGGAAGAGCATGCTGCTCTTGCATTAGGGCGGGGAGGGTACGAGATTTGCGATCTGTTTCAGTCAAAATGCTTCGCACTCGTCTCGCTTACGTCCAAGAGCCAGTGCCCACTCTTTCATCATGACTGAGGAGCGAGAGGCGGGTCCGTCCCTATCACTCGCTATATCCCCAGATCCAGCTGGTCCTTCTCATGAGCCTAAATGCACTTCGGCATCTCTTCGGTTCATGAGGGGGCGCTGAATCTCTTGAGTCTGCGGACTTTGAGTTACCCACCTCTGAACATTCCCCGCACAATAACAAAGTGGCTGTGGAATTACTCGATGTGGTAACTCGAGCTGTGGCCAGGCTACAGTTAGATTGGCCACATGAACAAGAGATCCCCAAATGCTCTAAACTAGAAGACAGATTTCTGTCTGAGGCCAAAAAAATGTAAAAAAAAATAAAATTCAAATAAAAGGAAGGGAACGCTATATCAGTATTTTCTCCCGCTCGAATCGTGTTCATTCAGAACACCCTGAGCAAAGTCAGGCTAGGCCAATGTTGCACTGTTCATCACTATCAACGAATACTAGGTCTCATGGCATATGCATCCTCAGTGATCCTTTTGGGCCTTCTGCACATGAGACCGTTTCAGTTGTGGCTCAAAGCCAGGGGATTTCATCCAAGGGCCAGTCCCCTAAGGCTGATTAGGGTTACGCGCCATGCGCTTGGAACCCTTTCTATGTGGTTCAGACCCCGGTTCCTCACTTTGGGTCCCACTCTAGATGCGTCTTGCCGTCGCAAGTTGCTAATGACAGATGCCTCCCTGACAGGCTGGGGAGCGGTCTTAAGTGGTCGTACAGCTCAAGGGGAATGGGAGGGTCATCAGCTCTATTGGCACATCAACTGCCTCGAGTTGATGGCTGTATTTCTGGCTCTAAAATACTTCCTCCAGTATCTGAGAGGCTGCCATGTCCTGGTGCGGGTGGACAACACAGCAGTAGTCTCTTACATAAACCATCAAGGAGGTCTACGTTCACGCCAGCACAGACTGGCAAGGCAGATTGAACAGACTGGCAAGGCAGATTCTCCTTTGGGCCCAGGGCAAAGGGTCCTGTCAATCAGGGCAGTTTATATCCCTGGATGCCTGAATGTGGGAGCAGATTTTCTTTCCAGACAGAAAATACTGACGGGGGAGTGGAAACTCCACCCCGAGGTAGTGGAACAAATCTGGTTGAGATTTTACAGAGCAGAAGTGGACCTCTTCGCCTCCCAACAGACAGCACAATGTCCCCTCTACTTTTACATGGCCCAGAATGTGCCTGTATGCATTTCCTCCAGTTTCTCTGCTCCCAGAATCTTGGCCAGAGTTCGCCAGCAAGGGTCCTGCCTCTTACTGATAGCGCTGCGTTGGCCGAACAGGGTATGGTTCTCGGAGATAATGTTTCTCCTAGACGGCTTGCCTTGGGCGATTCCGGACAGGAGAGACCTTATGTCTCAGGTGCAGGGGACAATATTTTATCCCCGGCCCAAGCTGTGGAACCTTCATGTTTGGCCCCTGAAGGGTACCAACTGAGGGACACTGGGCTTCCACCTGAAGTTATCGAGACCATTCTAAGTGCTAGGGCTCCCTCTACTAGAAGTTATTCCAATAAATGGGGTATCTTTGAAAGATGGTGCAGTGCACATAATGCAGATCCAGTTAACTGCCAGATTGCTTCAGTTCTGGACTTTCTTCAGGAAAAATTATCAGCAGGCACATGCCCCGCAACTATAAGAGTTTTTGTGGCCGCTCTATCGGCTTGCCACGCCTTGATTGTCGGGATGCTGTAGTGGAAACATCCCCTGCTCGCTCGCTTCGTTTGTGGAGCCATGCGATTGAGACCTCCTGCTAGAACCATGATCCCTTCATGGGACTTAGCAATAGTCCTTGAGGGTCTGGTTTAAACCCCCTTTGAACCTCTAGAGTCAGCGTCTGATAAACTTCTGACTCTCAAGATGAACTCTCATTTCTTATGGCAATTACTTCTCTAAAGAGAATTGGGGATCTGCAGGCTCTGTCTGCTTAGATTTTGCCCCAGGAATGGCTAAAGCAATATTGCAACCTCATCCTTACTACCTGCCTAAGGTTCCTTTCACGACCGAACATCCGGTCACTCTCGAAGCCTTCTACTCCCCACCGTTTACAACGCCTTAGCAGGACAGACTTCACGGATTGTGTCCAGTCCATGCCCTTCAGACTTATGTCCACCGCACTAGCCAGTGGCATAAGTCAGGGCAACTATTCGTTTGTCATGGGGGCCGTAACAAAGGGGCGGCTGCCACCAAGCAAACTATGTCACATTGGGTGAGGGATGCTATTGCCCTGGCCTACGAGGCGCACAGTCAAGCTTCGCCAGTAGGTATCAGGGCTCACTCTACCTGAGGGGTCGCCTTCACTAAAGCTTTGACCAGAGGTGTCCCTCTGCAACATATTTGTAATGCAGCAGGCTAGTCCTCTCCGTATACATTCATAAGATTCTATAGTTTGGATGTTCATGCCACTCCAGGCTCTTATGTCCTTGAGTCTACATCACAAGCTGATGTCTGAGACCTCGCGCTCTTGTGAGCACAACTACACAACTGTAAGGGGTCCGGACACCCACAGTGCGGCGGCGTGGGTATTCTCGTTCCCAAACAACTAAATCAGCGCAGTATCAAAGTGTAGCTTTTTGATAGAGAAAGTCTTGGGTTACTTAACTTTATCCCCTGTTCCCTGATAAAAGCGGAACGAGATGCTGCACTTCATTGCCGCACCCCAGGACTGCTCTTCAGACAAAACACCTGAAGATGCACCTGTGACGCATCTATTTATAGCCCTGCTGCAGGTGCATCCTGATGATGTCACCAGCAGAGGCTATAAATTCTAGTCAGTTTAATTGATGTGTTGCACACATATTCACAGTTGGTCACTACTAAAAACGTTCCCAAAGCACTAAATCAGTGCAGCATCTCATTCCGCTTTTATCAGGAACAGGGGTTACAGTTAAGTAACCCAAAACGTTTTGTTTTTAAAACCAAATAAACATATTTTTTTATGTTTTGCTTGAAAAGTGTGCATTTGCTATGCTTATTTAAACTAAATGCCACTTAACTTTATATTTTGTTATATAATGCTCAGAAATTCAACCATTTTTAAGTGTGGATTATGAGTTCAAAATTATAATTATTTTATGAAATTCCATTAACAAAATCAATAGCTTATTGCATTTTTGCATTTTATTGTCTTCCTACCAACTAGTTTCGGTACCCTCAAGTGTGCCGCCTGTGATCACTTTGGAAAGGCCACCATCCATTCTGGTTCCACTGAAGCAACACGCTCCACCCAATGGATATCAGTGCCACATGACCTGCGCTGTCCGTGGCTGCCCCACACCACATATTGCATGGTACCATAATGGGATTTGCATCAACTCCAACAATAACTACTACATCACAAATGCATTTGGCATCTGCTCCATGAACATCCTCAAAGTTTGTGCTGAAAATAGTGGCGAATACAAAGTGGTGGCAGTCAACTCATTTGGCAGGGCAGAATGTTCCACCAAATTAAAAGTGCAAGGTATTACAGCTCCAGTGATGATTCCAAGGCTTGAGTTTACCACAGTGACCAGATTTGCATGCTGATTTGTGCATGAGTCACGTTGTTCATTATTTTAAATGTGGTTGCACAATACAAATGGCCAGTTTGATCTATAGCCTTTGCCAGTGCATATCAACTAGTAACCTGTGGACCAATAATTTCAGGATCTTCAATCTTTTTTATGTGACTGATTTATCAAATCACTATGCTGCCTAGTGTATAAGAATGCTCTCTGTGCCAAATTCTCCAAATTCAAGGCTCTCAGCAGTCAACAATTAGCGGTCCCCTGTCCATATTCACACTGGAGTGTGTATTTAATCAGGGGATGGCAAAAGTTGTTGAGTGTGTGTGGGGGGGGGGGTGTTCACTGTCCTTTTCTGCATATTGTGGCGCCATTTTGTGGTCCGTTCTGCATAACGTAGTGGCTTGTTGTTGCTTATCACGGACCATTTGGCACATTTTGTGGCCGAACCACTGGCCCGCTCGGTTCTCCCAATGGCCATTCCACCCCTGATCAGCCCAAAAGTGCATTGGCCCCCAGTAAAAAATCCCCAGTATGCCAGATTACCAGTCCAGCCCTTTGCTCTATGCACTTCCATTCAAATGAAATTTCCCAATGCACTGCAGAGATACATTCTGTGTATATATATACACACACACTAACAATCAAAACTTTTGAAACGCTTGAATGAAATGTTTTTAAATGATCTTAAAAATCTTGAAATTATTTTTGTAGACAAAAATATAATTGTGCCAACATATTTTTTTATTTCATTATAAAACTAAAACAAAAAAACAACAAAAAAAAGATTTTCAAATCTATGACTTGGACCAAATAATAAAGTAAAGCAGCCAATAAGTGCCCAACATAGATGGGAACACCTTCAATACTGTTTTAAAAGCATCCCAGTGTGATACCTCAAGAAGTTGGTTGAGATAATGTCAAGAGTACATGTCTTCATAAAGCAACATATAATTCCCTAAATTTAAATGTTGTTGTTGGCTAAATGTTTTACCATGGTCCAATTTTCAGAGGGTTATTAAAAGGTTTTAATTAACTTTTTTTCCACTATCTCCTGTATAATGTTATTTGGCTTTGTTGATTACAAGGGGGCCAAGTCTTAAGGCAAATTTGAGAGTGAAAAAAGAGTCAACATACAGTAGTCTTTTTTTAAAGGACAGCATTACTCTGAACATACATTAATTTTAATTTATGTTTTCTTTTCTCTATATTTCAGATTAATCTTCAGCTTGCTGGATGTTCCAGTTTTTGCTCTGCATCTTCCACAACTTATTCCATTATGAATGAAGCTTGGGCAGTGCATGCATATTAATGAACATTGGTATGGTGTATTGCCTTTGAAATCACATGCAATTGGCTCCTATAATGTGTGCTCAGAAACAACTCAGAAACATAAGTAACTGGAAATTCACTGACATGATTTTCTTAAGCTACTTGTTAGACTGTGTTTATCTCATTTAAAATAAAGTCATAAATGAATTAACTCTACTGTATATGGTTGACATTAATGAAAATGCTTAACAAATACATTTAACCTCCTATGCTTGTACACATCTTTCCCTATTATCCTTCTTTTTGTAATTAAAGTTTAGAACATTCCATTTCACTAAGACATGCAACACACAGCAGTACCGTAATGCGATAGTGTGCGAACTTGGAAAGCATTGTTTCAAATTGCAACACAAATTTCAGCATGGTCCCTACCATTCACAACTGGTACTGTATGTCAGTAGGCATCCTCAATTGTTGTATTATGTTTAACAGTTATGTGGATAGTGCATAGGCTATTGAATGGCCCAGAATATTAATTTCACCAACTCATAAATACACTAATTTACGACATTTTTTTAAATATAAAATTTGGTCAACATCTCAATGAAAAAGCATACACTGCAATATTTGATGAATTACAAAAGACAACAGGCTATTTTTATAATTAAAAAGTTATGTTGATTATATGGATGCTTTTAAGCTGCTACTTTATGCCTGTCTTTATTTCAGATTTGAGATTACATTGTGCTATGAGCCGTATCATTATCGTCGACACAGTTTACAGGCACTATAAGGGCAGCTTGCTACCCATGTTTGCGTGAGATGAAGCTCACCTGAAATCAATACAGCCTAGTCATCGCTCTTATAAAAGCAGCATCACGTACTTCGTAATCCATAACAGACACCGGCCTCCTTTGTGCATGTACAGCGTGTCCACAGCCCCTTACTACATCCTCCACAGTTTTAGCAAAATGCGTTGAGTAATTAACAATAATAAAAAAATAAAAATTAAAAAATGTTATCCTTTCTTACATGTGTAACGGTTCCTAACTTCATATCTGCGTTGTGTGTAATAATAGAGACCACCAACACCATCTCACGCCTTGGGTGGATTATTTATTTCTATTAAAACACACTCAAATGTGGTGATCAGTTTCACAGCATTTTTAAAGGTTCCACCAGAAACACTCTCTTGACTGGCGTCGCTGGACTTTAAAATCAGATGATCCGCGGTACAAATGCGTACTAGCCAATTTTAATTGTGAACCAACTGAAATAATCCCAAGTCTAGATAAACGTTTTAATGCAAAGAGGAATTTGATGATAGATTTGATTATGAACTGTATCCTAATGCCCCCTCTCTACTAATTTGCTCTCTGTGCCCCCTGTTTTCAGAGATTGATTTCATAGGCTTATGCATAAATCTTGTGAATATATAATATTTTTTTCATTAGAATTAATTGTTAGAAAGGATTAATCAAGATTTACACAAATAAAATTTGTAACATATTGAACACATAGGCTATAACTGTGATAAACTTTTCTAAACTGCTTAATTGACCTAACTTACCTTCCATCATACATTAGAGTTGTGTGGGGGTAGAGTTTATGAAGTGCAATTTGCTGCTATGTCACAATCGAGTTGCATTGTGGGATATGGAGCTGCCTGAAGGATACATCAGTGTAAACTCGCTCCCTCCATCAAAATTGAGGGGTTGAAGGTCTGTCAACAGAAACTTCCCTCGCGCACTGAACGAAGTGGAATGGACTTCCAAAATGGCGGCGGGGATTCCCCAGAGGGGTAGTGCTTAGGGGAGTTTGCGAGTGGATGTTAAAAGTGAAGTGGAATACAGCGCCGCTGTACACAAATTCGTGCATTGGCAAGGGTGTTCAACCACTGAACATAATGTGACTAATGACAAAGGCATGTTTGGTATTATTTAAAATGTCTCAGTGCGACTGGTATATGGTCTCTTTCCCATGTTGAAAGAGACAATATACCAGTTTTATATATATATATATATATATATATATATATATATATATTTCTTATTAACTACAAATCTATGGTCAGAGTTGGCTTAATTAAGCTACTTCAGAAGAACCCCATTAGTTAAGTAAAAGGCTAAACGGCAAACCGTGAACCTATAACAGGACTTAGCCAAGTAGAATGAAATGGGAAAACTAAGAGTGGGACCAAGAATCTGTAAAAACAGAACTTAATTGACAGGGGCTAAATGATGAGTCAAGAATCTATGATAGAACTTAATATGACTAAACAGGTAACCTATAAGGACTTAGTCTAAAACATACTAATATCTGAAACTGATGAGTTTGTAGTTAAAGGGCCTGCGTCCGGCCGGCAAAGGACCCAAATAACATTGAAATAACAAGTACAGTCTAGAAGAGAGAATTACTAAAATAATCAGATACAAAACTTAAATTCAAAAGCATAGATATATTAACGAGGTTTTTTTCATAAATGGAGTCAGATGAAATAAAGAAAACAATAAATGATAAGATTAATAAAACATGGAACTCAAATCTAATAATCAAAGTATTATTTAATGCGCACGATAAGACAGAACACGTAGGAGACCTTCATCCATTCCACACTATTGGAAACCACCATTGGACCAATAAGTGGACACCCTTACAAATGCAACTATCCATATGCATGCAGGTGCAAAATAAATAGACCTATCAACAGGGAAGGAGGAAATGCTTTACATATCTTTTGTTGTTGATGTAAAGTGCGTCCAATCAAACTGCAATATTTTAGTGCCCATTAATCTGTTATTTAGGAGCAGCTAGCCAAATTAGGTATATGCTAACATGAATAGGTTTTTTGGTAACCCCTCATCCTCAAAAACCATGAACAAAACAATGAAAGGTAAAAAATATTGCCCAAACTATGTTAATAACGATTTCACTTGCAGTGGGAATAAACTGACCACATTTTGGGATAACCACAATTATAGTTTGTGCATGAAATTATTGGCTGTCGAGAGCATGAAAACTTTTAAGTGACATTTAGAAAACAAAATTGTTAGTTTTCCTATTTGGCCCATGTCATGTTTTTAATCTTACGTTATAATTACCACTTTCACACATTAAACCCATTAAAATATAGAAACTACAACAAAGGCTTTTGGCCCTGTGTATACCTAGATCCCGTAGAGGGCTGCTCCTGTAAGCTGTCGACAAATTTCTTCATTCGCTCCGATAACGAGGAGTGCTTTAGTTTCCCTATCTGTACAATACACAGGCGTCAAACAGGACAGAGTAACTGAGACTTCTTACTTCAGCGCATCCTGGCCTTGTATCAATTGTATGCTCAAACCGTTAATATTAGGAACTTTTCCAGTAATGTTCCTAATACTTCTCATTCGAGTCACACATGACCTCAAAACATGGGTTCATTTTCCAGAAGACCGTATGTGTGAAAGTGATATTTGATTTTAATGGCATTTTGTTTACTTTGTACGATAAACAATTTTGTTACAGTGTTGGGTCGCCAATGTAAAATCTTGTTCTTAAGTTGAGAACCACTATCCTACACCATCTTGCAATTTGCTGGTACTGCATCGCTGCTGGAGATTGAGCAAGTAAGAAGAGCCCAAGCTCTTGAGGAGCAGCTCACGTCTTTCCACAGGAGTCTGGAGGACCATCAGAAGAGCACTCATAACCTTCACTCTCACCTCGCTGCCCAGCTTGTGATCGTGCCGAGCCAGGTACATTAGGGTATGGGACTAAAGGCAACCCAGGGTAAAAGACAAGTTTGATAGATTTATTTTGAAGAATGTTCAAGTGGGCACAAATTAATCTCTATTCTGATCGGATCAGTCAATGTATTTACAAAATACTTGATGTTACAAAATACCACATCTGTTTGAAATTAACAGGAAATTGTGCAACTTTTCTGTGGTTAGTTTGAATAAGTATTAGCTTAAAGCTGCCACTGAATGGTATTGCAAAAATAAACAATGTTTTAAAGTTGTACTACGTAACTTTGTGCTCTAGCGACAAAATAATTTGCAGAAGAACACCTCCTGAATCGTGTTTCGGCACTGCCATTCTGGCGGATGAATCGCATGATTTGAGCTTTGCCTGTGTGGGAGATGTCCAGGGAGTCATAATGTGCTATTTTCATGTTCAAAGTTCAAAGTTCAAAGTACCTTTATTGTCCCACAAGGGGAAATTGAATTTGCAGCAATGCTCAACATAAAACACATAACATACAACAACACTCACCAACAAAACCAACCAGCAAAGAAGGAATTCACATTAGCGCCCAATATACATAATGTATAATAAATAAATAAGTAAAATACAGGACACCGTCAAGTGCAAAAATGCAACTTGTACAAGTTAATATGAAGTGCTAATTGCCATTAAGGTGCCTCACAGCTGCCGAAATGAAAGATATGTGCATCCTCTTTGTTCTGCATCTAGGAACTCGATAACGCCGCTCAGAGGGCAAAAGCTCAAACTCTGTTCTAAGGGGATGATCCTGTGAATGAGCTATAGCTCTAACTTTCCTCTGTACCTGTTTTATGTATAACTCCCCTGGTTGAGCCTGACTTCCCCTGGAAATCTTGCTCGCCACTTTGACCAGACTACCAAGTCTGTTTTTATTTGTCAGGGAGAGGCTTCCAAACCAAGCAGATATGCAGAAAGATAAAACCGATTCAATGAAAGCACGATAAAACAGAATCATCATGTCTGACAAAACATTAAAAGTATTCATTTTCCTAAGAACGTACATTCTTTGTTGGAATTTCTTTGAGACAGCATCAACCAACGGTTCAAAACACAGTTTGTTATCTAGAATGACTCCAAGATATTTGTATGTCTCCACGGGCTCAATATCCATGCCCTTAATAACCGTGACTGTAGGGGAAGGTGGTGACCTCGCGAAAGTCAATGATCATATCCTTAGTTTTAGATACATTCAGCTGTAAAGATGAACTATCACACCACTCTACAAAGTCACTAAGGACTGGCCCATGGTCCCGCTCATTCCCTGATAGCAAGCTGACAATAACAGAATCATCAGCAAACTTAAGTATGTATCTATCTTGGTAAAAACTGCGACACTGGTTTGTATACAGGATGTACAGGAGAGGAGACAGACAGCATCCTTGGGGGGAACCAGTAGATGTAAAAGTGACTTCAGATAGGGTGCTGTTTGCCCTCACCCGCTGAGATCTATCTGTTAAAAAATCCAATAACCAGCCACCAAATTCAAATCCAGGTTAAAATCTGCAATCAGTCTCTCAGCGAGCAAAAGGGGCTGAATAGTGTTAAAAGCAGAAGTAAAATCAACAAATAAAAGTCTGACATGAGTTTTTGCTCTATCCAGATGGCTAAAAATAAAGTGCAGTAGTGTGATCACAGCATCCTCCACACCCCTGCCAGACCTATATGCAAACTGCAGTGGATCTAACTGATCTCCAACCTGCAGTAAGACAGCCTCTTTGATAATTTTCTCAAAGCTTTTCATGACCAATGAGGTCAAAGCTAAAGGTCTAAAATCATTCAAGGATTTTGGGGAGCTGCACTTGGCTAAAGGCACAATAATAGAATGCTTCCAACTTCTAGGAACTCTTTGTTGTGATAAGGACAAATTAAAAATGTACTGGAAGATAAGACAGAGTTGATCTGCACATGTTCTTAATAATTGCCCACAAATCTCATCTGGCCCCGGACTTTTTGATCTGGTGCGCCTAAATATGTTAGCCACAGTACTACTGTCCACAGTAATTGATGGAGCTGCCTGTGTAATAGCCCTTAAACCCTCCATTTCATCATCATAATCCAATATGTTAAATCGCGAATAGAATACATTGAATTCATCAGCCAGATGTTTATCAGATGAAAAACCATCCAGGACAACTCTGTTAGCTTTATCATTAGACCCAATCAGTGTTTTCATACCATTCCAGGTTTTCTTTAAATTATTACTTCTCAAATCTGCCTCAATTTTTTCCTTATACCTTAATTTAGCCTTTTTAATTTCAGCCCTAATCTCTTTTTTCACAGCCCTGTTGTTGGTATAATGTTATACGATTAAACATTTAAAACTGAAATATTACTTGCTTTGATGAAGATAAATAACACTCATTCGCGTATTTTTAATAAATGTTACACTCATAGTGCTATTCTGACACTACACTTATATACTTTAATATAATTTTTCAAGTGTTTTATCTACTACTTAAGTTTGTATTGTACTACACTTATCAATTTAAGAGGGGATACTTGTGAATGGCTGATACAAGTTCAATGGAAGATTTTATTATTGTTGTATTGTACAGCCTCAGATGATAATGCAAGAAAACAGAAAAACTACAATAGTAGGTCTATAAAATGCTCACAATAACACAGTAAACTAAAAATATAAAACAAGGAGTTAATAATAATGGGGATAAAATATACTTTATTAAACATGAACATAATATACTTAAAAATGCAATAATAGTTACAAGAAGTACAGTTCAGAAGTCAAATATATTAGTAAACATGTCACTTGAATTCCCTCGACAATGTAGATAAATCGCGATTGGTAAACACATGAGTAATGTTCAATTCATACAAGCAATATTAGCTTCAACAACCCTACCAGACAACATTTCCAAGCATTATAGCAGGTAAACAACTTCGACAAATGGATATCAGAAACAACTATTCAGATTGCTGTCCTGAAATGTGAGTGTGATTGACTGTTTTTTTGATGATAGTTTTTTTTCTTTTTAAAAGATACTCGCAAATTTAACAGTACATTACAGACATCTACTGTTTACATGGGAACAAGACGGCTGGTGGTTCTTACCTCACGGACATGATATAATGGCACAAAGGATATACGTAATAAGCCAGCGATTTCTCGCCAAATCGAACCCGACAGCTCAAAATACAAATCATTTGTATAGGCTTACCGAAGCGAATCGGGGTAAGGACATTGTTTTGAACACTGGCTGTTTATGCAATCAAGAACTGCAATTTGTTAATTTTTAACCAAAAACTCTTAAATAGTGCAGCTTTAAAAATGCCCCTCGTCTTCTGTTGTCCAAACAGTCAGATAGTCCCTCCCCCAACTCGCACCATTGGTTGAGTAATGTTGTTGTATCGGGTCGCTCAAAACCAACTGGAATTTTTAGAATGCCACAGAGATGCAGTGTTTACGATTTCAGAATTTATCAATGAATGACAGTTGTCTCTGCACATTAAACTGGGATAAAATTATTTTAACACTGAATTACATACTTCAGCTTTAATTTATTTAAAAAGGACCTTTCTAAAAAGTATTTGCATAAGTTTACAAATGCCTTTTTAACTATATCACTATAACACCCCCTAACATGTAGTGTATTATCAGTGTTGAATTGCATTCAGAAGAATTCACAGGCACTGTTTACAAGTCATTTTATCCATGTATTATAATTTTGCCATTTAGTTATACAGGATTGCACATACTTATGCTTAAATGCTATGTATTTCAGATACATATCTCTACAGAATCAGCAGCTTGTTTCTGTAGAGAAAGAGATTTTAGAAGTGCAAGCAACAACTGAGGAGGATTTTCCCATCAAGGCTGAAGAAGTTGAAGTAAATGATAAAACTGTGATGGAGGATAAAGAAATAACTGGGGATGTTCAGGTCCAAGAAGAATTTGTTGAGGATCAAGTAGTATCTGAGGAGGAAGTACCAGCTGGGGGGGTTCAGGTCCAGGTGGAAGTTGTTGAAGAGCAAGCCAAGAAGGATGGAATACCTGAGGAAGTTCAGCTCCAAAAATATGTTTTTGAAGAGGAAACCGTGCTTAAGGGACTGCAGGTCAAGGAAGATGTTGTTGCACAGCAACCATCTAAAGAACAGTCTGAGAAGGTTTAAGTCTAAGGGGAATAAACTGTTGAAGAGCAACCATTAACTGAGGAGGATCCAATACCTGAGGACGTTCAGGTCAAGGATGGAGATGTTGCGGAGGAGAAATCGGTAAGTAAAGAGGATAAAACAACTAAGGAAGTTCAGGTCCAGGGGGAAGAAGCTCTTGAGGAGTGAACAGAAGGGACCAGGAAGGACCTGACTTCTACAGCAGAAACAGAAATCGAGGCTGAGGCTGCCAAGGACCTCTGAGATAATTGGTTGGTTGGAGATCTATGCCAGGAAGAGACTATGCAGGAATCATTTGAAGAAATGGTTGAAAAAAATGAGCAGCAGATAGACTTGGAAGTTGTAGAAGATGTGCAAGACTCTGAGGATGAAGAGGAAAAAACTGTTGAGGAGGTTGCGGAAGAGATAGATTAGCAAGACATTTCAGCATATGAAGTTGATGGGAGGGCAACAGTGCAAAATAAAATACTTTTCTTGAGGACTTTAAGTTGTTGCAATTTACTCACAGAATTATGTAAAACATGACTTCACATTTGCTGTAATGTTCCTCAGTCTTTGTACTGAAAGGAGAACTATTGTTAAATTTCTAGTGATCTCTTGAATGTTTAATTGCTCTGTTTACACATAAATGTAATGAGGGTTGATGTTTTACTGGGTTACACATTTAACAAATTGTTGCATTTTTCAAACAGTGGTTTGCCAGATCAATAACCTTAGGAGTGTCACTTGAATTAAACTCCTTTTTATGTTTTTACTACCTCCCAGACTCTCTTTTCTAGTGTTTAGTGGTCTCCTGAAATGGGACACGTGCTATGTGTATTTTGCAGCTCTTAGGTCAGGGGCTCAGGAATGTGGCACTGATCTTGGGCATTGGGGACATTTTTGTTTGTTTGGTGTGTCCGATTTGTAACTATAGGGCTGATTGGAGCTCATCAAATCCCTGAAAGATCAGATGTGTACCTTGTGTCCTCAAACAAACTACAATTTACTGAAACTCAGATGCAGTAGTTCTGTTCTTAGGCAAAACATGTTCAATCACAATTTGATGAAGTACACTTCTTAGATGAATCTATTTTATATGGTAAAAATAGACAGGAACAGAAGTTGTAAAGATTTAAGCATAAAACATTTATCAATACTATACCTCTCATGATGTTAGCCAGAAGGGAACTGGCCCCCACAGTGAGTCTGGTTTCTCCCATGTTTTTTTCTCCATTAACCAACAATAATTTTTGTTTTGTGTTTCTTGCCAAAGTTGCCTTCAGCTTGCTCACTGGGTTTTTTAAATACAATTATTATTTAATTATAATTTAATTACAAAAATATGAGTGAAAAAATACATTACAAATACCAGGGACTGATTTCTCAGTAAGGTAAGAAACAAAACTGTAAAACATAACTGTGATCTGAATCTACAAAATGTTACCTTTAGGATGATAAATCTAGCAATGTCAAAATAAATGCTATAACGAGTACTTTTATATACTTTATATTATGTAAATATATCATTATTATTTTTGTTTTTAGCATTACAGTAATAAAAATAGGAAGTGCTTCGTAAGATTTATTTTAATTCACTCTAAAAGACTTTTATTATGAAAAGTGATCACCGCTCTTCCGGTTCATAATGAACCTTTTTCATTCTCCGGGTTTTTATTATTATTAATAATAATAATAATAATTAATAAAAAACAATACAAGTTTTCAGACATTCGACACAAACAGTACAAATACAAATTAAAACACAACATAATTAAAACAAAACTAAATGGCATCACAAACATGTATTCATTTATCAAAGACTCGGTTTTCGGGCTTTTTTTTTTTTAAATGTTATAGATTGTAAATAAATTGCAAGGGCTGAAATGAACAAAGTTGTGTTTTAAATCACTCCACTTACTCTGATGAATATACAATTTTACTAGTAAAAAAACAATAACATCCACTTTTCTTTTTGAAATGTTATATTCATTCGATTGAAGTAAAAATGAGGATAGATTTAGGGCTAAGGAGAATTTCACATAGTTTATTTTTCCACAATTACAAAAAGAGCAATTGTAATCTATATCCAGATGAAAACGTTCTAATTTTTTTCACAGGTTAGTGGTTTTAAAGTATACCTCTTTAGCTTAGGCTAATGATTCCCTTCCCTGTATTTTAGACAGTGGTTTGAGTCTGATATATTATTAGTTGGTCTGTTATTGAATTCTGATGGTCAGTTTATGAGTATTAACGAACTACGTTCTAAATTTAAGTGCCATATTTCAGTTAAAGAATATTGTATTTTCACACTCCGGGATTTGGAACGCGGAAGTAAACGATTGCAGGGTAAACTTCGACAGCATGGAAAATCACAGCAAATATTACTTTCACTTACCCATTTGCTCCAAGTGGAAAATAAAAAAAAGTCCACTATTACATTTGACTGACTTTCCAGAAGAGGAAAAAATAGAGAGTGGTGGATTAAGACAGTCAAATGGGAGAAGACAGCTTTGGTAATATTTTTTTTTTAAACGAATTACAGGGTAGTATAAGACAAATAATAATGTTATAAACTTACACTCAATATATAAAAAAGATAATATCAAACTGTTTGTTAGATTTACGTTGCTAAATAAGACGGAAACGCGTCATCACAGTCTGTGAAGAAGCTCCTTTGCTGGTGAAGTGTGATGCAGGACGGTAAGAGAGGGTCTTTCCGTCTCTTCGTGCTTCAGGCTTCCCGCACGGAAACATATGCATGATATCAGAGGGGTTACAGTCACCTCGAGGGGTTTCTGCTGTCTGAAACAAGTCAGCCCTCGATCTGTTATTGGGGGATGAATGACGAGAAAAGCCCGGATAACGGCAAGAGAAACGCTTGGTTTACCAGGTAAGTATGGATCTGTTTGGTCCGAACACACTTTTTACAGTTATTATTGTTTTGCAAATTATTTTACATATTGCCATTTAAAATACACTTGGTAACCGAAGATAAACGACTGACAATTTATGACATTGGCTGTGTGTCAGTGTAGTGAGCTACCTACCTAGATGGCATTTTGGGCAGCATTAGTGCTGGCCTGCCTGCCATACACTAACAAAAAATAAATAAAATGCATTAAAAAGTAACATGGACTGCTTTCCCCCCTCTCTTTTTGACACCGTACAATTGTACCATCGTGGTATTATTATGGTTTTCAAATACTTGTAAGTACCGTGTAAATACAATAGTACATGAATATGGTAATCATTCAGTGCCATGGCACAAAAATTTGATACTTTGTTAAATGAACAGTTCACTCGAAAATGAAAATTTGTTTATCATTTACTCACCTTTGTGTTGTTCCAAACCTGTATGACTTAATTTCTTCTGTGGAACACTAAATATATTAGTAAGAGCGATCAGTCACTTTTAAATCTACGGGGAAAAACAGATGCAATGAAGGTCTGAGGTGACTAAGATTAACATATTGCTCTTGACAACATAACATACATGACAACATGAGGGTGACTAAATGAAGTCATAATTGACATTTTTGGGGAACTTTTCCTTTTAAGCACTTTCAGATTGGACTGTCATTGTTTAAAATAAGGTGGCATCACTGCCTGCTTGTTTAGCCTGAGAAACTGTCACAATCAGAATCTTTTAGAAATCCTTCTCCTTGGGGGCCTGGTTAGCTCAGCAAGGATTGACGCTGACTACCACACCTGGAGTCGCGAGTTCGAATTCAGGGTGTGTGCTGAGTGACTCCAGCCACGTCTCCTAAGCAACCAAATTGGCCCGGTTGCTATGGAGGGTAGAGTCACATGGGTGAACATCCTCGAGGTCACTATAATGTAAAAAAAAATCCCTCTCCTCATGTTACTTTGTGTTTCTTTCCACAGCATTGAGCAAATGCTGGCTGTGAACCCTGGAAAGACACCCATCAGTCTGCTGCAGGAATATGGAACGCGGATAGGCAAAACCCCAGTGTACGACCTGCTGAAGGCAGAGGGTCAGGCCCACCAGCCCAACTTCTCATTTTGTGTGTCTGTGGGAGATATCAGCTGCACCGGCCAAGGCCCCAGTAAGAAAGCTGCCAAGCACAAAGCCGCAGAGGCCGCCCTCAAGATGCTCAAAGGAATGCTGGAAGAGACTGGAGGAAACGGGATAGAGGGGGAGAGGTTTACTGGGTTTGATACGGAGGCAGAATGGTAAGAAACAATAGTGCTTAATTTGAACAAACAGTTCTTAACTCTTTCCCCGCCAGCGTTTTTAAAAAGAAGTTGCCAGCCACCGCCAGGGTTTTTGACGATTTTCGCTAAAATTTAATGGCCCGCAGATTATTTTCTTCCATGAATATGTGAAGATGCTATATATCACAATAAAGATCTGAGCCTCTGCTTTTAGGCAAAAAAAAACGATTTTATTTTATCTTCATTTGTTCTTTTTTTATTGCGACTTGAACAGAGGTCGGTTTTGTCAAAAAACAACATTTCAGACAAAAAGCTGAGAAAAAGGCATGTTTATGTCTGATATTTTGAGCTTCTCAATACTCCATTTCTTCATGTTTGAGACGATCACAGTCTGTTTCTTTGATCAAAGAGTTGCGTACTCTTTCAAAACATGCGGAGGGGTCTTCCTTACCGTATAACACCTAAAACACGGAAACCCGGAAAATTCCGTGTTTGGCGGGGAAAGAGTTAAAGGTGCATTCAGCAAAAAACCTGCCAAGTGCAACTCACATTCTGTAACCTGCCTTTTTATTGGACACTTTTGTTCATGGAATAAATTAATCATGGTTGACTGCAAGCAGCATGTTTCTACCCATCAGAGACTGAAAGCATTTGGTTTTGTGCAATCCTGCATGTATGCCACTAGGTTTCAGTATTATTCCAAAACAACTCAGTTGGCACAACATTTAAAGGAACTGTTCACCCAAAAAATGTTGCTGTTCCAATCCTAATGATTTTCATTGTTCCGTGGAACACAAAATGAGATGTTAGGGACTGATTGTCTCAGCCACCATTTACTTGCATTGTGTGTAAAAAAAATACAAAATAAAATATAGAATGAAGGTTAATGTGAATGAGACTAACATTCTCCTTTTGTGTTCCATGAAAGAAAGAACATCATACAGGTTTTGAAGCAACATACGGGTGAATAAATGTTAGACTTTTTGGGGGGTGAACTATCCCTTTAACACCTTTAAATGTACTCTTAAAGGAATATTCTAGGTTCACTACACGTTAAGCTCAATCAATAAGCGTAAGCATGATATTAGTATGATAAATTGCCTCACTTAATTTGCTTTTTTTTTTTTACAGAAAAGGGATGAGTCGAAGTTAATTTTTGTGGTAATCAACATTATGCCGCAAATGCTGTTGATTGAGCTTCACTTCTATTGAACCCTGGATATTTCTTTAAAAATTGTCTAATTAGAATGCATCAGATGATGTATACAGTAGAAATTTGTGAAGATGTTGGGAGACTCAAAATGGAGGCAAAAACAGAGGTTTTTCTTTCATGTGTTTTAGTTACCAGTCAGAGATAAAATCATCTAGTTCCACACAGCAAGCAGAGTGTAATCCAGTTGGAGCTTTGCAGGTGAGAAATAGCTTGCTTGGTTTAGTTTTTGAGAAAACATAAGTGCTTCTTTTGATGTAGCTTTGAAGCTCATGGCTAATTTTATGCCTGGAAAAATGAAAATGCCAACTCTGGTTTGTAAATCCCACAGGAACTAGTAGTGCAGAAAGGCTGGCGTTTACCAGAGTACACAGTCACTCAAGAATCTGGGCCTGCACACCGCAAAGAGTTCACAATGACCTGTAGGGTGGAGAGATTTGTTGAAATAGGTATATCTTCATATTATTGCTGTTTAAATTTTAAATATGCATTGAGAGAGACTGAATACCTTTTTTTTTGGCTGCTGCTTTAGGTAGTGGTACATCTAAAAAGCTTGCGAAGAGAAATGCAGCAGCTAAGATGTTCTCTCGTATTCATGATGTACCAGTGGACATGCGTAGCAGCCATGAGGCTGAAGCAGAAGATGATACCTTTAGTGTGGTAAGACAGGCACTCATTTTTATGGGAACTGAGTCTAAGTCTAGTTTTGAGAAGTTGTCTGGTTAAAATTATTATAATTTTTTATATATTGTAATGACAACCCTTCCTAACAGCACATGGGTGGCAGACAAGAGGCAGGCAAATCTAAAGGTCTTTGCTGTACGTGGGACTCTCTGCGGAACTCGGCCGGGGAGAAAATCCTGCAGTTGCGTTGTCGTAGTCTGGGCCAGCCCGACTCAAATTTCTGTTCTCTCCTTCACGAACTCTCTGAGGAGCAGCACTTTGACGTCAACTACCTGGACATAGGTGAGACATGACCTAAAAAAAACTTTAATAATTTGCAAGCTACATCAGGTAGTGTAGAGATGCATAGATTCTACTAAATATTCTCCTTATGTAAATAATCAAAAAATACAATCCAGTAATGGAATATCCTGTAGGAAACATCAGCCAAAGGTTTTTAACAGAGCACACCTGAATGTGCCCTTAAACAGCCCACTGTAATCTCATTTGTAAAACTATAACGGCAAAAGTATTAGATTGCATAGACATTGATTACAAACTGCAGGCTGTCGAAAACACATTGGATTTAAACACCTATAGCATGTTTAGAGCTGCAACATCATTTGCCAGGGCACAATTTTTTTAATGTTGTCGCTCTGCTGAATTTATATTAATGTGTGGACACACTTAGCAAGTTAAGGTCCTTTACAAACATTAATTTTAAAATGAATATTTTTTTGTGCTTTTTTACAACAGCTATGGTACCTTCCATTAACCGTGACAATGAACAGAGTTTGCATATTGCTTCTAATGACAAAGTTGAAATGATTGGTACAAGAAATCAGTAGTCTTATCCCTTAAAAAAATAAAGATATTGGAGCATCCATAGGAACCATTTAGACCGAACACATTCTTAACCTCCTGAGACATGAGCGTGACTGCTGTGTGCATTTTCCATTTTTGATTTGCAACTCTACAGACATAACATCAGAAATCAGCATAATTATTTCTGATTCACAGTAATGGCCAGCATCATCTAATCACTGCCAACAATGTTAAAATAAAATTAAACAAAATACATTTTTAATCTATGCACTGATTACCATTGTCCCATGTCTGACAAACATGTTTAGTGGTCCAAACTTCTTTGCAGCCTTAAACTGAACTTTTGTTTGGATTTTTGAAGTGAATGCATGTACATTTGAAGATTACATACACTTAGGTTGAAGTCTTTAAAACAAATATTTTAACCACTTCACAGATTTAATTTTATCAAACTATAGTTTTGGCAAGTCGTTTAGGACATCTACTTTGTGCATGACATGAGACATTTTTCCAACAACTGTTTACTAACAGATTTTAATTGACTATCACAATTCCAGTGGGTCAGAAGTTTACATACACTAAGTTACCTGTGCCTTTAAGCAGCTTAAAAAATTCCAGAAATTGATGTCAAGCCTTTTAGACAATTAGCCATAGAGCTACTGATAGGTGTTGTTCTGAATTGGAGGTGTACCTGTGGAAGTATTTTAAGGCCTACCTTCAAACTCCATACCTCTTTGCTTGATATAATGGGTAAATCAATAGAAATCAGCCTAGAACTCAGAAACAATTGTGGACTTCCACAAGTTTGGTTCATCCTTGGGAGAAATTTCCCAAATCTGTAGAAAGCCAACATACCGCTTAGGAAGGAGACGCATTCTGTCTCCTTTAGATGAATGTAGTTTGGTACAAAAGGGCAAATCAATCCCAGAACAACCGCAAAAGACCTTGTGAAGATGCTGGAGAAACAGGTAGACTATCTATAGAAGTATCTATATCCACAGCAAAACAAAGTCTATATTGACATAACCTGAAAGGCTTCTCCGCAATGAAGAAGCAATTGCTCCAAAACTGTCATAAAAAAGCCAGACTACAGTTTGCATGGGGATAAAAATTTTACTTTTTGGAGAAATGTCCTCTGGTCTAATGAAACAAAAATGAACTGTTTGGCCATAATGACCATCGTTATGTTTGGAAGAAAAAGGGTGAGGCTGGCAAGCCGAAAAACACTATCCCAACCATGAACCATGAGTGTGGGCAGTGAGGAGGGGGTCATCATGTTGTGGGGGTGCTTTGATGCAGGAAGGACTGGCGTAATTCACAAAATAGATGGCATCATAAGGAAGGAAAATTATGGATATATTGAAGCAACTTCAAGACATCAGCCAGGAATTTAAAGCTTGGTCGCAAATGGGTCTTCAAAATGGACAATGACCCCAAGCATACCTCCAGAGTTGTACTCTACATTTCTGGGCAGAACTGAAGAAGTGTGTGCGTACAAACCTGACTCGAAATGCGGCAAAATTCCAGCAACTTATAGCGAGAAGCTTGTGGAAGGCTACGTTTGTCCCAACTTAAACAATGTAAAGGCAAGTCTACCAAAAACTAACAAAGTGTTTGTAAACTTCTGACTCACTGGGAATGTGATGATATAAATTAAAGCTGAAATAAATAATTCTCTCTACTATTATTCTGACATATCACATTCTTAAAATGAATAACTTAACTGAAGTGTTTTAAGACTATGATTTTGCTTGCATATAAACCTCTAGGGATGATGTTGTCAAATGCATGCATTTGTATTTTGATATTTGTTTTTGTGTGTACATTTCTTGATGTCCAGATGAGCTCAGTTTGAGAGGCCTGTATCAGTGTCTGGTAGAGGTGTCTACACAACCCATAACTGTCTGCCACGGATTCGCCTCCACCTTGGATGCGGCCCGTGCCAGCGCTGCACACAATGCACTCCAGTACCTCAAGATCATGGCAGGGGGAAAGTAAGGCATTGTAACACTTCACCTGTAACTTTTCCCCATTTGCTCTCCATGGCAACATCAGAAAAACTGATGAATTTTAAGCTTACCTCTTCTGCCCCAGTTCTGTGAATTGAGGGCTGATTGGTTGGTCTTCTCGGCTTCTGTGCAGTAGACCTCACAGCTACAAATTGTGAACCTATTTGGAGGTGGAACTGGGTGCCTTTCTAATTTGACCCATGAATATCACACCAAAAGGGTCCACAATGTACCCTCTTTCCTCACCACCTCCAAAGAAAGGCTGGGAACACTAATGATTTTAAACTAAAGGTTCTAATGTTCACAAGTGTCCCATCAGGTAAAATAGTTCATATAGAATTTTTATTTGCAATTGTTATTTTATTTCACCACCAATAACTAACTAGTTGTCCAGAACTTTGCCGTGTTTTTTGTTTTTTTTTTGTCCCTCATTTTAAATTGTGCCATCTTATAGAATCTCTGCTCTGTGGAATTTATGAATTGAACCCACAACAGTTGATGTGCGTGTGACCAAAACATTCTTTTTTTTATCTCACATTTGAACTTTGTCATAAGTTTTTATTATTTTAATGATGGATGTTATTCCGTAACGTTGATTAACCCTCTTAAAATTAATACGTCTATTTTCTCGGACATTAAAACCATAATGTCCTTTTTTAATGTGGGGAAGACAATTAGTGTTCCAATCATATCTACCTCTGTTAAAGTGCTTCTATCCTCCCAGGCTTAATCACAATTCATCTGAGAAGTAGGACTGACCAAATTAAACTTGCTATAATGTTCATTTTTCATCTACATCTACAGTATATAAAACCAATAGCAACATAATAATATGTGACTATAGATGTCATTTGTAGCAAATGTGTGCATTATAGTGTTTGGTATTTTATCTAAAACAATAAACTTTTAATATTTGCAAAGTATTGAGACCAGTTGTTATTTTGTCTTGAGTTAGTAATTTGCTATTTAGCAAATACTGTTGATGCAATTTACAGAACCTTATCTTCAATGACAGCAGCTGCTTAGATCAGCAAAGGGGTGTTAATCTTTAGTACAAATCTGTATATTGGAATCTTAGTAATTCCCCAGTTTTGGGGTCATCCAAAGATCATTTGACAATTACTACACCACAATTCAAATTAATCATTTATTAACATATGGCAATTTCTACTGCTGTTAATTTTTTCTTAAGAATAAGATTGAAAAGCGCGTTGAAAGCAAGACGTTCACAATGTGTATCACTCAAGCGGTACAGCTGTTGGTTTACAATTTAAAGTCAACATGAAATCAAAACAGACCATATTTACTTTCTTAATACACATTCTTGGGATGTTTTTCCAAATAAAGAAATGTTTGTCTTTGTAATCTTTCATCATAATGTAATAACTCTGAAATGACTTTTCACCTGATGTCACCAATCTCACCTATTTTTCAAGCCCTCCCCTCCAACCCTCTGTCATGGAGAGAACTTTTCACAATTCAAATTCCTGATGGATAAAATCATCAAATCAAGTTGATTTACACACTGTTTCATGTTAGGAAGCTTCATGCAAGGGAGCTTGTGGTATGTCACCATCTGCTGGAAACTATTTTTCTCAATAAAATATCACAGATTCTAAAAGTCCCCAGAACATAAATACTAAAGCTGAAATAAAGTCTTTGTGCTTTATAGATATCAACATAGTGTAATTTCAATCACAGTTTTAGTCCTGGTGAGCATGAGAAAACTGATGCATCTTCACTGGTTTTACTGTTGTTTTCAAGTTTTCTCCGTGATGGAGGGGGGAATGCTGCACATCCTCCTCAGCATATCCACTGCTATCTGATTGGAAGCTGTCACCTCGCAAGGGGGAAGCTGATAAAGAAAAATGAGTTTGAGTTACGAGAACCACATTTTTGTTTTTAGCGTTCCTTGGAGCAAAAACTGTTGGTATGCAGATTTTCAAGTTGCTTCCTGTATGGTTGTTTTAGTGATAAAGTAGACAAGATCAGCTGCCCTCAATTCTGGCATTTTACAGTGCGAATATACTTGGCAGTTCTGCAAAACACCTCTCTCTCTCTCACCACATTAACACATACTTGTTTTTGTGAATTTGTAAGTATGAGTTTGATTATTTTAGTGATACTATTTGGGTGATTATCAGCCTCTGCATGTTTAAACTGTCAGGCATTGCTGAATAATATTCATTTAAAATAATGTTTGACTGACTTCTGTATAATAACTAGTCAAATCAGGGACTGGATTTTGCCTCATGAAGACTAATCCTGTTCTCATGTTACTCACATTTATGTTGCTGTGTTGAAACAGACAATGAGACTGTGGAGCAGAGTTCTGATGAAATGGCTTCCTCTTCTTCTGCACTGTGCACCTGAATTGAAACCCAAAAGCAATGACAAATTAATATGCTACAGTGTTGCACATAACCTTATTATGCTGCTTGTTTAATTCAGTGGCACCCAGTTAGCATAGCCAACAAATTTTGAGTAGGCCATTTGAGTGGGCAATGAGAAAAGTAACATGCTACGTTGTTGCACAAGACCTAGTCACGTTGCAGGTTTAATATTGCCAGTTGCATCGTCAGTTGGTCGTGAATAATTTCTGGCAATCCGGTCAGATAATGAGTTGAGAAAGAGATTGCAGTTGATATTGTTTCAGGCTCATTCTTTACACTGGAAATAAAGGGTTAAGTTGATTACGTTGTATTATGGACTGCAGTGTCCCATGTAGTGCTCTTTATATAATGTTCATTGTGGAAGCTGTACTATATATATATACTCAGGGTTCGTACAATCTTGAAAGTTGTGAAAAAAATGCTTTATTTTCCTAGTTAGACTTTCAAGGCTATGTTCCTTGAAAATGCTTAATATTTCCTTTAGGTTGTTGATGGCTATAAAAAAACTAAAATTATTTTGAATTTGAAATGGATATTATACAGTTATGTTTGTGATGTCTCGCAAGTGGGCCGCTCCGAATCTTGTTTTGATTTTGCGCACACACTGAAGTTCTGCACGTCTCCACTGTGGTGGATTGGTGCCAAATAAATAATTCTTGCATCTCTTGCTTCCATCGACATGCCGGAGTGCCATTTCAGTGACAGCTGGATGGAAGGGGAGACATAAAATATCACTATGCGGAGGAGCGATCAACAACGAGGGAAGTGTGCAAAGAACAAAAAACAAAAAAAGACATCAGTGGACGTTGGTACTAAGCCATTCTTAAGAAATAAGATGAGACAAAGATTTTGTTAACTTGAATATACTTTTGGAATATTTACAATCAGTAATACAATTAGTAGTATCGCATGAATATTAAGTAGGGCAGAAAGTCAATGTATGTGATAATTATGTAAAATCTAGGGCTGAATTAATCAAAATAAGATCGAAATCGCACTATGGCCCAATGCAATTTATTAAACCTCCCCAAAAGGCTGCAATTTTATTAAATAAATGTACAGTACTTAAAGTTTGGATTAACATGGTCCAAGCACAGCTACGGTTTTCAATTCTCTCGGGGTTCACGAATGGCCCGCCCACCCGTCTCGGGGAGTTTGATTTGCTTTAATGCGTGATGTGTTTTTCTTATAATGTGTTAAGAACGCAAAGTGCTACATCACTTTATTTTAATGTAATTCAAAACCTTCTTGCAATTATGTCACACTGGGGTGCAGAAGAGGAGGAGATGGCATTTCACCACATTATAAATGAGCGTGTTTAAAAAAAAAAAAAAAAAAACTTCCGTTTACCGTTAGTAAAGGCTTGAAGGGGTTTAATAGGGACAATGCTGTGTGAATGAAATGAAATTATGACAGAAATATTACTGTTGCACAACAATTAAATTAACATTCAATAATCATCATTTTATATTAGAGTAATATATTATTACAGTTTGCTTATGAAACCTCTTTAAGTTATCACAGACGTCCCCGCATGACATTTTACATTAATTTAGTATAATTTTAGGTAAATAGAGTATTGTTGTTTATTCATTGGCTATGTACAAATTTGATGAATATTATCCTTCCATTAACTTATTAAGTGGAAAACTTTATTTTAAATTTGCAGAAACCCTATTTGAAAAGCAGTGTTAAATGTTCAAAGGCCTTGTTGAATGTGTGCCCCAGCCTGGGTGTATACATTTATTCTTTACATGTATCTGTCAGAACAGCTGAAATCACTCAAATTATTCATAATAACATAATATTCTTCAAGTCAGTTTGATAATTGCAGTAATTATACTGGTGTGGGGAGAACATTCCGATCATACTACATTTATTTCTGCTGCAGATGTGCTTGTCAGAGGTGAGATTCCGCATGCATCTCATATCTTGTCACTGAATAGCTTATATTTTTTTAAAGCAGTCTTCTTTTAGCCTTTATTCAAATAGCTGGGGACAAAACATTAGTTTTAACTTTCTTTAAAATTAGCCAAATCTATTTGATATTTATTTTAATTTGCACATGGAAATAAATAAGTACAGTAACCAGGATTTTTCCCCCCTATAGATAACCAGTGTTTACAACTGTATCTGTTTGTTAATACAAGACTTTGGTTGTAATCATATTAAGGATTCCAGTCTTAAGGAATTCTTAAAACCTTAATTTTTATAGATTGGGCAATGTTTGAAATCACAGAGGATGCTTTTGTATCATTGCATTTTTGTCAAGTAACATTTAGAATTGGATAATATTTAAAGCTTTGAGGTGTTTGAAAAGATGATTAAGGTACCTTGAAAATGCTTGAAAAAAGCTTGACTTTCACACATAAAAAGCTGTACGAACCCTGTATAACTTACTGTGAAGTACATACAGTATACTTCATAATGTAGAAGTGAGTGGTGTACTAATCCAAACATAGCCTGTATCTGTATGATGCTGAATTTGAGTCATTTTGTTTAGCAGAAGAGGACTGCTTAAGAGGAAGCTTGGGGGTGGACTAAACTCTGAAGAGTTTGTGCAAATCAATATAGTACTGTCAGTGAGGTCTAATGTGCGGGCATGCTTTTGCTGTTAAGATGCAATACTGCATTGGAAGAATGCATTAAGACCGAAAATACTCTACGCAAGTATATGGATGCAGACGCTTCTAGCTACACAAGCTCCATTTTGTGCGTTGTTGCGTTACAGTACATAACACAACAAATGCTCGTTGCATTCTGAACATTGCTCAGGTCCGTTTAAACTGTCTGCTTCTAAGGTGAGGTTTCTCTTGCAAGCCAACTACTGTCATTGCAGAGCAACAGTTTTAAGAAAATGGTCTAAGTCAGTACATTTACAGCAACTTTCCCTAATATTAACATCCAGTTTAATGGCTCAGACTGCTAGGTAACTATCACTCCATTGAGTACTGAGATTTAAACAGCCACAGTAAAACAAAAAGCACTAGCTTCTGCCAACGCATACTTGCATAACGTATGTTTCTGGTTTTAAAATGATGAGATAACATACCTCCTCCAGCTCAAACGAGTTGGCTTGTTTAGGGCATTGGCTGAACTTGCTCAGGTTAAGTGGTTTTGTTGGTCTTAAGAATCTGTGAATGCTGGATGAACACGTTTGCTGGATGTCTCTGTTAGGGAGGGTAGGTTCGTCCTCCCACCCAGTGATTGTAATTTGACATAATGACTTTTGTGTGGTGGATGTGAGCATGGATGAAAGATTACTGGGACAATTATCAGCAAGTGCAATACCAAGGGTTTCAACCTGGTCATCTAATGGTGTGATACAGATTGGTGATGCTGCAGTTTTGATGGGTAAATTAGTTGAGTTAGATGGTCTTATTGAATGTTTATTTGTCATCTGGTGCACAAAAGGTAAGTCTTTGTCGTCTATATTATTTGTTTGTAGGCAGCGATAAGATGCCTGATTGACATATTCCACGACCTGAGGGGATATGACATCATGACTAATAATAGGGACGGGTTCCACTGTAATGCTGGAGCTTTTCAAGTTAACAGAAAGTGAAGTACGACCTTTGGATTCCATGACTATGTCACTTCTTGGCTCCTGGCAAGGTGTGCAGTCTAGTAATGTACTCTTGAGGTTGTGCACACTTTCCATTGCTCTAGAATCCTCTGTCGGCTCAGACATAATTTTTGTAACACTCTCAGAATCAGTTCTTTCAGTCTTTGTTTCACATGTCTCATCAATATCTTTCTTACCATTTATATAACAGTCCATGTCTGATTCCAAGTCACCTACTTCCATTTGAAGGCATTGATTTGTACCCTGGTTATTTGCATCATCATTCCCTGAACCCTCCACACCTTTCTCAACTACACTTGAGAGACTGCAGTTTCGTTTACGAGGTGAACCGCTTGGAGTAACCGAGTCAGAGCCACGGGATCCAGTGTACAAGCACATTTTGGAGATAGTATCTTTAAGCCTTTCAACAGGAGAACGTGGCTCGCTGCGGACACTGGTTCGAGACATGGTTCTCTCCACAATTGGCGAAGTGAAGGTGAACTGGGGTGGAGCAAGCTTCTGGAGCGGTGTTCGGGATACATGAGAGTACAATGAATAGAAGGCATTGGCCATCGCTGTCAATGCCTCTACTTGTCGGAAACGACCTGCAAACAACCCAACAATGAGTTGATTTGTAGAGTATTGCAATATGTAAAGTTGTAGGAGTATTGCAATTGCCTATGATATTTGGTACATTGTTTCTTACTTGCTAATGAAAGGCAGGGGTCTTCCTGGCGTATCCTGGAGAGTTGGGATTCAAGAAATAGGCGAAAGTTGATGCCTCTGAGCTGGGAGGGAAAGTTTAAGAATCGGACTGGGATGCGGGCTGTCACCTGTGGTTCTTCACAACCAAAACCTAGCTGGAAAAGAGTGTCTTCTGCATCTTCGGCACGCATCTGGAGAACCTCAGACACACTAATGTGTTAGAGGCCAAGAAGGGTAAAAGGAAAAAAAACATGTGTAGATAGAAATAACTTCAGAAATACATATCTGGCAGACCTGCAGGGAACATGCACCCACAGAGTTTGAATGTAATTCGCTACATTCTACACATGCCCCGTCCTTGCTTTCTTGTTTGTTTATTACATTTCAGAATGCATTCAGATACCAATAAGAGTGTATTATATTTAGTCTATTTAACACGCTGTACCACATTGAAATTCATGCCTCAATTCTTTTTTTCTTTTCTTTTTTTCAACAATCAGTGCAGAAAATTTGAATAAAGTGTGCAGTTTCTGTGTGGGCCTACCTGTCAGTAAGAGTCACAGTGATTGTAAAATATCTATTACAGTATCTCATTGTTGAGTGAATAGATTCAAATACTTCTACACTATTCTATGCCATTTTGTAGTGCAAGTAGTTTGAGTAGGGTGTTCAAACTTAAAACGCAACTAAAGAGTACTACGAGTACCCGGATAATGTATTTCTGCAACTGAAATAACGAAGTGCGGAATGTTGGACACTTCGTGCACTCAACGGTTGTGACACTCCCTACATAGCAACATTTTTTTTTTGTTTGGAATTTTGCAACTACTGAAACTTCTGTAAAGGCAGACCCTTGCAAATGTGAGTTTGCTTTATCATCCCACTCTGTGTGAATATGTTGGCTAACAGGCTAAATCCCGTTAGTGTACCATTTGAGATGATACATCACTTTGGAAATTCATACACTAGATGGCCAAGTCAGTGCATAGTGTAAGTTTATCTTTGTAATTTCCATTCGTAGTTTGACTTTATTATAAGCTCAAATCAACCTTGAGTGGTCGCTGGTGGTGCTTCTTGCAGGCCCAAAATTGGGCACCACCTTCCAGTGTGCCGGTCACGCTTTTAGCTTGGATATGCCTATTGCACCCTTTACTATTAGTATAATTTTGTCCAGTGTCTTTTGTCTTACCCATGTGCTTACCTGGAAACAGTCCGGTTGGTAGTCGATGACAGGGCAGTGGATGCGATGCTGTGACCCATGTTGAACAATGACAAGTTAAGCTTCTGCTGAGGTGTTCTGTTGATACACAAACATTCCATGTAAACATAATGAAAGGAGGGATTCTCTGGTGCATAACACAGAGCTAAGAATGGAGAAAACTAGGAGACATTTTAAAATCAATGTATTTCTTACCTAAACTGTGGCACATCTGACTCAGCATATAAAGCTGTTAAAAAAATAATACCAGGTGTAAGCTTTTGTAGCTTAAAATAATCATGCAGATTTTTTTAACAATATCTTGTTCTCATTTTTAGTCTTTTAAACACCATTTATTTTTTAATACAAAGACATGGAGTTTTACATTAAAGCAATGTTCTGGGTTCAAGTTTAGTGCACATATAACAGCATTTGTGGCAAAATGTTGATTACCACAAAAAATATTTTGACTAATTTATAAAAAACAAAAAAGTTACAATTGTGGTTACAATAAGGCACCTACACTAGTTGTAAATGGGGCCATTCCATAAACATTAAAATACACAGTTTCAAAAATATAGCCATAAGCCATTACACATGCTGACATGATTTTACTGTGATAAAAAAAGGGATTAAGCCCTTTATCAGATTACAAGGTTTACAAGTGTTACATCGTCATGACAACAAGTAATATTGTAATTTGCAATATTGGAAATAACTTTATACATTTAAGGTAAAAAAGTGATTATATAACACTTAAATCCCATTAACACTTGTGGCTATACTTTTGAAACTGTATTTTAATGTTTGTGGACTAGCCAAATTCACTTCCATTGTATGTGCCTGATTTTTATTTTATTTTTTGTCACCTGTTTTGCACACATTTTCTGCCTTTGACACAATATCTCGATCTCATTGTAACTGAGTTATAGTCACTATAATTCTTGTTTTACTCACCTTCTGCACCCAAACTCAGATCATCCTCAAAGCTGGTACCTGTCCTTAAAGCAGCTGTGGAGTTCAGTAGAATACATTTTACAACTTTTTTATGTTTACGACATATAGCAAAACACTATTTGATCCATTAACTGTTCTATCTATCTATTAAACACTTTTTTTCTTTTATATTAATTTTTCAATGTAAAGTTTGTAAAAATCAAGAAAATAACACCGAACAGATGGGAATGTTTGCCTCGAGATAAGCTGCCTTCTCAAAAAAAAATAAAAAAATTGTTGTGCTGATTTGAGTAGGGCAGGCTTTGAGCTTACATAATACTCTGGACCAAACATTACTGTCTCTTTCTGTTAGAAAAGTAAACTGGAAGAGTAATGAAAACTTATTTTTCTCATCCTACCTATTGTCAAGTGTCTGGTTTTTGCTGGACTGGCTTCATTCCTACAGATAAAAAACACAATAGGGAATGTAAGAAAGACAGAGGAATCGCAAATAAAAATTCACTTTTATCACACATGAATCAGCAATGGTCCGTGGGCGAGTTGCACGCATTCAATAAGATACAGTGATAGAAAATAGAAATGTGCACGAATGCAAGCACACGCAGAACGTTTTGGAAATCTCACAGCAGCATGTACTGGTAGCCTTTATAATAACAAATGTCAGATAGAATGTTAAATGGTCTGCTGCTGGTCAAAGAGACAAAGACCATAAGAAGTGAAATATTGCTTGTCTTTGCAGGCTTGGCCAAGCATAGAGCTTGTGGGTTCTGAAAGGGATGCACCAATAAAAACAGAAGGGATAAGGTTTTTGTAATCTGCTGTTCGATTATTAATTTAAAAAAATACTCCTTCGAAAAATAGGTGTCATTAAAAAGGTTGGAAAATCTTAACTGCTGCTATTTAAGGTTTGGTGGATTTAAAATGAACCAGAAATGTGCTTACATAAACATTTATGCTTATTTGAAAATCATGCAGATACAGGTCAGGAGCTTCAGCTAATGTTCACATCAACCATCAGAATGGGGAAGAAATGTGATCTCAGTCATTTGGACCGTGGAATGATTGTTGGTGCCAGATGGGCTGGTTTGAGTAACTGTTCTGTAACTGGTAAATGGTAGCTGATCTCCTGGGAGTTTCACGCACAACAGTCTCTAGAATTTACTCCGAATGGTGCCAAAAAAAAAACATCCAGGGAGTGGCAGTTCAGCGGATGGAAACGCCATGTTGATGAGAGGTCATCAGAGAATGGCCAGACTGGTTTGAACTGACAAAGTCTAAGGTAACTCAGATAACCACTGTGTAAAATTGTGGTGAGAAGACTATCATCTCAGAATGCTATTTTGAGATGCGGGTTGGTGCTGTTTTGACAGCACAAGGTGGGAACTACAAAATATTAAGCAGGTGGTTTAAATGTTGTGGATGATCAGTGTACACAGTAAAAAATAAATAATTCTGTAACTACATGCCCTGGATGCTGTGTTCAGGAGTTTTTGATGTAGTGTCTAATGAATGCTCTGTAGAGTTTATATATTGACGTGCCGTATATTTTGAGGCAATTGTTTGATTTTGCCAGAAGAGTCAAGGGTTTTGTGAATGTAGTGTGAAGATTTGGTTTTGTGTTTAAAGTTGAGAAAATGGGTGAAGGTTTCATGAAATGTGTTTTAGCAATTCAGAAAAACTGTAATCACTAACAGAGAGAGGATAATTAACTTCCAACAGGTGCAACTTGAAATGTGATTACAATAAACATAATTTGAATTGGTTAAAACATTATACAGATCGAATAGTCATGAGTCATAACATTTGTAAAGTCTCAACTCATAAAATACAACAAGGGCCTTAGTTTACCTCAAAACTAGTGTTTTTAGCAACCTCAAGTCACTCAGTAAGGATAATTTCAAGATCTATGCATTGTGTTTGGGCTTGTTTTAATCTTGATCCTTTGCTGAAAGTAAAGATATGCTATTGCCCATATTCTGTTTTTGTTTTATGAATAAGGGAAAAGTATTGCTCCCTAGTAACATACAGACAAGTTCGTTTATGGGAAATGGCATGTTGTTACTTACAGCTGATGATCCTGATTAAAACCAGTCCCAGAACAATGTAATATGGTGCAGAGATGTTAAAATAATCCTCATAGTGACATAATGGCTTGCAACTCTACACATGTGCATTGCTGCTTAAAACAGCCTGAGTCCTGCCTGAAGGAGAAGAGCCGCGCACCGTGAGATTCTCAGCTGCAAGCAAATAAACCTTAATAAATTATCTCCCCAAAAATTAGTGGAATTCCACTATCGGAGCAATTCATAATATTTCAATTTTCCCAGTTATCGGTCAATAAAGTATCGGCTGCCGATATATCATGCATCCCTAGGTTCTGTTGACTGTTAATCATCCATTTGTTGGGTATGTGATCGAGGAATTTAACACAAATAGGGTGTGCTCAAGGAGGTCTGCAGAATATAATTCCATTACTTTTTTTATTCAACACAGGCAATGCTAGAAAACAAGACTTAACATATTTTTAATCTGCTGTATTTGTTTAAATTTGAATTGCTTGAATAATTCAAACTAATTTGCACTGATCTTTTTTCTTGTAATACATCTAATTTCTTTATGGCTTTTATAAAACTTTTAGGAGCTAAATTGTGGGGAACAATAACAATTAGTCAAGTTTGTTCACTATTTCCTGAACCTGCAGAGTGCTAAAAAAAATGATGGTGTGAAAACGGAATCTTCCTGAATGCAATCTATTAATAGAGCAAATAATTTAGTAAAAGATTTAGCAATGACAGTTTTCATATGAAGCTATACTATGAGAAAATGTAGTCCTTGTGGTCCGTCTTAGGCATTGCTGATATCTTTTGAGCATTGATGACTTCAACCAGCCAACTAACATGTGTGGTTTTCCACTTACTTGCTTTTATTGTATTACAACTGGCAAACAATGTGCCTCATGTCTGTCTTTTACATAGAAATCACAAACAGACACACAAACACTCACCCACAACCTTGAAGCCAGGTTTCAATCTTTCCTGCAGAGCATCCTGTGGAAAAAAAAAAAAATGAAGATGCACATGGTTATGTTGTGTGTGTTAGAGAGAGAGAGAGTGGTGTAAATGAGCTTCTGTTTTGGAAATCTAGTTTATCTAGTAACCGCCAACTTTCTGTGGACTGTCATTTATCTGTGAGTTATAATTTTAGTGATCTTAGAGGTGGCCTGATTCAAAGCATCCACTGTATAATTTCACTATTATTTCAATGCAAAAGTATGCCAATGTTCCATCATCTTGTCACAAAGATCATTGCTGTGTGTGTGTGTGTGTGTGTGTGTGTGTGTGTGTGTGTGTGTGTGTGTGTGTGTGTGTGTGTGTGTGTGTTTTGGTAACAAAAAATAAACTATGAATATAGAATGACCCCAATGTACATGTTTAAAATTAAGACAACATGTATTTTTACACTTTCTGGTTGTCAAATTAAGTGTAACCAGTCCAAAGTTTATGTGTGAACTTGACTATTTTTATCTAAAAAAATGTAATACCTTTTAAGCATGATTTAAGTCTCTGGAGCCACTGTATAATAAAAAAAAAACGTAAAAGTGAAGCCCAATAAAAACTCAATATGTCCCTGTTTGCACACTGCAAGATTAATGCATTCACATGTGCAAGAGAAAATCAGATATGCAGCTTCTTTCCACATTATAGAGTGCAATTGACACACGTTGACTGTTAATCTTTAACCTGATGCTCACCATCCAGAAAGACGTCATCTTGGAGGGAGAAATGACGGTGAGGCTCTTGTGCTGTCGAATTGCGGTGTTCCGTGTCTCTAAACGTAAGTTTGCGGCTGCTACTGAGCGCCCACGCCTGCCGCCTGTCAATCTTCGAAGGACTCTCCATCACTGCGTTCACCTGCTATGAGAAAGAGATTATTATTTCTCCAAAACATTGGCTTTTAGATCTTATAACCATTTTAAGACGCCGTGTGTCAGGTTAAAATTGTTTAAACTGTTAAAAACCAGACACTCCTGTTCTTTTCAGGGCGGTTCACATCCAACGTGTTATTGCGCAAAAGAATCAAATAGTACACAGGTCTTTCAAAACGTTTTAAATTTTCAGAACGTCTAAAAGAGCGGAAAACACAGCGAGACTGGGCGCAACGATCAAAAACGTCCGTCTAGCGCGTTTATCTAGAACGACAATAGAAAAACAGCGCTGACGGGCGCAAAAACACATTCGTTGTGAACTGCCCCTAATTCCTCCATTGCTACATAATTCTAAGTTTTACTTATTAAAATAGTATGCTAGTGGGCTATTGTTGAAACACGTTTCAATTTCTTAAATTGCCTCAACAATACAAAACAACGCTTTTCACTGCGCACAAGGTAGCGTCATGTTACATACCTTAGAACGTGAACCGATCACTCCATTCTCGTAGCAACGGCACAATTCATAGTTCTGGTGTCCATCCCACTTACAGTTTCGTGTTCGAGGATGTCCATCACAGAACTAAAAATAACGCACTGTAGATTTAGAGACATGATCGATTGTTGAGCCGCCAACACAAACTTTCTGCTTAAGGTTGAGAGTCATGACGCGCTGTTAACTGACGGAAGCGGTAGGAGGAAGATGTGTTGCTGTGAAGAATAGAATGGGAACTGTTGCCACATACCGCACTGTTAAAGACTGTAACACACCATTTGCACATCAAGTGAGCGGCGACGAATAGTGTAGGTAGACAGCTTCGATGATTGGAGTAGACAACATGTAATCTGGAATTAAATTATTTGACATAGATTTAAGATTAGAAACTAATTTAAGACTGCTTATTCGTAGGAAGGTAATCTAAACTACACAACTTTTTTTTTTTTAATTTGGTTGCAAATATTTTTTTATTTCTTTATTTTTTATTTTATTTTTTTTTGTGATGAACGATTGTTTTATACAATTATTTGTTCAGAGTAAAACTTTCACTCTTAATAAAAGCTAAATAATACAGTATTAAGCTCTAAAGTACACAATGCAATAAGCATCCTTTTAATGCAAATGAATTTAATGGAGGTGAATGCAATTTGCCTACTATTCATGTGATGACTAGATATAGGCTAATATAGCAGTGGTAGGCGTTGGCTTATTTAACAATTGAGTAAAATAAGGGTTTCACTTGCCCATGGAGTGGCCTCAAAAGTATTTGGACAGTTAAGCCACACTGAAAATAATACAATAATAATAATTGTGGTGAAATAAATATAGCAGAAAAGATTAAGTAGGCAAATTTCAACACTGAATAAGTTAAAGTGTGAAATTGAAACTAGTATGTAAATTCTACATCTGTACTCCATTCAAGCATGTTAAAATTTGATTAATGCTGTGGCTTATAAGTAAATATTATTTATGATGGTTTGTAATCTAAAGGAGATAATTTTCATATTGATTTGCTAATTTGAGTAAATTTCACAGGTAAATAAAATAAGTAAATTTGATTTACTTTTTACTTTACTGGTGTTCCCAGCATGCACCAGGCATAACTAATTAATGAGCTTGCATAGTTGCACTGTTTGCAAGTGGATTTACACTATTTTATAGTCGATGTTGTTGTTATGTTTTGTAACTACATGATTTGTGAAGTATGATGTATATTTTCTACTCAAAATGACCTGTTCATGATTAAAGTAAAAGATCTGTCTATGGTTACCATCACCGTGTTTTATGCACCAAATGTTGAGGTCTGCGTGCCCGGCTTTTTGATATTGTTTCTGACACCATTAAAGCTAAATAATATTTCCTAGTAATAAAATAATTATGTCTAGTTGCATTCAGTGTATACATTGCTTCCTTGTATTGGCTGTTATGAGGAACATGATAAAGCATGTTGAAATGTCAGTACACATTTATATTGTTTTATTTAGTGCTATTTTGCTTGAGTAAAATATACAAACAAGAAGTACAATTTACTTGAAACATTTTATTGTAAAATAGCAATAATAGTTTAGAAGATAGCTTTATCAGGAAGATTACACAAGCAAATTTTTTATAATGTAAAAATGATTATAAATCATATTTGGACACCCTCTAGTTGTTAAATTTAGTGGAAAATGTCCATTGTTAATTTGCTGAACTCATTATTCTGCAATGCTAGGCCACCTGAGTACACTTCAGGATGGTTGACTTCATGGAAATATTACATTAGTAGTATGGCAAATGGCAATAAAATGCAAATAAATTAAAAGTGAAGTTGGTTCTGTGAAAAAGTCTAGTTTTTGCAGATGCCACTTTTGATGGATAGGTATTTTGTAATCTAATTCAATGACATTCAGACATGTTTATGTGTGGCTTAAGTGTCCAAATATGTTTTGGGGCCACTGTGTGTGTCAAAGTCAGTCACTTTGTGTAGAAGTAGTTGACAGAAAGCCATATCTAACCATATCTTAATCCCAATGTTTTTGTGCTCATAATCAAGTATGTATCATAAGAGCCCGTTTTCAGGCAAATATTTTGTTTTGTTATAAAATGTTGTACATATGTGGGTAGAGTTTGGTGCCGTGGAATGTTATTGAGAATTTGTGAGAGTGTGACATTGGCCTGCTTTACTGTAAAGGAAGTGTTTAGAGTCTCACTGTTAGATTAAAGATATCATTGCCAATGTGTGTGTGTGTGTGTGTGTGGTATTGTGCAGTTACTAGTGATCAACTTACATCATTAGCTGTGAATTCCAGTAACCAGCTTCATTGTCCACAGCTTTTGTTAGACAAATTTTAGAGAGTGACGCAACCCTCCCTTTATTCGTTAACCCTATTACCTCTTCTTATTCAACCCAAGAACAAACATTATAGTTCAGCAGTTGCATTGCTGATGAGAAAACATATACAAAGTAAATACAGAGTCAGCAACACTAAAGAGATTGACCTTGCCAAGTGTGAACCAAGAAGTATTAGTTTGGATGTGATAAAGATAGGCCCAACCTTCTCTCTTTAGATATGTCAGTTTTTTGAAAATGTGTTAATCTTTGAGGGAACAATTTACAGATTACAACTGACAATTACAGACTTTTTTCAACCTAAAATGTAAAAAAAGATTTAGCAAATTTTTTTAGATGTTTCCCACAGAATCCACTTGTGGTGTGTATATATACTCACCAGCAACTTCATTAGGTACACTTGACTGGCTATCGTTAGAACCGGGACTTTTCCCAATGGGCCGGCTGTGAAACGGTGCAGAATGCGCCACAAAACGGCACTAAGATATGCTGAAAGGGGTAGAAAATGACAGCAACAACACCCCCTCCCCACACACCCAACTTTTCGGCCAGATTTCCACCTCCCCGCTCAACAACTTTTGGGCCAGTTTCTATGTAAATCCTGGGCCGATTTCTCTCCCCAGTCTGCCCTTGCTTGTACATCAACTTCTCCATGGGATAATGGGATGATTTGAGTATTTCTGTAACTACTGATCTCCTGGGATTTTCATGCACAAGTCTCTAGAGTGTGAAGAGAATGGTGCGGAAAAACATCCAGCGAGCAGCAGTTCTGCGGGCAAAAACTGCTTGTTAATGGCAGAGACCATAGGAGAACTGCAGCCCCAGTTTCCTGTTTTAAGCTGTCAGTAGTAGTACCTGGAGGGGTCTTCTGCTGCTGTAGCCCATCCGCCTCAATGTGCAACGTGTTGTATGTTCAGAACTGCTTTTCTGCAAAGAACTGTTTTAACCTGTGGCTATTTGGGTTACTGTCACATTCCTGTCATCTTGGACCAGTCTGGCCATTCTCCTCTGACCTCTGTCATTAACAAGCCATTTTCTCCCACAGATCTGTCACTCACTGGATGTTTTTTGTTAGCCACTACATTAAAACCACCTGCCTAATATTGTGTAGGTCCCCATCGTGCCACCAAAACAGTGCCAACCCGCATCTCAGTATAGCATTCTGATATAATATTCTTCTTACTACAATTGTACAAAGCAGTTATCTGAGTTCTTATAGACTTTGACAGTTCAAACCAGTCTGGCCATTCTCTGTTGACCTCTCTCATAAATAAGGTGTTTCCATCCACAGAACTGCTGCTCACTGAATGTTTTTTGCTTTTGGCACCATTTCTAAATTCTAGAGACTGTTGTGTGTGAAAATCCCAGGAGATCAGCAGTTACAGAAATACTCAGACCAGCCTATCTTGAACCAACAATCATGTCACTGAGATCAAATTTTCCCCATTCTGATGGTTGATGTGAACATTAACTGAAGCTCCTGACCTGTATCTGCATGATTGTATGCACTGCACTGCTGCCACACAATTGGCTGATTAGATAAACGCATTGATGTTGGTTGGTGCCAGATGGGCTGGTTTTAGTATTTCTGTAACTGCTGATCTCCTGGGAATTTCACCCATAACAGTCTCTAGAATTGACTCAGAATGGTGGCAAAAACCTCCAGTGAGGGGCATTTCTGTGGACGGAAATGCCTTGTTGATGAAAGAAGTCAACAGAGAATGATTTGAATTGACAAAGTCTACGGTAACTCAGATAACCACTCTGTACCATTGTGGGGAGAAGGATATCAGAATGCTATTCCGAGATGCGAGTTGGCGCTGTTTTGGCCGCAGGACCTACACAATATTAGGCAGGTGGTTTTAATTTTGTGGCTGATATATAGCTCAGCATTCAACAACAAAGTGCCCTCCAAGCTTGATGTGGAACTCTGGGCTTAAACAGCTCACTGTGCAGCTAGATCCTGAACTTCCTGTCAAGCTGATGCCAGGTGGTTAGAATGGGCAGCAACATCTCATCACTGACCCTCAACACTGGAGCCCCGCAGGGCTGTGTTCTCAGCCCACTCCTATATTCCCTGTACACACATGACTGTGTTGCAACACATAGCTCCAGTGCCTTCATTAAGTTTGCTGATAATACTACTGTGGTAGCTCTGATCACTGACTATGATGAAACAGCCTACAGAGAGGAGGCGCACACTCTGACATGCTGGTGTCAGGAGCACAACTTCTCCGTCAATGTCAGTAAGACCAAGGAGCTTGTGGTGGACTTCAGGAGAAAAGACAGAGAACACATGGTCCGTCCACACAGAGGACGTGGTGAAGAAGGCTCACCAGCGGCTCTTCTTCCTGAGATGGCTGAGGAAGTTTGGAATGAAACACCACATCCTCACACAGATCTACACCAGCACTGTAGAGACCATCCTGATTGGCTGCATCAATGCCTGGTATGGCAACAGCACCGCCCTCAACCACAAAGCCCTGCAAAGTGCGGCGCGAACTGACAGACACATCATCGGAGGTGAGCTTCCCTCCCTCCAGGACATCTACACCAGACGGTGTGTGAAAAATGCTCGGAGGATCATCAAAGACTCCAGCCACCCGAGCCATGGGCTGCTTTCACTGCTACCACCAGACAGGCGGTATCGCAGCATCAGGACTTCATGACAGCTTCTTCCCCGAAGCAATAACACTTTTGAACTCTTGATTGCACATGATACATATATCAGCACTGCACTTTATTAGCCTCAGACTGGACTCACATTTTACACTTCTCTTAAAAACACCCTGGCAACTGACTATCAACCGACAGCTAAATGTCAACACAACACTTCATATTTATTTCCACTGATTACATGGGAAATAAATCTTCTTATTTTGTGTATACTGTATATTGTATATTATTAGGTGTATATTTTATATTGTGTAGCGTAACAAGATGTGTAAACTGTGTTTTGTGAAAATCAGATATTTATTGTAATAATTGGATCTGCACCCAAGACTTCCATTCACTGTTGCACTTGTGTATATAGTTGAGTGACAGAAAAGGGATTTGATTTATATATATATATATATATATATATATATATATATATATATATATATATATATATATATATATATACACATACATACACACACACACACACAAACACACACACAAAACGGTTAGTTCTGGTCCTTGAATTGGATTGGACAAGAGACGTTCTTTGAGTACTAATGGTCTCACACCATCAGCACCCCGACACTTCATTGTTTGTATCACTCCGCTTGTGTTTGTGCCATTCTAAACTAAAGTGTAAGAGCAGTGCATGTGTTAAGAGTCTCTTTAAATGTAATTTTTTGACATTCATATTTTAACCAGCAGGTGGTGACAAAAGACCATTTTTGTATGTACTATAAGTGGTTTCTTTCATCAGCTAAACTGTTCAAAATGGCAGAGGAGATTGCAGTTTCTATAGAGAATGACTCTTGCGCACCAGCTTCCACGAAATAGGGAGACATACCCCTGCTTAGACAGCAATTTTTCCACTGAGAAAATAGGATGAATTTGAACAAAATTACATTATCTTCAGAAAGCTGACTAACATACTACAGCATCTCTGCCTGGGAGTGGAAACATGTGATCGCACACACTCCATCTCTCTCTCTCTCTCTCTCTCTCTCTCTCTCTCTCTCTTCTCACACACACTCACACATACATACACATCCTTGTTTCTCCAATAACTTGTTAGAAATGGTCCAAGCCGTGATACTAGTTCTAAAGTGATATTTTTTAAATTACTAACGAAGGCAATTTATGCATCATTTGGTTTGAACCAGCAACGGCAGATTCTGATCCATCACATAAGACAGTAGTTCCATGCACAAATGCACTTTTTATGACCTGTGGCCGAATAACAACAGTGTGGATGTAGGGACATATCGCACTCTTGCACCTGTGATATTGCTTAAATATATATATTTCATGTGTGTGCTGTGAGCTATGTCATCACAGTTTCAATGACATATCTGACAATGCCTTCCTTTTAACACATGGAAAGCTGTAAAATGTTCCCAGCCTTTAAAATAAACAATTGGATTCATATTGAGAATAATCGACTCTTTTAGATACAGTGTGCATATGTGTGTGTGTTTGTGATAGAGCTTATGTCTTCACATAGCCAATGCAGAAAACCTGAATTACTTTGGTGCTAATCAAAGTTTTTAAATTTGAAATCAAATGTCCATCATTAATTAATTACATGCATGCAAAATCACATATCTACAGAAGTTTATTTTTTTTTTTCAATTTGGAATTCCCAATGTGCTCCTTCCATCACGGCATCCATGCACAACTCGCCACATGCCCCACCAAGAGCGAACCACATTATAGCAATCAAGAGGAGGATACCCCATGTGACTCTACCCAACCTAGCAACCGGCAATTTGGTTGCTTTGGAGACCCGGCTGGAGTCACTCAGCATGCCCTGGGATTCAAACTAGCGAAATCCAAGTGTGGTAGCCAGTGTCTTTACCACTGAGCTACCCAAGCAACGTAAAATGCATTTGAAACACAACAAATTTTAATAGCTGAGCTGCTGTGTGTAATATATAATTTTTTTACAAAGTACTAATATAGGCAGTAAGCACACCATTAAACATAAAAAATACTGAATATTTACATTATAGGGATAGTTCACCTAAAAACTATTTTTTTCCCCATGTACTCACCCTTATACCATTCCAAACTCTTGTGACTTTCTTTCCTTGGAACACAAAATAAGATATTGTGAAGAATCTTCAAGTTACTCTTTTCCATATAATGAAAGCATTATTACCAGAGGCTGTCAAGCTCCTTTTTAGACAAAATACATTTTAAAAGTAGTCCATATGGCTTGTATTGTTTCAGATATCTTGCAAAAATAGCAGTGTGATAGCTATTCTATTTTTTTCTATGTATGTAATTGCAAAATATAATATGTAATTTTGTATTCCTCTGAAAAAAGTAGGTTTGGAACAACATGAGGGTGAGTAAATGTTGACAGAATTTTCATTTTTGGGTGAACTTTTTATTTAACTTCTCTTGAAAAAACATTCACATTCAATTATAAGACGTGCTGATTCTGAATGAATGTTATTGATAACTTATCAAATCTGATGCATACCATCATGTAATACTAGTTAATTCAAACTCTTAAGAGTACTCTAAGATCTCTTCTTGTGTTTCACAGAAGATTGAAACTTTCATTAAGTTTCCCAGGGGGGAATTCAGAACACAAGTTGAGTAGATCTCAATTATGGACAGCAAGCCAGACATCTTTGCATGAATCATTCAGGATTATTTGCACTTGAATTAAGTGTATAATTGTGTTATGTGATTGCTGAACAGTGGGTTGCTCCTGTACCAAAGATGTCACATTGTTAAGCACTCAAGCATTCATTTTTTGAATTGTGTCTGTCATTTTTTGACAACTGTCATAATACCATAACTGATTGATTCTTTAGCTTATATTATCATATTGTTCAGTCCATGATGGTTATATGAACGGCAAGTGTTCCCACATGTTCTCTTCTGTGAAGAAGTGTCTCATGAAGTGGAGGTCTGTGTCACACTCTTCTGGCTGCTGGTGCTCCTCATTGCACCAGTGCCTGAATGCTTCCTAGATCTCCAATATCTCTTACAGCCACAGTGTGATGTCATAAGACAGCGTTGCATGAGATCCCGGAACAGATGACCAGCGAAAAACATGTAGATCCATGGGTTGCAGCAGCTGTTGAGACTGGCCAAAAGCATGGCAATGATGAACGCCATGGCTATTAGGGACAAGATAAAAAAATACATAAAAAAAAAGTCTTTGCAAATTTGTCATGAGACAAGTAAATAACAAGGTAACATACAGTATTGTCAAATGTATTACAGTAAATGAATACTTTTTAAGTATATTATATTGATGACATCTGCCCTGTATGTCTTGCTCTTAGTCCTCATTATACAAAACTTTATGAGAAATCCATGAACTTGTACTTCCCTTACTAAAACCATATGATATTGACCAGGCAAAACAAATAGCAGAATAAACAAATCAACGCTAATTCCAGATGTGAAACCCTGAACCGAAACAGAAATATAATGTAATGTAATTGTAAGACGAGTTTTCTAATTATACGTCTTTTTTAAATGGGGCTTCAAAACTTTATCTTCACCATAAGGTGGGGACATCTCTTGCTTTAATCACTATTATCTTTTTGAAATTGAAAAATGATGGTTTTAGCCAATAAAACGGAAGCAACTGATTTTCAAACTAAAGGAGGCAGGAGTAAAATAGCTCTGCCCTTTTAATAATGAGGTAAATCAATACTTAGGGGTATACATGTTATGATCTTAATTGAATGTTTATTAATCAAATTAATTACTTTAATGTAATTGCTTTTAAGTTATAAAAGTAGTGTAGGGAATTACATTTCTAATTCTTGTGATCAGATTGCAGTTTCTGTTTTCAATCAAGTTAATTACTTGTTAGTTCATTAGATGAGTTATGCAGTATTACTAAATAATAGTATGTAATTCATTTAAAAAATTAATTAAATTAATATGTACATCTGTTAGCGTTTCTGTGACAGCTTGATGGTGTGCACCCATAACAAGTCAATAAAGAAGGTAAAAATAAAGACGTTATTTTGATTAATTAATTAGTCTTAATGTAAGTAATCTGATTAAGAAAGAATTCATTAGTTCAGTTATTTGCCATGAATTACTTTTTTCTTTTTACATAAGTAACTTATTTATCATTGACTTTTTTTACTTGAACAAGTAACATATATATAATATACATAATGCTACTGGCGATTGCATTGAAATATGTCTGGGGTTAACAGTATGTCTGAGGCTATACAAATCAGAATAATGAACAAAGATGGTCAATGCATTGAAAATCTTCTTTGAAAAGAATCACAATGATTAAAAGTTTTGTATGCTAAAGATGTTTGGCACTGAAACTAGTCACTTTCCCAAAAAAACTGCTGAATAACATTAGTCTGTTTTTACAGTTTCTCTCTAAAATTGCTTTTTAAATAAGTTTACATGAGTGTTTTTGTTAATGGATGACAACTACTGGGGTAAGGAATACTTTTATGGTGCTTTTGTCCTTTTTATGACTTGACAGATGTGGTTAGTCATTGGCTGGAATAGAGCTGCATGAAGATTCTTCAAAAAAATATATTTTAGAGTTCCACATGGGAATAAAAATAATAATAATGCACATTGTTTTGGAATGGTAGGAGGTTGAGTAAATACATTGATTACAGAATATTTATTTTCAGGTGAACCAATTTTTTCAAGTAAGATTTTACTCGCTGGCTAATTTAGTCTCTACGGTATTCGAATTGCAATTATTTTGAATTTGGCTAATTCAAATGCATTGCCCTTACATATTAGATTATAGTCTTTTAGCTAAGATAGTTATCTTGGTCATTTTCTTTAGGCAGAACTCCAGACTCTTAAGAAGACTAAAATGTCATCTTAAAGCAATCTTTTAAAAGACTAGAGGGCATTTTAAGCACTCCTATCCGTTTCTTTAAACATTTGAGACCTCTGTTTACATTAAAATTACATTTAAAGTGAACAGATGCTGTCCACATTTAGCTGTCAAAGCTCTTGCCATGTTCTTAATATTTTCAGAATCTCAATGAATTAACTTCAGTTGCACCCATTTTTACCCCACTAACATTTACTGTTGAGAAGTTATATTGAAAAGGTAGAAACCCTTGTATGGTCACGATTCAGGCATTGTGAGATTGATAACAGTGCTGGACCTCCTTACAAATTATGTCTATGAAATTACACAGAAATGGCACTCCACATAACCAAGTCTGGATAATGAAGAACCTCTTTGATGTCATACTACATTTGCTTTGACCAAAACCACATGAGGTTCAGTGAGCTTTGAACTGCTATTTTGAACTGCTATTCTACTGTATATTGTTTTCATCCTTCTCTGTCTATATTAGACTCTGAGAGCTATATTTAGGTTTGTGCAACAATCAGTTATCTTAGAGCACAATATTTATGAGAGGACTGAAGGAGAAATCCATGCCAGTGGAGAGCATAAACAGTGTATACAGACATCACTTCCTTAAGTAAATGTCTGTTTGGGAATACATTGGATAACACAAGACTGTGGCCCCCTCCACTGTACTCATGCCTATTTAGAAGTGGGGGTTTTTTAACACTCACAGACCAGAGCATGGTATAACCTACTGATAATATGGATGGTAACATTTAAAAAAATTATAAGGGCAAATCAGGGCCAACAAAGCCTACTTCACTAAAGTTACATATGTGGCCCCAAAATATTTCAGGGTTCCCACAACTTTTGACCAATTTTAACTTAAGGATTTATATATATATATATATATATATATATATATATATATATATATATATATATATATATATATATATATTACATATTGTTTTCTTAAGTGGGGCAAATATATATGAAAATGTTCAAAGTGGGCTCACATTGACTGATCCAATCACAATGGACATTCATTTGTTAATAGACTACTTAAGATGTATTGAAATGTAATGAACAAGAAATTATGCATTATTTTCTGAAGTGGTTATTTTGAGTAAGCGTTTTCTTAATTTGTTACTCAAAAATGCTTCTTGTTGTCTCAAAAGTGTTTGCATAAGTTGAAAAATTGTTCCCTATAACTATTGCCCAGGCATGTACTCTACATCACTATAACCCTCCTGGGGGCCTTTTCCCTAAAGTGTGGGAGCATTTTACCCCAGGTGTGGGGTAAAAGGCTTCCTCGCCACTTTTTCATATTTTTTTTTAACTGTATTCAAAATTTTATTTATAATTTTCACTCAAATGTTCCATCAATTTTCAATAAAAATAAATGTATTTCTTAGATCTTGAGATACATTGTGACCAGAAAAAAGCGCATTTTCTTTAATGTGTGCCTTTTGCCCCATTGAGAATATATATATATATATATATATATATATATATATATATATATATATATATATATATATATATATATATATATATATATATATATATATATATATATATCTTAGTCTTATTCTTATTATTTGTTTCATTTATAATGGGGACCATTATATTAGTTAGATATTTATTGGCCATAACATAAAATAATTCTGTAATATTATTATTATACTACCTTCTCTTGGAGCCAATGGATCCCATGCTGACCACATCTGAACGAAGAAAAACGGGGTCCAGCAGATAATATAAGCCAAGACGATAACAAACGTCATTTTCACCGTCCTGATCTTAGCTTTGGAGATCAGTTTGACGCTGCTGACGCGAGAGAGCGCGATGCCTTTTCTGGGCCGCGGAGTCAACGACAGGCACTGTTCCCGCCTGGTCTTCAGCTTAAAGTTTTGCCATATTTTATAACTTATTAGGCCATAACAAACACTTAAGATGGTCACAGGAATGATATAGATGGTGAGACTAATCCAAGTGATATATGCCTTCGCGCCCCATGGCTGAACAAAATCTGCCCAGCAGTCATACACTCCGTCGCCGACCTCTCTGAGCGAGAAAATGTACACCTGTGGCACGCTGAAGAGCAGGCTTAAAATCCAGGACGCGACCACGTAAAAACGATCTTTTCGGCGGCGTAAGGACCGTAACGGCTGCCATATAGCCAAACACCTGTCAACAGACATCAGCACAAGCATGTACGTGGATGCGAACATGCCAACCACCTGTAGATACTTCACCAGGCGGCACAAAATGTCTGGTCCATAAAAGCGAAAGGTGATGTCCCAAATAAGTTGGGGGAGCACTTGAAAAATCGCCACCACCAGGTCAGCAATACTCAGGTGTTTCATTAAATAATACATGCGTGACTGGCCGTGTTTACTCGTCTGGATGGCCAAAAGGACGCACAGGTTGCCGGCGAGCGCGAACAGCAGGATGAGAACCAAAACTGTTACTTCAACTTTAGCCACTTCTTCGTTACGCTTTAGAGGGTTTAGTGTTTTATTCAATCCGCTGCTTGAATTCTTCCATGAGTCGTTTAAAGGCCTGAAAAACGCATCTTTCAGCAGGCTCTCCATTGCGCGTAAAATGCGCCTCCAAGCGCGCTGCTGCAGCGGCTCTTATGCGTGTTATAGATTTTTACGCATGTGTGATGTTGATATGAAGTGCACTTAAAAACATATGTTGATGATCAACAAGACAATCACGGATAGGTCCTGTTCATGATTCACTGCAAAATAAAATAACGTTACTTGAGATGCAGTTGAGGCTATATAAATATAGGGATGCTGACGATTACTACAATAAGACAAGCAATGCAAACTATTATACCTTTAAAATTATTTAGCCCTACTCTTTTAATTTTAATTTAGTATACAGTTTTTTGCCCCCTCTAAACAAATAATAAACAATAATTAATATTAAAAGTAACATTTGGTGCAACATATTTAGACTACTGTAACTCTGGACATTGAAAACACGAACACCTACCTTAAATATCCTTCAGTAGTCCATGTATTTGCTTTTAAATGAAGTTTTCATTGATGTGCAGTAAAACTAGCGTTTCTTGTGGATGCACGGACAAAGCGGATCTGTCTGGAGCATAACATGGAGCGCAGTTTTGTGTGCATTGGGTGGATGTCTTGAAGTAATGCACATACACATTTCTACCACCGAGTGGCATTGGGATGTGCTGGAATATTTAATGTATTTTTGAAGCGAAATCAAAGTATACAAATATGGAAAAAAATACATTCAAAAATGAATGTGTCATTCAAAAAAGTGAAATAAATAAAGTAATTTATTATTAAACTAATTTTAAAATAGTTGATGAATAACTGCAGTTATTTATTAATAAATTATCAATAAAGTTTAATAACAGATTATTATAGAAATTAATGATAAAAGGGGCCAAATACTGAAAAAATAATAATAATAAAAAAATAAATAATAATAATAATAATAATAATATATATATATATATATGTTATTTACCTTAAGTTTTTGACTACCTATTTGAAAAATATTCTTAAAGGTTACGTCAATAAAAACATTTAAAAAAAAAAAAAGAATTATTTAAAGGTGATTTGTGGCATATGTATTTCCAACTATAATATACTTAAATACGGCCAGTCCATAAACATAAAAATACACAGTTTAAAAGGTATAGCCAGATGACTCTAATATTATACATGTTAACAGGATTTTAGTGAGATAACTTTGCTTACTAACCTTATTTATGTAAAGTTATTTCCAAAATTACAACTCTGTCGCCATAATGACACAACACAGGTAAACCCAATCTCTATCAGCAATTTTCATCACACTAATATCATGTAGAACAGAGATTTTATCACACTTGAATCATGTAAACACAATCAATGCTGGTGTATTTTGGTGGTTCGGTACTGGCCCCATTCACTCTCATTGTAAGTGAAGTGCCTTATTCTAATCGGGAATTTTGAATAATTGAGGGATGAGTTTATAATAATTTCATAAAATCAGTTTTATGGCACAAAAGATGTCTATTGAGCTGAACTTGTATTCAGGGGTGGAGCCAGGAGTTTTTCAAAAGAGTGACCAGGCAGGGGCAAGCGGTCAGAGACTATTTGACCTCTAAATTATTTATTTTTGACCAGTCAAAAACATTTTTCTGATTAGGTCACTGAGATCTAAAAATGAGTAAATCAGACATTTTATTTAACAATGTAACTAACTCTCCAATTATTAGTAAAGGCTAATAATAAAAACATTATATGAATATAATTCATATTACTATAATATGAATATTGATTTTGTATTGACAAAAAGTTTACCCCGTAATTGTTTCTTTTTTCAGTGTTTCCTTTTTTCAAATGAAGGATGTAACTCCTCTCCGGTGCACCTCCGAATCTTTCTTTCTCTGTTGTTGTGTGTTGTTTTGTCTTTGCATTTATGAAAACATCTTTGTGGAAATCCTCAGCAGGTATCCAAGCAGCTCTTACAAGACTCACTCACTCACTCACGCACTCACTCACTCACTCACTCACTCACTCACTCACTCACTCACTCACTCACTCACTCACTCACTCACTCACTCACTCTTTCTTTCGAAAGAAATGCAAATATACCAATAAGAGCAATTATCCTGTTATTCTTGCTATGAACCTTGACAGAGAGGCCTAACACATAGGCCTATAATTAAATCACTGATTAGCATTAACTTAGTGCGTAGGTAAAGTGTAAGTGGGGAGATTCAAACAGCCTAATCTTTTGAACTTTTGGATATTGGATATCAGTAATTCCTGTAGCTCCACTGGCAGATTCTGAATTCACAAATATATTTCCACCATGACATGCACATACTGTAAATAATGTATAAAAAGTCCCCGCCACATTATTTGGGTTCAGCACAAGTTTTTCAATTAATAGAAGAACAATAAGGAAAATGACGCAGAGGCCGATTATAGCAGTTTATATAGTACATTTTAAAACCTCTTTTCATATTTTTTTTTTTATATTTGTTAAATGGAGCCGTTTGGGTTTAAAATGTTCCATCTGGACTAACAATATAAATGCAAACCCAAAGGCACAATGCCGCAGATAGATAGAAGTCATTTTGTTGTATATTTCTGTGATGTAAGATGCAAGCCATAGCTGTGTGCTGTTTATTGCTTTAGAGTGAATACTAATGCTGAGATTTTTCCATTAAACGCAGTGGTCGATTTGTAAAACTTTTTTTGGGGGGGGGTCTAATTCTTATGGATTATTGACAAAAAGGTTTTCCGAGATATTAAAATTAAATCTAGTTTGTGTCAAGGTTTTAGAAATGTAATCTTTGTGTCATATTTGGTTTCATAGAGGGGACTGCCCAAGGGAGACGCGGGTCCGCCGGCAGGGGGGCCGAAGCTTGTAAAATATACACACAAAGGGGATTATCCCATGAAGGCCAACCCTGTGGAGCACCTATTCCAGTACAGAGTAGTTAGTACCCGTAGTGGTCTGGTCGGGAATTCCTCAGCTGAATTCGTGGACCAGAGGGCTAGGGAGGAAAGACATCCAAGGAGCACGAGTTTAGTGGACTCTCCTGGGAGAAAGAGCGCACATGATCGCCTCAGTGGAGGGGAAAGGCGCTATGTGCAAGCGGAACACCCCTTCAGTCGTTCTGTATTCCCGAGTTCTACGTGCTCAGACCTGAGAGAATACGGGATGAAACTGACTCGACCCTGAGGTTGTAGAATCCCGTAATGGTATTGGGTGTTGCACAGCCCGCCACTCTGCAGAGGATGCAACACTTCTCGTCGAGTGTGCTCGAACCCGCAAGGGGGGCGGGCAAGGCCTGGTTCGAGGTCTCCAGGCAAGTGTCACTGACAGTGTCGCTCTTGATGAAGCGAGCATGATCAGGAGGGCTGTCTTCAAGGAGAGGGCTCTGAGCTCGACTGACTGTAGCGGCTCGAAGGGGGGTGTCTCTGGAGGCCTGAGAGGACTATGGAGAGATCCCATGAGGGGAACAGGCATGGCCTGGGACGGTTAAGCCTCCAGGCGCATCTTAGGAACTTGATGATCAGGTCGTGTTTCCCTAAGGACTTACCATCCACTGTGTCGTGGTGAGTTAATATAGTGGCTACATAAACCTTCAAGGTGGAGGTGGACAACGGGCAGTGGGAGGTCTCTTGGGAAGCGAACAGGTCTATCTGTGCTTTGCCGAACTGCTCCCAAATCAGCTGGGCCGCCTGGAGATGGAGCCATTACTCTCGTGTCCGCTGCCAACCTGAGTCACTGCTGACTTCAAAGGAGAAGATGGTGGGCGAGCTGCGACATGTGACGAGAGTGCACACCGCCTTGGTGATTTATGTACACTATCGATGTAGTGTTGTCTGAACGGATCAAGACGTGCTTCTGCCGAAGTATCCGGAGAAACCTCCACAGGGCAAGAATTACAGCTAGCAACTCTAGGCAGTTGATGTGCCAACCCAACCGGGGCCCTGTCCAGAAGCCGGCGGCTGCATGCCAATTGCACATTGCGGCCCAATTTTTTTGGCATGTGTGCAAGATGTTGTTTGAGTGTGCGAGAGAGAGAGAGAGAGAGAGAGAGAGAGAGAGAGAGAGAGCGAGAGAGAGAGAGCAACTTACAAGGATGTAAATAGCATTAATAGCTTAGAGAGAAAGTGTAAGCGCAAAAAGAAGCAGTTCTAGAGGGGGCCTAAATAAGTGGCCATAAAATCTCCCAAAATGGCATCAACTGAGAGAGTGCATTAGGGGAAAAACATCTAGTCTGGAACTGATAACTGTACGAAACTGGAACTGCGATTCTAAGTACCTTAATAGATTCTGACTATTAAACAAAACTAGATTTTAAAATGTTCTAGGTGGTTGGAAGGACATTGCTATGCAGTTGCTAAGACATTCTTAGTGGTTGATATGGTGTTTGGGTTGTTTTATGTTGCTGTTAGTGTGTTCTGGCTGGTTTCTATGTGGTGATGTATTGGCCCAAGTCAAAAGAGCCCTCTATTGTACTCCCTATATGGCTCGGTTACCTCCTTCAATAGAAGTAAGTGGGATTTATTTTTTATATCTTTAGCTTTTTAACATGATAATTTTTATTTTATTTTTACATTTGATTACTTAGAAAAGTAATAGCACAACTTTCCTCAACAAGACACATAAATTGAGGTATCATTCCTGTCCATTGTACAAAAGTGGAAATTTAATTCTTAAGGTTTGCATTTAAAAGAAATCCCCTTAAGTAAGCTTCACTTAACAGTATACGTGAAGCTTACTTGAGCAAGCTCTCCAAATGATAGCAGCAAAGCTCATTGATTTGTAATACAATCAGTCAGATGAAGTCCCTTTCAAGGCATGTCAGTCTACTCAGTGGCCATCTTGGGAACACACCCAGGTAGCTATTTTCTATGGATACAAACAGCATACAATACAGCTCCTATCTACTTCAATGGGGAAATATTTCAATCTTAAAATCCAAAAAGGTTGGTCAAGATTTCTATTTAATAACATATTCAAATCTGCTGTAAAATCTTATAACAACAGAATCACAAATCGTGCTTAGTTCAGATAATTCTAAAAAGTGCAATTATTCAGGCTGGTCCAGCTGTGCATTTGGAAGTTATCTGACAGACAATGTCTGTATATAAAAGGTGATTAGCTCTTTTACCTCTAAGGTAGGACTTCCTTTTCTATACCGTCATATTGGGTGTTTCAATTTCTCCCATTAATTTTAATACAAGTGGTCTATCTTGGGCTAAACAGTCTCTGATATGGCCAGTATATCTTGTGATCTGTATCCTGCAAGGCTAAATCTATTTTACTTTGCCATTTTAGCTCTGGTTTTTGTCTGAGTACATTTGCAAGATTATGTGAAAAAAAAAAAGAAAGAAACAACAGTTCACCTCAATTCAACTAAACCAATTAGTTAAAAAAACAATATGTCATGGAAAAAGTGTCAGCTTTTTTCATTATTGAGAAATCCTTCTAACATCAGGTATGACAGATCCATCTGGGCCACATTGCATGCACATGGTTTACAGTTTGGGGTTTATAAAGGCATCCATTTAATGCCTCTTTCTGCCAGAAAACTCCTTTAAGCCATGATCAGGAACATCCAGCATTCAATATTGGTGAAATAACTGAAGAGAACAAAGCCACTGTTTTGCTGTTGGGTTCCAGCATTTAGCAATTTAGTTATGTTTGGAAAACTTAGTTTAGCACAGACTTTGAGATTCATATAAACTTACTTTTTATCATCCAAGACAAGCAACAACAATGTTCTGATACTGTAGATACATTCCTAAGTTGCTGCAATGTTCTGGACATGCCCGGGTCTACCACTTGCCCACCCTAAAGTCAAAATTCCCCCTCTGAGACTGCATCTTAGTACTGGCCCTGGTTCCGGATTGGGATAAGCAGAGATTTATAGATGGAAAAACTATATGACGCACCACTGGTTCTTGGAATAAAGCAAATTAATAGCTTAGGACCTCACTGTGTCTTAGCTTTGTCTAAGCTTAGACATATATGTGTGTTTACATTTGTAACATGATACAGACTCTCTAGTGTTTGACTAAATGAGCCTCACGGACGATAAACTTCCAGAAAGCAAGGAGAAATGAGGAGAATTTGACCTTTTCTAATACATTTCGCAATAAATCATCTGTTTGTAACCTGTCTCATATATCCTCTTGATTCCGATGGCTTCAAGTTGTTTTGACTCTTGCTCTGTTAAGTATAAATCATTAGGTTAGATAAACCTAAAACAGGTCAGCATAAAACAACAGAAGCATAAACTACCAGACAGTAAAGTAATGTTAGCTTGTGATATTTGAAACCTGACCTCATAGATTCACATTGCTATAACAAACTTTTTGCTAAATTAGATTTACGTAAGTATCACAGCAGTTTTCTGGTGAAATAAACACAAAAGTGACTTTTATTCACTTTCACATAAATCACGAGGAAAATGGCAGATTATCACTTACTTTTCCCTCTGTTCCTCACAATGCTATCTTATGACATCAAAACACTTTTACTATACAGCATGATTTACACTGATGAGCCAAAATATTATGACCACCTGACTAATATGCTGGCCAAAACAGTGCCGACCCACTAAAGGCATGGACTCTACAAGACCTCTAAAGTTGTCCTGATGTATCTGACACCTGGTCATTAGCAGAAGATCCTTCAAGTCCTGTAAGTTTCAAGATGGAGAGTGGGGGACTTGTTGGTCCAGCACAACCCACAGATGTGGAATTTGGAGGCCAGGGCAACACCTTGAACTCTTCAGCATGTTTCTCAAACCATTCCTGAACAATTTGTGCAGTGTGGCAAGGTGCATTATCTTGCTGAAAGAGGCCACTACAATCCATGTAGCCATGAAGGGGTGTATCTGGTCTGCGACGATGTTTAGGTTGCTGGCACATGTCAAATTATTCAGACCCAGGGTTTCCCAGCAGGACACTGCCCAGAGCATCACACTACCTCCCATGTCATCTTCCCACAGTGCATCCTTGTGCTATCACTTCCCCAGGTACATGGTGCACACATACATGGCTGTGTCAGACCTGACAGGATAGCCTTTGTTGCTCTCGCGCATCAATGAACCTTGGGCACCCAATGCCCTGTCATCGATTTGTGGTTTGTCCCTCCTCAGACCACCGTCAATAGGTACTCACCTCTGCTGACCAGGACAACCCCACAAGCCTTGCCCATTCAGAGATGCTCTGACCCATTCATCTGGCCATAACAATGTGGCTCAGGTCTTTTTTCCTGCATTCAACATGTTGACTCTGAAAGCTGATTGTGCGCTTACCATCTAATCTACCCAGAACTTGACATGTGGCCTTGTTAATAGATGATCAATGTTTTGGCTCATCAGTGTAAAAGACGATACATATTTATGTTTGCATTACATTTTCAAGCTTACCAGTGTGACTAAATTGCATGGTAGCTCAACTGATAAAGTGTTGTCCTTGCAACACAAAAGAACAGTGTACAATCCCCAAAAATCATTCTCGTTGACACGCAAGCTGAAAGTGACATAGTGAAAGTGTTTTGTATTTGTATGCACACACAGCACATGCTAAACAACACTATCTAAGGGCGCAACTCTTGTTAGTGAATACCCCTTTAAGTCTCTGATTAAGTTTAATGCAGAGCTGAGGCAAAAACGCATATTGATATTGACATATTGACATATTGCAGGAGTTATACCACATTAAAATTGACTCAAGTTTTGCAGCATAGATGTGTAAGTGTACAGCAGAAGCAGTAGATGGTGTCACCGTCCATGTGCAGATTTACATTAACAGTCATGCTCTTTCTCCCAGGTACAGGAAAATCAGCTTCCAGTTTCCTGCCATGCATGTTCTTTTTTAACTCTTTCCCTCTCTGCCTCTCTCTTACACACACACACACACACACACACACACACACACACACACACACACACACACACACACACACACACACACACACAGAAACACACACGGCTATCCTTATGAAGACTCTCCATAGATTTGATGATTTTTATACTGTACGAACTACAGATTCTATCCCCTAACCCTACCCTAAAACCTAACCTTCACAAAAAAACTTTCCACATTTTTACATTTTGAAAAAAAACATCGTTTAGTCTGATTTTAAGCGATTTGAATAATGGGGACACTAGAAATATCCTCAAACCAGAGCATAGTATAAAGCATAATACCTTTGTAATTACATTTGTAACCTAAAAAAATTCACATACACACACAAACACACACACACACACACACACACGTAGTGTTTCCATGTTTTATGGGGACTTTCCATAGACATAATGGTTTTTATACTGTACAAACTTTATATTCTATCCCCTAAACCTAACCCTACCCCTAAACCTAACCCTCACAGAAAACTTTCTGCATTTTTACGTTTTCAAAAAACATAATTTAGTATGATTTATAAGCTGTTTTCCTCATGGGGACCGACACAATGTCCCCACAAGGTCAAAATTTCGGGTTTTACTATCCTTATGGGGACATTTGGTCCCCACAAAGTGATAAATACACACTCACACACACACACACACACACACACACACACACACACACACACACACACACACACACACACACACACACACACACACACACACACACACACACTATAGAGACCATAATGTCTCTAGCAAATGCCAAAGTACAAGTCAAAATCTAACCACTTGGATCAGAGTTGTTTGGTAATGTTTTTCTTGTTACAGTGAAGAATTTTTGTTCTTGAACTGGGGAAAAACAAGTTTTCTTAATCAAAATTGCATTATTGTTTTGTGATGCTTTTAGGTGACTCATACATGCTCAGTAAGTCTAATTTATACTTCATTTTGAGGTACAAATCACAGCACTGTGGGTGGTTGGTGGGTTCAAGTACTCAGATTGATGTGATTTGAGTGTTTGGGTTTAAATAAAATATATATTTAAAAAAACTTTCTTTGACAACTTCTATTATCCTTGTTGTGAAAACCACCAGCTGCGTTAAGTACTGCAGTGCATCTCCTCCTCATGGACTACACAAAATGTGTCAGTTCTTGCTGTGAGATGTTACCCCACTCTTCCACCAAGGTACTTGCGAGTTCCTGGACATTTCTGGGGGAATGGCCCTAGACCTCATCCTCCGATCCAACAGGTCCCAGACGTGCTCAATGGCATTGAGATCCGGGCTCTTTGCTGGCCTTGGCAGAACATTGACATTCCTGTCTTGCATTAAATCACACACAGAACAAGCAGTGTAGCTATTGTATTTCAGACTGTGGTGCGAAGGGCTAAATTCACAGGCAAGGTTAGGCAAACAGCATGCACAATATATATGATTTAATCTTAAAATGTCTTAAAGTATTTTAAGATGGAATATAGCTTGTCACATATACCCATTACACTGCAGGATAATGCATTTCAAGGCTATTTTTAAACATTGTTTCCAACTGTTTATTTATAATAAGCATTTAACTTATGCTTATTAATGCAGAAAATCATACTTTATACATTTGACTTGAAATTGCTAAAGAAATCACAATTTAAATAAAATAAAATAATAACAATATTAATAATAATAATAATAATAATTATTATTATTATTATTATTATTGCTGTACTGCTAAATAATGAAAATATATTTTTTCAATGAGGATGACATGTCATGTCAACTACCCAAGTATTAATTCATTTAATAACTCCAATAAATTGGGTTGAATGTTACACACTGCCTGTGGTGGCCAGAGCAAGAGGGAGAATTTTTCACATGTTCTGCATTTTTAATCTTGATTACTTTCACCATATGCTCAGGTAGCAATTCATTTAAATGTTATACCTCAGTTGCGTTATTTGTCACCAGGGCAACAGCCCTCTGAATGTGCTGTTGAGGGAAGGAAACATCATCGTTTATGAGCAGCCACAAGCATTTGCTGAAAATAATGGTTATCTCATCTGGCCATCTGAAGTGCTGTAATCTGTTTAAGACCAATAAACGTGTTTCTCAGCTTGTGGACATAGGAAGAGGTAACTGTATGACCTTTTGAAAATGCTATCTATAGCTGTCTGAGGAATTACGGACGATTCCACATTATGATCCAGTGTGCGCTCAAGGGAAAGTTGTATTGCTCAGAGGTTGCTCTTTCATAGCTCATGAGACTTAATGGAGTGCTCAGTCATGTTTATTTTAAGTATAACATTTTTCAGATTTTACTTAAAGTTCCTTAGGATAATTACTTATATATTATATACTTTATATATATATATATATATATATATATATATATATATATATATATATATATATATATATATATATATATATATATATATATATATATATATATATATATATATATATATATATATATATATATATATATAAAATATATTTATATTTATATTTTTTATAAAGAAGCATCCTATGATATGACATATGTTAGATTAATAAATTATGTATTTCATAATTATATGTTCTTTTGTTATTTAATTAATTATTATTAACTCTAATTAATTATTTAATTAATAATATTAAAAATAATACATTTCATAATAATAAAATTATTATTTATTAATAGTAGTAGTATTATTGATTACTATTATTATTATGATGATGATAATTATTATTATTCATAGTATTAATAGTATATAAATTATTATTAATATATTATAATTAATAATAATTTTAATAATGAATTAATAATTGATTGATTTTTCTAAAGAAGCATCATTTGATATAACGTTAAATTAATAATATAATGTATTTCATAATTTTATATATTTTTTTATTATTTAATGTAGATTTATAGTGCTTTAGTTTGTGTTATGTTTTCCTGACATTAATGGTAAAAAAAAAGGAATTGAATGATGTGATGGGGTTTCAATACAGCTAAACTTAATAGTCGATTTTTTCCTTTTGATGTTGGAGTAAATGGGAACACAAAAATAATATTGGCTATGGCCTCTAATGTACTGTACCCTATATAGAAGTTTACCCTGCTATGGTTTACTTCTATGTTCAATGAAAATGTTCTATCTTAGCTTGCAAGAAATGTAATATTTACATCCTGACATGCACTTGACGCACATGCGTCTTCAAGCGTTTTTTTCAATTTATACTTCAGAAACAGTGATATATGAAATCATCCTTTATTTCCTGTCAATCAATACTGATTCTATCGCACTTGTCTTCAGAGACATCTAATGAATCACTTTGGAGTTTCATCTATTGAATGAGTCAAATCAGTCATTCTTTGGCAGTGACAACACTGTTGATTTCGATGTAATGGAGGACAAAATGAAGATGTGTGCGTTTACCTCACAGCTTCACTGATGACAGAAGTGATATATCTTCAGAGAGTAGATGTGAATGGATAATGGCATGGTGTTCAGAAAAGCAAAAAGAGACACTGCATTTAAGGAAAATAGAATCAGGTGCAGGATTTGTAATTGTTGGAAATATTGGTTTGGTGGAGCTTGTTTCTTTTTTAAGCAGGGTTGTACTGTCACTGCAAATTTCCATGCTTGAATTAACAGAGTCAGAGTGAGATGTTCTCACTCCTTTCACAAAGCTGTCACACACAAATGATGATATTGCTGGATCTTTGACCGCAATGTGCAAACTGGTTGATTTATTTTAGTCCTAAAATGGAGTTGAATCTATAGCACCTGTGTAGTTCTTGACAGCAAATGTAATTAATTGTACAGATTGGTCCCTGCCTTGAACAGACTGTTCCTTGGAGTGTTCCCAAGTCCTTTAAATTTACAAACAATTACCATCAGAGCGAGTTTTGACAGTGCTCTGGGAATCTTTTTGGCCGCTCGCAGAAACCTGATATACTGGTACAATGTGCGTGAGTGGATATGCAGAGATTGCAAGCTCACGCTGTCAGATTGTTTTTCTTCATAGCTCTTATTATGCTTCATTGTTTAACAAGAAAGTGTTGGCAAGTATCTTCCACATCAATGTGTGTGTGGTAAATAAATGATCACATATGCTTTGGAAAAATGGTCTGTCTTTTTATATGGCTCAATTCTAATCTAGTTGTCAAACCTAAGATCTTGTCCCTCAAGTTTGAGTAGTACCTTGATCTTCTTGTGAATAGACATCAACTATTGCTCTGTTAACAACTGGTATCAACACTCATCTTGAGTAATCCGATCATCCAAACACAGGTGGTCAGCCGAAACAGATTACAGTTTTCACCTGGGATGAACATGCGTTTCAAATGTGTCTCAAGTAAACTTTCATGGAGCTGAGGATCTCGGATTATGCTACTACATTCTTCACTTACTACTAGGGCTGTCAATTGATTAAAATCTTTAATCAAATTAATTACATGGTGTCCCAATTAATTAATGGTGATTAATCGCATATAGATTTTTTATGAGGGCTTGTTTAAGGACCGTCAATTTACACCTGCGTCAGACATGCTTGTGTAGCATCTCGGGTGCGTTGTGTCATAAACATAACATTTTTAGGTCACTGTGTCAAGTTAAATATAGTTTAATATTTAGAACACATCTTGAGATCCCTTAGTTCAGATTTCCATCGCTCCATCAAGTGTTTTGAACGCAAGAACATAACGCATGTCTGTGTTGTTCTGCTGCTCAGGGGTGTTTTTCTTCACTGTATAAACTGCCCATTGCCACACAGCTGAAGTTTCACTTACTGCCCTCTGGAGTAAACAGGTGGTACTACAAGCTTGCATTTCTCAGGAATCTTCCATATTATTGTGGGCATTGCGATTAATTGCGTTAATTTTTAAACGTGTTATTTTTAGTCAAATTAATCGCACGAATTCTAAAAAGCATTAAATTGACAGCCCTACATTCTACTGTATGTAATTGTGCTATTGCATGTTTATTAACTTCAATAATGTAGACTATTTCAAATGTGCACATCCAAAATCCAGCTACAGGTGTTTTTTTCAAAAATGCAATAATGTTTTTAGAAAAAAACACCTGTAACTGAATTTTTGATGTGCATGTTTGAAATTATCTAAATTTTTTCATTTTAAAATAAATAATTTAACTAGTAACACTTTACAATAAGGTTCCATTCGTTAACATTATTTATTACACGGCGGCCTGGTATAATCGATTCTAATTGGTCAATGGTGCCATCTAGCGGCCTGTTATTGCTCTGTAACAACCACAGCTCCACGGATCAGGCCACTTATCTGGGTCCTTGCATGGCATCTCTCATGCTTCTCAAGTTTAATTTCCATTTATTCGTTTATTTTGCAAGCAGTCTTGTAATAGGATGAATAATGATGAGTCAGATGATTTCATCTGTTCAGCTATTTCTTTCTTCTCAAATTACATAATTTCAATGCAAATCAATATATTTCTCTCCATGTATTTATTGATTTAGTTAGTAGCCGTGTAATAAGTGGGATAATATACAGTCAGCTGGTTATTATTGCAAAATAAACGCCTTCAGGGTGATCACCCTATAGGGGTTTATTGTGCGATAACAATCGGCTGATTGTACATTATCCCTTACTTAATGCATTAGGCCTCATGAACAAACAATTAACAATATATGTTTTTACATAATTTATAAATCTAATAAATATTTAGCTACTAAAAATACAATTGTTCATTGTTAGTTCATTTTAGTTCATAGTGCGTGAAAATAGTAATTGTTAACAAATACAACTTTTGATTTAAAAAAAAATTATTACTATATGTTGAAATGAACATTAACTAAGATTTATAAATGCTCATTGTTAGTTCATATTAACTAATTTTGTTAACTTATGTTAACAAATGAAACCTTTTTCTAAAGTGTTACCATTTTAATTTGTTATATTGAATGGTAGTTCAAATCAGCTGTCAAGTGACAATGAAAACATCAAATGATCACACCATCCAGAACAAGTCATGACAGCACTGAGGATTATAGAAGCAACAATTAGAGAATGTTACATAATATATTGACATATAAAGAAAGCACACAAAATCCAACGATCCTTAGAAGCATTTACATGAAACCAAGCAACCTTACGTACTGTAGCATCCTTGACATCTCAGGTCAATTTCACATTCTCGATACCAAGACTACATCAGGTCCAGTCAATCTCAGAAGAAACTATGCATCATTATCCAATCAATTCTCTTTCTGCCACAAGAATGGAATGTTGTGATTCAACTTGACTAGTCATCAAGACACCTTGTCTCGCTGACTAGCCCTTATTAATCATACAGACCTGAAAACACTTTTCACCAGCCTTTGATCTGGAAGTATTTTTCCCAATGATTTTTTTCTTAGGGTTTTCCTAAAATTCTTAATAAAAAAGTTCAAATTGAATTGTAACATTGAAAACTTTTATTTTAAGCAAAAAAGTATTTGAAAAGTGGACAAAATGACTGTGCACTTTCCGTCCTTCATAAGGGCATGAATACTTCAATCCCATGAAGTATTGCGAAAGACATAATGAAATAATGGAAAAATATTAAACTATGGTTTAAATGTAATGATTATAAGTATAGAATCAATATATATTAATCTTACTGTAAAATATTCATATACTTGCAAATATACTAGATTGAAAGTCTAAAGAGGACTACTTCATTTCGAGGGGACGGTCAATGCTGGGCCCTTTCTCTGCAGATTTTTCCAGTGATTCTCTGATTGGTGGATCTTTCTCTGCTGGATCATGGGCTAAGTGAATTCCTAGACTAAAGACAACCAAAAACAAAAAAGAATGAAACAAGATTAGAGGTGTGGGTTAGAGCTATTTTGACTTAAAAAAATCACAGAAAAATTTTTAATAGTTTGTTATTGACCAGAAGCATCTGCTGATGTGGACCATGCCTCGCAAAAAAAGAGATTCCAGAAGATCTTCGATCAAGATTTGTTTCTTTGCCTGATGCTGGAAAGGGTTACAGTTTTCTCGAAAGGCCTGGATTTTCATCTGTCCACAGTTAGACACATTTTCTATAAATGGAGATGATTTAACACTGTAGCTACTCTCCCTAGAAGTGGCCATCCAGCCAAGATGACTCTAAGGGCTCACCACAAATGTTTTCTAATAAAAACATTGCTGCACTCCAGAAGTTTGCCAAAGACCACCTTTACACTCCACAACTCTACTGGGAAAATGTTTTGTGGACTGATGAAACTAAGCTTGAATTGTTTGGGAAGAACATGCAGCACTACGTATGGTGTAAATAGGGCACCAAACACCAGTATGAAAACATCATCCCAACTGTGATATACGGTGGAGGGTGCATCATGATTTGGGGCTGCTTTGCTGCTTTGGGGCTTAGACCGCTTGCTATCATTGAGTGAAAACTTAATTCCCAAGTTTATCAAGATCTCCTACAGGATAATGTCAGAGTGGCTGTGTGCCAGCTGAAGCTCAGTAAAAGTTGAGTTGATTCAGCAGGACAATGACTTTAAACATCAAAGTAAATCCACGTCAGAATGGCTTAAAAAAAGAAAATACATCTTTTGGAGTGGCCCGGTCAGAGCCTAGACCTTGACCCAATAGAGATTATGTGGAATCACCTTAAGAGAGCTGTTCACACCAGACATACTAAGAATATATCTGAGCTGAAGCAGTAATTTAAGGACGAAAGGTCCAAAATTCCTTCTGAATGTTGTGCAGGTCTATTCTGCAGATAACATAAACGCTTGTTTGAGGTTATTGCTGCCAAAGGAGGATCGACCAGTATTTAAATCTAAGGGTTCACATACTTTTCCACAGCACTGTGAATGTTTAATGGCATGTGTTTAATAAAGACATGAAAGATAAGACAATTGTTTGTGTGTTGTTAGCTTAAGCACATTGTGTTTGTCTATACTTGTGAGTTTGATGAAGATGAGATCATATTTTATGTCTAATTACTGCAGAAAACCAGCTAATTTGAAATGGTACACATACTTTTTCATACCACTGTAGTTCTTCACAAGCAATTCCACTATTAAATATGATTTTTCCTTTTTTAATGAAGTTTAAATAACATGGTGTAGCGAACACAAGTTGAGACAGTCACAATGTCGGGGAAAAACTGCTTTATTAAATAAAAGCAGGCAACAGTACAAAACAAGGGCAAATCCAGCGAAGAATGGTCAGGGTGAGCGTTAGGTCAAAAGCCGGGGAATCAAGATATAAACAAGGGGGCAATCTGGGAGAGAGTAGTCAAAGGGAGCGTGAGGTCGAAGCCGGGGAATAAATATACTAACAAGACAAGCGAGAGGAAAAGACAGGGGAACAAGGGGGGCTGGCAAGCTAAGGGGTAAACGAGAGGAGTACAAAACTAGACGAGACTAGCGGGGGGGCGAAGATGCGGGGTAAACTAGAACAATAACCAACACCCGTGAAACGGATGTGCTGTGGTATTTATAGGGGAAGGTGCAGGTGTAAACAATGAAAGGTGATGAGACGAGTGCAGGTGAAACGAATAATGGGGTGATTGAGACGAGTGCAGGTGGTCATAATGTTTTGGCCATAAGAGCGTGCATGTGAGCCCGAGGAGAGAGACCTGCTAACGAGCAGGAGATCTCGAGGGAGCAAAACGAGCATGAGAGCTCGAGGGAGCAAAATGAGCATGAGCTCGAGGGGGGCGGAACGAGCGTGCGAGCTCGAGGGGGCGGAACGAGCGTGCGAGCTTGAGGAGTGAGTGTGTGTGCGACGAAGCGGGGATGGGGCAGAGGAGCGGGGTTCGTGACACATGGACTATTGTCTTCATCAGAAGCATCAATCAACAACCTCTGAGCTCACGGTAGGTCTGCCTTTAAAGGTTTGTAAGTTATCTTTAAATATCATTTCACATATAAAGAAAATGAATGAGAAAATGAGCAACCCAAAGGTTGCACTCTATTACGTTGTGAATTTTTGAATTCCCCACCTTAGACAGCAATAGACACTTAGTCAGCTTCTATGAACTGTGACCAAGGATATTTCAGGAATACAACAATTAGTCTGCTAACACAGCACACACAAGTTGATGTACCGGCAGAGGCTCAGTGAGGTGCAGAGCAAGTAATTGTATACACCTTGAAGGCTGTTTGTCCCTTGTAGTAAAGATAGCCTTGCATGCAGGCCACATCTTTTGCAAATTAGTGCTCATATTTGAATTGATGGCTAATTGGTCTCAGCTGCAGATGCTGTCATCCAAGCTATTCCGTTGTCAACAAATGGAGCTGAATTTTAATACAGGCAAAAGTGATGTCCAAGACTTATTTATAATTTAATGATCTGCAGCATAGCATAGTATCAGTGTTTATCATAAATTAGCATATTTGCACAGGGTGTCTATGAGACATAATTAGCTGAGTTAGTAGGCTATATGCTTACAACTGTCATAGAATAAGATGCTTTAAGCATGAAAACTATTTTTAAGTAGTCTTTTCAGTGTGATATAATAAAGACCATGTCATCATTTTGGAAGACGTTGACTGATAATTAATTAGTAGTTAATTTCGTAACTTTTCTGGAAAGAGAGATGTTGCGAAACTCCACCAAGTGCCAAAGAGAACCACGGTATTACCATCATTTTTTGGACAAGTATCTTACAGTACCATGGTACATGGATATCTGATACCATCAATGTACCAAAGTATTTTTTGAAATGATGTACCACGGTACACAATTATGTAATCATTCAATACCCTGTTATATGTCAAAGTACCATGCTACTACCGTGTGATACAATAACTGTACCATGGTACCGACATTTCTATAAATCAAGAATGCTTTTGCCTAGTTTAGAAACGTATAAACATATTATGTAGGGCTGTCCATTTAACACATTAATTCAGTGTGATTAATTGTATTAAAAATAACGTGTTAAAAAATGTTACGCAACTAATCGCAATGCCCCTGGACTGTAATAAGGAAGATTCCTGATAAATGCAAGCTTGTAGTACCACCTGTTTACTCCAGAGGGCAGTAAGTGAAACTTCAGCTGTATGAACAACGGGCAGTTTATACAGTGAAGAAAACAACCATCCAGCAGACAGCACAACACAAACATGCGTTACGTTCTCACGTTCAAAACATTTGATGGAGCGCATATTCAAAATAAGGGATCTCAAGATGTTTTCAAAGTATTAAACTATATTTAACTTGACACAGTGACCTAAAAATGTTATGTTTATGACGCAACCACCCAAGACGCTACACAAGCATGTCTGACGCTTGTTGAAATTGACGGTCCTTAAACAAGCCCTCATAATAAATCTCCAACTGATTGACAAATTCTCTTGTGAAATGGATTGCACTGTGTGCCAATAATTGACTTATGTTCAATAATATGGTAGTAAACAATACATTGTATTCTAAAGCCGTTTTTTTATTTGTCTTATCAATTATTAACTCTTCTGCCACAAGAAAGTAATGCATTTTAATTATCTATCTATCTATCTATCTATCTATCTATATATATATATATATATATATATATATATATATATATATATATATATATGTATATATATATATATTTTAAATATTTAAAGATAATTGCATATAATTATTTCATCATTATATATTGAATTATTGTTATATGAGGGGCTTTCTCAGCAAATATTTGTATATGCGATTAATCACGATTAATTAATCAGGACATCATGTAATTAATTAGATGAAAATTGTTAATCAATTGACAGCCCTAATATTATGACGTTCTTATCTGTATTATAAAACCATATATTTTATTTACAGTTCATGTGGCACTACATATTTTCTACATTTGCTGCGGTTGTTTTACAGATGTTAATTTCTTCATTGGTTTTTGCCAATGGATGCATCCGGTATTCTTATTTATTTACAAAGTGGTTAAAGCTGGTTATTTTTGTATTGCTAGCTGTAACCCGGACACACACACAAGATGAGACAGTCACAATGTAAGTCAAAAAACTGCTTTTATTGATAATAATAAAAGCAGACAAAAGTACAAACGGGCAAATCCAGTGAAGAGTTGTCGAGGGAAGCGTAGGGTCAAAAAGCCGGGGAATCAAAGAGAGTAAAGGGGGCAAATCCGGGAGAGTAGTCGAGGGGAGCGAGGGTCAAAGCCGGGGTATACAGGATCGAGAGGCGGGTAAACTAACAAAGGGAGTAGACAGGGGTACTAGGGGAACGAGGAGCTGGCAAGCTAAGGGGGTAATCAAGAGGAGTTCAAGAGGAGATTAAAACTAGACGAGACTAGCGGGGCAAGGACACGGGAAACTAAATACAATAACCAACACCCGTGAAACGGATGTGCTGTGGTATTTATAGGGGAACGTGCAGGTGTAAACAATGAAAGGTGATGAGACGAATGCAGGTGAAACGAATAAAGGGGTGATTGAGACGAGTGCAGGTGGTCATAATGTTCTGGCCATAGGAGCGTGCATGTGAGCCCGAGGAGAGAGACCTGCTAACGAGCAGGAGATCTCGAGGGAGCAAAACGAGCATGAGAGCTCGAGGGAGCAAAATGAGCATGAGCTCGAGGGGGGCGGAACGAGCGTGCGGGCTCGAGGGGGCAGAACGAGCGTGCGAGCTTGAGGAGTGAGTGTGTGTGCGACGAAGCGGGGATGGGGCAGAGGAGCGGGGTTCGTGACACTAGCAAATATTGCTAGCAGTGTATTGCTCTTTCTTTTGCTAATAGAATAGATAATGATATTGGTGGGCATGTAGAAGCTGTCAGAATGAAAATGGAGCAGTCTTGGGTATCATTCGAAGCCTGTTGTGATGCAATTCTCTGGTTTGAGGCAAGATGATACAGTACATGATCTCTGTTTCAAATCCAGCAGTGATGATACATGACATTATTATCTACAGTGCCTAAAGGAAACTCAAGATCATTTGCACAAATGTTAGTTTGTCAAATAGACCTTTTTCATACTCTGGGTTTTGGAACGCAGAAGTAAACGATTGCAGGGTGAACTTCAACAGTGGTGAATGGGAGACCACAAAACATATTATTTTCTATTACCCATTTGCTCCAAAAGCAAAAGAAAAACGCAAAAAGAAAATAATAGAGAGTAGTGGATTAAGGTATTCTTTTTTTTTTTTTTTATAATTCCAGGGTAATATTACACAAAGCATAAAGTTATAAACAAACTTACACTCATTATTGAAAAAAATTTATCATATAAAACATTTGCTAGATTTACACTGCTAAATAAGGCAGAAAAGCATCATCGCAGTCTATGAAAAAGGTCTATATCGGTCTGGGCATAAGTGTAAGTGAAATATGGCAAACAGCACAAAATGTATTATTCCATTTGTTCTCAGTCAACACACAGGCTTATTACAGGCTCAGTCCCCTGGCCTTTTTTATTAAACATAATTTGCAACCATAACTATCTCAACAGACAAACAAACTACACAGAGAAATGCAATCATGATTTGTGTTTGAATGTGTGTCAGCACATTTGTATGCATGTTGATGCAGTAAACTGAAACAAATCTTAAGAAGTCAGATGAATTAATTGTTTTAATACAGCAGATGTCTTAACAAATCTCCATTAGGCTCATGTGCTAAAACCACACACTTAATTAAGCATGGCACATATCATTAAAATTTGAAAGCCTTTCAATTTTTTGTTTTTTTTTGGTTTTAATGTATCCATTTACTGCAGTGCAATGGAAGATATCCAGTAATGATATAATTAAACTGTTTAGAATCTTTAGTAGTTAAATTATTGTCCAGTCCCCAAGATAAAATCTTAGACATTAGTACCAGTGTAGTTAAAATACTGTAGTTTCATCTGCAATTAAATATGAAATGTGAGAGCAATTGTCTATTCACAGTGTCTATCTTTTAAAAAAAAAAAAGCAAGTCGTATTTAACAGCCGTTTCAAACTGTAGCAGAGTGTATTATTTAAATAATTCATGGCCACTAAGAAAAGCTGATCAATGACTCTTCACGGTCATTATTCAAATGTGTTTAAGAAATCATCTGAATAGCAATCAGTTGTCTACCACTTTTCCTGATTTTGTCTCTTCTGTCAAAGTAATCTTATTGAACTAATTGCACTCAGAATTCAATATGAGTTGGAGGTTAAAAAACAATACATAAAGAATAATAATGCTAAATGTTTGCAGTGCACTGCCTTTGGGTAGATGTTATTAATGAAAAATCACACAAGCAAGACTTGAAGCTGTTATGGCCGTATATAAGCACCTCTGTGATTCAGTCAAGTTAATAAAAAAACAAAAGCATCTCAAACACCCTTGTGTGTGGAAAAACTTTCATATGCCATAGGTCAGGATTTGCCATTGCTAGCTTGAAAGATGTGCCGAAGCCTCTGTTACTAATTAGAAATCATCACAGTAGAACTAGTATTGACGGCTTGCACATTTTCTAACAAGTTACTGGAATAATAAGGAAATGAGAGAGAGAGAGAGAGAGAGAGAGAGAGAGAGAGAGAGAGAGAGCAATGGAGAGAGAGAGAGAGCAATGGAGAGAGAGTGGTGATTACCTGCCTCTGTCATATTGATGAAAATTAATGCTGACACTGTGAGTTAAATATTTTACTACTGCCGTGGGGTGGAGTTCCACTCCGAGTGATCGTGAAGTGATACTGCCATCTGAATGATTCTACATCCCAGTTCTGAAGTTGCAATAATGAGTCTATGTTTTATTAACCAGGACACCAGTTTCATTTTTGTATATTTCTTAGGGAGCTCTTATTTTGACACCAACACATATTAGTGTCTCTTTTCAGATTAGTACTGTCCTCCGCCATGTTGAAAGTTTATGGCTGAGTTCAGATTTACATACAGGTGAAACTCGTAAAATTAGAATATCGTGCAAAAGTTCAATAATTTCAGTAATTCAACTTAAAAGGTGAAACTAATATATTATATAGACTCATTACAAGCAAAGTAAGATATTTCAAGCCTTTATTTGATATAATTTTGATGATTATGGCTTACAGCTTATGAAAACCCCAAATTCAGAATCTCAGAAAATTAGAATATTGTGAAAAGGTTCAGTATTGTAGGCTCAAAGTGTCACACGCTAATCAGCTAATTAATCCAAAACACCTGCAAAAGGGTTCCTGAGCCTTTAACTGGTCTCTCAGTCTGGTTCAGTTGAATTCACAATCATGAGGAAGACTGCTGACCTGACAGTTGTGCAGAAAACCATCATTGACACCCTCCACAAGGAGGGAAAGCCTCAAAAGGTAATTGCAAAAGAAGTTGGATGTTCTCAAAGTGCTGTATCAAAGCACATTAATAGAAAGTTAAGTGGAAGGGAAAAGTGTGGAAGAAAAAGGTGCACAAGCAGCAGGGATGACCGTAGCCTGGAGAGGATTGTCAGGAAAAGGCCATTCAAATGTGTGGGGAGCTTCACAAGGAGTGGACTGAGGCTGGAGTTACTGCATCAAGAGCCACCACACACAGACGGGTCCTGGACATGGGCTTCAAATGTCAAACGTCTTACCTGGGCTAAAGAAAAAAAGAACTGGTCTGTTGCTCAGTGGTCCAAAGTCCTCTTTTCTGATGAGAGCAAATTTTGCATCTCATTTGGAAACCAAGGTCCCAGAGTCTGGAGGAAGAATGGAGAGGCACACAATCCAAGATGCTTGAAGTCCAGTGTGAAGTTTCCACAGTCTGTGTTGGTTTGGGGAGCCATGTCATCGGCTGGTGTTGGTCCACTGTGCTTTATTACGTCCAGAGTCAACGCAGCCGTCTACCGGGACATTTTAGAGCACTTCATGCTTCCTTCAGCAGACAAGCTTTATGGAGATGCTGACTTCATTTTCCAGCAGGACTTGGCACCTGCCCACACTGCCAAAAGTACCAAAACCTGGTTCAATGACCATGGTATTACTGTGCTTGATTGGCCAGCAAACTCGCCTGACCTGAACCCCATAGAGAATCTATGGGGCATTGCCAAGAGAAAGATGAGAGACATGAGACCAAACAATGCAGAAGAGCTGAAGGCCGCTATTGAAGCATCTTGGTCTTCCATAACACCTCAGCAGTGCCACAGGCTGATAGCATCCATGCCACGCCGCATTGAGGCAGTAATTAATGCAAAAGGGGCCCAAACCAAGTACTGAGTACATATGCATGATTATACTTTTCAGAGGGCTGACATTTCTGTATTTAAAATCCTTTTTTTCATTGATTTCATGTAATATTCTAATTTTCTGAGATTCTGAATTTGGGGTTTTCATAAGCTGTAAGCCATAATCATCAAAATTATATCAAATAAAGGCTTGAAATATCTTACTTTGCTTGTAATGAGTCTATATAATATATTAGTTTCACCTTTTACATTTATTACATTTACATTTATGCATTTGGCAGACGCTTTTATCCAAAGCGACTTACAGTGCAATTATTACAGGGACAATCCCCCCGGAACAACCTGGAGTTAAGTGTCTTGCTCAAGGACACAATGGTGGTGGCTGTGGGGTTAGAACCTCTGAGCCTCTGATTAACAGCCCTGTGCTTTAACCACTACGCCGCCACCACCACTACAAGCCTACCTTTTAAGTTGAATTACTGAAATTAATGAACTTTTGCACGATATTCAAATTTTTCGAGTTTCACCTGTACTACCATACTACTCATACTTTTTCTGCCATAGACACAAACGACAGAAGTAGTAAGAGTAATATGGGCAGTATGCCATTCCGAACTCAGCACCTTTCTTCTCTCAACGGCCATGGAAAATGCTGCCTTCAGATGCTGTATACAGAGGTAGGCTAAGGTGCTTTTCAAACTATTCTGAGATCAGTTTTCTAAGAGTTCCATTAATTAAAAAAAAAAAAATGTGTTATATAAGTGCAGACCATTTAATTTGTTTGTTTGTTTGTTTGTTTGTTTGTATACTTTATTGTCCTTTTTCAGGAAATTTGTCTTGGACTCAAAGCTGCATTAATACACAACATACATACAACAAATGGACTCAAGGCTGCATAATATATACATATAACAAATGCACACACAAACTATAGCCCTACATTACTGCATCTTGCTATTTAACATATAAATTGATAGAGGAATAAAGGATTTTTTATAACGGTTACTCTTACACAGTGGGACTCTATACCGTCTCCCTGATGGCAGCAACTCATACTAATTGATGCAGCCAACTCGCAAATTCAGGTATCAAAATTATTTCTGTGTTTCCCGGTTGTAATTATGACTTGAGGGGGTGTTTATGTATGTCTTCCAAGTAAACATGTATGATAATTTCATGAAGGCAGCATGAGAGACGATGCCGATGTTCTGATTTCATATAACTAATCAACCGACCGACCAACAACCCAACCAACCAACCAACCACTAACCTGTTAAACAAAAAGTCAAACAATATTTTTTTTCCTGGGAATCAAACCCATGACAATGCCCATGCGATGCTATCTAAATAGCTATAGAAACATTTTGTGCAGATGTTGAAGCGATAGTTCCCCCCAGATAGGATCTTTTCATGTGCATTGTGATTGTTGCTGTCTTATGTAATCTATGTCCTTTTTTATTGCTTGTCCATCATAGTAGTGCCAGAGATTTGTTTTTATGAAACCCGCATCCATTTGCAGATCTAAAATGGGCTCAGTGGAGAGGTGCTAGAGATGTTTAAAGCCGTTGGGTATTTGATGGGCCTGTCATTTCAGTCATTTATTACTGAGAGGATCGTTGCTTTGAGGAATGTTTTAATGGATGGTAAAAACAGCAGGGATGAGAGAGAGAGAGAGAGGATACGCAGAAAAGACTCAAACAAACTTACTGAATTACACACACACAGAAAACTAGAATTCTACTTAGCGCCATATGGAAGCAGCTTTTAAATGCTAATGTAGCACTCATCTGCCATTTGCACCCGAAGATTAGCAGGCAATGCACATAATAATCCTAAACTCTATCTGAAATCACTGGTACAATTTACTAGTTCATTTTCTCTGTCCTTTTCACCACATGGAGCTCCGAACAGTGATGACTCAACCAAGAAAAAAATTGAAAATGTTTTAAGATGTTGTACATTCCCCCCTGAGAAACTTGTTCAAAGCTCTTCATTCACAAGTTACTGCTTGCTTTCAGTAAAGATGCACTCTCGGTGAGTGCATCTCACACTACTTTGAGAAGGCACTCAAACAGAAATTTCGGGATGGTGTAACTAACTAATCCTCTTCTCAAAAATGTCACACTGAACCTGTGCTAGTACCTTTACCATTAATGAATTTGACTCCAGTGTTTATCAAAAGATTACATATAATATTTAATATAGTTAATTAATAATATGTAATATGTTCTTTGATTGTAATATTGACAACTGTTTTCCCCCATTCAAGTAGGTAGGAAATGCTTTTTTTGTCGCTTGTTTATGTAGAAAAATGGCTGCCTGAGATCATTCCAAAGATGGCCGCCAAGTGGACTGACATTCTAGAAAGACTATGTACATTTATAATGGCTTTAAACATGGTTCATTCTATTAGAATTTTAAGTTGGATATATTTGTTTTATAAAACAATCCTACACAAACTACAGCCTCAAATATAAATTCAGCATTTTACCAAAGTCTTTCTGGCAAGTCAGTCCACTATCATCTTTGGAATGCTACCGGGAATTTCCAGTCATGAATGTGCAGCTCCTATCTACTTAAATGGGGGAACACCGAAATCTCATAAATGGTTAGTAAAGATTACAATTAAAGAACATACTGTATTTCAAATGAGCAATAAAATCTGCCAACACTTTAATCATGAATTATGCTTCTTTCAAAAAACATTTTACCAGCTTGTATAGGTAATGCACATGCGCGTTCTCGAGTTGATTGACAGGTGATATCTGTATCTAAAAGGTGATTGGCTCTTTTACCTGAAAGGCGGGACTTCCTTTCTACATCCCTTGACCATTGGGCATTCCAATTTCTCCCATTCGTTTTAATAGAAGTGACCCGTCTCTGCTAAATAATCTCTGATTTTACTTTTTACTACTTTCTGAAAAATAAAGTAAAAACACAGTCATTGTGAAATGTTGCTGAGAGTCTACAGTGGCAAGCAGATCCACTTTGTGGACATTCATAGGACTATTTGTTCAGTGGGTATGACATTTAGTCTGTGATTTTAAGTGGCAAAAGTGGTAAATAATCTAAATAAATTAAAATAAAAGGTTAATGCTAAAGGCTGTTTTTGAAGCCATCTTTCTCAGTACGTCAGTTTTTCCTTTTTTTAAATAAAAATGTCTCATATTTATTATTTTCATGTCATACAGAAATTGTTATTCTTTCTATCGCTCTGTACTAGTGTTGTTTTCTGTGGTTTCTGTGGCTAACTGGTTTAATTTAAAATGAGTGCTCTGATTTGAAAAATAACTTAATCTCATGTCGTTAATATTCATGCTTACATTTTTTCTTCTCTGCAACTATGACAAATTTGGCGTGCAACTGTGTTCAACAATCACCATTTTCAAATGTCAAATGCCTTTCTTTTTTTTCTGCAAATAACTTACGTCAAGCATAACCTTCAGTCACATCGCCTCTTAAAGTGTGACTCACGTGTATTTCTAAAGCACAGTATTTTGAACATATCCAACCTACTGTTCAATGGTCCATGTTTCTTTGTCTTGCATTTGGTATGAACAATCATGAAATATAATGGCAAGTGACCATAAAAATTGTGAGGAATCTTGAGATTCTTCAAAAATGGCTCAGTTAATGTCATATAAATTGTGTGGACACAGGTTGATTAACCAACACCATAAAACTCTCTCATATAATTTAAACTAAGGTACTTAGTACATTTTTACAATGCACTCAATTACTGTAAAGAAGTGTTTTGCAAACTTTGCAGACCCAGGAACCACAAAACATAAAAAAACAGAAACTTAAGACATCGGTCACACTGATAAAGAAAGAAAAGGAAATGTTGCAAATTATTTTAGGAGCTATAAGAAATCAGAGTAATGAGGAACACACTTCAAATGTTTAATCCACACACAGACTTCAAATACTGATTATTGCATGGTCAATACATTTGTTATTGACTTAACCCACATCAAACATCTCACTGTACTTATCTAGATATATTAGATTCTAAATCCTATGTAACCCGATCAGTTGTGCTCAGAGAAGTTGAAATACATACAGTATGTATCCTATGATGATGAGATCAAAAGACAGGTTTATGTTGTATAAACCATGGTAAACTGAGCAAGAAGAGGCCATTGCCTCTTTTGATCTTTTAGGTCAATGCTAACACCACATATCCAATGGAATTCCAATACTTGACCTCATAACATGCTGCTTCAATGGTGCATGGCGACAATCAAGTCAAACTGTTTTGAAGAAACTGAGATGTTCATATGGAAGAGTCAATGAGTCAGAAGCTCATAGAGGTCAGACAGCTTAACCAACTTTGTATGGTCATAACCTTAGTCAAATAATGGTTCATTGGTAATTGACTTTTGAGTTACAGCAACAGATGAGCAGAAATAATTGCACACTTTCCATTTAGAAATGAATGTTTAGTTATTACTTCAAAGGGTGTGTAACAGAGTATACCGAACATTTAGAAAAAGCAGTGAAAAAACAATCAAGACGATTGTTATCTATGAAACTTTAGTAATCACTTTAAATGTCTGGATTTATTCAGCTATGAGCAAGCTTCCCATAATTTAGGCTAAGAAAAAAACATTGTTTGGAAAATGACATTTATATTTTGCTTTGGGGCACAAGAAAGAGTGTTTTATAATGTTGGGGATTTTGATTCATCCCAGTAACTCAAGTGTTGTGAATCTGTTCACCAAAAAGATTCAAATGGGCGCCATTAGTCAGCAACAAATTAACCTCTTTTATGTTTTATAAATGAGTCATTGATTGTTAATTTATCTGATTCGTTCAGAAATAACGAGTCATTCACAATGGTCATCGCAACATTCTAAAAGTAGTTAAAAATGAGGCAATCATATGTAAAGATTTCTGATTAGGCACAATTTATGTTCATTAGCCTTAGCCTTGTGCAACAGTAGCACTTTGGAATAGAATGCACCCAATGGGAGTGAACAAGAAGATTCATTCAAAAACACTAATTCTTTCATGAACACATACTACTAAGTATTGTGCTAAATACAGTAAGTTAAAGGAGTATTTGGGTTCAATACAACTTAAGCTCAAATGACAGCATTTGTAGCATAATGTTGCTTCTCAGTGGATTTTGGATTGAGGTTGAGGGAAGTTTGTGACAATCAAATGGGTGTGCTGAAAGACTGAAAACCTCTATTGCAGTGGATGAAGTTCTAGAACTGGCAACGCTTGTCATGCCGTGAGAGATGGTTTAAGCTGGTCTCCCAATGTGGCACAACTGGTCAAGAAAATGCTCATCTTAGCAGAGGGAGGCCAGCTTGTCTCTGAGCCAGACCAGCTTAAAAGTGTTCAAACCCCTTTAAAACCATCCAACTGTCCAGCCTGACCAGGTTTAAAAGACAAGCGTAAACAAGCCAACCTGCATTAGCTTTAAGCTGTTTTTTGTTGTTGTTGTTTTTAAGCATGACAGTCTCCCAGTACTTGTAGTGGCATGACTGCTGTAACTCTTAATGAAGTGTCGTGACTCTAGTGCATGTTTAAAGAGAAAGCTAAGAATGGTCAGAATTGTGCTGTTAGTGCAAGTGCTCTGAGACATTGAATTTTGATGCTCATATAGGCTAAAGAAGTCTGAGATCAGATACTGAGATAGAGTCCTGCTCTATCACCATTTTGCTTTTGAGCAAGGCACTTAACTCAAATTTCCTTAAAGCAGAGCAATTAGTTTGCCGTAAATTGCTTCGGATGAAAACCATTTACTAAATGGCATGCGACAAACACGTTGAAGTAAAGGTCAAAGCTTTTTATAGATTTGTAAATGCAGCCCACGTGTTTCTATTGAGTCGAAAACGTGTTCACAATTCGCTAGCCATGATTTTGGGTTTAATTAGTTTGTTCGTGTTCACATCGGGTGTAATTTGTCTCAGATGCCGTGGCTTTTTTTCAAGATATACACTTTATGCTTGGTTCATGGTGCGTTAAATCACAACTCAAGCCAAAGTAACAGGATACTGCATAAGTTAATACTGTGCCTTCACGTAGTAAGCAAAGTATTTATTTTTAAGACAATAAAACAATTTCATTTTGGTTTAAAATTATTATTTTCATTTAGAAATGTAACTGTTCTTTGACAAACTCTATCTGAAAAATATATTATTTGATCATAATTACCTAAACTCATCCGCATCTGTGAAGAGTATGAGGTCACTGTACATGGAGGTAAACTGATTGTCTCATATCTATCAAAAATATCCTCCTGCCTCGGGTGCATGTCATCTGAATAATGGAAAAATCAATTATGATTGCTCCTATATTATTCAATATTATAATATTCTAAATTTGATTTTTCAATTAATCAACAAAGACTGTGTCCCTCCCTCCCCCCAATTTTATACGGTAATCATTATCATAATGTGAGCATGTGAAATTGTGTATCATGGGATTAAAAACAGCATATTCTGTTTATTTTATCTCTGCAGTCTACACCTAGCATGCAGTCTGCACGAGTTAGTATGTACTCTATATAAGTGGGCCTAACTCTAGCCAATCTGGAATATATAATTACATTTTAGCCTTTTTTTTTTAAAGAGAACAGCTACAGTATTTTAAGCAATCTCTGTAGTTTAAAGAAAATCAGTTTTCTTTAGCTGTATGATAATCAGTAGTAAGTTACTAAAAATAAGTAATCCACTACAAATTACTAATTAATTTCTTAAAAAATTCACCAGATTATTTTACTGATTACTTTATCTAAAAAGTAATCACATTGCTAATTATATGACTTTTAAGTTACTTTCTAAATACATTTTCCAAGAAACGTTTTTGGTTTTCAGCTCAAATTCAAAATGTCTACATTTCCTCCTCATTCATTGTCCCACACACATTAGGTGTCACAGAAACACTTACAGAAGTACATATGAATTTATATTTTAAATATATTATAGATATTATTTTATCTTAAGTGATGTACTTAAAAGTAATTACTTTAATTGAAAGTCAGTGACTGTAATCTGATTACAAGAATTTAAAATGTATTGAGTAACACTACTTTTTTACTTAAAAATTAGATTACAGTAACCAATTACTTTGTTAATCAGATACACCCAACACTGATGGTAATGTCAATGATATGTGTTGATTTCTATATGTCAATTTGCCCAGGAAGAGAGCGGGGCATATTGTCACACTATATGTAGTAAATTGTCGAAATGGGAACGTGACAGTAAATAGCCTCTTATAGACTGTTTTTTTTTTATTTTATTTTTTACAGTAAATAGTGTAAAGTAATACACTTATGAAGCACAAAACATTATGGAATTTTTTTTTTGTAACATACAAAATAATCAAACCATTGTTTTGGCAAACTGATATTGTAATTAATAAATTGTATAAAATGACAAAATCTCTTACAATTCCCTTATTTTCTGTAAAGCTGCTTTGAAATGATGTGTGTTGTGAAAAGCGCTATACAAATAAAAATGACTTGACGTTATTTACCTGCCATGACATGACATTTACGAGAACATATTATTTAGCCTTTGATCAAATAAACATGTTTTCCCAAGATCTATTATAGTAATATGATTATATAAACATTTTAGTTTGATGGATAGAATTTACAAAAATTACCCTAATTTACAACATGTTTGACACCTACATAAAAAGCATTGCTAGAATAATGCAGTTGTTTTATTTGACTTATTTGACTCAAACCTTAGTTATGTAGATATAACCTGTTTAACCACATCCCTGTGAGATAACTAGCCCCCGTCTCCCCTCTGTTACACAATATGCACCATTTGTTCATGTATATGCAATGATTTTGCTATCATTGAACAATGACTAAATTATTGTGAATTTATTTCAGAATGTCATGCACAAAGGAATCATTATACTTCAGTATTATATACCACAGAATACTACCACAAAATGCTCTCTCACAATCTCTCAAAAACTTCCAACCCATTTCCCTTATGATAAACATTCCCTTTCCAAATCTTACCCTATCAAATTGATGATACATGGTTGACTTATGATAGACACACTTTGTGCTTGCAAAGATTAGATTTATATTAATTGTAAATTGGCTTTCTCTGCCTGCCAAGCTCTCTCAGGCCATAATTTTATCCTTCTTGCACCATGCCTCATGTGTGAGAAGATGACCCATAGATCTGGCTATAGCTTCCATGCTTCATTGTGTAATTCATTTTAATGAGACTGCATCTCCTTCGCATCCTTTTCTAAATGTTGCACTCGGAATTGATAAACTGTAGAGAACTTAAGCCATAAAATACACAACACTCACAAGGGATCCTATTTTATTTCAATAAAGATGGGATTTTAGAGGAATTTTATTTAGCTGTTTGGTTAAGGACAACGAAGAGGTGAAGTCACGAGAAGTGTACTTAGTGGTAATTTTATGTATTGTCCTTACTTCATATTTGCGTGATCATCTTCTGCAGATTTAATGTTTAACCCTACAGGGAGGTTGATTTTGATGACAGTAATAAGAAACTGGCAGATGGTGGTTTTCTCATGGGAAGATGGTGGACAGCTGTTTTCATCTACATAGGGGAGTGAGAGTTTAACAGTTGGCAGAGTTTGCAGAGTCTGAACCTTAATGTTTTAGGTTTCACAACAAAACAATTTTTACTCTAAATATTTTTTTGAAATATTAGTGGTGCTTGTATTATTAGGAAAATATTACTATTAATATGAATATTGCTAACACACTTAGGGATAGTTTAACAAATCCCTAACCCAAAGTATTTAAACTTAGGCATAATTCGACACATACTGTTTTGATACTTCAATATAACTTGAGAAAAACACAATGTAACTTGATTTGTCGATGATTTTTAGAAGAACATCTCAGCTCTGAAAGTCCACACATTGCAAGTGAATGGTGACAAAAACTTTGATGCTCCAAAAAGCACAAAAAAAGATATGAATCCAGTGTTTTAATCCATTTCGCTGAAGCGATCCAATTATTGGTGAGAACAGACCAAAATATAACTCCTTTTCCCCAAGTCTTGACATCAGCAGTCTCTTTGGCGAATATGATTTCAAGCTCGGGATTTGCATTGAACGAGGAACCTCAGACAAATCTATTGGCCAGTATATCATAGAAACCTGCCAGTATGCTCTTTTGAATTAAGATGGTCTGGTTAGGTGGTTTGAGAGGTATTTTCAGCATTTGTCAGTTGGTCAGTCTGTGAGATCAAATGGCCAACCACCTAAACACCAGTTTAAACAGGCTGGGAGACCTGATAGACCAGCTTAAATCCCCCTGTCCAGGCAGGGAGACCATCTATACCAGCTAAGACCAGCAAACAACCCTAGGCTGGTTTAAGCTTTTTTTCCAGTAAAGTTTTACCACGGTACCACCACAATTCTTGTTGTAATTATCATAGCTAAGATTTAGGTTAAAATCATGGCAGAACTTCATGGAATATCACTGATACACCATGGATGAACAGTATCTTGAATTACAGGGCAAAAAATTTAGATTAGAGTGAACTATCGTCAAGTGTAATATAGCAGTGTTGGCTCCCTTTGGCCAGGGTCAAGCAGACTTCTGTGTGATTGGGATAAATGACATGCAGTGGCTAAGAGTTCATCTGTCATCCTCTGTGCTGCTTCCAATAAAAGGATGTCAATATCAGGCCTCGACCAGATTTTGCCACAGGGACAGAGTGGATTTAATCTCCAGAACTGCTGCCTCTAAGCTTCTCGTTGGAGGACAGAAGGTAGACGTGACAGAACTCGAGGCCCCCACACTAGCTGCATGTTCCTACACACCCGGTCCCGTATTAGGCTAATTATGCCTCCGTGAGGTTTAAAGGTCGACTGCAGAGGGCTGTGCGGGAGAGAGAGATCGTTAGCGGACATGTCCGTCATGTGTGTTTGTGTTGTCTTTTAAGTTTTCCATTAAACTATGATTTATATCGTCAAGCCGGTTCTCGCCTCCTCCTTTCCCATCCTTTAACTGTTTTACATTTACATACTGTTTCTTTTCTAAAATAATCATGTGATATATTATATACAGTATCATCCATGGGAAAAAAAATTCAAGGGATAGTTCACTCAAACATGAAAATTCTCTCATCACTTTCTCACTCTCATGCCATCCCAGATTACTTTTTCTTTTACTGAACACAAACTAAGATTTTTAGAAGAATATCTCAGCTCTGTAGGTCAATGCAATGGAAGTGAATGGTGATCAGGCCTTTTAAGCACCAAATATCACATAAAGCATAAAAGTAATCATTATGACTCCAGTGTTTAAATCTACAGTATGTCTTCAGAATCTATATAATAGGTGTGGGTGAGAAACAGATACATAGTTAAGTCCTTTCTTTACTATAAATCTCTACTTTCACATTAGGAAAGTGAAAGTGTAGATATATAGTAAAACAAATATTGAAATATTGATCTTTTTATCTCCCAAAGTTTTTGTATCACTTCAGAATACATATATTAAATTACTGGAGTTTTATGGATTACTTTTATGCTGACTTTGTGTGCTTTTTTGGAACCTGGCCACATCTCACTTGCATTGTATGGACCCACACAGCTGAGATATTCTTCTAAAATTCTTAATTTGTGTTCAGCAGAAGAAAGAAAATGATACATATCTGGGATGGCATGAATGTGAGTAACTAATGAGAGAATTTTCACTTTTGGTTTGAACTACAACTTTAAGGGGGACTCCAACCAAACTGAGAAAAATGCCCCAAAATGCAGGGGTAAAAATGCTTCTGATATAGTCTTAATATTCTATTATAGTCCAAGTTATATTATGACATAAAATATGAGTTTATGACCATACATGAGAGCATTAAACTTGAAGTAATGAATGGATTTAATTAATATCAACAGATGAGACACAGTTTGTTTTAAATGGCTACAAAATAATGCTATAGTAAAGGTAAAAATGCAGGGGAAAATAATGCCCCTTAATGAATTTGTATTTGATTTTATTAATTTCTGATACTGATATCATCTGTTGTATAATACAAATGTTGTAGTACATTTCTATCTGATTGTTCTGTTCAGTGCTTAACTCAGAGTTCACTCAAAAAGGAGGTATTGTCTTCATTTACCCACCCTCATTCTAAGCCCATTAGAATGTCTTTCTTTTGAGGAAATGTTTCGAAATGCAGGTTGCTATAGTATGTATACTTTCTGACACTTTATCTTAAGTTGATGTTTGATTAATTATTAGGATATTTTATTTGTACCACATAAATCAATACCAACCTGGGAAAGAAATCTTTACCTGTATAGTGTGACTCATACCTTTAAGCATTCAGATCACATCTTGGGTCTGGAATACACAATGACCTGGCACAAACACCACTAGACAACCTTTCACTCATGCAAAGGTGTCATTTGTTAATGTGTGACATCTGGAAGTTTAACAAAACCCTTTTATTAACCATTGAAATACATCATCTCAACTATAAGGCTTCATTCTTAATTTAAAGGAAGACCACCCAAAAACAATCTCCAGTAGCACTTTACACCATGAGGCTTTTATGAGCAGGACATGAAAAATGAATGAGAGTGTGAAATATTCACATCTCCTTTCCCCACTTTCCATCATCAGTTCATAATTCCACAAGACACATGGTATTGGAGAATTGGTTGCTATATGCCAGTTTTCCCCCCTGTAGTTTATTTTGTGTCTGTGCCTGGAAGTGCTCAGGCATGTCAAAGCTGGTTTCTCTAAAATTTCTCTTGCTGGCCTTTAAAACAATAATTTAAACCAGTGGTTTGTATCTGGTGGGTTACGACTCAAAAATGAGTTGGAGGTCTGTTCTGGATTGCGGACAGAAGGAAAAAACAACACTAAATACAAATATTGCCTCAAGTAATGCCCATCTCAAACAAGCATTAAAAGTATGTCAACCAATCAGGGCATAAATGCATGCCAGTTGAATATTTAAATGGCAAAGAAAACCAATGTTTGTTACTTTTATCCTTTGTTTCATAATCATTTGAGGCTATACAAGAATTTGGATCAGAAAAAACAAATCTATCTTTATTAAACTTGGGTAAACCTTTTCAAATTATGTTCAATACAATTCAGTCCGGTTGCTATTTCACTGAAAATTAATAATAAAAAACAAAATTGGGGTTAGATTCAAGTCTTTAAATTTCAATCTGATAACACAAAGGCCTACAGATGCAGCATTTTAAGCCATAAATCTAACGTGTTGCTTCAGAGGACTTAGAATATAAAAGCACAAGTGGTCTTTGCACCTGTCAGTGTCCCCCTGGGCAACAGCAATCAGCCAATTCTGTATTCTAGCATGCCTGGCTTCGAAAACACCTGTACACTATCAAGAGTAATCAGCAGGCGGCACCTCAGAATTGGAGCCTATTTTGTTTGTTTTTTTTGTTTTTAGCAGTGAATGGTTTGTCATTTTCTTCACCTTGCACAAAAACAGAGCAAGGCTGCTGACCAAGAAGAAACTTGAACAGAATTTTGCACACCATTACTCACTCTGTGTCACAGATCCCACCTACTTGCCTGCCTCCTCTTCTATCCAGGCCATTATCAGACCTGAACATATCCTATTGTGCTTGTTTTCTCAATAAATGCCCTTCTGGATTAATTACAGTGTTTGCAAGGCAATTGTGTTTCTATTTTTTAATTCTGTATTCTCCAAATTACTGCAATCAGTTCAACTTGAACCACATAACAGATGGGATTCAAACAAGACATTTAGCAGAACATTATCTCCTGCCATTGTTTTCTTATGTCAATTGATATTATCAAAGATACAGACTTCAGCAGATTTAAATGCTTTTCCTCAGTTTTCATAAACTGATTGATATAAACATAAATTGTAGGCTATGTTTTTAATCAAATCCTATTTGTTAGTTGAGGGTGTGAAGTCATGTTTGTTCTTCAGCCAAGTCTTAAGAAGGAATTTACAGGGGCCTGGGTAGCTCAGCAAGTATTGACGCTGACTACCACCCCTGGAGTCGTAAGTTCGAATCCAGGGTGCTGAGTGACTCCAGTCAGGTGTCCTATCCTACCAAATTGGCCTGGTTACTAGGGAGGGTAGAGTCACATGGAGTAACCTCCTCATGGTCACGATTAGTGGTTATCGCTCTCAGTGGGGCACGTGGTAAGTTTTGCGTGGATCGCGGAGAATAGCACGAGCCTCCACATGCTGCGAGTCTCTGTAGTGTCATGCACAACAAGCCACGAGATAAAATGTGCAGACTGACTATCTCAGAAGCGGAGGCAACTGAGTCTTCCACCGCCAGGATTGAGGTGAGTAACCGTGCCACCATGAGGACCTAGTAAGCAGTAGGAATAGGGCATGCCAATTTGGGGAGAAAAGGAGATTTTAAAAAAAGATATATAGTGAGGCAGGGTTTAAAGGCAGAAATGTGAAGCTCATAATCTTCTAGCATGTCAATTAATACTCCTGTTTAAACTAATGTATTATTTGAGCTTTAATCGTAATTTTAAGTCATTTTAGGGTTTTTGACATCATGGCAATGTGTTGTAAAATTGGCTTTAACTTTACACAGAAATAGTTAGAGATTGTATCACAGTAAAATAATGTTCACACGCATATTGCTTACGTCTTGAAGCTATACTTTTGAAATGTGGAGCATTTTATCCTTTACGGATTTGCCCCATTCACTTCCATTGAATGTGCCTCATTCTTTGTAACAAAGATTTTTTTTCCTTTTTAAAGAAAAGGAGGGGCAAGTCAAAATTAATTTTTGTGGCATCCAAATTATGCCACAAATGCTGTCAATTGAGCTTAATTTGTGTTGAACCCAGAATATTCCTTTAAGAGGGCAGACAATCAGCAATGTTTGTTTGACTGATTTGCTCTTGTTTTGGAGAGATTGTTGTGTTCCCTTTCATTGTCTGGAGGAATATTTCTAAATCATAACACTAACTAGATGTAGGCATTGCACTAACTGAAGAGCCACATGTGTCGCTTAGTCTAAAGTGTATTTTTGAACTCTTGGTAATTAACTCTTTATTCATTTGTGAATAAAAGTTACATTTCTAGTTTCTACATGTATACTTTAGGACAAGAAAATCTTTCTTCATACCAAGTGACCAGTGAAAATGAGTAAAATTGAACAATTTATGGTCGGACCAACATTAAGAGCTCCATATCTATCGGATTTAATCATATAGAGCCTTCAATTTAGGTATGTTTTGAACCAGAATCTTAAAAGGATATTAAGAGCTTTAATAGTTAGAGTTATCAGCCCCAACTTTCTATAAATAACAAATATTCCTTTTTTTGTGGACTCACATCATTGGCATACAATGCAACAAGTGGTTCTGAAAGCAACTGATGTTAGTTGTAGACCTACTGATCTCAGTGTAAAAACAAAAATGATGCTGCCACCTTTCTAAGGTTATTGTTTTAATGTAAAACCGTGGGAAAATATAGTAAAAATGCCATTGACTGTAACAACACACCAATTCGGGAGCTGTGATGAATCCAGATGTGGGAGTTTATTTTCAAAAAACACATGAGAAACAGGTAAGTAGTGAGAGCAGGGTATTCAGGCAAGTATAAAGTCTTAGAACACATTTGGCAGTTAAACATAGAACAAAGGCAGTGGGCACAGATCCATAAAACGTTAATTCCTACGCGGCACTTGCCAAAACAGGAAACTTAAGCTTCAGACAGGCCTTAAGGTGAGTTCCTTCCATAAGTTGGGGAGCAAGTCTGTGTATCAAGACATTAAGTACATACAGTGTTCTCAAAGACACGTTTCCAGCACATACAGAGTGGGTGACAGATTACTGGTGAGATTCACTCAGGTAAGGATATATACATGGGTAACTCAGGTTTCACATTGATAACTATTCTTGCACATCCAGAGCAGTTCATCAATAAACAGGTGGGGTTAATACAGGTGAGTCGGTATACCATACACTCTGAATATTCAAAGTCACTTATCTTGCAAATCCTAAACAGGTTGCTGATACACAGAGAAACAGTTTGCCACTGTGTCACAGCAGTCCAAGGTACCTACAACCTGGCTAGATGTTGACTGAGAGTGAGAGTGACGTTTAAGTGCATGTCCAAATAAGGTGATGATAAGCTGCAGCCAGGTGTGTGTGATTAGAACTCAGGCGAGTGAGAGTTTGGTGACAGACGGTGAGGGATAGGGAGTCCGTAGGATAGGTGATATTGACAAGGCATACTGATCCATGGCATTGAATATTTAGCCTTTATGTTTATCTTTCATATGAAAAACAAGATGCAAAGTTTGCACAGAGGACCTCTAATTGAGTTGATATGGAATGACCCAAAAGTATGCCATGGTTTTCATAGATGAGTTACTCAGCCAGTGGACAATTCAGTGGAATTCTGATGAAAATAACCATCTCATGACTATAAGCTTAACTTCCAGATGCCTAATCAGATCTAACCTTCAAATAAGATCGCTTTGATTTTAGGTGTTCAGAAGGAACATGCGATAACTTAAACGAGACTTTATCATTAAAAATCCATATAATTATGCCAAAGAGGTCAGTTAGGGGCATTTTATAAGCTAAAAAAGTGTTTAACTGTTTCTTTCTTCCATCCTGTACCAGCTGAATATGCAGATACGACTAGAAGTAAGCAATTTGAAGGTTGATTTCCCTAAAAGAGTTAACACAGTGGCTTTGTTGTGGTGTCAAAACATTGCTCTGCTTGTTTGACCATTCTGACCAGCCCGACACAGCAACACTGGCTCAACCAATGGTGTAAGTTTGAGGCGGGACTATCTGTTTGGTAACCAAAGAGAGATGGGGAGAGAAAGGAAACATGTTTTGAAAACGATAAATATTTTTGCAGTTCCATTTGTTGATTCTATTGGTGCAGAAATCACACAATTCAGGGATATGATAATGGTGCATTTTGATCCCAAGTCTGTTAGAGAACTAAAAATATACTCCTTTGTTATTCAGCTGTGAGATGTGCCAGGACATCACTGAGGTCAGAGTTTAGAATGAATGCTGTTAGAAGCTTAAATATGTCTGAACAATTTCCTTAAAGCTTAATATATTGTGTGTATACATAGAGATGCCTCTGTGTTTGTCTGTGTGTAAATGTTTATGCAAGTATTTGTAGTTGTGAAGTTTATTTTCTCAAAGCTATGGGACTAGTGAATCATCATTCTCCCCAGGCGTGACAACACAGGAAAAAGGGGTCTCTATGACAACAAGAACAGTTGAATTCCCAGTGTGTTGTGGGAAAGCATAATGATTATCTGCATTTGATAACATACAGTAGAGAAAATGATGACCACAAAATTAGTGTAAGGGTCAAAGACAGTGGATTCTGCTAAAGAAATGCAATGTTTTAAACTTAATTCAATCTATGTGCCGTTTGCTTTAAAGCTTCCACACGAAACGCAATTGACATTTTGATTTCTTTATGACCGATGGCTAAGAAGTTCAATTTGTTGCAACATTTGACCTCTGTTAATCTAGTTACTCTAGCGCAATGGATTTTCTCCCTTGAAAGCAAATCAGTTCCAGGATCTTCAACCTGATCTCTGGAAATACATTACTATAGCCTACATTTTTGCAATAAGATTTTTACACTTGCATTTATATGTAGGAAAAAAGCAATGGAAGTAAAAAATGACTTAGAATAACCAACGGCCTAACATTTCCTTTTGTATTCCATCATCGTTCTTGACACATTATTGTATCGGACTGTCAAAAATTAAGACTTTTTACAATTTTTATTATAATTCAAAATGCTATATTTTCAAAATGATAACTGGATGCCTCTCATTGACTTACAGTAAACATGCAATGTGATGAGGTCAGTTAACAATGTAGCATACTACTGTTTGGGATGTTTATCACCACACAATTAATTATTTTTCACATGCTATTTTTAAAGAATCGTAAACACTAAACTGTGCTGCACTGTATTCAGCAAGTAGTAAGGCATTACATTCTGAACATATGCCTAGTCTTTCAGTACGTAGCACAGGCAAATGGATTAATTAAGTTTCTTTGCCCTTACCTCCCAGGTGAAAAAGACGTACAATTAAGTGTATTAAAAATGTACTTAAATATGTTTTAAGTACAATACAAATATAATGTAATGCATTTTTAATACACTTAATTGTATGTCTTTTTCACCTGGGCTGCCATCCATTAATAACCCCCAGCTGATCCCAATTTGTGTCCCCATGCTTTTAAGAAACTATCTTTCTGTTTTCTTTTTGTAGTCATTAAACTGTACCTGACCTGAGAAAAAACAGCATACAGTAAAAGAGAGTTAGATAGAGAGAGATAGATAGAGAGAGGAAAGAAGTAACTTTTGGAAAATAAATATGAATTAAGAGATGAATATGGAGGAAAGGTCAGATTAATATAAAATGAAATGGAAACCGTTGAAAGTAAATGAAAAACTGTAGCATACTTTGTAACTTCCTCTCAAAAATGGTACAGACTCATTAGGAGAAGAGTGAAGCAGAGAGTTAATTGTTCATGGTCATAAGTTGTTGAGCGAGGGGTGGGGGGGTTATGTGTGGGGGGGTTCATTGTTCATGCCCAAATGTTTTTCAAGCGAGGGGGATCACCAAACTTGATCGCGCAGCCTTAAAGCCCGGAGCAGCCCCGGGCAGTCAAGGGCCCCTGAGCACTGGCCTGGTCGGTAATCCGTCCCTGCCAGTAACCATTGTTTAATCATGGCATTTGTAATAAAACCATAGTAGCCACATAATTAACCATGGTTAGTACAGACATGATTACTACAATATTACTATAGTAAACACATATAGTTCCACCCAAAAACATGAATACTACAGTGATGGTTTCTACAATATTATTGTATATCACTATAAAATGTATATACACTAATAAACTAGTAAACACCCTATTTTATATTATTGAATCAAAATTTGGTGATAATCAGCAGCAATAATCCAAATATTTAGCTTTAAATAAAAGAAGGCAAAGTCCCTTTTAATGCCTGTTGCTCACTGCATGCCAAAGCAGAGCGTGAGCAGCACTGAACGCTTAATGGATGTAAAGATTTCCACTAAAACTTGACTTACATTTACATTGAGAGTAATTATGACAGAATTTTAATTTTGGGGTGAACTCCTTTAAGCTTTGTGTGTCACTCTTCTTGCACTGTTTGTGCTACGGAAATATATGATACCTCAAATCATTCTTTAGTTACCACATTGCACCACGCTAATAAAACACTCAGAGCGCATTAGCAACTGCATAGCAATGCCCTAGCAACCGCATATAACCAATTTATGGCAACCATCTTATTCCAGTCTAATCTTGGGTTTTAAAGAGAAGACTTGTAATGGAAACAGCTTTTTGAGATACATTTGTGTAAATGATCTCAACAGGTTGTCATAAATTCATGATAATCTAAAAACCCTTGTGTTCTGAGTAAAATTATGGAACTGGCTTTGAATGAATTTGTATTTGTTAATATGATAGGTAACAGAAAGTGTTAGAAGAACAGACAGTACTTTGCTCTGTGATCGAATATTGTGTTTTGGAGGTATTTATCTGGTTCTGTTGGAAATATGGAGACCAGATGTCTGAAATAAAATTATCGTATTAAATCAGCATGGCAATCTGGGAAGAAAAACAGCACAGGCGGATTTAGAGTTTTCACACTTTTTTTTAAGCCCATCGTTCCTTGTTGTCAAACAAGAATTGCTAGCAGCATATTGCCATGGAATCTCTTATGCTCCTGGAAACTCGAATATCTCTTTACCACAGATTACAGGATATCCAGAGTGACAGGAGAACGGGAACCATCGCAAAACAATTCAGAAGCACAGAAATGTTTTTCCTCATCAGTGTTCCCCCCAATATTCTTTTTTTTTTTTTTTGCAGTAAGTTCCTCCACAGCACCATCAGTAAGGATCAAGTACAAAACCAAAGATGTGTACCAAAGACTAAATATAATAATATTGTAATATCCCTAAGAAATTAAGATGCCAGTTATGACGTTTTCTGTATTTATCAACAGCACTGTATATACTGTCATATATATATATATATATATAGTGCCCTCCACTACTATTGGCACCCTTGGTACTGTAAATATGAGTGTAAAATAGCTCAAGGATGGGCAAGGAGGAGGCGAGAACCGGCTTGTCAATATAAATGATAATTTAATGAAAACTTAAACCAAAACACATAAACACACACGACGGACATGCCCATAATTCTCTCTCGAACCATCGTCACCGGCCGCCTTTATCCCTCGCGCGCCTCATCAGGCCGATTGGGGACCAGGCGCGCGATATTCAGATCGGCCGCGCCCCCCCTCCGCTCCACACTCCTCCCGGCGTTATCTCAGGCCGGGGTGCCACCGGCATGACGTACACCCCCCCCCATCCCTGGGGCGGGGTGTATCTTGCGTCCCGCGTGGTCATCCCCGCCTTCCTCACCCTGGGAGAAGAGGAGGGAGAAAAAAAACAAACAAACAACAAAATAGGCGAGGGAAAAGGCCAACACGGTGCGAAAGGAGAGAGAGAGAGAGAGAAAAAAACTCACTCACCGGTTCTCCGATGTACCGTTGCGTGGTCCTCGAACACTCCTCCACACTCAGGCGGACGACAGCCGCTCCAACCCCGGGCAAACCGGTGACACCTTCGACCCCCAGCGGGCAGAACACGCCTCCGCTTTTCTGGCGGCAAATGGGGACACTCCTCCGCCCCTGGCAGCGGCTCTACCGCTCCGGGCGGTCGGAGAGATTATTCCCTCCTCCCCTCGCGGACGGCGGTCTCCCTCGACCCCTCCGCGTCTCGGGGACGGCAGGGCACTCCTCCGCCCGGCAGCGGCTCCCTCGCTCCAGGCAGTCGGGTTATCCAGTCCCCATTTGCCCCGCGGACGACGGCCGTTCCCCGCATCCGGGCGGTCGGGCTACTCCGTCACCCGGAAGATGGCAGCGGCGCTCCCCAGGGTGGACGGCAGTGTCGAGGACTCTGCGACGGGCATCCCTCCTCCTTCCCGGCTTTCGGCACCAATGTAAAATAGCTCAAGGATGGGCAAGGAGGAGGCGAGAACCGGCTTGCCAATATAAATGATAATTTAATGAAAACTTAAACCAGAACACATAAACAAACAAACAAACAAACAAACAAACAAACACACACACACACACACACACACACACACACACACACACACACACACACATATGTTGTGTTTCCATGTTTTATGGGGACTTTCCATAGACATAATGGTTTTTATACTGTACAAACTTTATATTCTATCCCCTAAACCTAACCCTACCCCTAAACCTAACCCTCACAGAAAACTTTCTGCATTTTTACATTTTCAAAAAACATAATTTAGTATGATTTATAAGCTGTTTTCCTCATGGGGACCGAAAAAATGTCCCCACAAGGTCAAACATTTCGGGTTTTACTATCCTTATGGGGACATTTGGTCCCCACAAAGTGATAAATACACGCTCACACACACACACACACACACACACACACACACACACACACACACACACGACGGACATGCCCATAATTCTCTCTCTCTCTCGAACCATCGTCACCGGCCGCCTTTATCCCTCGCGCGCCTCATCAGGCCGATTGGGGACCGGGCGCGCGATATTCTGATCGGCCGCGCCCCCCCTCCGCTCCACAATGAGCAAAGAAGGCTGTGAAAAATATGTCTTTATTGTTCATCCTTTTGATCTTTCATTTAAAATATTCACAAAAAGATCTATCATCTAATAGATATCAAACAATTGCAAAAACAACATAAGTTTTATTAAAGAAATATATTTTTTGTCAAATATACTGTATGTGTGGCACAATTATTGGCACCATTTTATTCAATACCTTATGCAACCTCCCTTTGGCAAGATAACAGCTGAGTCTTCTCCTATGATGCCTAATGAGATTGGAGAACACATGGCAAGGGATCTGAGGCCATTTCTCCATACAGAATCTCTCAAGATCCTTCAAATTCCAAGGTTTTCTATGGGGTTCAGGTCAGGGGACTAGGATTGCCATGGCAGAACCTTGATTTTGTGGTTAGTGAAACATTTTTGTGTTGATATTGATGTCTGTTTTGGATCATTGTCCTGCTGGAAGATCCAACCATGGCCCATTTGAAGCTTTTTGGCTGAGGTAGTCAGGTTTTGATTTTTAATCTGTTGGTATTAGATAAAGTCCGTGATGACATGTATCCGAACAAGATGTCCAGGACCTCTGGCATTAAAACGGCCCCACAACATTAAAGATCCACCACCATACTTAACTGTGGGCTTAAATTTGTAATTTAAGTAAGTGTTAAGGTCCAGTGTTTTAAAAAATAAAAAGTAAAAAGAAAATATTTTTTATGAATTTTAAGATTAATGGCTAATGTCTTTGAAGTCCATCCTGTCTTAACTGCAGAAGTTCACATAGATGCATTGTCCTTTGTTAGTTGGCTGAGAAAGGATTTTGTTGGCAATTAAATGATGGACTATGTATTCAATTTCAAGAGTGTAGTCCATCAATAGACAAAAGTAATGCAGGCAGAGATAAATGATGAGGTGCATCGCAGTTCAACCTGCAGGTAATTTCGTTGAGGTTTGGTGAGGTCCATCTAAATCCAAGGTGCAGGCAGTGGCACATGAAGGATCCGATGTCTTACAGTTGGAGTTGGTATCAGTTCATCCTCTAAAGTCAAAAAGCTGAAGGGATGTCTGGCTAGCATGTAGGTGTCATCAGATTGTAGTTTTGGAGATTTTCTGACCCCAAGACCCAATTTTTCAGCAATTGTCCACCTTGGATCCTTATACAGTATATATATATATATATATATATATATATATATATATATATATATATATATATATTTTTTTTTTTTACCGGTCCAGCATTGGGGTCTCTGAGACTATAAATAAAGTCAGTCTCAACAGAACAGGAATTTTGTTGAAGGGACTAACTGCCATTTCCAGTGTTTTCCCTCATCTGCATCTTGGGTTAACCCTAACGCTGAGGTCAGCTATCTCTAGCCCTCAAGGGGCCATATGGTCCTCTTGCAGAACATGTCAGTTCTGACTTACTCCACCATTTCTTGTGTCCACTGATTCAATTTGCACGATTAAAAGACCAGCTCTCCCTAATCTTATATCCTCAGGGAAGCTTCATGTATCTACACCTAATGAGGAAATGTTCTTTCATGTCCATTAAAGTCTAGGTGCTTAAGTGTGAACATAGCGTGTGATATGTTCTAACATAATATGTTTCTCTTGTATGCACATAATTTCCCATCATTGGTTTTATAAGCGAATAAGTTGTGCGGAGTTGTGTGCATACTGATTTCAATTAGCAATGTGGTGAAACTAAGTAGGTGATGGTTAATTTCTTAAATCAGGCTTAATTGCATATGAGTTGTTAAATCCTCCCAATAAACTGCCTCAAAGTAATACACACAAAATGAGTCGTTGTGGTAATTAGCAGGGTTGAAAATCGAGAAATTGTTCTTATTCAGAAAAGTTACATTTATAAAAAAATAATAATAATAAATTTGGTTCTGTTATTAGTTCTTAAATGACTGCATTCTTCTGCCAAAGCGGATGGACGACACTACTAATAAACATTTGTAATCATTTTTGTAGTCGGAAACAAATGGCTTTTCTGAGGTGGTTTTAAATTAATCGTGCGAAAAGACTCAAACCATTCTCGAACTCATGAGTTCTCCATTTGAATCAGTCTAATGACTCACTCAATCAGCGAATCAGTTAATCAATCAGTTGACTCAAGATGGCGCCGAGTATGGCTGCTGCGTTGCGAGCTCCGTTACAACACTGCGGTTTATTGTTTGTTTTGTTTACAGTTCTTTGTTTTTTTGTCTTGGATGTTGTCTGCCTTATTGTTTACGACAGACAAACGCTTTTGGACATTAGTTCTACAATCACACATCGAAAACCGGACTTCAAATTCCTTAATGCCGACCCGCTGTTTACAAACACGCCGGCGGAGCCCTTTGTCTGTGCTGCTCGGCCGCGGAAACGCAGAAGGAAAAGAGGAAAACGAGCCGGCGTTCTCATCAGAGTAAGACGTCGTGCAAATCGACCCCCGCTACCCAGTATACTACTGGCAAATGTTCAGTCTCTGGACAACAAACTCTGCGAGCTGAGAGCGCGGATCTCTTTCCAACGAGAGACGAGGGACTGCTGCGTTATGTGCCTTACAGAAACCTGGCTGTCTACGGAGATTCCAGACTCGGCCATCGAAATCACGGGCTTTTCCGTGCACCGAGCGGACAGAGCGAAAGACCTCTCTGGTAAAAGCAGAGGTGGTGGTGTATGTTTTATGATCAACAAATCATGGTGTGATCAGAGGAACGTACATTTCATCAAGTCTTTTTGCTCTCCTGATCTGGAATATCTCATGCTTCTGTGTCGACCATTCTGGCTGCCGAGGGAATTCACAGCGGTTATCATCACAGCTGTGTACATCCCCCCGCAAGCCGACACAGACCGGGCACTCAGGGAACTGTATGGGTGTATAAGTGAGCAGGAAACCGCGCACCCTGAGGCTGCGTTCATTGTTGCCGGGGACTTTAACAAAGCCAACTTCAAAGCAATCGCCCCAAAATACCACCAACACATAAAGTTCAACACACGAGGGGACCGGGTTTTGGATCATTGTTACTCTCCCTTCCGGGAAGGCTACAAATCCCTCCCCCGCCCCCATTTGGCAAATCGGACCATTCTTCCGTTCTGCTTCTGCCCGCTTACAGGCAGAAACTGAAACAGGAAGCACCCACCCTCAGAACGATCCAGTGCTGGTCGGACCAATCAGACTCTGCGCTACAAGACTGTTTTGATCACGCGGACTGGGAGATGTTCCGGTCCGCCTCTGATGACGACATCGAGGTTTACGCTGACAGTGTAACGTGTTTCATCAGGAAGTGCGTAGAGGACGTTGTTCCGACCAAAACTATACGGATATACCCCAACCAGAAACCATGGGTTAACGGCGATGTTCGCGCGGCACTCACTGCGCGGACCTCCGCTTTAATTCTCCTAACACGGAGGAGCGTAAACAAGCCAGTTATGCCCTCCGTAACACTATCAGTGCAGCTAAACGCCAGTACAGGCACAAACTTGAAAGTCAGTTCAACACCACTGACTCCAGAAGTATGTGGCAGGGAATTAACACAATCACGGACTACAAGCGGAATAAAGTCTCCGCCATGAACACCGCTGCATCTCTCCCGGACGAACTTAATACATTTTATGCTCGTTTTGAGGACAGTAACACCGCCCTCGCGGAGAGTGCACTCGCGACTGACGCTACAGAGGTTGATTCACTCTCCGTCTCTGTTGTGGATGTAACCCGATCATTCCGACGGGTGAACATCCGTAAAGCCGCGGGTCCAGACGGCATTCCGGGCCGCGTCATCAGAGCGTGCGCGAATCAACTGGCTGGTGTTTTTACGGACATTTTCAATCTGTCCCTCTCCCTGTCTGTAGTCCCCACATGCTTCAAAACATCAACCATTGTGCCTGTACTGAAGCAAGCTATAATCACATGCTTAAATGACTGGCGTCCTGTTGCTCTGACCCCCATCATCAGCAAATGCTTCGAGAGGTTAATCAGAGATCACATCTGCTCTGTTCTGCCCCCTCTTTGGACCCATTGCAGTTTGCCTACCGCAACAACCGCTCCACTGATGATGCCATTGCATCTACAATACACACTGCTCTCTCCCACCTGGAAAAAAGGAACACATATGTGAGAATGCTGTTTGTAGACTACAGCTCAGCATTCAACACCATAGTGCCCTCCAAGCTTGATGAGAAACTCCGGGCTCTGGGCTTAAACAGCTCGCTGTGCAGCTGGATCCTGGATTTCCTGTCAGGCAGACGTCAGGTGGTTAGAATGGGCAGCAACACCTCCTCATCACTGACCCTCAACACTGGAGCCCCGCAGGGCTGTGTTCTCAGCCCACTCCTGTATTCCCTGTACACACATGACTGTGTGGCAACACATAGCTCCAATGCCATCATTAAGTTTGCTGACGATACGACGGTGGTAGGTCTGATCACTGACAATGATGAAAGAGCGTACAGAGAGGAGGTGCACACTCTGACACGCTGGTGTCAGGAGCACAACCTCTCCCTCAACGTCAGTAAAACCAAGGAGCTTGTTGTGGACTTCAGGAAGAAAGACGGAGAACACAGCCCCATCACCATCAATGGAGCACCGGTGGAGAGAGTCAGCAGCTTCAAGTTCCTCGGTGTCCACATTACTGAGGAACTCACATGGTCCGTCCACACTGAGGCCGTTGTGAAGAAGGCTCACCAGCGCCTCTTCTTCCTGAGACGGCTGAGGAAGTTTGGAATGAACCACCACATCCTCACACGGTTCTACACCAGCACTGTAGAGAGCATCCTGACTGGCTGCATCACCGCCTGGTACGGCAATAGCACCGCGCACAACTGCAAAGCCCTGCAAAGGGTGGTGCGAACTGCCAGGAACATCATCGGAGGTGAGCTTCCCTCCCTCCAGGACATATACACCAGGCGGTGTGTGAAAAAGCTCGGAGGATCATCAGAGACTCCAGTCACCCAAGTCATGGGCTGTTCTCACTGCTACCATCAGGCAGGCGGTATCGCAGCATCAGGACCCGCACCAGCCGACTACATGATAGCTTTTTCCCCAAGCAATCAGACTGTTGAACTCTTGATCTATCAGGATCAATAATTAGCACTGCACTTTATTCAGCTATAATCTCACACTGGACTGTCAACATATTCTCCTCAATACAACTGCTATATATATATATATATATATATATATACACATATATATTTCATATACTCCCACTTATTGTATTGTATTGTATATTCTGTTCTATATTCTGCATTGTATATAATTATTGTGTTGTGTAAGTATGTGTACATCTGATTTGTAAATTGTTTTGTGTAAGTATGCGTACATTTGATATGTAAATTGTTTTGTGTAAGTATGTTGTTTGTTGTAATTGGTATATGTCTCGTCACTGTCATGACTGCTATGTTGCTCGGAACTGCACACAAGAATTTCACCTACTGTTGCACTTGTGTACATGGTAGTGTGACAACAAAGTGATTTGATTTGATTTTGATTTGATGTATTTGGAACCATTACTCTTCAAGTACTAAATGGATTGTTAATGTAATTTTAGGAGATACAGTAAAATACAGTGTAAAAAAAGCATTCAGTTGCAGGAGGACACATAAGTAACAAGCCAACATTATCACATGTGAAGTCAGTTGTTTCCGAAAGTTCCAGCATCTTATAATCAACCACATTATGCAGACTCACTGACAAATGGCATCTCCTATCACACATTTTTACACCAGCTCCAGTGTGTATACCTTCCCATGTGGTGCGATAAGAAGCACAGTGCATCATCAGCATGGGTTTGGATCATGCAATGAAACCAGAAGTAACCAAGTTTGCATAATCCGTGATTCAGATGTTTAATTTTCCCCTCTAACATTACATTTCAACTCCACTTATGGATAGGTTTAGGTTTGGGGTTTGGGTTGGGGGGAGTAAAATATGCATTCCTCTGTAGTACAGCCTGTACACCTCAAAACATATCACTTTACAACTCACTTTTGGTACTTGTCCGTGCAGTAAATTGAGCTCACAACACGTGCCCATAGAACACTTCCCACTTTGACCACTGGGAGCAGTGTTTCGAATTTCAGTAATCACATACCGATTTAAATCTGGAGTATGTAATGTTTGCGACATTAGCACCACCGAACGGAATTGCAAAAATAAATGTTGTTTTTACAACAGCTTTCTGAATACGCCCCTTGACTGCAGCTGTTCAGATAGTCCCGCCCACAACTCACGCATTGAGGGCACGGGCAGAATGTGCGGAGATAGACAGGTACGCAGTTAGACAGTCAGGTAGGCAATCCAATTATTGCATTCGGACCATATGAAATGATTGGACAGGCCTTTTACAGGCCTGTGACTGACACTGGTAATGGATTTTATTTGTATTTATTTTCTTGTATCAGAACACTTGATTTATTGATTGCTGTCAGGATGCAAATAGACTTTCAACCAGTATAACAAAAAATGCTTCTGATATAAATTGCATACTGATGAAAAGTAAATAAATTAATATTTGATTTGTCTATGTCTCCGGTGTGAATTAACTTTTTTTTTTTATTATTACACATATGAGGTAGCAAATTTACTCAACAGGGACACTTTAATGGGCACAAGCATTTATTGTACAGTGTATTTACTTAAGTAATTACTGAGTAGTACTTATGAACTACATGCGCTTGCTGTGTTATTATTTTGTAGAGCTGCTTATACATGCATTTTGTTAATTAAAAATAGTAACATATAATATGTGTTGCATGAAAACTGTATCATTAAGTGTTTAACTGTACCATTAAGTGACAATTTAGCTGTAGACAAGAACAGATGGTTTGGTATTCTTTTCTGTGTGATGTATTGTTTGACTGTTTGGGCCTGGAACAGAATAATATATTTACCTACTCTATCTGTATTTTGGATCTGAACGTCTCAGCTTTTAAAGTTAACGTCATGACAGGTATAAATGAGTATCCTGTCTGTGAGATTAATCTGGTAATTACCTTATTTGTTCCGTATTTGCAGTAGCCTTACACTGTTTATTGAGGCAGTGGCAATTTTAGAGTGGAAGGTTGTAAGGACACTTGAATGACTGAAAAACTGGAACATTACTGTGTACCCTGGGTATGAAACAAGTCAAATCTTGTTGAAAATGTGTGAATTCAGGGCCGTTTCTAGGCATAGGCCAACAAAGCATTTCCTGATTTTTAATAACTAGTCCCAAGGTCAGTTCAACAAGTTCACACAGGTGCCCACTGCCCTAGCAAAGTAACCTTAGGTTTAGTTCATCACATTAACAATAGAGATGTTCTTCTAAGTTTTACAACCAGAAAGGGTCCAATAAGTTTTGTCTTAATTTCAAACAGTAAAGTGTATAATTTTAATATATATTTATATATATAATTTAAAACCTACAGTAACAATTTTTTTTTCTGTATACGTGTGATTGTTCAGTATTTCTTTCAAATAAATGGTGCTTACTTTGATACATTTATTACGAATGGAGGCAGATGAGGAGAGCGGATCTAAATGCAAACTACTTTATTTAATTCAGACAATAAACAAACACAAAGGGAAAAACCCTCAATGGGGCAATAAACACAAGACTGAGGAAAACGGGCAGGGAACGACACACACACACACACACACACACACACACACACACACACACACACACACACACACACACACACACACACACACACACACACACACACACACACACACACACACACACACACACACACACACACACACACACACACACACACACACACACACACACACACACACACACACACACACCAGGCTAACAACATTCAACGATAGACACCGATTGACCAAACAGACAGGGTTTAAATACACTGACAAGGGAAGACAGGAACCAATGAACAACAGAACTCAAAACAAGATAACAAGGTGAATAAACAGAAACCAATGGTAAACTAATGAGGACAGGTGAAAACAATGACAGAGAACACGAACGCTAACAGGGAGACTGTGGAGCTAAACAAAGGACAAAAGTGAAAACTACGGAAAACAAAAGGGACAAAAAGGTAAACAAAGGGCAACGGTGAAACAAGACAAGGTATCCCTAACAGTATTACATCTATGCAATTACATTTATAACACTTTTATTCTTCTAATTTATTTTATATTTTTTTTTATAATTTTTGGGCCCACTGTATATAAAAAGACTGGCACCACAGAGGTGGCCAATATTATGAGTGGTGCTGTGATTTTCAGTGATTTCTAATGCTTATTTGAAGTGAAATATTATTATTTTTTTCCTTAAGAGAGAGCAGTTAAATTATGCTTTTGTCACATCGATTAGTGCAACGCCATGCCTAAAGCCTCATTAGCTTGGATAGCCTTTGAACTACTGAGGCCAGTAGATATCGCAACCCATTGTCACATAGGATTGCCTAGTAATTTGGAGCACCAGAATCAAGTTATACAGCTTATCAAAAAGGTCTGGCAGGCTTGTTGAGAAAAAGCATAGAATTAATGGTGAAATACTGAGCAAAAATCAGCTGACACCCCTCCACTGGTAGAAATCCATTTTATGAGCATGCATTTGCATGTATCAATACAATAAAGTAGTATTTTATATGTGAATCAAGATATATTTGCTAAGTTGCCTACTTTTGCTTTTAGTGGAATAGCCTATACAATCTTTGAAAATTAATTATTTTAATATAATCTATCAATAAAAAAGAGGTAATAGGTGTTGAGTAATGGCCACAAGGTTTATTCTTTTTTCTTACTTCATGTTACATAACATCCTTTCATAAAATTAGAATCAAACCGCAAGATTTCATATTGCATTAGGGAAATCACACCTTTTAAAATGTTATAAAAATAAATAACTGCACAGCAATATAAACGTATTGCATTTAAATAAAAATGTTACAAATATACAATTCGTAATTATTATTATTATTATTATTTAATTAATAAAGCAGCAACACTTGCAAATGTGATTTGAGAAGCTCAGTATCAGTGGGACTACATCTCCACCTTGTGGACTGTTTCAGCCTTTGTACGGTTCATCAACTGACTCCAGTCAGCCTTTCTACTGTTTTGAGGATTAACAATATTAACTTCAGCTAATTTCAATGCACAGCAATCTTGCATAAAACTTGAACTGTCTTATTTGACTGCAGTGAGGTTTGCCATATACAGGTTACTCTTGGAAAATAATTCAGCCTGTTGAGGCAAGATATACTGTAAGTGTCACATATAGCCTACTGTACATGTAGGCTAGACAGTCAAGGGGTTGGCCTTATTCATCTTAGGTCAAACGCAGGACTTTATGTGAGCAGAGCTGAAATTTTTTTCTAAAAAATCTTAGTTTGTGTTCTGCAGAAGAAAAGAAATCGTACATATCTGGGATGCCATGAGGGTGAGTAAATGATGAGCAAATTTTCATTTTTGGGTGAACAAAAACACACACACACACACACACACACACACATATATTATATATATATATATATATATATATATATATATATATATATATATATATATATATACATACACACATTTATATTGTTTGTTTCTGTGTTTTTGTTCATTAAAGGGATAGTTCACCCAAAAATAAAAATTCGCTCAATATATACTCAACGTGACCAAAATGGTGACCAGACCTTTCACATTCCAAAAATTACACAAAGGCAGCATAAAACGTACCCATACGGCTCCGGTGGTTTAATCCATGTCTTCAGAAGTGATATGTGTGGGTGAGAAACAGATCAATATTTGAGCCCTTTTAAACAACAAATCTACAACATTTTCTCTTTCACATTCTGAAAAAGAAAGTGAAAGTGTAGATTTATTGTAAAAAGGACTGAAATATTGATCTGTTTCTCTCCCAAACAGTGGCAGAGTTGGGTGGTTGCTACCATCGACCAAAGCCTGGCCACCACACTCGCAATTGATCCCACATTGAGAACACCGATTTCCACTGATGCTAATGAATTACTGTCCATATATCTTTTTTTTTTTTTTTAAAGAATTTTTAATAATTTAAATCTGTATATGTCAGAGGACACTGAGGGTGGGTGTGCCCTTGTACATCTGTGTGCGTGCAAGCGTGTGAAACATGATGATTAGGGATTAAGGGACATTTCATTGATTTGACAAGGTTAACTAGATATTGTTCCTTTGCGAGTTAAAACATATCATATTACGTAAATGGTGTCATTGGATTTTGTGCAAAAAAAAAAAAATTTTTTTTTATATTTCAGAAAACAAGAATGCTGCTCCTGATATTCTTCAAGGTATATTTTATATCCACAAAGGTTATTTTCGCATTAACATCTCTTAAAACTATCAAAATTATATCTAAGGCAGATTTATGATAAAACTGTTACTGTCACTAGTGACCGTGCTGAAAATATAACATAAATATCTGCAAAAACACACAATTCTTACAATTATTTTTAAAGAATGACTGCACATATGCCAGAATAGACAAAATAACCTTTAATTAAGTGTGTTACTTGAAGTGTAGCATTTAATCAGTGTTTATGGTGTGGTGTATGGTGTGCAGTTTTTCCGTAACATAGTTGACAAACTCACTAGGGAAAACATCCTTTCCCTCATAATATCAAAAAGGTGTTTTATGATTAAGCTATGCAACTAGTAGATATGTAACACTGAAAATATATATTACATTTTGGATATAGTAACCAATAGTTATTTGATTGAGAAAGCACTCTATTTCTATCAGGAAGACTCGCAGACTTGAGTGAAATTTAAGATTACATTTATTTGATGAATATAAAACAGAAAAGTAATGTCTCGCTTTGGCATAGGTCCCGTCATGCGGTCCGAAGAAGTTGTACTCGGAACCATTATATTCTGCTGGAGATAGGAGGCAGGGGCAAGGAGCCTACCCCGTGAAGGACGGGACTCAACTGGTGGTGGTGGGGTGGTGGAGGTTGCTGTGTTAGCACACTGAAACAGCAATGTGATAGATTGTGAGCAGACTTATAAAGCAATGGCTTACAAGTGATTGGCTAGGAAATACCCAGCTAGTGGTACGATGCTGTACAGCTGCTAGTTTCCCCGATAGAACTGTGCTGCACTTAGGCCTACATTTATTTTGAACTTTTTTGTTGACATGAAATGTACGTCCCCAATTATAGAATGAGTCAGTTACTATGGTATTTTGACAGAAACTACATTATTAGTATTTTTTGTTGTAAAAGAGATGACATTATAGCATTATAAAACAAATAAAATAAAAATAATAATAAAACATGCAGACATAATTTAAATTTGAGTTCCACTGATTTGGCCATTTTTATTTTGCAAATTAAATTGAGGAAGTTTGACTCTTTATTGATATGCTTTATCCCTTGTAAGTCATCATGACTAACTCTCAGGTTGTTTCTATAAACAGTCAAACCAGATGACATTGCCTAAATATGACACGCCCGCCCTTTTTTTCACTTAGTGGCCGAGAGTGTTGTAATCAGTACTGACGTGTGTTTCTTTTCGTTTCAGTGGTGTATTTAACTGCTCGAAACCAGAGTGTTTGATCACACAGCGATCATCATGATATGGACTGCCCTTCTCTTGCTGCTGCTGCTTGGACTCGCCGTTTTATTTGTGTACACAAGGCGTACGCGGTGAGTCTAGGCTTGTCTGACAGATGGCACTATTTTTCCTGCTAATTAAACTTTATAGATGTGTGATTCACTTAGGGGCCGTTCAGACCGAAAACGGGGTGCAACAGATGTGTCTCGAGACGCGTTTAAAAAGTTGAAGCTCTTTTTAACTTAAGACTCGAAAAAATCGCGAAAAGCACGTTTTAGGAAAACCATAAGCTACAATAACAGTGCAGACGCACGCAAAAACGCGTTCTGTGTGAACGGCCCCTGACAATTCTACGAATACGTTTGTAAAAGTGTAAAAGTCCTCATTATTTTTATTTTCAGGCGAAGAAATGAACCTCCTCTTGATAATGGAATAATCCCGTGGCTTGGACATGCATTTGAGTTTGGAAAAGATAGCGCTAAATTCTTAACCCGGATGAAGCAGAAACACGGAGACATTTTTACAGTAAGTTCTTTTCAGGTCATAAGAGAATGCTGTTAATGTCTTGTCAAAAATAAAATAAATGTGTTTTCATCCTCAAAGATTTTAGGTTTAGTTTTGTATGAATGTATGACACCAATTCACTATTTCCCAGCATTTTAAATCACCTTTTAGCAGTTTGTAAAGTCCTGCAGAATAACAAATGAATTTTTAAAACAACAAAGATTCCATGTAGTATTCCAATCAATACATGGACATTAAACATGTGTAAAAGGATACAAGAATCAGAAAAATGTTGTTTAAAACATTTCAAAATTAAGTATATGACATGTCAACTTCTATACAGTTATGATATTAGCTATATAAATGGTATAACAACATGACACATTATTATGTCATATATTATTGATCATTTATGTTATTCATTGTTGGCTTCATGATAAAGCTTTATATAAACATTGCATGACAGTATAAACTTCTAGCATGACAATCTTTTTCTTTTACCAGTGTTTCTTTAAAAGAGACTGTTAATCCTAGGTTGCTGACTGTGGTTTATATTACACTAAAATCCCATTACAAATATTGTTAAATTTGAAGGAAAAAAAGTGATTGAAACTACAGCTTTCATCAGTTTCTAAAAACAACAACTTTGCGCTGATAGTAACTCATGACATTTCTGTGGCAACCTTTGATTATTTCGAGCAATAACCAGACTAATGTAATCCAGGTGTGTGCGGCCGGACACTATGTCACTGTTCTGCTGGATTCAAACTGCTATGATGATGTCCTGTCAGATACAATCTCCCTTGACATGACCGCCTACAGTCAGCTTCTAATGAAGAGAATCTTCAACCTACATCTTCCCAACCACAACCCAATATCGGAGAGGAGGAGAGCAGAAATGTAGGTGTTTAGATGTGACATGATAATCCCTGCTAAAAACAATAACATCTTAAATCACACTAAGATGGTTTGCTGGTCTTAGCTGGTCATGCTGGTTTCACTGCCTGACCAACTGAAAAGTGCCCAAAACTGCTCTAAAACCAGCAAACAGACCTGGCTAGTTTGAAGATGTTTATTTATTTTAGCAGAGATATTAAGCCTGATTAATTCTGCTTAATACTACATTTTGATTTGAATTCATAATTTTTAAAATTTGCTATTATATTAGAACATATAAACAAAGAAACAAGCCAGATATAGATCCTTTGATATATTTGAACAACAAAGCTGAAATATGATGCGTCGTGTGTGTGTGTGTGTGTGTGTGTGTGTGTGTGTGTGTGTGTGTAGGCACTTTCAGGGAACCAGTCTGACACAGCTCTGTAGCTCAATGCACAACAACTTCAACTTGCTCATGACCTCTCCAGAAATAGGCCTGAACGACTGGAAAAAAGAGGGACTCTTCAGTTTTTGTTACAGCTTACTCTTCAAGTATGACAACCTCTGATATCTACATGCAACCAACCCCATTTAAATGCATGCAACTTTCTTATACTTGGCATTCAGCCTATACCCATCTAGAAAATCTGTCCCACCCAAAAGCTGGCACAATAATTATAATTCAGCCACACACACTATTGTGCTAACATAAGAACATGCCTCCATAAGTTGTAGCCTGGTTTTCTCATGTATGCCCTCTGGTCATAGAGTAAAATTGGTATTTATTATGCCGCCATCCAAGGAAGTAAACTTTGAAAATATTAGATAGATTTCAACAGTCAGAAAAACCCTGAATTAGTGGACAGGATTAAGGCCAACTGAAATCAAGTTAGATAAAATCAAAGCCAAGTAAAACATTTGGTTTGTTATTCTTATGCTGTTGTACTGTATTTATTCTCATAGCTCTCACTTGGTCTATCACTCTCTGTCTCTGCAGGGCTGGCTATCTCACTGTGTCTGGCAAAGAGAAGTATGACAGTGTAGAGCTGACAGAAATTTACAAGGAGTTTCGCCGGTTTGACAAGATTTTGCCTAAACTGGCACGATGTACAACAAACAAAGGTAATGTTGGTTCATTACAAACCTGAAAGCTAAAGGAAATATGAGGTTCATTGTTGTTTTGTCTTTGTAAATGTAATTGTTCTTGATATTAATAGTTATTTATACAGTGGCCCCCAAATGTATTTGGACATCTAAGATCTAAGACACACACACACACACATGTTTTTAATATTGGGTTTCCATGTTTTATGGGGACTTTCCATAAACACAGTAAAAAAAATATTTTAGCCTATTTTCAAGATGTATCCATTTCAATTGAATAACAAATGCCCATCTAATTGAATTGCCTAATCTTTAACTAAATAAAATATACAAATCTTACAAAATTCACATTTTATTAATTACATTTTCTTCAAGACTCTTCAATTCAATTAGGTGGAAATTTGTTATTCATTTGAAATGGATACATCTTAAAAATAGGCTAAAATATTTACCTCTAAACCTAACCTTTACAGAAAAACTTTTTGCATTTTTACATTTTCAATAAAACATAATTTAATATGTTTTCTTAAGCTATTTAAATTATGGGGACATTAGAAATGTCCTCATAAACTACATTTATAGCATAATACACTTGTAATTACCAGTTTGTAACCTAAACAATTGTCCTCGTAAACCACATAAACATGCCCATACACACACACACACACACACACACACACACACACATAAATAAAAAGAAACAAAATATCAAACCAAGTAGCATCTGCAAGACTAGACCTTTTCCTGTACTAACTTCACTTTTCTTATCCATTTTCGCAATTGCTTTTAACCTAATGGTCCCAAGGTAATTTGTAGTGGATGTATGAAGTTAGCTCCCCTCAAGTTAAATCACAGGTGTAGTTCATCACATTAACTACATGTTCCTCTAATGTTTGAAAACCAAATGGTTTCCAGGTACTTTGTCTTCATTTTGAACAGAATATCGGGTGTTTCTTCAACTTTGAGCACGGTCATGTCCCAGTGGTTGATTTTTAGTAAAACTAACATTATTAAACATTTAAATGTTTTTTTCTTTTTGGCATATGAAGATCATCACATCAAAACTGACTCAAAAACTGTTTAACAGTCCTTCATCTTTTATTTTTGGTACTTTTCAAATGTCCTTTACATATTGATTTGATTGTTTTAGTCTTGTCCCAGATCCAGACGCCAAGTCCAAAACCATATTTTCATGGTCTTGGTCTTGTTTTGGACTCGTGAGCAATTTGACTCAGTCTTGACTCAAACTCGAACAAGTGTGGACTGGGACTTAACCTCGAGTCCAGCCGAGTCCCTTTTTAAAAAAATATACAGTGAAAGCTTCGACTTATCTGGCAAATATATTTGACTGACAATATCAGAGCAGATGTTTGTCACGCACTTCATTCTGTTGGGTAGAATCAGAACTAGTGATGCCCAGTTCACAAATAAATAATTCTATTGATTCAGTTCTTTTCAGCGAATTGACAGGTTAGCAAAATGGTTCAGTCCGATTAGTTCGGACTGCTATCTCACTGAATAATTTGCAGCAGTATCTTCTCATTAAAACAGCATAAGGATATAATTGGAAAACAGAAAACAAACCAATCGTTGAATAAAGTGGATATTTACCATTTACCATAAGTGGTGTTCGTTGATCATGACCAAAAGGGTTTTCAAGCGGGGGGGGTCACCAAACTAGATCGGGCAGCCTTAAAGCCCAGGGCACCCCCGGGCAGTCAAGGGCCAAGGGCCCCTGGGCACTGTCCCCATTGGCCCAGTCAGTAATCCGGCCCTGAATACATTCATAAAAAACGATTGTCTCAGACTCGGCCCTCTCCAGTCTTTTTTCTCAAACTTAACCTACTCTGGTCTCAGGCTGGACTTGGACTCCAATGAGCTGGACTCAACTACAACACTGCACCACACCAAATAATTTTGTCCCTTATAAAGTTTTATTAAAAGTCTGTGTACTTATTAATCAAGTGTAAATGAAGAGCATGCTTGAGATGAAATACGAAACAAGTATTATCTGAAGAATATAAATAAATCATGTAAAAAGTGTGAAGATATGATTTAATTGTGTGTATGAAGGATACATGAAAGGTTAGCTATGAAATAAGCCTTAGAAAGACAAAGGAGTCTGCCATTTTATTTCAAAAATGTTCAAAATTGAACGTCCATCTGTGCTGAAAATTACTTTCAGAAAAATGTTGGACATTGGAGACAAATTCAATAAACCAATTAGTGTGTGAAAAATCTTTTAATGACACTTTACTTTCTAGAAGTCCACAGTGCCTGAAGTTGAAAAAGCACCCATCTATATTGTTTAAATGAAACTTTTTGGGACCTCAGTATAACTAACCTTTGTGTATTTTTTGCATGCATTCAATAGAGGAGGACAAAGTTGCAAATTCAGCGCGAGAGAAGCTGTGGGAACTGCTGTTTCCATCATGTTTGGACAGAAAGGAAGAACAACAGTCATGGTTGCAGAGTTACAAACAGCACCTTCAGGAGGAAGGCCTAGATGCCGAGACTCAGAGAAGAGCAATGCTACTCCAACTATGGGTCACACAGGTAAGTCTCTCCCTCTCTCTTTGTCTCTCTCACTTTGCTCCTAATCTCCCATATTTTTCACTTGAAGCCAAATATAGAGAGAGAGAGAAGGCAACAGAGGATTCAAGGATCAACTATCCTACTGTCAAGGAATAGTTCACCCAAAAATGAGAAATCAGACTTGGAATACAGTGCAAAAGCATCATGGACGACTTTTATGATAGATCTATGGTGCTTCTATGGAAAAGAACAACTCCTTTCCAAAACATCTTCTGTTGTGTTTCATGGAAGAAAGTCATAAACAGGGTTGGACCCACATAGAACATCTTTTGGGTAATATACTGTAATTTTTATCAGAGCATGAGGATGACCTACTATAAGACTTCCTTTCTTCAGATGTCATATACAGTATTTAATCACTCAAATCTAGGTCTAGATGTTCGGGAGACACATTAATGCCTTTAGGTTGCCATAGGGATAGGCTGTTTGTGATCTTACTGTAAACAAACGAGCCTGTCAGCTCTAGAATGCACAAGCCTGTGATTAGCTCAAGCTCCTGACATTAACAGATCTTTTGCATGAACAAAAGAAGCTGACAAGCTGCACAAAGCACACCTGAGATGCCACAGCCTGAGGCACAGAATGTACTAAAGCATTTCCTCCATAGTTAAAATGAATATGCAGAGGAGGTGTTGTATCCATTGATTCTATGATGCATTTGAAAGAATGAACTATTGTGCACGTATTAATAGGAAACCAAATCAAGCTCTTCTAAAACATGTAAACAAACACCATGAGGGATAACAAAATTGTTTAATGGCTTTCTTTTTAATTTTCAGTACAGATTTACATTTCCAGAGCCAATATGCAGCAGTGTTCTAATTTAGGACCACATGAGAGCAGTAGAACTAAGAAGAGAGTGAAATTGCTCTCATGTATGACTAATTATTTTCATAATTAGTCATGCTTTCTAAACTATTGCTCATTTTTTAGGTTTAGGAATTTGAATAAACCTTTAAAGGAATAGTTCACCCAAAAATTCATATTATCTAATAATTTACTTACCTTCATGCCAACCCAGATGTGTATGGCTGTCGCTCTTCAGCAGAACACAAATTAAGATTTTTAAAAGGATATCTCAGCTCTTTAGGTCCATACAATGCAAGTGAATCGTGACAAATTTTTGAAGTTCCAAAATGACTCCAGTGGATTTATTAATGTCTTCTGAAGACAAATACTAGGTGTGTGTAAGAAGTAGATAAATACATTTTTACTAAAAAATGTTCACTTCCGGCCAGCTCGTTGACGAGGGTAGAGTTCAAACTGCCTCTAATGAGACGTAAGCGTGTAAGTCATCTTTGAATAGATATTGTCATCCCCATAGTATTTACTCTTGTAGGAATTTTTTTTGTCATAGTATGTTTTGTCATAATATCAGCGGGTTTTTTATTGATAGACAACAGTCTTTGCCTGTCATTGAACCTCTTTGTCAGTGAGTATTCACCCTCTAACCTGTAGCAATTGATGGATGACAGATCAAACTGTTCCACACTGACTGCAGATTTTTTTTTAAACTGCTTGTTTCTTAGACTGTTTCTTTCTTAGACACTACTGTGTGTTGTTGGTTAGATACTGCTGTATATTTAGGTGGAATGTCATAAACATTGTGACATAGTGTGACTGTCATTGTGACTGTTGCTTTTGAGGAAATGAAATATGTAAAATAATTTTCATATGTTATGTCTTTAGGGAAACGCTGGCCCAGCGGCATTCTGGGTACTAGGCTTCATGCTCACCCACCCTGAAGCTCTGAGGGCAGTTAGAGAGGAAATCAGAGGAGTACAGCACCTCCCTCTGGAAAAGAGAGAGAAACACACGCCAGTGTTTGGTAGGTCACGTTAGTGAGATGATTTAAAGCAGATTTTTTTTCTATGTTAAAATTCTTAGAAACTGAATATATGCAGGTTTTGTGACCCTGTTTATATTCAATTTAACTTAAAAAAAACTCTAAAACGATTTACCCGTTTTTGCAGATAGTGTTCTTAGTGAGACACTGCGTCTAACTGCAGCTGCGCTCATGACTAGAGAAGTGGTGCAAGATAAGAAGGTTTGTTTAAGCAACGGGCAAGAGTACCAGCTCAGACAGGGTGACCGACTGTGTGTATTCCCCTACCTCAGCCCTCAAATGGACCAACAGATCCACCAACAGCCAGAGGTAAAATTTCAGATTCCAGTGCATCTTGAGGCCAGAAAGAGACGTTATGCTAGTAATCGCCAATGCGCGATCTGGTTGAACATACTTAATGGGTGTTCTTGCATTACTGTAGTTTATTTCATCCAGTTGGAATAAAATTCCATGTCTTTGTTCACACAGGGCACCAAAACACACAATATTTTTTTAAGATAATTTTCATACATGTTTATACATTTGATTTGATTTTGTTATACCTGTGGTGTTCCCGGTCTAAAGTGACCGACCATTGGAAATGAATGGATTAGACTACAAAATACAGAAAAATTAAGTGTTCAGGAGCATCCCAAAGATGAGCACATATGTGGATGTGTGTTTGCACAGACAAAGTCCTCACACATGTGCGCACACACACACATGCACAAAGTGTGTGTTGTGTGCCCTTTTGTGCATTGTCTTTTGTGTCCTTTGTGAGGAATATTTAAGATCTACTTCTCAAATTCATTTTAAAGATTAATGCCATTTATCGATGGATGGATGGATGGATGGATGGATGGATGGATGGATGGTTAGATAGATATGTTCAAAAAAGAAGTACAAAACTAAAAAAAGAATTTGGCAAAAAGCTCAAATGCAATATCTTGGAATAATATATGCGATTTTAGAGATTTATTAACAGTCTTAATGGGCCTGTCATTTTAGACCAGGAACACAAAAGGTGTTAGCACAAACAAACACAATACAAGGGTTTAACTAGATGTGTTATTATTCCGGTTAGTTGCTATAAATATTGACTTTAATGTACTTGCTCCGCAATATTCTCCTCAAACTGTTTCTCCGCCATGACAGTAGTTGGCTTGCATGTGAGAACTCACAGTAGAAGTGGCAAGTTCACAATAATGTCCGCTATAGCGACCCTTGCGGCAACACATACTTGCGATGTGTTGTGAATAGTGATCTGTTATGATTGTGCTGCTTATTCGTATGCTGATAGAAGACTAATCAATATACATTATTATTACAAGAAATTCAGCATGTTTTGTGTTTCCATTAGACATATAGGAGAGTGACATTGAGTTAAAGTTATACGTTTTTGCATGGGCTTTCACTATCATTGTCTGCGGGAATAGAAGTTCAAACCATACAGAGGGCCAAAATGCTGACATTGCATATACCATAGCACTGTATAATGGCAGTTTGAACTAAACAAATGATCCGAGCTTCCAAACCAAGCGCACTGGTTAAAAGTTGATTAACAGCACAGCAAGTTGTTGTTCCTGAACTGCAAGCAAACATTAGAAGTGTCTCATCAACATATCCTATGAACCTAATGTATCATTTATCTCTGTGTCAGCAGACTGTATTTAAAAATGACAATCAGATGTTCTCGTCAGATACTGTAAATATAATTTGGATGTATTAACTTTTTCACTCAAAGGAATACTAATCCAAATTAAATATGGAAGCCATGTGAATGGTACAGTATGACTAATCCTGTTTGTTCTCTTTTGATGTTGTAGAAGTTCAAGTTTGACCGCTTCCTTAATGCAGACAGGACAGAGAGGAAAGACTTCTTTAAGGAAGGGGTAAGGGTGAAATATCCCACCATGCCCTGGGGGACAAAAGACAATATATGTCCAGGACGCCATTTTGCAGTTAGTGCTATTAAAGAGTAAGTATTCCACCATTCTATTAGCATTAACACTACATACAGCATGCTTTTATAATATTAAGACCAGTCCTGGTACATTCAGATTTACCAATTTACCAATACAAATCTATCCTTCTATTTCTTTGATAATGATGACTATAGTGTTAATATAGTTAAATAAGTGACATTAAGTTGCTGAAGATAAAAGTTACTGGAGATAGATCAGACATCAGCATGTTGTGTTTGCCAGGCATGATTTTGGAGCCAAAAGGAGCAATAATGTTGTTATTTACAATCCTTTTAGGTTTGTGTTAATGGTCTTGACACGATTTGACCTGGAACTGTGTGACAAGAATGCCACCATGCCATTGGTAGATGCCAGCAGGTATGGCTTTGGCATGTTACAACCTGGAGAAGATCTAGAGATCCTTTACAGAAGAAGGACTTGACAGAAATAACTAGCCAAATCTGATCAGAACTGTATAGATAACAATAATTTGTATTTATTTTTTTCAACGAATGTCTTGTTTATGTATTGTTTTTAAATGTTGAAATGTCTTGGTTATTTTTTGCAATAATAAATATTGCTTTTTTTTTTGAAGCATCAGAGTCTGATGTACAGTTTGCCATTCTGATAGTATACAAAAGAGATATTAGAAGAGATATAGCACTCTTTACTTCTTGCCAGATTTTTAATGTTCTGATTGAGGGAGACCTTAGAGACCCAAATGCCTCTTTAATAAAGTATCACAAAAAAACATACTTAAGGGAGAGTTCACCCAGAAATCAAAATTCTCTCATCATTTACTCACCCTCATGCCATCCCAGATATGTATGACTTTCTTTATTCTGCATAACACAGAAGAAGATTTGTAGGAAAATATTTTAGCTCTGTAGGTCAATACAGTGCAAGTAAATGGTGACCAGATCTTTCAAACTCCAAAAATCACATAAAGGCAGCCTGTTGTGCGTGAAAATCCCAGGAGACCATCAGTTACAGAAATACTCAAACCAGCCTGTCTGACATCACATTTTTTCCCCATTCTGATGGTTGATGTTTACATTAACTGAAGATCCTGATGCGTATCTGCATGATTTGCATAAGCATAAGCATAGCACTGCTGCCACAGAATTGGCTGATAATCGTATGGATAAGTAGGTGTATAGATGTTCCTATTAAACTGCTGAGTGACTGTATGTCTTCAGAAGTGATATAACTGGTGTGGGTGAGAAACAGATCAATATTAAAATAATGTTTACCGTAAATCTCCACTTTAACTTTCACATTCTGAACATTTATTAAACCACTGGAGGGTTATGGATTACTTTTATACTGCCTTTATGTGACTTTTGAAACTTGAAAACTCTGGTCACCATTCACTTGCTTTGTATGGACCTACAGAGCTGAGATACTGTATTCATCTAAAAAACTTTTTTTTGTGTTCAGCAGAAGAAAGAAAGTTACACACATCTGGGACAGAATGAAAGTGAGTAAATTATGAGAGAATTTTCATTTTTGGGTGAACTATCCCTTTAACACTGAAGCATCAGGGTAACACTTCATAACTTTCCCTAATCTAATGAGAATGGACTGTCAACGAAATATCAACTTAATAAAACATGGTTCATATGTGCCCCACGTTACTTGTTTGGAGTCTCAGAGATACCATGTATAAAACATGAATAAATGCAAGGGTGTAGGTTTGGTTTGAAAGATGGTAGGGACATATTGCGAGGAGGATGATTTCAAAATGTTACACCCTTACCTGACAGTTGTTCATATTCATATGTGTTCTTCTCAATGAGGCACTTACTGACTGAAGCAGAGTCCTCTATTAATTGGGCAGTATGCTAGCAAAATGAAAATAAAAATATGGGATTCAATTACAGTGTTTTATAAGTGGTAAAATTGCCCAAAATGTTGGTCGAGACATTTCTGATTTTCTCAAATCTAAATCTACACCTATGAATAAATGCAATTAATTTTCACTTGCGAATCTCTGAATGGCATATACACACTGTAGATGAACAATCTTGACAATTGACAAAGTCTAATTCGACTTTTTTAATGAAATTTTCTACAATGTCTTGTTGCCAGACATCAGCAAATGTTGCTGTATTGATGAATAATTGCCTTTCCAAAAAAGTGCATGTCATAGAATAGAGGGATAAAGCTTTGATGATACAATATCTTTGTTTTGATTAGTTCAGATGAACATTATAATAATTTAAAGAGAATATAAGAGATAAGTTTTGAAGCTACTATTTCTATTTTTGCACATGCATCATCTTGGACCCCAGACATTAAGTATAGTCAGTAAAGTCATTCTCAAAAATGACATTTAGATATCCCTATTAAACCTCAAATATTAGTAGGATAGACAATCAGGAAGCCAATCTATAAAACATCTGACATTCAATGTCAGGTCTACTGAGTTGTGAGCAACTTAGCACAGCTGATATGCTTCATCTTGATAGAATATTAAATCAAAATCACATATTCAAGCAGGGACTGCTGGCTTAAGAACTCCTCCAACAAGCTGACATGCCCTCAACGCGTGAAACAAGGGTTTATTTTTCTACACTGCTCTCTCTTCAGGCGCCATTTTCACATAGGTTACTGGTAAAGCGACACAGAACGAGCGGCTCCAAGAGCCTCTTGGTTTCGGGTGGCAAGGGTTAAACACGATTGCGCGTTAAGACTATGGAGAGCCAGCCATCTGCAAGGCAAGCAGCTGTCGCGTTCGTCTTCATGTTAGAAATAAGTGTGGATCCACCACAAGACTTGTTGATCTTTTTGTATGAGAAGAAACCCGGGCTACATGTGTAGCCAATGTCTGGAGACGATGAAAAAGCTCCTAATACTGGCTTCGTGCGTTATCCCGTATGTAAATTCTTAATTTCACACTGTTGTCAGCAATGACTCTTCAAACATGCAAGTATGTATTCGTTGCAGCTTTATTTACCTACCCAATATTTGTATGATTACCAGATGTTTATGGTTATTGATCTTTATTGAAAAGTCCTGATTGGAAAAGTGTAGTAGGGTGTGCTGATGTGCTATAAGCTGTTTCTGAATTATATTAAATGTTATGCATTTCACTTTTATAAATGAGTTCTATTGCGATAGGATTTTTAATTGTGTTTGTTGTCTGATTTCATTATTGTTTTCATGCATGATGCTGGATCATTACCCCGAATGCCACTCCTACAGTGTTTAAATTTGATCGTGAGAGGACACTAAGATGTTTTATGCCGTTTTTAAATGACCCGAAACAATGTGCGCTATACGTATTCGAAGTCACTTATTTTCATCAAGTGTAAAAGATTTCTATCAATGAAATCACGGCAAAAGCGCAGCTGCATTGACACGCTGATGTCAATAATGACTGTCTGATGCTGTTAATGCCATTTTATCCGGGAAAAGACGTGCGATGCTTATTAAAACCCAATTTTAATTAGCCTCGCGTTGTAATATTGGCTAAATCCGATCTAGTCATCATGTTTTCCTCCTGTCTGTGCATGGAACACGCTGGCGTGTTGTTGCAGCTGTACGGGCGTGCTCCAGCCGACGTTCTACTTAACTCTTTAGTCACACGAGGTATGGAAATTCAATATATAACCTTTTAGACTGTTAGGAAATACTTGATGGACTCTTTTAATCTACTGAACATGAGCGTGTAGCAACAGGGATATGGGAGTTCTTATTTTGTCCGTTTTTCTTTTTCTATTAAGAGCTTATATTTACGAATCGGGGTTTAACTGACGAGCAGCAGATGATTCAGAACCCCCTGAGTGGACAGCGACTTGCTGAGCTCTCAGTAGCCAGACTTGCAATATGCCTTTGCGTATAAGCGGCTGTTTATTTGTCTTAAATAAAACATAATAGAGCACTTAACAGAGCACAGCTCGTTTTGGGGTGTTTCTTCAACTGTGGCCACTTTCATTTGCCTGGGGTTGATTTTTATTAAAACTAGCAGATTTAAAATGTTAAAACTGACTTGGAAATTCTTTACCATGTCTTCATTTACCATGTGTTTTGCTGTATAGCCTATGTGATTGTCCCAGACCCAAGTTTCAATATTAAACTATCAAATTGCATTATACAATACAATTTATTACATGTTTAAAGCTATTCAGTGACCAGCTATGACCAAAGAGTAAAATAAATATGAACCATTTCAATATTTATTGTGTGGAAATTAATGATATAACTTTTTCAAAGATTACGACTGTTCCACAGTTGTGCCGGACTTTCCATTACACCAAACATTTCTTTTTCTTCCAAATTTAAGTTTAGATTAAATATAGGCAAAGTGGGACACTTTTGGAAATGTACTTTTACAGGCACTTTTAATTGTGACCCAAATACCATATAACTTGATATTTCATCTTTATAGAAAGCTTAGGATATACGTTAAGTTAAGAAATAAATATTTGGAGAAAGAACTCTCTTTTGACCAAATTCCTGATTTCTTCAGGTAATACTGGTGAAGTAGACAGGGGCTGGACAGGGGCCTGCACTTTTAGTATATTGTTAGTATTTATTTTGTTTGCAACCTACTGTAGGCTTACATAAACTTAGAAATATCCCCTTGTTAAATCAACTTGAAAAAGACAATCACAGTTCAGTATTTGAATATATTGTAATTTTGCTCGCAAAAGTGTATAGGCTTAAAGATTAATAGACAGCCTCAGAAAGCTTGCACATCGGCAACACAAAGTACTTTGTCCCAATTTATCCATATTCACCCTACATGTTAACCAAGTCGACAGCAGTGTTGTGAAGAGCATGCTTGAAATATGAGAAGTGATGTTTTAAGAAAACAAAGAAAAATCAAGGTAAATATCACTTGTGAGCAGAATATTTTTATTAGGTGTCATTCCCAATCAAGATGTAATTTTGCCAACTTGTGCAAAAATTGTGAAAATATAAGTATAACAAAAGATAAATATAATAAGTTAACCTTACACCCTGTCTACACCGGACATGTGCGGTGTGTTGTGCCACATTGTGTCGCGTCGTGTCAAAAGCAATAGAACCCTTTATAATCAAATCAGCTGTCCACACTGGAAACGTCTGTTGTGATGTGTCGTGCTGACAGTATACGGGTGTCCCGTTCCATTTTGCACTGCACCCGCTGGCACTACTACTGCCAACAACACAAATAAACGGTTTAGAACATTTGTGTCTGCACGCATCCAGTGTAGACGGCCTCATGCTGTTGCGTTGCATCACATCAAAGGACGTGCCAAATGTAAACAGGGTGTTAGCAAGACAAAGGAGTTGGCCATTTTGTTGCAAAAACATAAAAAAAAATGACTTTCCATCACTGTCATTTCCACCACAGAATTCTATTAAACACATTATTGAATGGATAGTTCCAGTCCTGTATGCTGAATGGTCAACTGCCATGCTTTATTCATGATAAAACATAGCTCTGACCTCTTCACGGAACTTGGATCACTCCACAGCTCACATAGCTGACAGTTATTATTGTCGCCTTGAAATGTTCTGTTTACTGTTTACAGCCAGGGACTATATTTTATAGCGAAAGTATGGCATTTCATTATTTTACTTACAAAATGTAGCATTTTAATGAACATTTGTGTCCTTAATATTTGTATTATGTAGTGACTGTTTAATAAATGCATTAAGGCACTCAAGGCTGTGCCATATTGTGAATATACAGAAGTCGTGGCTAAAGGGGTTGTTTAAATACAGAATTTGAGATGTGCTGGAACTGACATGGTGGTGGGAATTTTTAATCACTTTTAAATAAACTTTTAGCGAGACTTTACTTTCAAGATGTGCTTAAAGAGTCCTAAGTTGAATATTCACCCTTTTCATTTCCCCTTTTTTTCAACAGCTCGAATAGAATGAAACATCTCGGAGAACGACTGGTAACAATGCCAGTCCCATGGAAAAATTCATAGGATAGTCTATGCCTGATTTCAACAGAACAAAATGGATAAACCGTCCGCAGGAATGAGTAAAGTTGGCTCCCGGTCGACAGCCTCTCTCCCCCCGGAGCCTGTGGATATAATCCGGAGTATGTCGTGCTACCGGCGTGTCAAGCTGAATGTTGGGGGTCTGCCGCACGAGGTCCTGTGGAGAACATTGGACCGACTGCCGCGAACTCGTCTGGGGAAGTTACGAGACTGCAAAAACCAAGAAGCCCTCATGGAAGTATGCGATGACTACAACCTAGACGACAACGAATACTTTTTTGACCGGCACCCCGGGGCGTTCACGTCCATACTAAACTTTTACCGTACAGGAAAGCTGCATATGATGGAGGAAATGTGTGCCCTGTCCTTCAGCCAGGAGCTGGACTACTGGGGGGTGGATGAGATCTACTTGGAATCGTGTTGCCAGGCGCGGTACCACCAAAAGAAAGAGCAAATGAACGAGGAGCTCAAACGGGAGGCTGACACTCTGAAGGACCGTGATGGCGAAGAGTTTGACAATACGTGTTGTTCAGAGAAACGGAAGAAACTCTGGGACCTACTTGAGAAGCCTGGCTCATCTGTAGCAGCCAAGGTATACCTTCATATGTTGATAACATCCTGTTACACCGATAAATAGGCAAAGAAACAGACAGACAGACAGTGAGGCAAACAGGCAATCTGACACACCTACACATACACACACTTTAAGGCCTAGAAAATGCAATGAATGTGTTCTTAAGGCAGCAAAAACAGCATTCATTAGTTTAGAAAGAAAAGCGACTCGTACTTTTCAGTTATTATAATTTATTTAGATTTCTGATGGTCAAGTACAACATTATTTTCAGCTGCATTCAACAATGTGTTTCAAACATCTTCATCTGCCAAGAAAAAGCACTTCCTCCACATAACTGTTTCTGAGCATATATCAACACTCAATTAGCTTAAAAGGGCAATGTAAAAAGTGCAGTTCAAGCCTTTGGACTCTAACCAGATTGCTGTAGTTGAGTAATCCATCACAATGTAGTGAGTCTCCATTGCTTCTCACATAATTCAGAATGCTATGTTTCCATTTTAAACATTCAGAGCATTTATGGGTCAGTCAAGAGTTTAGACAATCATAGGTGCAGGTCTGAGATTTAGACATTTTTTTAGGAAATCTGAACTGTTTAAACAGCAAGTTAAATGTCATCAGATCAGATTTTTTCTGTTCAGACTAAAGTCGATTGTGCTAGCACATCCACATTGGTAGTAACAGCAGGTTCACCATAAGTGAGACTTTATCCAGAGGAACAAAAGCCATATATGCAATGTATGCAACACATAGGGGCACCGGCAGCAAACCAAGGTGGTGCAATTGGGACTTCAATGTAAACATCCACTGTTATGATTGGCTAACTTCGTGCAGCCCCTCTAATACAACCATATTTGAAATTCAATCGGAAGAGAATAAACAAGCTTCACAACATTCTAAACAAGATTTCAGGGTTTACACATAATCCACATCCAACACATTGCATTTGTATATATGTTAAACTGTTCATTTAATATAAGCAGAGCAGCATCATAACATATCAAACAGTCATGATATTTAAAATATTTTTGAATGAAACTGTCTACTAACGGTTTTGTGGTTGGGACCAATTTTTTTTTTTTTACAGCCCCATTCTTCAATAACAGTTCCTTTGTAAAGCTTGAATCGTATTATGACTGGTTCACAAACAATCCACGCTGATATGAGCCTAGAAAAAAATTTAAACGCACAAGCATAGTCCAAAGAATGATGAAACAAGAAACACGCACAGAGTATCATCCTGCACTTAAGCGCACATCACTGGAAATGTATCGATGCATCGAACCACAAGATGTCCATCTAGTGCATGTTTACATACACCAACAATTTAAAATAGCGCAGAAGAGCGCAAAAATGCATCCAGGACGCATGTGTGCTCAAAACAGTAGGAAGCAGAACAGGTGATGAAACACAATGGCGTCTCCTTTTCAGAGTTGTAACTTGACACTGTGTCTTGTAAAAGCCGTGCGAGATACATAACAATGGTCTAAGACTTCTAAGTCTAAGTCTAATGCATGTTTATATACAAAAAAATAGTGCAGATGGGTCCCCATTGGTTTTCAGGAATAATTAGGTCTCTGTCCTGCTCTCTCTCTCTCACTCCGTTTACAAACTGAGCACCAGTGGACGGGGCCATTGGTACGATGGCGTAAATTAGGCGTTGAAGTTGTTGCAGTAGAGTCGGTGATGAATTAATGGGCCCCCTAGTGACGTAGGGAAGTCACTGAATTTGAAAACGAGGCGTTTTTGAAGCTTGATTTCAATAAATACTTTTATTGCATTGGGGAATAAGTTTTGAGTTTTGAATGACCTCTTATATGTAAAAATATCAAGTACTATTTGATTCCACATGACATGACCCCTTTCATTTTAATTAGATTACAAACTGGTGAAAATTGGAGCTTCTTGTTTTATGGTTAAATGGTAGATGTTCAAATTGTATGAGAAGATGCAGTTCTTATCTGCAACCTTTTGGTTCTCCTTCTGTGCTGGCCATCTATTTTGCTCGTTCTAATTTCGTACTTGTGTACCTAAGAGCTGGTTGGTCACATGGGACTGGGAGGGACAGTTCAGTGCAAACTGTCCTTCCTGTTACCAAGCAACAGAGAGATGACACTATCACTTTAAAAGGAAGGACTTATAAGTCACAAAAGGACAAAGTTAGTGTTTGTGAGGGGTTAAAATGTTTTTGAGGGGTTCATGACTAAAGTGGACACATATGTGTGTGAATTGTTTTGTTCATATGTACATAGACAACACATACTGTTTTCTGGGCACAACAACAGATATCATAATCAGTTCTGTGTTTAGTTCAGTTTATAACAGGAGTCAAGCTTGGTTTTTGGCCCTGTCACATATTCCTTTTTCATTTTCCATACCCCTATCGCTCTCACTCTTTCTTCAGACTCCTTCACTGCACCTCTGGCTAAATGTCAGTGAAATGTCACATTAATTATCCTCCCTGAGACTCTGTGTCCCATTCTGTTCTCAACCCCTCCTCATTCCCTCCATCCTCATTCGAACCGAGCTCTGTCTACATCTGTCTCAAATCAGATTTCGCCGCATGGCCCTACCGCACAATAAGATTATGTCAGACCAGAGACCACCGTCATTGCATTGCAAATTACCATCTGGTCATATTTCAAAGCTATACTTCAACTATTCTGCATTCACAAATACCTTGCTATTTACTAGATCCTCTTGATAGTATTTACAAGATACAGTGTAGCAATTTGCTTTGAATTAAGGACCTTGCATTTAATTGATACCGTATAACCATCATGGTCAAAGCATTGTAAAGTTGTGGTGTCTCAAATTGTTCAAACACTAGCAAAGTGAATGAATGTAGAGGTACATGTTGCTTTAAGGGAATGTAATTCAATTGCACATTGAATGGCTATTTTAAGAAGTTTTCTTCATTATGTAGTAGGTTCTACTTTTTCAGTGCCATTTAAGGTGAATTAGGGTAATCTGGAACATATTTGCACACTTTACTGTGAGTGACACCTCAACACTTGAGACCAACAGATGAGACTTAATCACATGACAACCCAGCTAGAATATGGTAATATTTCCATAGGCTTACTTATGAAAGAGTCACAATTTTCCAGATTACACTTATTCAGCCTATTATAAGTAGTGTTGGGTTACATTACTCAAATAAGTAATCCACTACCAATAACTAATTGCTTCTCTAAAATTGTAATTGGACTACTTTTTTGGGGGTAATTATCATGCCATAAATGCTGCTGTTTGAGCTTAACTTGTATTGAACCCACAAGATTAATTTAATGTAATTAAAATTATTGGAAGTCTGTAAGTGTAAACTGAAAATAGATATTTTTTAAATTGAATGCTTTGCACTACTTTCTGGCTTATTATTTTTATTTTATAAAAAAAAAATTCAGTAACTAATTACTTTGTAATCAGACAATAGCCAACACTGATTATTAGTGTGGACCAACTAAACTATCTGTAAATGTGAGTTGTGCTTTCACTCAGATCTGGACTGGTAATCTGGCATACCGCGCATTTTCTCGGTGGACCGACTCACTTTGGGGCCGATCAGGGGTGGACTGGCCATCGGGAGAACCGAGCAGGCTGGTGTGTCGGCCGCAAAATGTGCCGAATGGGCCGCAATAAGCTAAAATGAGCCGCCGCGTTATGCAGAACGGACCAAAAAACGACAAATATGCAGAAAAGGACAGCGAACAAACTTTGCAAACATCTATCTGAATAGCCATACTTTCATGTCTACCATACTTTTATGTTCGAGGGGCATTACTTCTTATGAGAGGTACAGATAATAAGTCTTCCATTCCATCTATGCAATATTTATGAGGATATCTGACTAGTGCCTGTGAAGTATCTAATGTCAGTTTAGCTGGCCAGAAAGACTACAGGCTGCATTCGATTCAGTCACCAGGTTTGGGATCAGTTCCATTGCAGTTCAGATAGTTCAGATGATTTAAGTGAAATCCATACTTCACAGTACTTTTTGATTGGATTGGACGAGGATAAATGACTTTGAAATTTGCTGATAACAATTTCTAAAGCCACACCCTGTCCATTTAGTCCTGTAGTCAACACACAATCACAAATAAACTAATTTGTGTAATATAGTAAACTCTATTGTGTCATAATAGGTCCTAGATGACAGGCAGGCTCACAATTGTACAATAGGTACAAAAAACAAACAAGGTTGGGAGGGTTACTTTTAAAATGTATTACATAATGCATGTAGAATGTAATTTGTAAGTAATATATTCTGTTAGATTACTCAAGGTCAGTAATGTAATCTAAATACTTTGGATTTCTTCTTCAGCACAATTGTTTCACACTTGTTTTGACTATAATCATGTTAATAACAAATAAAATACAAAATCTGCCAGCACAGTAAGAAGAAAATACACTTAGCCTAAATATCTTATGCAGTATTGCTTCTAAAACAAGATAAAGAAAAAGTTTTAAAGATATTAAGATCATTTTACAGAAAAACAATACATAAATCATCATCAGTAATAAGGTTTTTGCAGCACATCTTTGTGCTAATATCAAAGGTCTTAAAAGAGAAAAAGTTATGATCTAATGAGGATTTAATTTTATATAGAAAAAATATTGTGCCTGGTAACAAGTCCATGTAAAAGGGCTAGAAATAGCATTTTAGCTTAGCATAAAGCTAAATGTTCACATGAAAATATGCACAATTTCTGCTGCTTCAAAATCAACATTATTTAAAAAACCTGTATCCAGTAATCACGAACGCCTTGAAATGTATCAGAAAAGTCATGGAAATTCACTTGTCAAAAAGAGTAGGAATCCTGTAAATAAATAAAAATATAAGTATTAAATAATATTAACCTCCTGAAACCTCCGTGTGACTTCTGCGTGCATTGTCCATTTCCCTTTTTGGATTTGTTACTATTAGCATCTAGTAAACAAGCAAAAATATAAATAAAAATTTAGAGCAAATTGTTTTCTTAAAAAATGTATGTCCACATATGTGGACAGCATGAATACTTTGTGAAATGTTATATAACACTAAGCTATAGAAAGTCAGATTTTTTTATCAAATTGTTTGTTTCCAGGAGTGTTGGTTATTCGTGTTTTTGAGGCATAACAGACATTACAGCTGATTTTCTGTAAAGCTGAATAAAACATTCTTATTCAAAGTAATGTCCAGCATCATCCAATTACTGCCAACCATGCTAAAATAAAATGTTGCATTGGTACAAACAGTTGCTGAGATGGGAAACACAGGATCTAAATGCAGGCTTTTAATGAAGATGATAATAGTGAAACAAATAAACATGAACTCATAAAGCAACAAACAAGAACTGACAAAGAAATGCCAAACTAGAGGGTGTATATACACACACCCAATTGGGAACAGATTGCAGTGATGAGGGCAGTGCATGATGGGAAATGTAGTCCAGGGGAAACACTTAAAAATAAGAGTCCTAGGAAACACGAGGTAGACAGACTGTGACATGCATTATAGAATTCAGAATCTATGTACTGATTACTATTGTCCCATGTCTGCCAAACATGTTGAGTGGTCCAAACATCGTATGCAGCCTTAAACTGAACTTTTGGTCGGATTTTAGGATTGAATGATGCATAGAAAAGTACTGGATGCTCCATTTCTCCCCTGCTCCCTATTTAGTGAATGACTCAACCTCCAATGTGCTGTCTGTCTTTACTGGTCTCAAAACAGTTGCACCATATTATCATCCTAACTCCATAAATAGTCTCTGAAAGCAATATTTTTCAGGTTTTGGATGAGCTCATTTATTCTCAATGTGAAAATGCATGGCAATAAATACACTGTAAACTCCTGTTTTTCCAAAAAAAAAAAAAAAAACTGGCAGATGTGGTTGCCAGAGTAATTATGTAAAACAAAATACAGTACAAATGTATACAGCTTTACAAAACAACCTCTAAATTGTATAATTTAAAACAATGGCATAAACATTAACTAAACTACATTAAATATAATACAGAACACCCAATGTACGTAACTAATATTAAAAATAAGAATAAAAATAACTATTCCCATAAAATATAATGAAATATGATGGGTCATGCAGGGAATTGTGGGAACGCCTGATTATTGTTTTTTTTACTGTAATTTTAACAATAATTAACTCTCTTGTTAAACATAATTTAAAAAAAAATATTTAACAGTTAATATTCGTTAATCAATTAACATTTTATTTCTGTAACATTTTTACAGTCTTTTACTGTTAAAATTACAGACATTTTTACAGTGTACAGGAATGCATTAACTAATGTTAATGAATAGAATCATATTGCACAGTGATAACAAAATAAAATATAACAAAATGTATATTAAAATGAAGTGAAATGACCCACAGATGTGTTAATGTTGAAAGCTATGTAACAAACATGCTATTTCTACTTTTGAGGAAATAAGGTCCAAAAATCCTTGTATGTTGACATCATGTTTATCAGGGCACAGACATGCGAGAAATCGTAACTAGAGTCTCTACTCTTTACAACCAATGAAAAAAATGTAAAGAGATTTCTTACCAGAGGCAATTTTGTTGGTGCAGCTTCCATAGGAGTGTGTTTCAAGGAAATCGATGGCATGTTGTTGTGTCACGTGACTTGGTTCGGCAGAAGTTTGACCCTTTAAATGACAGTCTTGAGTCTTGTGAACATTATTCAGTCAGTTTTTATTCATTTAAATTATGCGTTGCATATAGTGACGCAAAAATACAATGTCCATGCATGTGTCCCACAAGGTTAAGCCATATCCCCTGTGTGATAAAGTGAATGTCCACTTACACATTAGCTGCAATAACTGTAACCACATGATTCCTATAATTTAATATTAGCATTTCACATCATCCTGATGGAAATGTAATGCACTCCTCTTTGAAGAACTGCTTTAATTCAGAAACATTGGAAAGTGATCAAACATGAACTGCTCATTTTAGGCCCAGCCACATAATCTGTTCTGGATTCTGTTCTAGACCTAGATGTTTTACTTTAAAACCTTGATTTAACTACTTTCAGCCATTCTGATTTGAACTTGCTATCGCGCATACCGTCTATCTTCATGACCTAATTACAGTTAAGTTCAGGAATGAATGGCCCGATATTCTCAAAAAATCTTCTAAGGAACAGAATCCAGAGAATTTATCCTGTTATTTTTAGCAGTCACTTCCATCTGGCTACTTCTAAGCTTACAATTGCTCGGCCCATTTCTGATTATAGGGTCACAGATACTGACCTTACAGGCTTGAAAAGACAGTGTGTTTTTTTCTAGGAGGTTTTTCAGATCCTTTTCCTGGATGAGAGAATTTCAGCAGCCTGGGAACAATCACAGGTCCAGTTGTTCTCCTTTTTTTGACTAAAATTCTCTCTGTGGTTCAGAATACAAAGACACTTTTATAATCCTTTTCAGACTGATAGCCCCCAAGTGACATGATGTGTTTGTTCTGGCATTTTCTGAAAAAAAGTGTCAAGCAGATATTGTTTATATTAAGCAGGGCTCCCTCTAATCAAATCTGCCAGTTAATTGGCTTAATTATTTTCTTGTTCACACTATTCTTTAATACATATTGGTTAAAATTACACATATTCAAATTGCAAATAAAAAAAATAAAAAAATGTTTTGGGTGCTGTGAAAAGTATGCACCATTCAAGATTTTCTGCAGTTTTTTTTTTTTTTACTTTCCTATTTATTCAACATACAATAAAATATCCATATCCCTTCTGTCAAAAATGTAAAAGTGTTGGTTACAAAATCAGAGCAGCAAATACATATTAATGGCAAATTAACTGTATTAGGTTCTCGTTTGAAAATTAATATACGTTGCTATGTTTATGTCTTTCATCCACACACTCGATAAAATTGCTTTTTGGCTGAACTTCATTCAATCGTGGACAGTGGTTACCCATTTTTGTTACAAGTTTTCTTAACTTTTCTTAACTAAAAAATTACTACAGGTGAAACTTGAAATATTAGAATATCGTGCAAAAGTTCATTAATTTCAGTAATTCAACTTAAAAGGTGAAACTAATATATTATATAGACTCATTACAAGCAAAGTAAGATATTTCAAGCCTTTATTTGATATAATTTTGATGATTATGGCTTACAGCTTATGAAAACCCCAAATTCAGAATCTCAGAAAATTCAAATATTGTGAAAAGGTTCAGTATTGTAGGCTCAAAGTGTCACACTCTAATCAGCTAAACACCTGCAAAGGGTTCCTGAGCCTTTAAATGGTCTCTCAGTCTGGTTCAGTTGAATTCACAATCATGGGGAAGACTGCTGACCTGACAGTTGTGCAGAAAACCATCATTGACACCCTCCACAAGGAGGGAAAGCCTCAAAAGGTAATTGCAAAAGAAGTTGGATGTTCTCAAAGTGCTGTATCAAAGCACATTAATAGAAAGTTAAGTGGAAGGGAAAAGTGTGGAAGAAAAAGGTGCACAAGCAGCAGGGATGACCGTAGCCTGGAGAGGATTGTCAGGAAAAGGCCATTCAAATATGTGGGGAGCTTCACAAGGAGTGGACTGAGGCTGGAGTTACTGCATCAAGAGCCACCACACACAGACGGGTCCTGGACATGGGCTTCAAATGTCAAACGTCTTACCTGGGCTAAAGAAAAAAAGAACTGGTCTGTTGCTCAGTGGTCCAAAGTCCTCTTTTCTGATGAGAGCAAATTTTGCATCTCATTTGGAAACCAAGGTCCCAGAGTCTGGAGGAAGAATGGAGAGGCACACAATCCAAGATGCTTGAAGTCCAGTGTGAAGTTTCCACAGTCTGTGTTGGTTTGGGGAGCCATGTCATCGGCTGGTGTTGGTCCACTGTGCTTTATTAAGTCCAGAGTCAACGCAGCCGTCTACCGGGACATTTTAGAGCACTTCATGCTTCCTTCAGCAGACAAGCTTTATGGAGATGCTGACTTCATTTTCCAGCAGGACTTGGCACCTGCCCACACTGCCAAAAGTACCAAAACCTGGTTCAATGACCATGGTATTACTGTGCTTGATTGGCCAGCAAACTCGCCTGACCTGAACCCCATAGAGAATCTATGGGCCATTGCCAAGAGAAAGATGAGAGACATGAGACGAAACAATGCAGAAGAGCTGAAGGCCGCTATTGAAGCATCTTGGTCTTCCATAACACCTCAGCAGTGCCACAGGCTGATAGCATCCATGCCACGCCGCATTGAGGCAGTAATTAATGCAAAAGGGGCCCAAACCAAGTACTGAGTACATATGCATGATTATACTTTTCAGAGGGTTGACATTTCTGTATTTAAAATCCTTTTTTTTTATTGATTTCATGTAATATTCTAATTTTCTGAGATTCTGAATTTGGGGTTTTCATAAGCTGTAAGCCATAATCATCAAAATTATATCAAATAAAGGCTTGAAATATCTTACTTTGCTTGTAATGAGTCTATATAATATATTAGTTTCACCTTTTAAGTTGAATTACTGAAATTAATGAACTTTTGCACGATATTCTACTTTTTCGAGTTTCACCTGTATGTAGCTAATCTTAACTGAAACACTTTGTGTAGAAAGAAACAAGTTTAATAGGGAAAATCCAACTAAATCAGACATGTCGATGTAACTCAAATATTTTTAAGAATTAACTAGCAAAAGTGAATGTTAGCATGCTAAATACATGCTAGTTGGAAGCACTACGGCTTGCAGTTTAGGAACTATGCTTTGGCTAGCACAGCAATAGCTCAACAATGTGAGCACTCAATTTCATGTTCCATATGTACCTGTCCTCATGTTTAGCTCCACTTTTCACAATAATGGTAACCCCCAAAACTCCAACATAACAGAAACTCTTCTAAATCTCAACAAAACATTAAACACTATCCCCTGCCCAGTTTCATCAATGCTACATTAACACCACAAAAAGTATTAATGTTTTCCCAACTTTAATGGATGAAGTAAATGTCCATTTTACAAATTTAAATGGATAGAACGCACTGAACTCAAGTTTGTGTTGCTTTAGTTCATTTTAATTAACTAATTAGTTAATTGAACAAGCAGCAAAAATTCTTTCGGACACACTCTCCATAACTGCATTTTTTGGAAAACAATGACATAAGGAAACTGAAAACGGAGGTATGTGTGGACGTGTCCTTATTAGCCCATGCAGGATTCCATTTTACATTATAGTGTCCGTGTTACAATGTACTTGGATAAGCACCAAGTATTTATGAAAACATGTACTTAATATGAAATTATTTAGCAGAAATGCCTCTAATTATGATTTGTTAGTGTTATTGCAAGAGCAATTAACTGTTTGGAAACAGTATGAACACGGACACTCGTGTATTATAAAAAATTATTCTGCAGTTATAATGTTAAGGCTCTTCACAGCCCATCATGCTATACAGGTCTTAGCATGTGGTTAGGATACACTAATTACCCATGACACATAGCTTACGATAAAAACTTGTATTATTATTAATCACACTATTGTGAATCTCAACAGTGTTTAATGGATCATCTAATGCCCAATGATCTTTGGATCCAAATGCTAATAGAAACCATGTGGCTTGTTATTGTGCAATCAACCTTAATCGTCCAACTACTGCATCTCATTCACATTGTGGCAGTGGGTTGCTAAAGTATCTTTCATTGTACTGTTCAGTAAGATGTAATGGAACTGGCCATTATTTGGGGAAGATAAAATAGAATAACATGTTTAATTGGAGTACAATTCCCCCACCAAAATGACTCTCTGGCACTTTTCCACTGCAGTTAGTGGAGCCTCAACGTGGGTGGGATTATAAACTGATCGTCATTGTTACGCCGCCTCTACTGCCGTGACATCATCTTAAACGCAACACAAATATTACTGACCATAAACAATAACACGACCGCTAGCTGTTAGCTGCTAGCTCATTGTGCTGCATAAGCAGTTGTTGCATGCTGATTTTACACAAGTGTAACAGATAAATTGGCCTGGTTGTTTTAGAAGCAAGCTTCCAGTAGCTGGTCAACCAAATAAAGTGAACCTTTCAAGCAGAGTATAAAGATAACCTACCATCCTCCATCGTGGACTCCAGCTGCGGCTGAGTCCAGTGCACTCTCCCTCACATTGCTCGCCGGTCTAGATAGCGTCCATTTCGTCGAACAACTTCCACTTTTCCTTGATGGTTCTGTAGTAACTTTTTAGTTTTTTTTACTTTTCCCTACACTGTTGGTAGGTCCGGTGGTAGCCGTGTGCGGCCAACAGCTGATACACTTCATGAGAGACTTTTTCGTTTTGCTCATCGCTAACGAGTGGACCATCTGCACCTCGTTTATTGGCCATGGAGTGGTTTTGCGCACAGCCATTTCTTTTTACATTTCGAAAGTCACATGAACAAATGATACTGCTATCGCTGTTGCTAACTTTAAAACTAGGGGTTGATGTCCCGTGTCGAAACTTCAGTGATGCTGGTAGTGACGATTCTCTCTGACCAGTCAGTGATCTGCAGGGTTTTGATGTCACATTTAGTATTAGTCGATCGGGGTGGTACTAACAAAGTACCAGGTACCAGGTACTATCCACAGTGGAAAACCCCCAAAAAGCAACAGGGTCGAGTCGAGTTGAGCTGTACTGTGCAGTGGAAAAGCCCCATGTCTTTCTGTGAAACAAAGTTAGTCTCAGCCACTGTTCACTTTTTTTGGAACTTTTTGCCATACAATAAAAGTAAATGGTGACTTAGGCTTTGGAATGGGTTTGGAATGACATAAGGGTGAGTAAATGATGACAGAATGTATTTTTAAGTGAACTATCCCTTTAAGCTTAGCTGAGCAAGATTCAAAATAAGCTGTTATGTGTGTGTTTTTTAAGTAGATGACATTCCTTGGGCCCCATATTATTAATAACAATCCATAAAACTGCATATAAAGTTAATCATGTTTTAATTAAACTTCATTAGTAGGTTATTTGTAGCTTAGAATATAATGAATAGAGATGTGTAATTATTTTTTCATACCTATCAATGTAAGTTGTTGAAATTAGATGTGAGATGTGGAAAGCTCAAGAGAAACATACCACAATCCACCAATAGCCTAAAAGAGTAAAATAGTTATGAATCAGCCAAGCTTGAAAACAGCCTTCTATGTCTCACTCTCACTCAGTCATGCATACAAATACACACATACGGTTCACAAATACATGCCGCAAGTCAGAAATACAAGAGGCTCACGTCAGTGTCTCTGCATGAATACAAGTGACTTTTCTAGAGCAGCGTGTCTGGCTTTGACATTCAAGAACAGGTTTGTTTTCCAGTTAGAGGTATAGTTCACATATAAAGGAAAATTCTGTCATCATGTACACACCCTCATGTCATTCCAAACCCGGATTACTTTCTTTCTTCTGGGGAACGGAAAAGGAGATTTTAGTGAGTCTGATATTCTACATAACATCTCCTTTTTTGGAGGGTGAGTAAATAATGACCATATTTGTACAGTATTTTTGGGTGAACTTTCACTTTAAGTCGCTAAATACACAGCGTAAGAGCCATGCAACAGGGTGAAAGCTAGGAATTAATTTGATTTATGCATTGCAGAATTGTGGTGTATTTGTTTTTTTTTTGTTGCATCCATAAGACATGAGAAAGACATGAAGTAAAATAGTAACAAATAGTTACTTTTTTTAAAACTTCAAATATAAACAAATATCAATTTGCATAAGTACCAAAATAACAATTTTTAAATAAAACATTTTCTGATAAATTTCTTAACTCTCCAAATGTCTATATAAGTGTTAATCCATCCTTAATCACAGTATTCCCATTCACCTACACAATTGGCAGCAGGGCCTCTGTTGCCATGGCAAACTCCATCGGTTTCCAGGGCAATGGCTTGTGTCTCTGTGTTGAAGTAAGTGTATGTAGTGTGCTGTGCGTACATAATGATGCTTCCATTGATTTCCTTATTGAAACTTGCTAGTTTGGACCGCATGCTTTGCCTACTCAGAAATACAATTTCAAAAACTATGGATGCACTGCCAAAAAAAAAAAAAAGAAAGAAAGAAAGAACAAATTAATTCTCTAGATTTTTATTGTTATCCATAAAGGAATATTCTGGGTTCAATGCAAGTTAAGCTCAATTGACAGCATTTGTGGCATACTGTTGATTACTACAAAAAAATATTGCATCCCTCCTTTTCTTTAACAGGCACTTACAATGGAAGTGAACGGGACCATTTTTTAATGGTTTTAAGGCAGAAATGTAAATCTTATAATTTTATAAAACACTTACATTCATTCTTCCGTTAAAACTTCAATGTTATTGAATTTTGTGACGGACTACTAAATTACCAGAATTACTTTCACAGAAAAGGTTTATAAGCGATTTGTTCACTCTAAAATCATGTTAACATGCATATCTTTACATCTTGGGGCAATACTTATAAGGATATTAAACAAGGATATTGTAGATTATACATGATTAATTTCTCACTGTAACCACTGTGACCATTTGGCACTGTAATAAATCATATTAATGTATCTGTTTCCCAGGTTATGATTAAAATATATTTCACATATAGGCACTGACCCCTCCAACCTGATCACTAACCTTGTAAATGCTTCCATCTGGAAACTGCCTTTTCATCAATATAATGTCTAATTTAATAATCTTCTGTATTCCTAGAATATATACAGTACCTACATTTTTGTGTACTGTTTCATATTATCTATGCAGTGTACATTATTTCAAGTCTTCATAATCTATCTAGAGTGTATTGATACTATGCTACTGTATAGATTTTGTGTTGTTTTACCAACACAAAACAAATGATAAAATATGAAAGTAATTTATCATTAATAGCCCTCAGCCTAAAGCTCTACATTATTTAATTCCTGTCACAGATAGTTTTGAATTCATATATAATCTGACAAGACAGTCAATTTGTATTGCTTATTTAAAGGGATAGTTCACCCAAAAATGAAAATTCAGTTCAAAAGAACACAACACAGCTGCACAAAAACCAGAGAACAGAACTTACTAAACATGTCTGAAGAGTTTGTAGTTAAAAAATGTATGCAATTCTATGCCCAGCCTTATTTCTTTGAAAGTGTTTGGACCGGTGCCAGATGACAGTGGACGAGAGTTACCTACACGATGCCAAAAATTGAAAATAAGTGATTGATAGAATGTACCTTCACTCGTCACTGCTGTTTAGGACATAGAAAATCCACATTTTATTGTGTGTTGTTTTGCATCAGGTTTGGACACGGTGCTGTAGCTGCCTGTAGTCTCCTTTATTGGCACTTTTCCACAGCATGCTAAGGTTTGACTCGACTCGACTCTATATACTTTTCGGAGCTTTCTTTTCCACTGCTGATTAGTGCCGCCTCAACACGGGTGGGATTATAGGTTGATTGTCATAGTTTATTAAAATGATGTCTACAGCCGTGACATCATTTTAAACACAACAACACAACACAAAACAATAAACAATAACATGACCACAAGAAATAACACGAAAATTACTTTTCCCTACACTGTTGGTAGGTCTGGTGGTAGCCGTGTGCGGCCAACAGCTGATACACTTCCTGAAAGACACTTCCCGCTAACGAGAGGAACGTCTGCACCTCGTTTATTGGTTTTGCGCACAGCCATTTCTTTTTACAATCGAAAGTCACATGAACAAATGATACTTCTATCGCTGTAGCTAACTTTAAAACTAGCGGGTTGATGTCCTGTGTCGCAAATCCAGTGACACTGGTAGTGACGATTCTCTCTGACCAATCAGTGATCTGCAGGGTTTTGAGATCTCATTTAGTATCGGCTCGGCTTGCTTGGAACCTTGACCAAGGTGGTAAAAAAAGGGTACCAGGTACCAGGTACTATCCACAGTGGAAAACTCCCAAAAAGAGAGCAGAGTCGAGTCGAGTTGTACCGTGCAGTGGAAAAGCTCCATATGTTTCTGATTGATTTTCCGTGTACTCCATTCAAAAGGCTGGAAGTAGAAATCCTTCGACTACAAACATGTTTAGTAAGTTCTGTTCTCTGGTTTTTGTGCAGCTGTGTTGTGTTCTGTTGTCACTATCGCTGTGGCGGACCTGTTTTTAGAAAAAGAAAAAGGGTTTTCGCTTTATCGCCCCAATGTCGCGAGGGGGCTGCAAGAACTGTTGCTCTCGTACCCTATCATGAACGCGCACAGGAGATCAACCGTCAGTGAACATTTTCGCAAAATAACACATTTTATTTTAGGTTTTTTCTCACCAAACATTATTACATGCTTTCAAAACAATCATGAGTCTCATGGAATAATTTATTAGACTTCTGAATTATACTTCTTGTGAGGGTGGAAGAGGTGGTCACTATAAACTGCCACTGTATCACTGACATCACGGAGCATAATTGTTTTTCACAATTTCTCCCTTTGTGTTAAGAAAAAGAAAGTTCCATAGGGTTATATAAACACAGGGGTGAGTAAACAATAACTGAATTTTAATTTGTGACTATTAATAAATCCTGTAATAAATGCCTTGTGATAACTTACACACTCACTCACTCACACACACACACACACACACACACACACACACACACACACACACACACACACACACATAGGAAACAGCTTATAATTCATACTAACTTATGTTTTTTGACAATTTAAAAATGCAGAAAGTTTTCTGTAAGGTTAGGGTTAGGGGATAGAATATTTGTACAGTATAAAAACCACTATGTCTATGGAAAGCCCTCATAAAACATGGAAACTCAACGCGTGCGTGCACGTGTGTGTGTGTGTGTGTGTGTGTGTGATATATATATATCTTTTTCAAAACATGTTTATTGCCAAGCCTGTTATATTCCAAATATTTGGGGTTTTTCGATATTTGATTGATATTTTTGATATTTGAGTTGAATGATAATTAAATGATTTAATGATAATGACTGTTTGAACCTTGTATTTAATACTGTATTATCTTTGTAATTTCTGGACAACATATTTTTTGTATTAACACATTTATTTACATAATTTTATCCAGTCTATACAGCATACACATCCAAGTCTTTGTATATGTACAGTACAGGGCATTGATAACAAGCTAACATTGCTACACCAAGGCGAAACAAATTAAGAAAGACTGAATCGACAGAGGTTCATGTTTGCGGCCCTTGCCGGCCTGTACTCACTGGTGTCAAAATGTCAATACTATGCTGTCTCAAAACTGTACTAACTCTGTCGACTCAGATGGCTTACAGTTTCCTTTTTAGTATCTGCATTGTCCAAGGACAACACCTCCTGGCCAGACAGTTTATAATGCTGATAGTTTATTTCTCACTTTGAAATTTGGCTGAGATTGTTCATTGCAACAGGGCTGAGTTAGTAACAACGACATGGTACACTTTACTGTGTTGGTCAGGTGTTAGCAAGCAGAGCCTAGCTAACATAGATAAATCTTTTTCACAGTTATATTAATGGCTGTTTATTGTTGCAAATGAAGACATAGCTACACCTTTTTATAGATTGAGATTAAAGGTGCTGTAAACTGTTTTGCTGATTTGCTTACTCCCACCATTTTTCTAACTTGCTAACCACACACCCTTTATCCAAATTCCTGCCCTCTGACCCGATGTCAGCAAACCTGAACATGCACAATGATAGACAGGCAGAGAGTATTTCTGATCGGCTAGTTTTTTGATTGGCATGTTGGTTTTTGTTGTTTACATACCATGGCTGACACAGAGACAGATTTCTCAAGAGACCCATTTCAGTGATATCTGTCAAGTTTTACTGATTTGTGTGTGCTATTCAAGAAAAAAAAAATGCTTAGAGCACCTTTAATTATCTCATGTAAACTATCTGCTACCTCCAGAAATGTGTGCACTTGAATAATGCATATTGGAGCTTCTTTTATGATTTGTTAGTTATCGATAAAAATAAACAGTACCAGCTTATCCGATACAGAGGTGTAGCCAGGACCGTTTCTGAGCGTATGGGGGCCCTAAGTTAAATCCTACTTGGAGTATTTAGCTTAGGGCCCCTAAGTGACCTTGCTTTGTGGGGCCCCCTGGTGGTTCGGGTGTTCTATGCGGCAGCTTATACCACTTATAGTTAAAAACGGTCCTGCACGTAGCTTTTAATTAACTTGATCTTACAAATACATTTAAAAAAAACGTATTACTGTCAAGAGCAATAGGTTGGACTGAGAGCAGACCTATATAAGAAAACGAAACAGAGGGCTTTCTTGTGGTTAAATATTCTCGATCGGCCGTCTTACTTAACCTTTTCAGATGACATCAGCCCCAAGCCCTATATGATGTTGATACATTAAGTACATCTTTGTCTGCCTTTAATGGCCTTCCTGCCCAGAGGTATTATTACTGTGTGGTAGGCAGCATAGTCAGGTCAATATGTAGCATAGGTTTGCATGTTGTATACTTAGCTGCAGTACTGAAGTACAGTAAACATGTACTTAGACTGAACACATAAGCTCGGTTCCAAACCCTAATGAGTCACTTCACTGTCTACATAGGCAGCTACCTTCAAAGGCAGCACACTAACTAAAATGGAACCATTTTAGTGACTGATTTGAAGCTCTCTTCATGGGCAGCAAGTCTGTGGTCTCTGGTAAGCCAAAGAAACATTGGGTGAAAATTGAAATTCACTTGGAATGGAAGTATTTTAGAATAATTTTTATATATTAACTAATATATAAGTATATTTATAACCAACATATCCATCTGTGTCTTTTATATTGGCAAAAAAATTGTAACTGAGCTCATTGCAATGAAATGCTAACTTAGATTTTAGCCATAACAAGATTTCTTAGAAGGCAGCATAATTTTGCTGCCTACAGTCTGGAACAACTTTCACATTGAAAGCATGCCTATGTTGCCTAAAAATGCTATCCCTAGGTTTTGGAACAGATTTTTAGACTCACTTTGAGTTGATGAAATTTGTCCATATCACTTCTTTATAGAGCTCTAGCTAAATTTGCAGACAGATCTTGTATAAAAGTGATTAGGAAATTATGAGAACGTTTTGGCATACAAGAGAAGGCTAATCTAGAGAGAGATAATCAAAGATGGTTTTAGTCAGCATATCACAGAGGAACATGGTGTCTCATTTTCTACTAAAGTCTTTCCCAGGCCTGTTAACACTCCATCTAGATTTGAGCTTGACGGATACAGGAACAGACTGTGAATGTGTGATAATAAACAGAGGAAGGTGTGTGAGATAATTGGGTTTCATAAGAAAGTTCTTAGAGAAATCCTTGACTTTCGACTGCAGAATTTGCTATTTTGGCAAATCAAAGCACAGTTTGATCAAAGATCATAGATGTTGAGTCCTGCTCTAGACTTCAAAATCTCAATTTAGTCTCTATTTAGTCTCACTGCTGTCTACGAGAAACAATTGAGATTACATTTGTCAAGTTAACAGGTAAAGATTTAAGATTTAAGGAAGACAAGTTGAACTGTAGATCCATCATATCAGTATACGTCCATGATTTTTAAATATAACAAACAATATACTATATTGATCTCTAAAGTAATTTTTGTAATGTCTATTACACCACAAACTGAATGGTCATAATGTTGGGAGAAAGTGCTTTGAGGCGTTTAGCTCTGGCCTGTTGAAATCCATGGTTATAGCCCCCCCTTAGCGGTTTAGGGCTGCTAATGACTAATCAACGTGGTGATTGTGGTATACTAAGCCCATTCCGGTACTGTACGTGGTTACTGATCTGCCACAATAATATATTTAAATCTTTTTCATTTGGGAGCTTTTATCAGAGGTGGGTAGTAACGCGTTACATTTACTCCATTACATTTACTTGAATACGTTTTTTGGAGAAAATTTTCTTTTAGAGTAGGGTTTTTAAGTGTACATTTTTAAATCAGTGCAGAAATATATCAGTGTGCTTTGTCCCGCATGTCATAAGCAGTATTTATGCATTTACGCTGCACCCTCATGAGGGTACTGGAAACTATCACAGCTACTTCAGGCGGATTAACTGTATAAATCCATGTACACATCCAAGTTGAGTGTAAATCACTGCCATTTGCATGATCGACAACTGGAGAGAGAACAGACAGCATTTCTGCTCATGCACAGCGAGGTGCGCAGGGCATACTCGTGTGAGATGTGTGAACGTGAGGCAATCGTGGCGACGAGAGTGGCTGTGTCCGCAATCGTTCACTTATTCACTATTTCATATAGAGTGAATGGCAGTTAGTGCACTATATCTCAGCAGTAAGTGAATTCAGACGAGAGTGTCAGAGCTCTGGTGCTGGTGCAGAAACGTCACATATGAAATGTAAAAATACTTGGGCCTTATTTGCTATTATTATTAAATAATATATTAATACAAGAAATCTTCATTCTGTTTGTCATTTTTTATATATAATGTGTGTTAATATAAAGAGTAAACACATTTGATCAAATAAAGAGTACATTTTAAAATGTATCTGTATGTTTTATGTGTCTATATGTTATTATGTTATTTTAATCCAGTAATGATTTGTCAAACAGTAATTTAATATATTTAGCATGAAATAAAACATTGCAGGAGTGGAGGAAGCAGTAAACTCCTAGCTCGTACATCTTCCCCATGATGAATTGTGGGAAATTAACCATCATCGAGTGTACTTGAAATGTACACTTGAAATTAGAGTGCATTGTGGGTAAGAATGAGTGAACAAAAGTGGGGAACGAGTGGCTCACTCAGAATTCAGACACTCCTACAAAATAGTGAAAAATCGAAATAGTGCACTATATGGTAGATAAGGGGTGGTTTCAGACACAGCGAGTGTTTCGCGATCAGGGTTGTTGCCCTATGTAGGTCGTGTACTCTGCATTTAGAGAGCGGTGGTACTGATGTACAGAACTAACAATCTAAATACTTACAACACTGAAAACTGTAACTACACTGAAATAAGAATCCACACAGGACTTTAAATGCTATGAAATTGCGAAAGAAGGCATTATATTTCAGCATTATATATAATGTCCTTTTGGGACATTTTCACGTTTTCACTGTAATAATTACTAGAAATGTTTCCAAACCTCTCTTCTTATTGACATATTCATACAGATCTGACAAGAGCCCAAGTTCACCCAAAAACTCCCTCATGCCACCCCAGATGTGTATGACTTTCTTTCTTCTGATGAACTTAATGAAGATTTTTAGAAGAATTTCTAAACTTTGTAGTTCCATACAATGCAAGTGAATGTGTGGCAACATTTTAAAGCTAAACAAACAAACACAAGTCAGCATAAAAGTAATCCATGAGACTCTAGTGGTTAAATCAGTATCTTCAGAAGTGATGTGATAGGTGTGGATGAGAAACAGAGAAACAGATCACTTTCACATTCTTCTTGTGTTTTTGGTGATTCACATACTTCTCTGCATATCAGCCCCTGCTGTAAAGCAAAAAATGACAATTATTGATCTGTTTCTCACCCACACTTATCATATCACTTCTGAAGACATGGATTAAACCACTGGAGACTTATGGATTACTTTTATACTGCCTTTATGTTCTTTTTGGTGCATCAAAATTTTGTCCATTCACTGCTAATAAATAGTGACTCAGGCAAACATTCTGTCTAATATCTTATTGTGTTGCATGGAAGAAAGAAAATCATATAGGTTTAGTGAATGATGACAGTATTTCCATTAATAATAATAATAATAATTCTGTTGTACATGTTAAATGTGTTTTATGTAATGGAATATAGGGGACGTCTATTATGTCATTTGTGAAAGTAACGAGTTACTCACTACTTGAGTATTCTTTTAATTGGGTACTTTCTTACTCTTACTCAAGTAATTATTAATGTTAGTACTTTTACTTCTACTTGAGTAATTATGTTTTTGAAGTAACTGTACTTTTACTTGAGTGCAGTTTGTGGCTACTCTACCCACCTCTGGCTTTTATCGATATATTTCTATGTGTGATTACTTTCGAATAATTTGATTAAGGACTGTAATGAGCATTATTAATTTAAGGCAGAGTGTTTTGATTAATTTTTCATTAAGTGTAAATTGCAACAAAAAGCATCTTCTTTGCAATAAGTGCAAAAAGTGTCGGATGCTATTTGCAGCCAGGTGCAAATAGAGGTAGATACTACTTGTAACCCTAATTAAATATTAACATACAGTATAGGGGCATCACTGCTAAGTGTTTATTGTGTTTATTTAGAGCCCCACAGATACCCTATACCTAAACCTAACCCTAACCTTTCCCATAGTGTTACTACAGAATCACTATGGTATTTGTATTAAAATCATAGTAACCACACAATTACTATACACCTTGGTTAATTAATTGCATTAAAACTATGGCTTCTGGGTCAATAACAAATAAGGGTTGGCAAGATGAACAATTCAAAAATCTTTTAAAAGCTTGTTTTAACATGCATAAGGTTTGTTCAAATGTACATTGTGTATTTGTGTTGGTTTCATGTCATTTGAAATACCACCATATTTGCACCATATTTTACAAAACACTGAATGCACCTGAAAATGTCAAGTGGTGTAACCACAAAAGAATGAGAAATATTACACATTTTATCCACCTAGAGTGTATTTAAGTGTACTTGTCAAAATAATGACATCGTTGCAATATTGAGCAGGACATATGCTGAAAGCACCTCTGTTTTCTATATAATCTTTGACAAATTATGTAAAATGTAAAAATAAACATGTTATTACACTGCAATAGATGAGTACATTTTATTCCACATTAATTTTCCTGTATATTCTCATCTTTTTTTTTTTTAAATACTGGTTACGCCAATTGACACAAACCAGTTACACCACCTGATCATATTACTTCCACAGCCAAAGGCCATTGTTTGTTGAAGAAATTGACACTGCAAATCAAGCATGACAGTCAACAAGGTGAAGTAAACTTGGTGTTTTATTTTATTTCAATTAAGGAAAGACATCTGTCAACAACAAATCTGAGTAAAAACATGTTTTGTGTGTGTGTGTGTGTGAGAGATAATGGGGGAGGGGGTGAGAGAGATAGAGAGGGAGAATCATGAGTGATTAGGGCCGTGCGAGTGCTTTGAAAAGTTTCCAGTCCTCCATCGTTAGTTTTGAATGATGTGAGTTCAAAGGTTCTCAGAGATAATGTGCAACACATCAGACTCATAATAGAATAGGAGGTCAGGTTGATGAGGCCATGTGTGAGCATAGAATTGCCCTCTATTATATTGTATTAATTGAGAAATTGCCAAAATTCAATAATTTGTACTGAATTGTTGGAGTTCGAGGTATTTTAAAGCAGCTTTTCATGTTCAACAGGGGGTGCCAAAGTAGTATTTACTTAATGTAATATTTATGTAAATGTTGTGTAATATTGTGTAATATTTACTTTAACTTTAATCAGCATTATAAACTACTGATATTTGTCAAAATTTGCCTCTAAAAGACAGGCTTGTAATAGGAGTCAAATGGTGTAACTGGTTACACCTTTTGACATTTCAATTTAAAATTAAATTTGCACATGGGCACATGGCCTTTGTGTGAATATTTCAAACATATTTTTTCAAGTAAATAGCCTACTCATTTATAAAATAATGATGAATGATCAACGTATTACTGGGGTCATTCCATTTGACATTTGACAAGCGTACCTGACCATACCCTAAACATTACAAATTATCTCAATTATTTTAAAGAGGCTTACTAATCCTTTTATGCAGCAGTTAGGGTCATCAGGGGTCTTACTCTGTGATATAATTTCCTGTCTCACGGTCTTCTTGCACATATCAAAATGGCTCCTTGAATTGAGGTTACACCAACTTGACGCTTCAGGAAATTGACTTGACTGACAGGATCCTCCAAATGAAATGTAATTTTCAGAACAATGCTGTTCCATTACTTTTCTTTACTATTAAATAGTTATAATGTAAGATTATGCCAAACTAGTTGATAGGGTGTTTTATTGAGAATTTTAAGCAAGTTAAATTATTTGGTACATAGTTTTTACAGTTACACCACATTGACATATTTGCCATCATCCCCCAAATATTCTCTAAAAATTTATTAAAACCAGAACTTTTAGTCTAGGTCATTAATAAAAGTAATTTGTACATTTATTTTCACATTTTAACTCTTTTAAATGTAACTAAATCATATGGACAAAAAAAACTTCCATCACGTCATTGACCCTTCTGCCAAAAAACATGGTTTAGTAACAATATTACTATACTATATATGCTATATTACTATATTTAATTTTACACGGCTCAAACCTTTCTCCCAACTCTTGAGCAACTGAGAGGAAATCAACTATTATATTTATTTGTTATTTATTATTATAAGTATTATTAAAGGAAAGATTAAGAGTTGAGACAGGAAACATGTTTGGAAAAAGTGAGACAAATGGAGGAATCGAACCCGGGTGGGCCCGCATGAAAAAGCACATCCACATCCACACACTGCAGTGACACTAGGAGTGCATTTTGTCTTTAATTTCTGTGTCTCCACCAGATTATTGGAATGCAAATAGTCACACTGTGTGGCAGGTACTGTTTACACCTAGTGCAAAGAGTCGTTCCATTGATTTAATTAAAATCTTTATTGGATTGACAGTCTTTATTGAGATAATAAAGAGATCTCATTTGTGATTTTCTTTGCATGAAATGGATATCCCTGATTGTTCTCCCTCAAATATTTTTCTCATATCTCCTAGGCATGAATATAATCAGCCATAATGTCCTTTTATAACTCTTTAGTGCCTCCACTCTTTGAGAAAATACATCTGTGTCTCTACATATTGCATACAAATTCCATTCGAATGTGCAGCAGTCTGATAAATCAAAGAAATTGGAGATATAAAGGTAACAGGGTAGAACAGTTTCCCGTGTTGTCATTTTATTCTGTCCACGCCACTTGGCTTGTCATATGTATAGTGACAGGTGGCTCTCACAATGTTATAGTCGCTGCAATCAATAGAAATGGCCATAAAACACACTACACAAGGCCTGCTGAAGCAAGGAGGGCATCTTCGGTGCAGACCCTTCTCTGGGTGTCAGAGATTGGATTGCTGCTGGAATGGATTTGACAAAGAAGCAAAGGCCAGAGGTGCAAAATAAATGGCATGCAAGGAAGGGAAAGGTTAATTAAATCCAGTGTCTGATATCGAGGCAGGCATCAGGGAGAGCGTCTGACCCTCCAAAGATGTTCAGATAGAACCAGATGGAAACAGAATGGAAAGGTGTTCTTATGTTACTAATGCTCAAAATCAGTTTTTGTGTTCAGAAAATCTGCAAATGTCAGGATTTTTTTATTTGAAAAGGGCACTGTTGAACATTCAAGAAATCAGTATTTCCACCACAGGCCCAAAGTATCAGGGAACATTATATTTATATATATAATGTGTAGAATCATTATATAATTATCATCATTATATTCTAATTATAAAACATGGTAAAATATTAATAGAATATTAACATATATATATATAAGGTGGCCAAAAGTTTAGAATAAACTGGCATTCAACTGATCACAATGTATAGTCAGGACATTAATAACTTGAAAATGTACTATTACAATTGGAAAAAACATTTCAGAACTTATTAAACTACTACAAGGAGTTCTCATCAAAAAACTCAGTTTGTCCAGATACTCAGGTGACAATTCACCCCACGCTTCCTGTAGCACTCACCATAGATGTGGCTGTCTTGTTGGGCACTTATCACGCACCTTACAGGCTAGCTGATCCCACAAAAGTTCAATGGGGTTAAGATCCATAACACTCTTTTCCAATTATCTGTTGTCCATTGTCTGTGTTTCTTTGCACACTCTAACCTTTTCTTTTTTTATATATATATATTTCAAAAGTGACATTTCTTTGCAATTCTTGCCATAAGGCCTGCACCCCTGAGTCTTCTATTTACTGTTGTACATGAAACTGATGATGAGCGGGTAGAATACAATGAAGCTGTCAGCTGAGGTCATGTGAGGTGTCTATTTCTCAGTCTAGAGACTCTGATGTACTTATCCTCTTGTTGAGTTGTACATCTCTTTCTGTCCTTGTTAGAGCCAGTTGTCCTTTGTCTTTGAAGACTGTAGCGTTTTTTGGCAATTTCAAGCATTGTATAGCCTTCATTCCTCAAAGCAATAATTGACTGATGAGTTTCTAGAGAAAGATGTTTCTTTTTTGCCATTTTTGACATAATATTGATCTTAAGACATGGCAGTCTATTGCATACTGTGGCAACTCAAAAACAAACACAAAGACAATGTTAAGCTTCATTTAATGAACCAAATAGCTTTCAGCTGTGTTTGATATAATGGCAAGTGATTTTCTAGTATCAAACTAGAAATTTAGCATGATTACTCAAGGATAAGGTGTTGTAGTGGCTGGAAATGGGGCCTAGATTTTATAAAAAATTACTTTTTTCAAATAGTGATGGTGCTGTTTTTTACATCAGTAATGTCCTGACTATACTTTGTGATCAGTTGAATGTCACTTTGGTGAATTAAAGTACCAATTTCCTTCTGAAACAGCAAAATCTGTACATTATTCCAAACTTTTGGCCGCCAGTGTATACAGGTGAAACTCGAAAAATTAGAATATCGTGCAAAAGTTCATTAATTTCAGTAATTCAACTTAAAAGGTGAAACTAATATATTATATAGACTCATTACAAGCAAAGATATTTCAAGCCTTTATTTGATATAATTTTGATGATTATGGCTTACAGCTTATGAAAACCCCAAATTCAGAATCTCAGAAAATTCGAATATTGTGAAAAGGTTCAGTATTGTAGGCTCAAAGTGTCACACTCTAATCAGCTAATTAATCCAAAACACCTGCAAAGGGTTCCTGAGCCTTTAAATGGTCTCTCAGTCTGGTTCAGTTGAATTCACAATCATGGGGTCATTCACTGCTGACCTGACAGTTGTGCAGAAAACCATCATTGACACCCTCCACAAGGAGGGAAAGCCTCAAAAGGTAATTGCAAAAGAAGTTGGATGTTCTCAAAGTGCTGTATCAAAGCACATTAATAGAAAGTTAAGTGGAAGGGAAAAGTGTGGAAGAAAAAGGTGCACAAGCAGCAGGGATGACCGTAGCCTGGAGAGGATTGTCAGGAAAAGGCCATTCAAATGTGTGGGGGAGCTTCACAAGGAGTGGACTGAGGCTGGAGTTACTGCATCAAGAGCCACCACACACAGACGGGTCCTGGACATGGGCTTCAAATGTCAAACGTCTTACCTGGGCTAAAGAAAAAAAGAACTGGTCTGTTGCTCAGTGGTCCAAAGTCCTCTTTTCTGATGAGAGCAAATTTTACATCTCATTTGGAAACCAAGGTCCCAGAGTCTGGAGGAAGAATGGAGAGGCACACAATCCAAGATGCTTGAAGTCCAGTGTGAAGTTTCCACAGTCTGTGTTGGTTTGGGGAGCCATGTCATCGGCTGGTGTTGGTCCACTGTGCTTTATTAAGTCCAGAGTCAACGCAGGCGTCTACCGGGACATTTTAGAGCACTTCATGCTTCCTTCAGCAGACAAGCTTTATGGAGATGCTGACTTAATTTTCCAGCAGGACTTGGCACCTGCCCACACTGCCAAAAGTACCAAAACCTGGTTCAATGACCATGGTATTACTGTGCTTGATTGGCCAGCAAACTCGCCTGACCTGAACCCCATAGAGAATCTATGGGGCATTGCCAAGAGAAAGATGAGAGACATGAGACCAAACAATGCAGAAGAGCTGAAGGCCGCTATTGAAGCATCTTGGTCTTCCATAACACCTCAGCAGTGCCACAGGCTGATAGCATCCATGCCACGCCGCATTGAGGCAGTAATTAATGCAAAAGGGGCCCAAACCAAGTACTGAGTACATATGCATGATTATACTTTTCAGAGGGCCGACATTTCTGTATTTAAAATCCTTTTTTTTTTTATTGATTTCATGTAATATTCTAATTTTCTGAGATTCTGAATTTGGGGTTTTCATAAGCTGTAAGCCATAATCATCAAAATTATATCAAATAAAGGCTTGAAAGATCTTACTTTGCTTGTAATGAGTCTATATAATATATTCGTTTCACCTTTTAAGTTGAATTACTGAAATTAATGAACTTTTGCACGATATTCTAATTTTTCGAGTTTCACCTGTATACAGTCAGGTCCATAAATATTGGGACATCGACACAATTCTAATCTTTTTGGCTCTATACACCACCACAATGGAATTGAAATGAAACGAACAAGATGTGCTTTAACTGCAGACTTTCAGCTTTAATTTGAGGGTATTTACATCCAAATCAGGTGAACGGTGTAGGAATTACAACAGTTTGTATATGTGCCTCACACTTTTTTAGGGACCAAAAGTAATGGGACAGTTGGCTGCTCAGCTGTTCCATGGCCAGGTGTGTGTTATTCCCTCATTATTCCATTTACAAGTTCCTTTCAAGTGTGTTATTTGCATTTGGAATCTGTTGCTGTCAACTATCAATATGAGATCCAAAGAGCTGTCACTATCAGTGAAGCAAGCCATCATTAGGCTGAAAAATCAAAACAAACCCATCAGCGAGATAGCAAAAACATTAGGTGTGGCCAAATCAACTGTTCGGAACATTCTTAAAAAGAACGAACGCACCGGTGAGCTCAGCAACACCAAAAGACCCGGATGACCATGGAAAACAACTGTGGTGGATGACCGAAGAATTATTTCCCTGGTGAAGAAAACACCCTTCACAACAGTTGGCCAGATCAAGAACACTCTCCAGGAGGTAGGGGTATGTGTGTCAAAGTCAACAATCAAGAGAAGACTTCACCAGAGTGAATACAGAGGGTTCACCACAAGATGTAAACCATTGGTGAGCCTCAAAAACAGGAAGGCCAGATTAGAGTTTGCCAAACAACATCTAAAAAAGCCTTCACAGTTCTGGAACAACATCCTATGGACAGATGAGACAAAGATCAACTTGTACCAGAGTGATGGGAAGAGAAGAGTATGGAGAAGGAAAGGAACTGCTCATGATCCAAAGCATACCACCTCATCAGTGAAGCATGGTGGTGGTAGTGTCATGGCGTGGGCATGTATGGCTGCCAATGGAACTGGTTCTCTTGTATTTATTGATGATGTGACTGCTGACAAAAGCAGTAGGATGAATTCTGAAGTGTTTCGGGCAATATTATCTGCTCATATTCAGCCAAATGCTTCAGAACTCATTGGACGGCGCTTCACAGTACAGATGGACAATGACCCAAAGCATACTGCGAAAGCAACCAAAGAGTTTTTTAAGGGAAAGAAGTGGAATGTTATGCAGTGGCCAAGTCAATCTGACCTGAATCCGATTGAGCATGCATTTCACTTGCTGAAGACAAAACTGAAGGGAAAATGCCCCAAGAACAAGCAGGAACTGAAGACAGTTGCAGTAGAGGCCTGGCAGAGCATCACCAGGGATGAAACCCAGCGTCTGGTGATGTCTATGCATTCCAGACTTCAGGCTGTAATTGACTGCAAAGGATTTGCAACCAAGTATTAAAAAGTGAAAGTTTGATTTATGATTGTTAATCTGTCCCATTACTTTTGGTCCCTTAAAAAGTGGGAGGCACATATACAAACTGTTGTAATTCCTACACCGTTCACCTGATTTGGATGTAAATACCCTCAAATTAAAGCTGAACGTCTGCAGTTGAAGCACATCTTGTTCATTACATTTCAAATCCATTGTGGTGGTGTATATGTCCCAATATGTATGGACCTGACTGTATATACACACAGAGAGAGAGAGAGAGAGAGAGACAGACAGACAGACAGACTGACAGAGTCAAGTCAAGTCAATTTTATTTGTATAGCGCCTTTGGCAATATTTCTTAGGTGGAAGAATGATGTTCTACAAACATTTGTAATTTGATTTTCAAAGGACAGATTGGTATCAAATATAACACCTAAGTTATTCGCTTTATATATTTTAAAATTATATTTTAGTGGCTTATTTTTTGAGTTTTTTGGTCCAATAATTAGAACAGACAGATAGACAGATAGATGATACATTGTGTGTGTGTGTGTGTGTGTGTGTGTGTGTGTGTGTGTGTGTGTGTGTGTGTGTGTGTGTGTGTGTGTGTGCATTCATAGTGATAGATTCATAGATAGATAGTTATATTTATTCTATAGAACCCATTACAATGTAATAATAATAAATGGGGGAAAGCAAATTAAAAACAAACATTAAAAAAAAAAACATTTTAACTTTTAACTTTTTATTTTTAAGATTGTATTGAATTACACACTAATTCAAACTATCCAATAATGTGACCAAGTTCTGTATCTGGTTTGTTATATTTGTAGAAGATCATTTGGACACACTTGGCATACTGCTACCACAGGTTTCATGAGGCAAATTACAGAGATAAAACTAGTTTTTATTAATTATTAAAAATAATGTGATTGCCCATGTACACTTCTTTTAATTACTTCTCCCTTATCTTAAGCACAATCCTGAATGCTGTCTCTTTTCTGCATGGTGTCACTGCCTTTAAACTTTAAACATTCAGGTCAAGAGTCAGATTACATGATACGTTCTACCGCCAGCTGACCTTTAGTGCGCTGATTTGGGTGTGTGCGCGCTGTGCTACATTGCATGTATTTTAAGTATTGCCCAGTATTCTCTTTACAAAAGAATGTGCTATTACTATTTACATTTAAATTTTCCTCTTTTGTTCCTTTTTTTTTGTTGTCGTAAATGCCTTTGCCACTGTTTACTTTTCCATAGAAGCACACTTACGCACACACATGCATTCTTTTCTCTCTGCTATCCCTGCAACGCTAAAAGGTGTGTCGTCATTGTCACCATGGCAACTGTGTCTTGTGCGACGCTTGAACACACAGCTGTCTCTGCCAGGATAAGCAGTGGCGTGTGTGTATGTGTGTGTGTGTGTTTACTTTGTGTACCAGTGTTTTGTTGGTTTGAGTTTGATCCTTTGTGTCTATGTCTTAAATGACTTATGTGTATTGATTAGCAAGTATTTGTGTGTGTGTGTGTGTGTGTGTGTGTGTGTGTGTGTGTGTGTGTGTGTGTGTGTGTGTGTTTGGTTGGGTGTGTCTCATATAGAGTGTCAATTGAGTGGCTTTGGTGCAACTGCGTATTTTTGGCAGATATGTGTATGATCTTTCGTTGTAAGATGTTCTTGAATGACAAACTAGTGAGATATTCTCACAGCTGTCTATGTAAGAATGCTAACTACTAGAAAGAAAGCCTCAATCTTTAATTACTTTTCAATTTATTGATATCTGAATTTCATTTCCAGATATCAAAAATTAGCATTTTTACTAATTGTAGTTCAATAGTTGACATTTGCACTAGTAATCTAAAATGGTATTATTGATATCAAAAATAATGTTTTCGCTAGTAAGTAGTACATTGCTGATTTTCAACATGTAAGAAATGTATTGATATATTTAATTAAAAACTGAAAATTGTGAAATTCTACTTGAGAAAATGTAGTTACAGATTTTATAAATGATATTTTCACTAGTTAAAACTCCTTTTATGATACCAAGAATGGGTATTTCCATGAGAAATAAATACTGATATAAAAAAATTCTAAATTTGCTAGTAGTATTTCCAGTGCTTTTCTCAAGAACAAGCATTTTAACGAGTGAAAATTTTATTATAGATATACACCGATCAGCCACAACATTAAAACCACCTGCCTAATATTGTGTAGGTCCCCTTCATGCTGTCAAAACAGCACCAACCCGCATCTCAGAATAGCATTCTATGATACTATACTTCTCACCACAATTGTACAGAGTGGTTATCTGAGTTATCATAGACTTTGTCAGTTCAAACCAGTCTGGCTATTCTCTGTTGACCTCTCTCATCAACAAGGCATACAGTATATGTCCACAGAGCTGCCGCTCACTTAAAGTTTTTTGTTTTTGGCAGCATTCGGATTACATTCTAGAGACTGTTGTGCGTGAAAATTCTAGAAGATCAGCAGTTACAGAGTTGCTCAAACTAGCCCGTCTGGCACCAACACTCATGCCACTGTCAAAATCACTGAGATCATATTTTTTTGCCCCATTCTAATGGTTGATGTGAACATTAACTGAAGCTCCTGAACTGTATCTGCATGATTTTATGCACTACACTGCTGCCACATGATTGGCTGATTAGATAATCGCATGGATGACTGTTGGTGCCAGATGAGTTGGTTTGAGTATTTCTGTAACTGCTGATCTCCTGGGTTTTTCACACACAACATTCTCTAGAATTTACTCCAAATGGTGCCAAAAACAAATAACATACAGTGAGCAGCAGTTGCCTTGTTGATGAGAGAGCTCAACAGAGAATGGCCAGACTGATTCGAACTGACAATGTCTATGATAACTCAGATAACTGCTCAGTACAACTGTGGTGAGAAGAACAGCATCTTAGAATGCTATTCTGAGATTCGGGTTGGCGATGTTTTGGTGGCACGAAGGGGACCTAGATATTAGGTAGGTGGTTTTAATGCTGTGGCTGATCGGTGTATATATAATTAATATCTTGCACATAATTAAATGTCGAAAGGGTTTACAAAAGTTGTCCATGTGGGCTCCTGGTCAAAAGAGAAATTGTTATGAAATTGAAATGTGTCAATCGTAAAACACTCGACTGTGTGCAAGATGGAACGGCACATGGAAAAACAAAGTGTACCCTAGTGTAACCGGCCCTGCTCGCCCCGCTCCGAACGGGACTCGAACCGGCGTGGGAGGCGGGTGCGCTAACAAGGAGGCTAAAGGCTACAGCCTCTAGCGTCCGTCGCTAGTGCAACTCTTGTGGTCAGGAGAGTGAGGTTTACACACTGCACAGCTATCTACCAGCTGGCTCCCGTTACACTAGCTTTTAGGGTTGGGGATTTCAACTGATCCCTAACCCTAAGTGTAACTTGCCCTGGAACATGTTATGATCATGAATAAAATTATGCAGCTTTTTGAGGAGAGGTTTGCTATTACTGTAAATTTCTAATCAATCTAATAGATTTTCAATTGACGGACTATAAAACAAAACAAAAAATCTAATATATTTTCATTGAAAGAGGCAGCGGAGTCAAATCTTGGGACCAGAATATCATAGAGACTTCGGGGTGGGCTCCTTTGTCTTGGAAACCACCCAGAGCACCCTAGCAACCACATATCAATTTCCTGGCAACCACCCACATTTCTGTAGCATCGCAACTCTGACATTTGCACTAGCAAGCACCCCTCACATTTTCTCTAGAAAATGTAAAAAAAATATTTTTTTAAACCTATTCATTAACCATGAAATTCAATATCAATAAAAGCATACAAATAAGGGCATGTAATATCCCAGCATGCTGTCTATTGGATTGTCTGAGGTGCATGTGCATGTGTTTGTGTATTCCAAGACAGCACTCTGGTAGAATCCCGAAGCTTCCCGACTGCTGCTATTAATAACAGTTTCAGGGGCTGGGCAAGTTTATATATAGACTCTGCCACTGTTTTTTTTCCTGTCATTGCAGACAAATGCATAATGAATGAAAAAATAGGGCTCTGCCAAGGACCAGTTGCTGAGGTCAGCTAGTGTGTGTGTGTGTGTGTGTGTGTGTGTGTGTGTGCGTGAGGGCACAGCTGTTGTGTTTTTATCTGAAGGGCTAAACAGATAAAGCAGATAAAGTGCTATTATCTACAAATAGAAGATGAGGACAATGAAGAGTGTTAATAGCAACTCTTGAAGGACAGTTTTTAGGTTACTTCACCCAAAAATTAAAATTGTCGTAATTTACTCACCTTCATATTGTTCCAAACCTGTAGTATTTTTTTTCTCACATCTCTCTCCTCTCCCCTTTTTCTGTCCATAACAATGACCAGTCTTATTTTGTCTAGTTCCTCGCATTTTTTTAATTATTGCACTAAAACATTTGTGGTAAAGGTCATGTAAGAACTTCTGAAGAAGCGAAGGATTGCCAGATGTTCTGAGTGGTTATTAGCATGTTGCTCTGGAGTTGCTAGGGTGTCCTGTGTTGTTGCGAGGTGAATATAATATGTCTGAAATCAATAGAGCCCATTCCCAAATCTCTAAGATATTCTATGACATTTTTGCAAAATTATATCACATGGTCCATAACACATATCACGGCAGTTCCGAGGTGAAATGTTCACTGTGTGACACTAAAAGCGAGTGTTTTCTCCCAAACAGATGTTAATGCTCTATTGAGTTTTAAATCAACAAAACCGATCTCCCTACCCTAAACCTAACCGATAGTGTAGTAATAATAAGCAAATGTGACATGAAAAACAGATGAGGGTTTTAAGGTTAGTGTTCTGTCAATCTGGCCTTTTTCTTCTGATTTCTGTAAAAGTAAATAAAATAATTGTTGTTTTAGCATCTCCAGTGTTGATTTCACCAGAAAACTTCCACAAAACTTACAATGAGGCATGCAAAAATTATTTAGCAAAAATGAAGGTAATATATGGAAATTTAGCCAGTTTGAAGAAAACTTTTAGAATAGATTGGAACAGGACTGGTAACTGTCATTTCCTCTTATCTGACCTCTGTATATATCAGTACTTCATAAGTTAATGTCATCCTGCATTGAGGATAGAGTAAATATGTTTGGCTCGCTGTCCTGGGAAAAGGGCTCAAGGCACTAGACTTGACCCGAGCTTGAATACCCCTCTGGATTTAGGGTGGTTATTGATGAAATCGATAGGTGGAGATGGGGAGGTGGTGGGATGCCGGAAGCCTCTATGTCAAGTAGAGGTAAGCAGCTAATTCGCTTACTCTGGCAGTGTGATTGGTCGGATTAAAGTAACTTGCTCCTCCCAAAACTTGTTAATGAAAATCCATTTCAGTAGTTTGTAAATTAATGTAATCCTACATTGAGGATAGTGTAAACGTGTTTGTCTCGCTGTCCTGGGCGATGGGCTCGAGACTTGACCCGAGCCCGAATACTCCCCAAAAGAAGCCAGGAATTGGGGCAGCCTCAAGCCAGGGTCTGCTCAGGGGATAGGAAATGGGAAGGTGCAAGATAGGTAGAAATTAATAATGAAATCAGGCTGAAGCAGTGAAGAGACAGTGAGCTCTTACTGGAGCTGTGATGTGCTTTAGTAATCATTACGCCTGAACGCAGGGCTGCCATGGTGCATTTGAACGGGGCGTACTGCGAATGGGAGAGCCCATGGCCTGAACGTGGTGACTCTCGCTGCATTCGAATGGGAGAGCTCGTGCTGCATTAAAATGAAGTGGTTAAAGTTGCTTAAAAATGAGAGCCCTCCCACTCTTTGCGATTTTAACGGGCTGAATCTTCAAGCACGGGAACGCACAGTGTTCAATGGGAGAGCATATGATTCATGTGAGAATGGTTTATGCTGCATTTTACTGAGCTTGCTCAGTGCTGCGAATGGCTGGATCCGCAAGCGTGGGCACATATGGCATTTGACGGTAGAACACTTGATTCTTGAAAAGTGATAAATGCTGCATTTTAAAAGAACTCCTTATGCCAAACGAATGGGCTGAATCCTCAAGCACGGGACTGCACAGCATTTAACAGGAAGAGCCCATGTTTCGTGTGAAAAGTATGCACAAGTACTCGCTCTGCGATACGAGGGGGTTGAGTCATCAATCAAGTCATTCGACGTGAGGGCATAACAAAATAACTAGTTTAATGTATGTTAAACTTAATCAGTTTCTGTCAACCTTAAAGCATTTTTAGCATCGATTTAGCTAGCTATCCATAGCCATACTTCCAAAAAATATCTAACGTTATGTAGGTCCTAGTTTATAGGACTATATCACCGCGCACAGAAATGTTAATTTAACATGTACACAAGCATGTACCACTACAAGTTACCCAATTTAGTTTGTTGGTTTGCTAAAGGTTAAACTTACCTGCCGGTGTCCCAGTCATAGCGCTGCTGCATTCATCAGTAGTTTTGAACGAAGCTCTGTGGCAGGACGCTGAGAGGATGACTGCACCAACTCGGTCTTCTTGCAGTCGAAGACGGAGCAACGTTCTGCTCTTAAGTTTATTCAGTGCACTGTCAAGTGCTTCATCAGATTTGTCGTGTTGCCGGTCTTGGCAGCAATTATCTTGTTGCAAATATTGCATCGCGTACTGTTGGCATTGAGCCTGGTGAAATGTAGCCACACTTTAGATCTTTTCCACATCTTTTACATCTATGGGTGTTGGGGCGCATACACACTACAGTCTCACGTTTGAGCCGCGTCTCTGAGCGTAACCGGCGTAAACTAGTGTTTTTAGAACTCTATACCCAGCCCTACCTGAAACCAAGTACCAGGATAAACACTGTCATCTGATGTTTTTTTAACTTAAGCATATGGTGTGGAGATTTGTAGATTATTTCCAATGTAATGCGAGTAATTCCATTAACTCTGTATTATTGGCATGAAGTGACAATGAAGTGTCCTTGACGAGGACGTATGAATCATTAGGAGTTTGTGCCTGAGGATTGGATTTAATAGATACTATATGGGTGCCGTTTGCAGTAGTGAGGTGAATAAAACGACTTGTTGATATTAATGAACTGTAATAAATTTGACAGAAAACAGAAATATTGTGGGTATGAAGCAAAGTCGAATCATCAGGCATCGATTTCAACCCATTAATTTAAACTTGGGTGAAGTGTAAGATTATGACAGATTGTTGAACGCTTTTAAAGTCATGCAGCAATTAGGTTTTTAGGTTAGAGCTTGTTAAGATTTTGTAATCCAATGATTCAGGCAAAAGTAGAGAAGACTTGTCTGTAAAAATAAAAAATTATGGATTGATTTTAACTGGGTGAAGCGTTTGTCCTGGGCAGGAGGTGAGAAAGTCATGTTACAGTCTAGAGATAAGTAGAAGTTTGTAGAAGTGCTTGCTTCATGGTTATCTGGGCTGCACAGCGAGGTGAGCCCGATTGCTGCGAGGAGTTGAGACGCATTTGTGCAATCATTCATGAACGAGTTGCAGTGCAATCTGCCTATTGCAGAGTTGAATTCGGCTCATGTCTGTTCAGATGGCTGTGAGCTGTAGCATGGTCAGAGCAGGTGCTGCTGTAGCAGCGAGTTCGTGCTAAAATGTCTGGGTTGATTTGAAAAAAGAAAGTTGTAATTATTAGGGTAGCGGTTGTTTGGAAGGAAGTTCGCTTGTGGCATGATTGCCACTGTAATCCGGAAACAATAAATCATGCTCCAAAGGGCAATTAGATGGGATAACGATAGTGATAGTCATGTTGGAAGATGACTTCAAATGGAATCACTTAATGGAGCACACCCTAAATGAGCTGCACGGTAAGGTAATGAGGCTGACAGGAATCACTTGTGCGGAAGAACCAGATTAAAATACTGGGAAGCGTAGGAATGATGATTGAATTAAATAGTCAATTTTTGATTCCCATGCATACAATTAGAGCTGTAATAGAGCTGAAATGGCATAAATCCGGAGCAGCGCCCGTTCACGTAGGCAGGCGCACAAGACGGACCACTCCGTTTGGAAAGTTTAGATAAGAGAACATATGAAAAGTCATAGGGAGCTTTTTTACATGTATACAGCGCCGAACTGGTCAACATGCAGAAGCTGCTTCACACAACGGACCGCTCCGGGTGGAAAGTTTAGATAAGAGGACATATGAAAAGTCATAGGGAGCTGTTTGACATGTATACAGCACCGAAGCAGGCAGTTTGCGGAAGCAGCTTCTCAATATGATCTGCTTCGGCTAATTCAGATTAGTAAGAGAGGAAGAGTAAAAGTAGCGCTTAAAGTGGTAGCGGTCAATGCTGTAAATACAAATGACCTGCTGCGGCAGCTTCTGTCGAACAACAAGATGATTTAGATGGAAGAGCTGTTCTGATGAGGGCGAGTGCTTTGCAGCGAAGTAGCATCTGACCGATCGAGAAACGAGACTCTTGTACGGGTCTTTTCGTGAGCAATGGGCAGGACCAAATGCCAGAAGGCTCGATGCCATGTAGAGGTAAGCACCTGATTATATATGCTTACTCTGGCAGTGTGATTGGATGGATTAAATTAACTTGATCCTCCCAAACCTTGCTAATGAAACTACATTTGTAAGTAGCAAACAGCCGAGCAAGGTGATGATATTGATGATAAGAGAGACAGAGACTTTGACACTTTTCCTGCCTCCTACCAAGCTTGAAGTAGGTTGCCTTGACAATGCTGCAGCAGTGGTTGAATGTCAGTGGTCAAGGTCAAAGGAGTTCTCACTAAATAGACAAAGAAACATCTACACTGAGCAGGATATGCATGTTTAGATTTACTTATGATGAGTTACTATTACCCTTTCTCCTATAAACACTGCATTTCTCAATATGTTCTTTAACACACTTATTATAATGTCATTGCTTAGAGGTTGCTCTTTCATAGCCCAGGAGACTTAGCTATAATTAATTTAAAGGTGAAGTGTGTAATGTCAGCTGTAATAGTATCGCAAACAGAATAATAAAAAAGGGTTTCAAACAGGTTTCCAGAATATTCCGCTTGTTGCAATTGGTCGGACAAATTGTCCAACCCCAGACTGTTTTTATTGGTTGAGCCAATGTTGCTGGTTGCTCTTCTCAAACAGATGCATGTTTTGATAGTCCCAAAGAGCCACAGTCTTTACACTTTTCTGAGGAATAAACCTAAAAATTACTCACCTATAGTTGACTCTGCATATTAAGCTGGGATAGGAGAAAGCTTTTTAAGATTATCTCAGCTCTGTAGGTCCTCACCATGCAAGCGAATAGTGTCCAGAATTTTGAAGCTCCAAAAAGCATATAGAGGCATCATAAAGTATTTCATACTACTCCACTGGTTAAATGCATATATTCAGAAGAGATATGATAGGTGTGGGTATACATGTAAGTCCTTTTTTAATATAAATTCTCCTCCCTGACCATTATGTGGCAATATGCACAAAGTAAACTCAAAATGTGAATCACCAAATAGAAAACAAAAATAATGTGAAAGTGAAAGTGGAGATTTATAGTAAAAAGAACTTAAATAATTATCTGTTTCTCACCCACACCTATCATATCGCTTCTGGAGATATGGATTCATGTGTTTTTAGGACCTTCAAAGTTCTAGCCACCATTTGCTTGAATTGCATGGACCAACAAAGCTGATATTTGTATTTATTTTTTTAATCTTTGTTTGTTTAGTAAAAGAAAGAAAGTCATACACATCTAGGATGGCATGAGAGTAAATTATGAGATTTTTTATTTTTTTGGGTGAGCTATCCCTTTAAATCAAACTTGTCTCTGAAACTGAAAATCCAAAACTGATGTTTCCACTAAAATTTCTTTGGAGAAATAAAAAATCGAATCAAGTATATAATCAAATGTCAATTATTGACATACTGTTAGAGTCTAGAGCTATAAAGTTATTTAAAAATAATTAAATATAAATTAAGAGAATAAAAATGTATATCAGTTATATAAAGTTCTAAATGTAAATGGTCTAGTTAATTTGCTTATGGACACATTTATTAAGAAATGTTTGAGTTTACATTCAGGTCTCTGGTTTGATAGCAGAATTTGATATCTTGTCAGATCTGAAAACAGTTTGAGACCAGGTGGAGATCTCTTCTGAAACTCTAGACTAGATGACACACATGTGAAATTACTAGGCTCTGGTAAAATATCTGAGAAACTGAAGACTTAAGTAAAAATCTGTGATATAAAGGGGATTTCATTTGTGATTTTTTCTTTCCTACAGGAATGCCATGCAATTGAATTTATGCCCTTAATGGCATATCCCCTGTGCACAGCCATTTTTGGAGTGTGTGTTGAGCTGTGGGCGTGTATCTGTGTGTGTTTACATGTTTATATGAGTTGTGTGTATCTTATGGGAGCATAATTTGTATGTGCTTGTAAGACCACCTCACTGGATGTGATAATGAGCCACTCACCTGAGATAACATGGTAATGCTGGGATTTCACCCTGTGCATCCTTCTCCCTAGCCATGCAGGGAGTTGACCTTATTATGCCTTCCTCAGCTTGAGTGTGAGACATTAAACGCACATTATTGGCAGATTATCACTTGGTCAATGAATCAATTGATTGTGCACTGAGAATTTGTGCTAAAACAGCTTACAAATGCAGTCCCCATTAAACGTCTGAGCAGCTACATGGAGCATTCTTCCGATGTCCATTGTCACTCGAGTGGTCCTTTTATAGCTGCCCTTTTCACTTTTCACATTCAGAATACTTTGCAACGCACACACTTTACACACATGTTCGGCATAAAAGACCAAGTAAATGACCTAGAAATGAGTCTTTCTTACCTCCAGGGTAACTCTCTTCACTCAAATCAGTGCTGTAATAAAACCCAGAGGAACCGATTTTGTTGCTCAGAGGTTGGTCTGTCATAGCTCATAAGACTTAATGGAGTTCTCAGTAGTTTCTTTTAAGCATCAACTATGTATCGGATGTTTCTTCTAAAATCCATTGAGAGAAATGACAAAAGTCACAAGACACATTTTTGATAAAGTGTGGAGCTATAAAAAATGGCTGTGGACAGCAAAGTTCAGATAATTTGGCTTTGGAAGTATTAGATAAGACATGTTTGAGTTCATTTTAAATTATCTTACTTTTGATTGCAGATTCTTGTATCTTGATAAATCTGAGCACAATGTGTTGAGCTCTCTTCTTAAATTCTAGTAGAAATACATATGAGATTATGGGGGATTTATACAGGAGAAAATTCTGAGAAGCAGGAAACTTCAGTGTCCATTTGCTATACTTTTAATCACATTACTGTCAACGAGAAACAACTGAGATATTAAAAAGAACTTTGTTTCCTATGGAAATTCTCTAATTGACAGAGACTACAAAAAAAAAAACATTACAAACAGCCAGTCATTTTAGTCTTTTAATCAGACAGTGGTGAATAAAATGGGAGGGAGTTGGGAGCTCCGGTGTGACTAAGTAGAGATTGTGGATGTTGATATCATTTTGGAAATAATGCTGCTTAAGATTTGGCAAGCTAATAAATAAAAGGCTAAACTTAGCTGTTTTATAGGTTATATGCTGTATATAATCGTATTAAAGTTTCTAACGTGACTGGAGGTTATAATCTCTTCTTAGGTACATCATTAAACATATGCAGACGCCTGCAAGTGCAATGAGTCACAAATAATTTTCTATAGCTTTAATACAAATGCAAATCATTTGATAATACCGACAGAGAGAGAGATTAGCAGGCTAAAATAGATGATGAAGAGGTTCACAGTTCTGTTATGCCATGGGATGACATAATTCATAACAAAATGTAATTTGATAATACTTTTACACCAGTCAAATTTAAATTTTTCTATATATATATAAAAAAAAAAAACATTTTATAGTTAAAAGGTTAACCTCTTGCTGACCCAAACTGGTTTTTAGGGAACCTCAGATAAGCATATCCACAGTCAACCCAAAGTCCGTTCACTGAAAATCTAATGTACATTGCACAGAAAATGGCCAGTTTCATTCTGATTGGGTGGCTTTATAAATCAAACCTTTGAAAGATTTTCAGATCTAAAGATTTCAAAGTAGCAAGTTAACTAGATATCCATGAGCAGAATTGTATATTCTTTAGATAAAAGTTCCATAAGAAGCTCTTTTTGTCTTTAACAGCTGAATTTGAACAGATTATTTTTATTGTGAGACCACAAAAGTCAGTGATATGTTGTATAAACATGCTTCTGAATTTCTGAAATAATATCCTGATACAGTACGATTATTATATAGTAATATCCTTTCCTTATAATATATTTACATAAGATTTATAAGGACTTTAAGGTTCATAAATAAGAGCTGAGTTTTACAGTGAATGACTATTTAATCCTATATTTTTTACCAATATGGTAAAAAGTTTTTTTTTAAGATATAGTTCACCCAAACCATAATTTCTTTACACTTGTTCCTCAACCTGTATGACTTGGACACAAAAGGAGATGTTATGCAGAATATTAGGAACTAATAGGCTCAGTCACCATTTATTTTCATTGTATGAAAAAAATATATATATATAAATAAAAGTGAATGGTGACTGATTGCGAACGTTCTGCCTTGCATTTCTTCTTGTGTTAACTATCCCTTGAATAAGAGTTTATTTCTTAAATATTTTTGTCTTACAGATCTTGGCCATCATCTCTATCCTATTCATTGTACTCTCCACAATCGCTTTGTCCCTTAACACCCTCCCGGAACTGCAAGACACAGACGAGTTTGGTCAGACTACAGATAATCCCCAACTGGCTCATGTGGAGGCTGTGTGCATTGCTTGGTTCACCATGGAGTACCTTCTTCGCTTCCTTTCATCACCAAACAAATGGAAATTCTTCAAAGGTCCCCTGAATGTCATTGACCTGCTGGCTATCCTACCATATTACGTAACCATATTCTTGACAGAGTCCAACAAAAGCGTCTTGCAGTTTCAAAATGTACGGCGGGTGGTACAAATCTTTCGAATCATGCGAATTTTGCGCATCCTGAAACTGGCACGTCACTCCACTGGGTTGCAGTCACTGGGCTTCACGCTGCGACGGAGTTACAATGAGCTGGGCCTGCTAATCCTCTTCTTAGCCATGGGTATCATGATCTTTTCCAGCCTAGTTTTCTTTGCCGAGAAGGACGAGGATGATACCAAGTTCAAGAGCATTCCTGCCTCCTTCTGGTGGGCAACTATTACCATGACCACAGTGGGATATGGGGACATTTACCCTAAGACACTTCTGGGAAAGATTGTTGGTGGTCTCTGCTGCATAGCAGGAGTGTTAGTCATTGCCCTACCCATTCCCATCATCGTCAACAACTTCTCTGAATTCTACAAGGAACAGAAAAGACAAGAGAAGGCTATCAAGAGACGTGAGGCTCTTGAGCGAGCCAAACGCAATGGCAGTATAGTATCCATGAATGTTAGAGAAGCATTTTCACGTGGTGCAGAGCTTTTGGATGTGGTGGTCATGGATAAGGGTGAAAGAACCCAGGACAACCATCTGTCACCCAGTCGGTGGAAGTGGTCATCTAAACGGGCAGCATCTGAGACCAGTTCAAATCGTTCCTTCAACCCAGACCAAGGTTCCCCGAGCAAGGTGATGGCCTCTAGTCCACAGAGGCTTAATCCACAGAAACTGGAAGAAATGTACAACCAGATGGCTAAGACTCAGTCACAGCCCAACCTGAACACCAAAGACAGAAACTCATCCCGGGCAGGAAATAGAAGGGATGAGATTGAGCTAGGAGCCTTGCAAGGTCAAGGTGGTGACCCACTGAATGGCGGTCGCGAAGGGGTGGTGGACATGAAAAGTCTGTCCAGCATTGACAGTTATATCAGCTGTGCAACAGACTTTCAAGAGAACCCACGATTTCCCTACAGTCCGGCAGGGGGCTTGTCCCTCCCAGAAAGCTCTCGATTCTCCCACAGCCCTGGTTCGGGCCTCTCCGGTCGGGTCAGTGCAAACCCAAGCCTGCAGACCACCTTGGAGCATGAGACAATGCTTACACCACCTTGTTCTGGTGCTAAACCTCTTAACACAGATGGTTCACGACAACCAGGTCTGCTTGGAAGCTCTCAGAAAGTGCATTCGGTTAGGGTGAATCATCGCAATTTTGGGGAGACCAGCCTATCGGGCGGTCCTCTATCCAACAGCTCTCTTCTCTCTGACCTCTCCATACTAAGTCCAGAGGTGTCAGTCTACACAACAGCCAGCAGCAGGACTCCACCTAAGACACCCGAAAGGAAGGCACTCACCCCTGAGGTCTTCACCTTCCACGATGCATCTATCAACAAGTACATCGATGCCGACACGGACGACGAGGAGCACTTGCGTGAGGGTGGCCCATCAGATCGTCTGCTGGGTGGCCTGAGCTCCAAGCCTCATCTTGGTGGTTATCAGGGGGGCACCAACCACTTAGAAGCTGCCCAGAAGCTGCTAGGTCAGAACTGCCTATTCCCATTGGGAAGTAGCCCAAGAGATGGTCACGAGAACCATGTGGCTTCAGAGAAGTTGAGGAGGCCCAAAGGGGACAGGGGACATTCCAACACTTTTGATAAGGGCCTCTGAGGCCTTTGGGTCATAAGTTGGACTTTGAAAGGAGTCCAAGAAAGGGAACGAAGGCCAAGAACATTGGAGAAAGGGGAGACTAATGTAAATTGGAGAATAATTTTACAGGTGGCCTACCCTGGTGACTTTATGCAAGAGAGTCACTTTATCACTGGAAAACAGCAGTAGTGTTACATCATTAAGGATCAGGAGCTCGAAGATTGCACTGCCTGCACCTCTTGCCCTTTTTTCTTTTCTGTAAACAAGCCTGCATTGGTGTGTCGCAGGGTTAAGATAAAGCCAGAACAAATCTGGATTATGGTTGTTTGCGACAAGAAAATGATTTATTCTAAAGCTTAACTAGCTTGAGGCTGAAAATTTACTATTAAAGCGCAGGTATGTATGGTAAAACAAGTGGACAGTCTGTCACTGCCCACATTAGCTACCCACTGTCCAGAGCTCACCTTAAAGATTAGCATTAGAGACAAAGTACATGTTAAACCCTGTTTTACTAGTGCACCCCTCCCCTGTCCCCTGATAAACTGGCCTTACTTAACTGCAGTCATGGGTCTGCATACAGTATGAGTGTTTGTGTGCAAGCGTATATGATTATAGGGAGGGCTTATGGTATGATAATGTGCACGTATACGCTAACTATGACATTCCTGCACACATACTCACTCTCCAGAATATATTCACATACGGTTTGATTCTAATCTGATTGATTTATTTTTATATTTAGAAGATTATCTCTAGAAATGCATTTCATATTTCTTGCCATATTTACTGATATAAGAATAAACTGTTAATTGTTTCATTGGAAGAGACCAATATCTGTTCAGATGTTACACGCTTCATGTTCATTTACTTACATGTCATCCCTTATTTATTTGTGTATTTTTCTGGTATGGCCAAATTTTGTAAAAAAAAAGGTAATTTGTGTGTGTGTTTTAAGAAAGTAATGGATGAAGATACACCTCATGTTCAATGTTGTCATGCAAAACGCCCATGCTTATGATTGTATATTACAAAATTCCAAATACTTTGCCCTGTTGTTGACAGATATTTGTATTAAGCTGGAATAAATCTGACCCGGAAAGAATCTATTGAAAATCTTCAGGTCAATTCAATACTTAAGTTAAATTTTAAAATGTCATAGCAGTAGATGCTGTCTCAGACACAAACATTTTTGAAAATAAGAATAAATATATATTTCTAAGGTATTTTCTAGATTATTATATGAAGTGAGATAGATGGTCTAATAAATTTGCATTGCCAGTGAAAATGTTTATTTTGAAATATTTGATTTCGCGTAACGTTTAAAGGGAACTTTTGACTCCTCAGTTGGTATTCAGGCCAAAAGTAAACTACTTGACCAAGTTGATGACCATTTTGTCCAGTTCTACTTTTGAATGATGGATGATTTCAGACATACAGTATCACTTTTAATAAAGAAATATGTAATGCAAAATTGAATGCACGGCCATGTATTTCCCCCTAAATTTTACATACAAACTTAATGTGCATAAAAGATAAGATCCTTATCGGCAACACCCTTGTCCTCACTATTCTAGAACCACACGTACACAGTCCAGCATATATTTGCAGGTATGTAGACGCTGTCCTGAAGATGACTATATCCAGTTTCCATGGTGACCACAAGCCCTCCCTAGCAGCGCTCATATCCAATTTGAAAACCAGGATAGCGAGGGCTAAATTAGATAAAAAACATTCACTCAATTGCATGCTTGTGAACAAATACCATCACTGAAATAGTCACATTGTTAGAACGTACTTTTCTCTCAGAATATGTACGTGTGTGCCTATGTGCTATCTTAGAAGTGAAAAGATGATCAAGGAAACTCAGCCTCTTGTGAGACTTGGGAGTGTTTATGCTTCCATCCCTGTCTCAACGATTTAGCTGTGTTGAACTGAGGTGTGAATGGAATACCAATTTCTGTGAGAGTGTGGGAGAAGTGTGTATGGTAGGCAGATGGAAAAAAATAGAAGAGAGATACAAAATAATTGATGATTGCCATGATGTCTATTGCTTACTGTAATAGAGCAAGATGAAACTGCTTTTAGAGAGCTAAGGTTTTTTGCTCCGCTTGCGGTCTTTTATGTGTGTAATACAATGTCCATGATCTTTTGGTTGTGTGATCCACATTCAGTGCCCTATTTATTGCATAGATCCATATGGAGAGAACATTATCACTGTAATGTTACTTTACTAAAGCCATTCAAAATGCTCTCTTGACTGTATTTGGCTGTGCCCTGTTTGTATGCCCTGAGGTCAATGGTTTTTGTTATGATTCATGGGTGAATCTCATGCTCAAAAATAAGAAAATATATTTTGCATAAGGAAAATAAAGCCTATATTAGGACCATTGAGAGTTTTTGTATTATGCCATTATATGACAGTTAAACATATTTCCCCTTGAATTCTCAAATTACCTGTATGTTTTACTCATTATTCTCACTAATTATTCACCTTATAATCTTTTTGCTGCAATACAATCATGAAATTGTATTTTTAATCTGCATAATTTAAAGTCAGTACCATGAGAAATAAAAATGTTACAATTTATATTACACATATATATGTACAATCATGCAACGGTCCAAAATCACTGATATACATTTTTTCCCCATTCTGATGGTTGATGTGAACATTAACTGAAGCTCCTGACCCGTATATGCATGATTTTTCTGCACTGCACTGCTGCCACACGATTGGCTGTTTATATAATCGCATGGATGATTGTTGGTGCAAGACAGGCTGGTTTGGGTATTTCAGGACAAAAGGCTTCTCACCACAAATGTTGGTGCAATTTTGGCAGCATGAGGGGGATCTACACAATATTAGGTTTTAATGTTATGGCTGATCTGTATATACATATATATATATATATATATATATATATATATATATATATATATATATATATATATACACACATATACATACAGATCAGCCATAACATTATATATATAAATCAGTACTGTGCAAAGGTTTTAGGCACTTGTGTTGCATTGTGAGGATGTCTTCAAAAATAATGCCATAAAAAAGGTATATTTCCTATTGACACACTAAAGCTGAAGATACACACTCACCTAAAGGATTATTAGGAACACCATACTAATACTGTGTTTGACCCCCTTTCACCTTCAGAACTGCCTTAATTCTACGTGGCATTGATTCAACAAGGTGCTGAAAGCATTCTTTAGAAATGTTGGCCCATATTGATAGGATAGCATCTTGCAGTTGATGGAAATTTGTGGGATGCACATCCAGGGCACGAAGCTCCCGTTCCACCACATCCCAAAGATGCTCTATTGGGTTGAGATCTGGTGACTGTGGGGGCCATTTTAGTACAGTGAACTCATTGTCATGTTCAAGAAACCAATTTGAAATGATTCGAGCTTTGTGACATGGTGCATTATCCTGCTGGAAGTAGCCATCAGAGGATGGGTACATGGTGGCCATAAAGGGATGGACATGGTCAGAAACAATGATCAGGTAGGCTGTGGCATTTAAACGATGCCCAATTGGCACTAAGGGGCCTAAAGTGTGCCAAGAAAACATCCCCCACACCATTACACCACCACCACCAGCCTGCACAGTGGTAACAAGGCATGATGGATCCATGTTCTCATTCTGTTTACGCCAAATTCTGACTCTACCATCTGAATGTCTCAACAGAAATCGAGACTCATCAGACCAGGCAACATTTTTCCAGTCTTCAACTGTCCAATTTTGGTGAGCTCTTGCAAATTGTAGCCTCTTTTTCCTATTTGTAGTGGAGATGTGTGGTACCCGGTAGGGTCTTCTGCTGTTGTAGCCCATCCGCCTCAAGGTTGTGCGTGTTGTGGCTTCACAAATGCTTTGCTGCATACCTCGGTTGTAACGAGTGGTTATTTTAGGCAAAGTTGCTCTTCTATCAGCTTGAATCAGTCGGCCCATTCTCCTCTGACCTCTAGCATCAACAAGGCATTTTCGCCCACAGGACTGCTGCATACTGGATGTTTTTCCCTTTTCACACCATTCTTTGTAAACCCTAGAAATGGTTGTGCGTGAAAATCCCAGTAACTGAGCAGATTGTGAAATACTCAGACCGGCCCGTCTGGCACCAACAACCATGCCACGCTCAAAATTGCTTAAATCACCTTTCTTTCCCATTCTGACATTCAGTTTGGAGTTCAGGAGATTGTCTTGACCAGGACCACACCCCTAAATGCATTGAAGCAACTGCCATGTGATTGGTTGATTAGGTAATTGCATTAATGAGAAATTGAACAGGTGTTCCTAATAATCCTTTAGGTGAGTGTATATAACCATCTTAAGACAAATGTTTTTGTGAAACATCTTATATGCCTAAGACTTTTGCACAGTACTGTATATATATAGATCCAAAGTGACATACAGAGAATGCACTAGGTTTAAATGTTTTAACAGTACACATATTCCCTGGGAATCAGACCCATGACCTTGATGTTGCTGGAACCATTCTCTAATATTTGAGTCAAAGGAAATGGCCAAGAATGTATTTAATCGTCATGTAAATAATGATCAGCATAAATCTTAGTGGTACTCAAAATAGGCTTCATTTTCTTAATGCAAAATATAATTTAGAATGTATTAATTTATTTTTTGGTTTTGTTTGTGATATGACTCTTGGCTGGTTTACGAGAGATTCACCATCATATATTTCATGTTAATTGCCCAATCAGACATGTCAGAATGTTGTGTTATAACTGATACAGTATATGTTCTGCAGACATTCTATATATTGCCCTATGAGGAACACGCATAGTGCAGTGAGCTTAGAGCATTTACAAAGTTTAGAATAAAATATACTGTATATAGGTGATTATTTGGGGGATAATTTTTTAGACACCAATCAACAAACAGTGATGACAATCAATAATTTGAGTGCAATGTCAGGGTCTTATTAGATGGTCTAATGGCATTAAAGGTGTTTTGTCTAAAATGCACACCCACATGTTAGACTATAATCCATAATGTTACATTAATAAAATCCTTCAAAGTAAGAGGTATTTAAATTTGCTCAAAAACACGCTAGACTGTGATGAACGGATGATGCTTCCAGCATCAAACTGGACACTTTTTGAAAATGAAATGATTATTTGATGTTATTTTCGGTTCACAGTCACATGTATTAGATAACTGGAGCTATGAATTTTAATTGAGTTTATTATTTATGAGGGGATTTGTGATGATAAAGGGTTTGTATGCATTTCATTTAAACCAGAAAGCACAAATGTCTTCTTTCTTTTATTAAATTTTTGTTGTATAAAAATTGTACTATAACAGTGGTAACTAGAGGTATACAATTTTACCTTGTATTTCATGAAAATAAATTAATGTTAACATCCATAGAGTTTCCAGGGAACTTATAAAACAGAGAGCACTGTTTACAATCCCTCCCTTGCCCCCTTAATCTTCTACAATGTTGTTTGTAGGTCTAAAGGCTGTTTGTTTTGTAATCTTTCTACCTGTTGACTTTCTATGCTGTTGTTTCTGTACGTGAATTTTGTTGTTTAATGCATGTCGTACCTCTGAAGCTGTAACTTGTTCTGTATGTGACAAAAAGCCAATTCCTTCTTGTCTTGTATAGGAAAAAGAGCCAAAATGTGTCAAAATGTCCTGAAATCTTTTGCAGTATAAAGAAGAGATATCCCCCTACCCCCTTGGTTGGCTGGAAATCAAATAAATGATACAGATGATTAATTTTACCTTGAATTGATTATTCCAGTGTTGTCTACATTAACTGTTCAAAGAAGATTTTCTTTACTTGTTTACCCCAAAAAAACCTTCTGTCATCACTCATTCACACTAGTGTCATTCAAAACCTGTACGACTTTTTCTCTTCTATGAAACACAAATGAGATGTTTCGGAAAACAACATTTTCAAAACCCTTTTTCAAATTTGATTTGAAAATCATATGGGCCTGGAATGAGGAGACTGCGTAAATGATGACAGAATTGTTATTTTGGGGCTAAAAGGATGACCATTAGCAATAGTGAGAAGTCATTTATGAATAAATGTGAATTAGTATGGAATATTTTCTTGATTGACAACTATATTGAATATTGACAACATTTATAGCATTTCATACTGTATTATTTGGCATACAAGCCTGAAGCAGGTAGGGGGCGTTACCACGTATTGCTCTACCTACTCATTCTACCATCATTCCATCAGTGATCAAGTATGAAATTGCATGACCCGGTTAAGACTAATTAATGTTTGTGAGCTAGATGAAGATAAAACTGTGTAGAGTAGGACAAGAACAGGAATCTCGGCGAAGAACCCGTCTCCACACCCCTCAGCACTGAGAATTCCCCACAGCCTGCCACTGCAGAGATAACCTCCTAAGAGTGAGAGAGTGAGAGAGTGAGAATGTGATGATAAGACTGAAAGACTGATGGAGAGAGATATGAGACAGACAGAGTGGTGGGTACATCTGGCTGTTGACCTTGAAAATAGCCATATAGAAGTGTTTCAATTTATGCTCATGATAATTGCGTTTTAAAACAGCATGTTTCAGCTAATATTAAAAATACTGTTAGTGTGTCTCCATTCTATTAAAAATAACTTATAAAAACTGACGATGTACAAACACCCCAATCTCATTAGGCTTTTAAATTTAACCTAGATTAACAAGCCATCTCTCATTTTATTAAAAAAACATCACAAGGCTCTGGAGTGTTTTAAATGAGTGCACAGGCCTGTTAGAAGAGCCTTAAACCAGTACAAGTGGTTTTATAAACAAGCTTTTGCATATTTAGAGATGTCTCATGGTTCTCTCTAGTGGCAGAAGAAGCACATTGCAGGAAGATCTGCATCACTTGTGAAACCTGGCCTAGCTCAATTTAGGAAATGTTACCTTGTCTCTCGTCCTCTGTCTGAAATGCTTGGTTTCTGTGCTTTCTCCTTTAATATATTACTTTGTTATGTTTGGCTAACATCTTTGTAGATAAAGTCAAATAATCCATTAGTGTTTTAATAAACAGTTGTTCTTGATGACCAGTTTAAGAGCTCCAATAAATATTTCACATAATTAATTTTATATGTTGATCTGTATATCTAGCACTGTCAGTACTAGGATTTTGTTAGTCAGTGGAAAAGTACACGGATAACTAAACTTTAGCCAGAATGACTAATTGGACTCATGGTAAAGTTTTTGCATTTATTTCAAGGAGTTCTGGGTTCTAATTCACCCTAATAAAACTTTTATTAAACTGTTAAGGCAAAAAATGGAAGTACATGCCCCACCATCTCACTCGTAAATTACACCTATTGAAATTACATTTATTACTCACCAGCATTACTGTTGTGTCCAATATAGTTGGCTCTGCTCCATTTTTACAAAGCCTGAATCTTGTTACTCAAAAGAATCCACAGAGAAATGTGCTGAACAAAAATATAGTCATTGATACCTTTAGGAATTTTGTTTAAATAAATGTAAGCCACTTATTGCAAATGTTGGAATCCTAGAGAAGGCTAAGGATGCAATTTTTCCCAAGGCCGTAACCTTGTCTCGGGGACCAAACCATTTTGGGGTGGGGTGGTCACAGGTTTTGAGGTCACAAATATAATTGTCCTCTTTGGTCCTTGTAAATAGTAAAGGCCCTGAATGCAATACTTTTCTGAATAAAGGCCTTAAATGCAATAAAAAGATACAAGTTTTAAAAGATACATGTTTTTATTTACTTTCACACAGTACAAGACTACCACTGAGTCTGTACAAAATTCAGAATAATTGAGAAACATCATAAATTGATTTTAAATTATTACCCAATAATATTTGAATTATATGACAACATATGACACTGTCCTTGCCACAACTTAAAAACGCAATGGAAGCCACAAGTCACATTTTCTAGTTCTAATCTTAGGGTGATAATGCTCTACTTTGTGTTTTATTGTGTACAATCTGGCCAAATCTGATTATTGAAGGGGAACTGTCCCCCTAAATGTACACTGCATGCCCAATTATTAGGCAAGTGAGTATTTTGATCTTATCATTATTTCCATGCACATTTTCCAACTCCAAACTATATAAACTTGAATGCTTATTGGATTCAATCATTTTCAGGTGATATATATATATATATGTGTGTGTGTGTGTAATGAGGGATGGTGTGCAATTATGCACACCTTATATGCATAATTATTAGGCAGCTTCGTTACCTCAGGTAAAATGGGCCAACAAAGAGATTTAACTGACAATGAAAAGACAAATATTGTAAAATGCCTTTCAGACGGATGTAACACTCTTGATTTTGCTAAATTATTTAGGCATGACCACCGGACAATCAAACATTTTGTTGTTAATAGTCAACTGGGGCGCAAAAAACGCATGGATAAGAAAAGGTGCAAATTAACTGCAAAAGACTTTAATTTGCTACCAGGAAACCATTATCCTCCAGTGCCACCATATTCCAGAATGGTAACCAACCAACTGGAGTGTCCAGAAGTACAAGGTGTCAAGTGCTCAGAGACATGGCCGAGGTCAAGAAGGCTGAAACATGACCACCACTGAATATATTCACAAGTTAAAGCATCAAGATTGGGCAAAGAAATACATTAAGGTTTTATGGACAGATGAAATGAGAGTGAATCTTGATGGACCAGATGGATCACTAATGGACACAGGGCACCACTTCGAGTTAGGTGCCAGCAACGTGGAGGAGGGGTACTGGAATGGGCTGCTATCATTAAGGATGAGGTAGTTGGACCTTTTCAAGTTGAAGATTAACTGAAACTCAACTCTCAAACCTACTGCCAGTTTCAAGGAAGTACTTTATTCAAGCAGTGGTACAGGAAGAAGTCCTCAGCATTCAAAAAGGCCATGATTTGTATGCAGTACAATGCTCCATCACATGCATCCAAGAACTCCACTGCTTTGCTAGCCAGCAAGGGCCTAAAAGGTGCCCAAACAATGATTTGCCCCCCTTCCTCACCTGACTGAGAACTTGTGGGCCCTTCTCAAACGTGAGATTTACAGTGAGGGAAGACAATGCACCTCTTTGAACAGCATTTGGGAGGCTGTGGTTGCTGCTTCAGCGAAAGATGATCATGAACATATTAAGAAACTGACAGACTCTGTGGATGGAAGGCTCATGGCAGTTATTGAAAAGAAGGGTGGCTATATTAGTCACTGAATATTTTTGAACGGCCAAACATTTTATTTAATTGTTATTTTGTGATACTTATTTGTTGCACATACTCAAAGAAATTTGAATAAACAATTGAGTTGGGAGAAATTATTTTTGTAATTTAGTTGCCTAATAATTGTGCACACTTATATATTCCCCTGAGAAAGACAAAACTCACTTTTCTTTGTTAAACATTCAGGTTTGAGGTTCAATAACATTTTGGATTGACTGAGAGCATTGTGTTTGTTCAACAATAAAATTAATACTGAGGAATACAATTTGCCTAATAATTGGGCACTTTAGTGTATATTGTGGTTACAGCCCTGCTTTTTCCACAACCAAGAACACGACAACATCTCGGGACCTTCCTCGAAATCTTAATCTTTTCAATTGTAAAAGCAAACTACTGTAACAATAATACTACTTTCAGTGATGGAGTACCTCAGTCATGCTCTTTTTCAGCGCAAGAATTACGTATGTTGTAGAGGTGGAGCTATTCAAATGAACATCACATGTTGATGTCACAATGTGGCCGATTTCAAAACGAGACGTTTTTGCAGAATGGAAACAATAAATGCTTTTTGACTGGAGAGGAAGTTTTGCATTCCGAGACTTGCAGCATGTTTTTAAAGTACAACCTCAAAATATCAAGGACATTTTTATTCCTCATGACATGTCCCCTTTAAGGCATCTGTGATGTTCGAAAAATATCGTGTTTACAGTAACGCATCTACAAGGCAGTAGATTTAAAAGCAGAAGTGCAGCTTGTATTTTTTAATGCCCTTATATGTATTATTGTTATTATTATCATTATTGTAGAAGTGTGTTCTAGGTGAAGACTGTGTTCTAGGTGGACGAACATCTGGTAATGCGATTAAATTCATGTTTGTGGAGTTTTCTCCAATCTTTAGTCTCAAGTGAGTTATATTATTGTGGATTTATTTTAAAATAGTGTGTATTTTAATGTTTATTCCAGTGCCTTTCCCCACAGACTTATTAATTGCTTGCTGTACATACAATGTTTGTTTTTACAAACTGAGGGGCGAGTCAAAAGCATTTTTTGTGGTAACTGACAGAACCTGTGACAAAGTTAAAACATTCTGTAAAAAAAAAAATATATATTTCTTTTTTCAGAAATGCATCTCTGCTGTTACCATTCGCCTCCGAACAAACAGCACGTCAGACATGTGCATAGACGGATTTTCTGTCATCTGTTCTTAAAAATACAATAAAGTGTTTTTCTTCAAGCACGTGTCCGTGTCTCTTATAGCCTTCCTTGTGTCATTCCAAAGCCGAGACATCCATGCACATTATATTCACTACCTGCAATTAAATGTCTTTTGTCAGTGCGTGTACTTTGCTGCTTGTGTAATTTAATGCATTGGTAAAGAACATCTGGCTTTCAGTGCATTATTTACGTTAATGTATCATGGGTTGCAAACTCTTCTTTAGGCAACTATACTTATTGATATAAGAGTATCGTATTGATATTGGAAGTTCCATTCATGTTTCCCCCTTTTACCCAGTATAAAATTTCACATCGGTGTTGTCCCTTGTAAAACCGGTAACACCGTACATCATGACAACCCTAATAGCAACACCCTGGCAACAATTCACAATGCCCTAGCATTGTGGTTTTTTAAAAAATCTTTCTTGATTCTTGATTGATGTGTGTTACATCAAAGGTTTATAGTATTTAAATGTATTTTTAAAATATTATTTAAAGTATTCAAATGCTGCTAAGGTAATAAAACATTTCAAAAAGCAATAATTGGCCAATTACTGTATGTGAGGCTTACCCAGTGACTGCAGGCAGGGTCCCTGCTGGCCATGATACTCAACACAGTCTGCAGTCTGCTGTAGAGATGGACAGGATTTGCCATCGTAACGTGCCTCTTGAATCACACTGTGGGCTTACGCAGCTCCAAACAGCCAGACCATCCACTCCATTCACTCACCACACAAGATACAGCTGAAATACATAAGACATACAGTGCAATATTAAAACAAGGAACTGCGATGAAAAACATCTCATTAAAAGCTGAAGTTCTTGGGAAAAATAAATTTGAATGCAAAATGAATAATCCTGCTTCATCAAATGATGCTTGTTGTGAAACTGCAAATAGATCAATTAATAAAATATTTAAATTGTGAAAATATTATATTATGCATGTTTAATTCAAGGTTGAAGCACTTCACATTCTTTCTTATAAAGCCTGTTTTAGTTTATTCCCAAATGTTAATTAATGCATTAACTGCATTAATTAACTATCAAACATGTAATTAAACTGGCCTTAACTCATGCATGAATTCATATAACTCCAGTCGTAGTTAATGTTAGCCCTTTATTAGTTCTTGATTAGTCCATTCCTTAACTCATTATTTCATGCTGAAGTAAGTAATAGTAGATATATTATATGCATATATATATATATATATATATATATATATATATATATATGCATATATATATATATATACACTCACCTAAAGGATTATTAGGAACACCTGTTCAATTTCTCATTAATGCAATTATCTAATCAACCAATCACATGGCAGTTGCTTCAATGCATTTAGGGGTGTGGTCCTGGTCAAGACAATCTCCTGAACTCCAAACTGAATGTCAGAATGGGAAAGAAAGGTGATTTAAGCAATTTTGAGCGTGGCATGGTTGTTGGTGCCAGACGGGCCGGTCTGAGTATTTCACAATCTGCTCAGTTACTGGGATTTTCACGCACAACCATTTCTAGGGTTTACAAAGAATGGTGTGAAAAGGGAAAAACATCCAGTATGCAGCAGTCCTGTGGGCTGAAAATGCCTTGTTGATGCTAGCGGTCAGAGGAGAATGGGCCGACTGATTCAAGCTGATAGAAGAGCAACTTTGCCTGAAATAACCACTCGTTACAACCGAGGTATGCAGCAAAGCATTTGTGAAGCCACAACACAAAAATATATATATATATATATATATAAATATATATTTATTTATTAGGTGTCAATAACTACTTTGTACTTACTTATTTGACACAATGCACTTATTATGTACACATATGTGTTGTTGCATTGTACTTACATGTAAAGTACCTGCATTTAATTACATATGTAATTACCAGAGGTCAACATAAAGTGGATTTTGCCAATACCGATAACTAAGGTTGGGGAAAAGGCTGATAAATGATTAATGGGCTGATAGTTTTTCAAATTGATTTACAGAAAGTAAAGGCAGCGGGATACAGAGGATACATAATCACCTCTCAGTGGGAGGTGTTAATCACTTGACTGTCAGGACTCCTTGCTTGGTTCATGGCTTCAAGCAGTGAAAACCACATCTGTTTTGTTAAAAAAAAAAAAAAAAAAAAAAATTCCACTACTGAGAAGATGGCAAGATGACAAGCTGATTGGTACTTTTTTTATTTAATCACACTCAGCTACATATCATCACAAATGCTGAATAAAAGCCATAGTAATTCTGTCATTCTGCAGAAATAATATAAAAGCAACTAATGAAGGATAAAAATAAACTTGGACATTTTACAGTTTTGGAGCATTTTAAAATATAACCTTTTGAAAGCCATCTGAACGGCAATGCCCCTGTTTCTGAACAATCAAGCAAGCTACAGGTCTGAAGACCCCCCAAATCACTCTATTGCGATTGCAATTTTACTCATGTTATTATTTTTTTCAGAGAGAGATAGCTGCGGTCGTTATGTGTGTCACTCCTCCACTATATTTAATCGGCAAGTGTGTCATGTCTCTGACTGAAGAGAGCGATGAGAGTCTGCTAGTGAAGAACCAGCTTTAGGCATTCATTCTTTACTATGATGGGCAAAGACATAGAGGCTACAAGGTGAATAATGAATACAATTCCAGATGTATTTTATAATAACCAAAATAAAAATAATAAGATATGGTGCATGAAATGAGACATAACTATAAAAAAATATTATATAATAAACTTTCAGGACTCTTATTTTGAAATGACAGAGACTTGGCTCATTTACAATGCTCTATATCTAAGTATTTAACAAATAAAAAAATGTATAGTCTTCAGTATATTTTCGTGTACATACAAACATTACATACAATGTATTGTCAGGACATTACTTATGTAAAAGCAGCACCATCACTATTTGAAAAATGTCATTTTTGATCAAATCTATACAGGCCCCATATCCAGCAACCATCACTCCAACACCTTATCCTTGAGTAATCATGCTAAATTGCTAATTTGGTTCTAGAAAATCACTTGCCATAATATCAAACACTGCCGAAAGCTATTTGGTTAATTAAATGAAACTTTTGTTTTTGTTTTTTTGAGTTGCCACAGTATACAATAGACTGGCATGTCTTAAGGTCAATATTAGTTAAAGAAATCGCAAAATAGAAACAGCTTTCTCTAGAAACTTGTCAGCTAATCTTTGTTTTGAGGAATGAAGGCTATATAATGATTGAAATTGCCAAAAAACTGAAGATAGCATACAAAGGTGTATACTACAGTCTTCAAAGACAAAGGACAACTGGCTCTAACAAAGACAGAAAGAGATGAGGAAGGCCAGACGTACAAATAAACAAGAGGATAAGTACATCAGAGACTCTAGATTGAGAAATAGACACCTCACATTTCCTCAGCTGACAGCTTCATTGAATTCTACCCGCACAACACCAGTTTCATGTACAACAGTAAGGAGAAGACTCAGGAGTGCAGGCCTAATGGTAAGATCAAAGAAAAAGCCACTTTTAAAACAGAAAAACAAAGAAACACAGACATTGGACAGCAGATAATTGGAAAAGAGTGTTATGGATCTTAACCCCATTGAGCTTTTGTGGGATCAATTAGACTGTGAGGTGCTTTTAAATAAAATAATTAAATATTAAATTTTCAAATGTACAAGTTTATTATATTTTTTTGCATATAGAGTTAATTTGCCAATTTTACAGGTATTAATCTTTGATACAAGTATATGACTCATTCCAGAATTGTGGGTACATTTCAAGTAGAGAAAGAAAACAAAAAATAGGATTTTTTTTTTCTGTTAAACTTTTTTATTTCCATTGAATGCACTTTAAATTTAACATTTTCAATATTTGCTGATCTTAAACTTGCAAGATTTAAAATATTATGACAGAACATCAATGTACTAACAGGAAAATCTGTCAACTCTGTTCTAGACAAATTGGGTCAAATATATACAGTTAAAAAATGTAACACAATTTTAAAACCTGTCCTCCCTAAGAGAACTTTTGTCTTTTCATCCATTAATGCAACTTTAAGCATAATAAGATAGAGACTTTTTGTTTTGGGGTAAAAATATCAATACATTTAACTGAAAAGTTGCCAAGATAGTGTGCATTTTCTCTAAGCATAGCTTTAAAAATGAATGAAATCCTTTAAAACTCCATGCCGTAAGAATACTAGTTATGTTAATAAGATTCTGATCAATTTGTTAACAATAAAACACATATGATGATCATTTTTAAAGTAAAACCTTAAACAAACAGAGTTGACATTAATAACAGAGTTGACCACCTATAGTTAAAAGATCAAACAACAACATTTTCTGCCAGTGTAATTGAGTTGCAATGAGAACAGTGCAGTTTTGGCATCTTTTATACAGCTTTCCCCACAGCGTCCTCATCAATGTAGAACAGCTGTATAGAGGTCTGGACATTCAGTAGACAATCATATAATTTCTTGGCATTTTGAATGTCTTTTCCTTCACTGACCAGTCTGTCCGCTGTTCTTTTTAAAACTCCACCCACTCCATCTGGTGCACCTTTTCCGTGGCTTGCTTCAAAGAAGCTCCATGTGCCTTTCTTGAAGCCCTTCTTGAACAACTCTGTGCTAAACATATAGAAGTTGCCCTTCTGATGGTATTGGGTGCACTTTCCATCACTAAAAAAATTAACTAAACTTACTGATGGATGGTGGGTTTTCACATGATCAAGCACAGGGGACAAGTGTGTCCATATAGCGGAGGGACTTTTCTCTTTTGATGTTGAGATGGTAGTAAAGCACAAATGTTTGTCCACTCCACCCACATGAAGGATTCCTGTATGCAGAGTTGCCTGCTGCTGAGAGGATGCAAAATGAACTGCCTGATAATTTACATGCATAATTTTCAGAAAAATCAATGTGAATCAAACACTCGTCAGATTTCATGCTTTTCTTGAGCTCCCGGTAGTGGTTGTATTGTGTTTTAATATTGAAATGGTGCCTTGTGAAAACTCTCAGCTGGTTCTGAAACCTATCAGTCATATCTCCTAGAGAACACTCCATCTCCCTTTTCACAGTCATTCGGACTGGTTGTGATTCTTTCTCCTTTCTCCAAGTTCAGTTGTCCACTGAACAAATCTCACTGGAGCCTCAGCATCATACTCACTGTTGAGCTGATAGATATTGCTTCTGCATTTGGCACATTCTCCATACATGCATTCTTTGCTTGCAGGATCACAGCATATTGAGTTTGCAATGATTTCCAAGTTAGTCGTCCCAAGAAGTTTGAGTGTATGAAGCTTCCGCACAAGGAAGGATAAGTTTTCATGAACTTTACAGAGACGGGTGTCTCTGTCAGATATGGATGGGTGGACAACCCAGAAAGGACGCATACAACAGAAAAGTGCATATGACAGCAGACTTGATGGATTCTCTAGAAGGAATTTGCGATGAAGATTTTTTATGGTATCATTTAGAAACCTTTTCTGCATTTTTACTTTTCCTCTTGTAATGGTTTGTTTTTTTCCTGCAGTCAAGCGGCTGACATCGTCTCTCAAAAATAATTCCTGTACGTTCTTTTGGAGCTTGCTTTGTGCTGATCGATATTTTCTTCTTTGAAAAAATCTGTTCACTTTGGTTCCTCTTCTCGAACCGCTTTCTTGAAAAACCAAGTGAGGTCTGTGTTGTCTTCTGTAGTTTGTAATTTTTTATAATCTTTCCTGACACAATTCGTGATATAATCTGACGCACTCTTTCTTTTTTAGTGTCTTGGTACTTTTGTCTGATATTATTTATCAGTGCATTATGAAACAAGAGGGTTTTTTGAACCTCTGCAGGGACTTTATGTTTTCCTATTTGCTTCCGCGTTTTTGAACGAGGGGATTCAGCCACATATGTCAGTCTCTGAAGGTGTTTCTGGTATTTTCAGACAGAGGTTGTTTTCTTTTTCAGCAAAATCTTTAATTTTTCAATTTATCTGTATAATTTGGAGTTCTGCAGTTTTAATTTTCTTTGTCCTGATCTTCTTTGTCTGAAAATATAAAAACAAATTTAAATTTAAGTTGAATTTTAAGAAAAAAAATCTGCATTTAGTATTTAAATGTGCACTATGCAAGTGCACTCCTATACAGTTAAAAAATTACGCACCATTAATTAAAATGTGTAAAAAAAAAAAAAACATGCACAAATTGAGTATACCTTTAAGTCACAATACCTTGGAACTGAAGTTAGTTGTTGACAATCCTAACAAAGAACTTAACTTTCCTCGATCTACCTATGTCTTACCGTACATACTGTTATATAATTATAGACTCTTGGACCTAATGTTACCTGGATATCTGTGGTTCAGGGTCTGATTCAGGACTTTGTGGTGGTGTCATCTCTACAAGTCTCTGCTTTTCTGCTCTGCACCTCTGCTGTGCCTCTTTCCAATACCTGCGCTTGTACCTTTTCTCTCTTTCACCCAGATCGGCCACTGTGCTTGTCTGGCCTGCATTTTTCCTTTTGTGGCATCCATTTCTATCTTTTTGCACATTTTCTGCCTTCCTTACAGGGTCGGCATCTCGTCGTGCCCTGTATTGCCGTTGCCTTTCTGCTGCTGACAGTTTCATCTGCCTATTATTAAATTTCCTTAACCTGGAATGATATATAACAAATGTATCATTTACAGTAAATTGACCTAGAATCCATAATAAATGTAAACTAATGCAAAATGCTTAAATTAAATTGGGTACATTTGACTCTGTTAATCATTGTCAACTCTTATTGTTCAACTTTTTAAACCGATAACAGAGTTGACATTTTCCACCATTTTGTGCTTTAGCTCAAAATGCTAACCTCAAACCAGATACCACATGGCATGTCTAAAAACTGAATTTTATGGGTTTTCGCCATATTATCGTTTTTTAAAAAGTGAATGAGAGATTCACTGCAATATCACAATAACATATTTGACAAATAATGAATCTACTGTTGGTGTATCCTAAACATTTTGTACAAATTAATGAGAGAAGAAAATGACATACCTCACTGCTTTCCAGAGTTTCCCGCCAGAGGAAGTGACATCACTTGGAGCAAGTCACATGCTTTTTCTACAAATGCTTTGGAGGTTTTTTTTTTTGTTTTATAACAGAGTTGACCAGAACGTAGGGACAGACACAAAATCTATTTTTTTATTAATTAAATTACAAATAATACAAAAAATATATATTCTATGCAATTGTTTATATAACTTAATAGAGTAAACACAAAAAATATTTGAAAATTAGACTTCATTATTTCATGATAATTCAAGTTGAATGTATGAATCAGGAGGCAGAGACAGTCAATAATAGGTGGAGTGGGAGTCATTTAGTTAATATTTCCCATTAAAAAAAAATCCTAAATATACATAAAGCATTATTTTAGTGATAGTGTAATATAATTTGTTATTATTCAAAACTGATTTAATTTATTTTATTTTTTTTTTAATTTTTAATAAAAGAAGGTTTATCTGGGAGACTCTAAATGTACCCCCAATTCTGGAATGACTCATATGTATACATGCCATAAATTCAGTGGACATGCTGACAGCTTAGGGTTATTGTTACAGTGAGATTGCTCCTCACTGTTAGGAAAGCATGATGCTGTTATTAAAAGTTTAGCAAAATCCTCTGGCGTTTTCCAGTGTTTAATATTAGGATCAAATGGGCAGATTCAGTTCATATCAAGCTTTACTGGCGATATAAACATTACTGCACATTACCAATGCATAATTAGACGCTATACTGTATATACAGATATAAAATATACTGAATGCTGTTGTTTAATTTGTTGAAGTTTAAAAACGTACAACTATTATTTTCCCTCGCTGCTGTTCAGTCTCTACAAGTGTACCTGGCTGCAGCTTGCTGAACCAGTCTCTTTCACGCGCACACGTGGGGTCTTTCTTTCGCGGTACTGCAGATGACAGTAGTTGTGCATTTACATGTCTGTCGCAAGCCTGTTTCATGCGAAGTCTCCCATTTCCGGTGCATTAAATACGCTGCCGTGTTTATAATGCCCGGGACATGCGTCGCGTGCAACAAAACGTGCCCTGCTCCACTTAATTCGTTTCTGTGCTAGGATATGCAGTTGGGTCGAGTGTGTACCTACTGAAAATGTATTTAAACCAATTAGCCACAGCAAGTGGGAAAAAACATTAGTGAAGCTTCACCCATTGTACCTAGGTTACTGGGTTCCAGGCAGGCAGCAGGTGTCCTGTCCACACCCTCTGTATTTCCTAACCATATAGAGCCAGTAATGCTGAGTAGCATGCACGCAACCTGAGACACCTTTCTCCCATCTTGAGAAGGCTCTGGAAGGGAAAAATGGATACTGCAGTGATTGCATTTAATATGATGTCAGAAGTTTACATACACTTAGATTGAGATCATCAAAACTATTTTTTTAACCACTCCACAGATTTAATATGAGCAAACTGTTTTTGCAAGTTGTTTAGGACATCTTCTTTGTGCATGACACAAGTAATTTCCCCAACAATTGTTTACAGACAGATTGTTTCACTTTTATTTGACTTTATCACAATTCCCATGGGTCAGAAAGTTACATACACTAAGTTAACTGTGCCTTTAAGCAGCTTGGAAAATTCCAGAAATTGATGTCAAGCCTTTAGACAATTAGCCAAAAAGCTTATGAAAGGCCTACCTTCAAACTCAGTGTCTCTTTGCTTGATATTATGGGAAAATTAAAAGAAATCAGCCAAGACCTCAGAAAAACTAAATTGTGGACCTCCACAAGTCTGGTTTATCATTGGGAGCAATTTCCAAACACCTGAAGGTACAATGTTCACGTGTACAAACAATAGTACGCAAGTATAAACACCATGGTACCACGTAGCCATCATACCGCTCAGGAAGGTGATGCATTCTGTCTCCTAGAGATGAATGTATTTTGGTGCAAAAAGTGGAAATCAGTCCCAGAACAATAGCAACGGTCCTTGTGAAGTTGCTGGAGGAAAGAGATTATCAAGTATCTATATCCACAGTAAAACGAGTCCTATATTGAAATAACCTGAAAGGTTGCTCAGCAAGGAAGAAGCCATTGCTCCAAAACCGCCATAAAAAAGCCAGACTACAGATTGCAAGTGCACATGGGACAAATATCTTACTTTTTGGAGAAATGTCCTCTGGTCTAGTGAATCAAATATTTGACTTAATGACCAATATTTGATAACTGATAAATGATAAACAATTTTACATACACTTTGTTGGCTACCAAATACCAACAAAGTGTATGTAAACTTCTGACCCACTGGGAATGTGATGAAAGAAATAAAAGCTGAAATAAATAATTCTCTCTACTATTATCTCTGACATTTCACATTCTTAAAATAAAGTAGTGATACTAACTGACCTAAAATAGGGAATGCTTTCTACGATTAAATTTCAGGAATTGTAAACAAAAAAATGGATTTGACTAAGGTGTATGTAATCTTCTGACTTCAACTGTATATACATAATCCTGTATGAATATTCACAAGATATGAAGTTGGAGACATGATATGCCAATGGGTCACATTTCAATACAGTCTAATTTTTTCTGCATGTCCTCGCGTTAATTTAAAACACTTCATTATCTAATCAAAATATGCATTGAAGTGAGGATAAAATTGTGGATAAGTATTGTCAAAGATGATGGATTAAGATCCCCACGAGAAGTCAGTGATTGTATTTATTTAACCTAAAAGCTGTTGTTGTACTGTAGAACCAAGCCGTTTAAACTTTAGAGTAACACAGTGGAATAAAATAAAATAAAAATTCTATTGGCATAGGTCTTGTTCTGTTTTTTTAAGAGATAGTATATTGTAGCATGAACCTGAATCCATTTTACAATTTTACAATACATGCCATCTGAAAAATTATGAAATTTCAGTAACCTGGACAGGCAAGGTCATAGTCGTGGCAGCAGTCGAATGTCATCTTGCATGCCTGGTCGCAGTAACACTCCCCATATGAGCGATCTTGCCTCCAGCCTTCAGTAATAAATGACTGGTTTTGACCAACGCAACACAGTCCTGCATCCAGACAACCTCCCTCACACAGGGACACCAGCATTACCAGTACAGCGAAGTATAAAACCATCCATGAGAGACTGGAGCTGCATGCTGAAATGATAATGACCAGCCTGGATATGTTGCTCCTCTCAATTGAGGAACTCATGCATGTAATTGGCTTCTATATGTCCCAACACCCCAGAGCTGTAATATGTCATCTGATGGGCCTGTTTAATATGAAATGCTTCATTCAGTCATATGTTCTCTCAAGGGTTCCAATAGGAAAGAAAAATCACAAATGAGATCTCTTTGCAATGAATATGTCTTTTTCATTGATACTGACAGTAGTGCGATACAGTATAATGGACCAACTAAAGAATGTACAGTTTACAGAATAAAAGTAGATATGTGATTTTAACACTTCACATACACTCAGTTTAGCTCTGGTATTGTTATTATTGTGGAGGACCCTCTTCAGTGTTTCCTTAGCTGGTCAGTTTTGCCCATTGGTGCTGAAACACGTGAAAGAGAGGATTAAATTAATTCCTATAGCTGGAGGCTATTCATGCAGAAAGAACAACAGGCACTGGTGCAATGTTGGACCTAATTTATATCCACATTCCCATGTCTCAGATGCAAAGAGAGAGAGAGGGTGAGGCAGGAATAGGGACTCAAAAGTTATGTGAGGTAACTAGGCATGTGCAATAACATGATATGTGGGTATAAATGAACATAGGGCTTTCATATTGTCAGAAAAACTGAATAGAAATTGTTTTAGTAGCATTTTTGTTTCAAATTACAGTATATTATAGTCTAAGTTTTTTGCACTTTCACTGAAATTAAAACTTAAAATTCTGAGTTAATTAAAACAAAGGGTTTAATCAGACAAATTTAGATAAATTGAATAAAATGCAGAACACCGATATGATTAGAATACTTATACTAATCCATACGAAGATTGAAAGTAAGGTTAAGATAACTTATTGAAAACGTGCAATGCCTGGTGGTGACCTTTGGTCCATCCAAGATGACTAGTGCTTTGTCCACCACTGAACAAGACTAACACTGTTCAAAACCTGAAAGAATTTTCTCTGCCTCTTAAAGGCGTCAAGAATTAACAGTTTCACTCATAACCACCCCAGATTAATGCTATAGACGCACAATCTCCTTACTGCACAATACATTTCCACAGTTTCACATCACACCACACTCAACATGAAAGAAGAGTCTTTCCTTGGAGTAATATATTAATTTAATTGTCAAAATTTTGATATTGTATGATATAGATTGTTTTTGAAATGAAGAGATTTTAATAAATGTACATTATGTATTAGTGGAGCTTCTTCAGGGTAATTAAATTTATGAGATGACCAAATAATTTCCCTTTGTATATGGACAAAATACAATTCCATTGAAGTTGAATTGTTCCCTTGCTGGAACATATTTCAGTTTATATGTTCAATTAAATAGATAATTAAGTGCTGAATCTATATGGGTTTATCAAATGAGCAGTTCTCCAACTTTTATATTTGTCTATTAAAGTATTTATATTTGGCTATGTAAGTGCAGACCATTCTATACTATTTTAGAAGTTTTTTTTTCAATTAAAAAATAAATCAAATTTAATCTTAATATACACTTGGACAAAAAGTTGAAATTCTCTAACACACCATTTTCTGGATGCACTGGGGGAAAACAATTGTTGGTTTAATTTGATTCAGTTGTGGACATTGGTTCCACGCTTTGAAAAGGAGCTTCTTTTATATGAAATTCAAATGTAGGCTCTACTTAATTGTATTGAGTTACCCTAACTTAAATTTGATTTGTTCAAATAACTCAATTGAACACATTAACATATTAAATATGCTGTTGAGTCAAAACCTTATGCCTAATATGCTGTTGGTCCCCCACGTGCCGCCATAACAATGCAGGCCCACCAAGGCATGGACTGTACAAGACCCCTAAAGGTGTCCTGTGGTATCTGGCACCAAGACATTAGCAGCAGATCCTTCAAGTCCTAAGGTGGAGCTGCCGTGGATTGGACTTGTTGCTCTAGCACATCCCATAGATGCTTAATCGGATTGAGATCTGGGGAATTTGGTGGCCAGGGCAACACCTGGAACTCTTCATCATGTTCCTCAAACCATTCCCGAACAATGTGTGCAGTGTGGCAGGGTGCACTATCCTGCTGAATGAGGCCACTGCCATCAGGGAATACGACTGCCATGAAGGGTTGTACCTGCAAAAATGTTTACAGTATGTATGTGGCACATGTCAAATTGAAGTCTACATGAATTTCCGGACACAGATTTTCCAAGCAAAACATTGCCCAGAACATCACACACCCTCCACCAGCTTGTTCTCTTCCCACAGTGCATCCTGGTGCCATCACTTCCCCAGGTAAACAGCGCACACATAGGCTACACAGGAATCCATGTTATGTAAAAAAAAAAAAAAGGGACTCATCGGACCAGGTGACCTTCTTCCACTGCTTCAAGGTCCGGTTTTGATGCTTGCATACCCATAGGTGCTTTCGATGGTGAACAGGGGTCATCACATGCACTCTGACCTTTACATAGCAGAGTGTGATGCACTGTGTGTTGTGATACATTCCTCCCATCTCCATTATTACAATTTTTCTGTGACCTGTGCCACAGTACACCTTTGGTTGGTTCTGATCCAGTCGTTTGGCCATAACAATTTGGCCCTAGTCAAAGTTGCTCAAGTCTTTACTCCTGCCCATTTCTCCTGCATTCAACATAATGACTACGAGAACTAATTGTTCGCTTACCATCTAATCTACCCAGACCTTAACATGTGGCCTTGTTAGGAGATGATCTACGTTATTCATTTCACTTGAGTTGTCACAATGTTTTGGCTTATCGGTGTAAATGTTTTGTACTGTATAACAAGTATGCTGCTGCTAAGAGTTAACAGCAATACACACTGATTTATCAGATGTAATGTACCCAACCTCGACCAAAATGTTAGCTCCATTCTTCTCTACAATGGTAACCTCCAAAACAATTCCACGTAACAAAAACTCTTCAAAATACCAACAGAACATGAAACACTAATATGTCTCCTACTTGTTTAATTTTGTGTAGAAATACATTAAAAGTAACACTTAATTTTACTTAAAAATGTACTCTCCCAATCCAGTCCTGTGCAAAGCATGTTGGTAACTGGAAATTCCCTTCCCGATTTTAACAATACATTAATGCAACACTTTATTATTCACATAGTCTCAACACAATTGGTTAAGTAAATATAGATAGATTGTGAACAATGAAATTAAGTTGAGACCAAATGATGATGAATTGTGTTGCAATGGCTCATTTTCAATAAGTTAATTGAGCAAGCAGTAAAAATTGCATTGAGCGAAAATCCATTAGAAGTCTGAATCCATTTGAACATTTTATAGCAATGTGCTCACATTACATTTTGATGACTGTGTTGAAATCACCTGGACATTATGCAATATAATTATGTTCTCATCTCAAATATAAATGTATTAACTTGATTTCAAATGTACTGCTTCAGTATTTTCTGTAGAGCTGCTTAAGTTTTTTCAGTGTGTTAGCAATTGTATTGCAGCATTCTCATAACAAAAGTAATTTTATTAATGGCTCAGGCAAGGGTATTTTCAGTTAATCCTGAGAGAGGGAGTACTTAAACAGCATCTTAGGGAATGAAATGGCTAGTACAGACCCAGGGCAACCAGCTTGGCTGTCTCACTCATTCTCCCATACAAGCACACATTTACACCATTTACCATGATCTTTCTAATGGATTTACAGATGATGATGTTAGACATTGTATACTTCATCCTGCGTTCCTGTCTGCGGATAGTGTTGAGACCACGTACTAAGCCCATAGATGGTGAGTTGGTACTAATAACAGGCTCCGGAGGGGCACTGGGTCGTCTGTTTGCCCTGGAGTTCACTAAATGTGGTGCTGAGGTTGTGCTGTGGGACATCAATGGAGAAACTAATGAGGAGACAGCCAAGCTGGTGAAGGAACAAGGGGGCAAGGCATATGTGTATACGGTGGATGTGACGAACCGAGAAATGGTGTACAGCACAGCTGACCAGGTGCGGAAGGATGTGGGAAGAGATGTGACCTACCTAGTGAACAATGCTGGGGTGGTGGCAGGTGAGAGGATCCTGGACTGCCCCGATACCATGGTGGAGAGAACCCTAAAAGTCAACTGCCATGCCCTCTTCTGGGTAAGATTGTAAGTGTGGTATGAAAGGATGGATGGTCATATGGGAACCATAGGTGTAAAATATAACAATATAGTGTAAGAGGCTTTGCTCAGAGACAAGACAACTTAAGACTCAAGATGACAAGAGATAAATGGCTTGACAGTGAATCTTATTAAAACATTTCAAGGTCAAATAAAATGCAAATAAAAAAATACATATAATTTGCATTAAAATATAATTCTGACATTTTTATGACAATGAAGAATTGGTCGTTCTCATTACTGTATTTCTTTTTTTTTTTTTTCACTTTATATGCCACGTGAACATATTGTACTTCATGCACATTCGTGTTTGTCAAATAAACTGCTGAGAGCTTGAGATGCAAAGAACGCATGATGTGGACTTGTAAACAGTCTTCCCTGATATTTATCCCTTTAGCCTTATGTTCAACCCTTCTCTGAGGTAACTGTGACCATGTACAAAGTGGAGCAATCTTGTAATAGCCGACAATAATGCATGGCATTATTTAGGTACTTTGCTTTTACATTTATTCATTTGGCAGACACTTTACAGTGCATTCAAGATATACATTTTTTCAGTATGTGTGTTCTCTAGAAATGAAAATGACTTGTAAAGAAAGACCCATGCTTTACAAGTTGAGATTCTGGAACTGCATTGTACTGTATAATACCATATTCATGTACCATAATACAGTATCTACATGGTACTACAAGGTACTTAAAAAAATAGCATGGTACATGTCCAAAAAATATAATATTTGGCATGGTGCATTTAGAAAGTGCCTTAAAGAAAATGATTGAAAATGCTAGTAAATTTGGTCACTTAAGATCTTGTTCTTTAAAGGTAATGTGTGTAATTTCTGTGCCACCAAATGGAATTGCAAAACTTATTTCAGACAGGATTCCAAAATGATAGTCCCACCCCAAACTTGCATTAATTGTTGAGCCAATGTTGCTGTGTTTGGCTGGTTGGGATGCTCAAACTAACAGAGCAATGTTTTTATAGCTTCACAGAGCCACACTGTTACTTTTCAGGGGGAATTAACCAATGAATGGCTTAAATATATTTATTTCTTTATATTAAGCTGGGATAGGAGAAAGTATCTTAAGGTAAAATCACACACTTTATCTTTAAATAATAGTTTTAACTATACTTAAAGCAAACTGCTTTTTTTCTGTAGACTGTTAAGGCATTCCTGCCCCAGATGAAGGCCAATAACCATGGTCATATCATCACAATAGCCAGTGTCCTTGGACTCTTCAGCACAGCCTATGTAGAGGTAAGATGGACAGAACAAGTATGAAACACTACATACTGTACATTAGAAATGGAATGAGATACAGAGAGTTAAAGAGAGCCTTTTTTTTAAAAAACAATCAAAATTTTTCCAGTTTTAAAAATGTATGTTTATTCCATGTTTTCATATGATAAAGGAATTTTCCAGATTTAATACAAGTTAAGCTCAATCAACAGCATGTTTGGCATAATGTTAATAACCACCAAACAGTTCTTTGAAGAGAGGGAAAAAAAAGCAGCAGCAAAATCTAGGTTACAGCTAATCACTTACAATGGTTTTGAATGGGAAATTTTGGAAGGTTTAAAGGCAGAAATGTGAAGCTTATAGTTTTAGAAAAGGACTAACATTAATTCTTCTGTTAAAACCCTGGCTTACTATGTGAGCTGTAAAGATGTTAGGTCATCATGGCAGCACAACTGTAAAATTGGATATATATTTGCACAGGAAAGGTTAGCAAGTGATTTTATCACACTAAAATCATGTTGTTAACATACATATTTTTTTAAGTCTATACTTTTGTTACAGTGAGTATTTAAATGTTAAAGGATTGGCCCCATTCACATCCATTGTAAAGTGCCTCACTGTAACCCTGATTTTTGCTTTTTAAAAAGAAAAGGAGGAACAAGTCGAAATTAATTATTGTGGTAATCAAAATTATGCCACAAATGCTGTCAATTGAGCTTCACTTGTATTGAACCCGGAATATTCCTTTAATGTGTTGATGTCTGTGTTTGTGCGCGTGTTAGGACTACTGTGCCAGCAAGTTTGCTGCTGTGGGCTTCCACGAGTCTCTGGCTCATGAACTGCTGACAGAAGAGGATGTTGATGGAGTGAAGACCACTCTTGTTTGTCCTTATGTCGTGGACACTGGCATGTTTGAAGGCTGCAGGATTAGGTATTTTCTTTTGTTATATATAACCTAAATATTTTTAACCTTTACCCAACCTTTTCTCAATGTATTACATTTAAGATTACAATTTTAAGTTTTAAGTAATGTATTAAGATTGTTAATTGTAAGGCAAATCCCTACTGTATTACTGCTTCATTGTATTGCCTTGTCTCCCCCTATAGGGAGGAGGTTGAACTGATACTGCCTCCACTAGAGCCCCTCTACTGTGTACAGCAGGCAATGAATGCCATTCTCATAGACCAGCCACTAGTATGCATCCCCAGACTTACCTATCTGCCCTTCCTGGCTAGAGCGTGAGTACAATCAAATATCAACAAACATGACTTTAAGTCTCAATGATTTTGTATTTTAATCAAATTACTTATAGTTTATATGTAACAATAAGAATAGGTCAAGTTGAGTGCACTGTATTGCGTACTTTGTTCTATACTACACTTTCAGAAAATGTAGCAGGTAATCCAGGTATTCTATTCAGTATTTTAGTATGCTACAGTATTCCGAACATTGCTACTCTAATTACTGCACATTTAGGCAAATGTAGTATGCCATCTTGGCATTTCATGCATACAGACATTTTGCATATTGTACACAGTATCACATACTGCATGCTGCATTCTTTATGGTAGTGTGCTTTTCCAAACATAGCTTGTGGTTCGAGGTGTTTAGAAGGTTATAGGTATGATGCTCAGATGTCAACAAAGAGCAAAACAGATCATTATGACACAAAGGATCATTTCATTTTTCAGATTTTACAATCTGATTATCTAAACAATCTCATCCTGTCTTTGCAGACTGTTTCCATGGGAATCCAACGTGGTAACATATCGCTTCATGGGTTCAGATAAGTGCATGTATCCATTCATCGAGACCATGAGTAAGAAAAGAGCAGACAATGGTGCCATAAAAGCTGCTTAAACATTACAATTAAGGGGTAGTTCACAAACCATCTAAATTAACTCAACCCTGGATGGAGAGACTGTACAGATATGGACTAATTTGGACTGCCACAGCTCAATTAATATGTGAACTACTCTGTTTAATATTATGCAGTTTGTATTATGGAGATATTGGGAAATAACTGCTTGAGATGAAATGAGTATAAAAATAACTTTTACTCCTGTTCCAGTCCAACTGCGATCTGTTTTTCAGGCAGGTTAATTACCCATGTGTGAGCCATTCATCAACCACTGAAATGGTTCATGGGCTGAAATGCGGATTTTAAGATGTTGGATTAGAACTGGATAGAGCAAATCAACAGTCATGTTATCTGTTTCAATAATAAAATACATGTATATCCAAACATGTGTCATGAATCATGTATCCAATTAATGTCTGCACTTCAAATTACTAATAAAGAACTGTATAACTAGTCAAGAATCCTAATGAAACTTATGGGAAAATGATTTTGATATGATTGATACATTTTGGAAGTAGCTTCCATTACATTTAAATGCATAGTCTGTTGTACTAGTTCATTTGCCCACATTTAAACGCATAAGCTTAAGTTTTACGTTACTTTCAAATACACACTCACTCACCTCACACTTTATTAGAAAGACCTATACACCTACTTATTCATGTGATTATTTAGTGCCAAAATAAAAAATAAAAAAACATCCAGTGAGCGACATTCTGCCTATGGAAATGCCTTGTTGATGAGAGAGGTCAATGGAGAAGGGCAAGATTGTTTCGAGCAGACAGAAAGGCTATTGTAACTCAAATAACCACTCTGTACAATTTTAGTGAACAGAATAGCCTCTCAGAATGCACAATACGTCGGACCATGAGGTGGATGGGCTACAACAGCAGAAGACCACTTTGGGCCCTTTATTACGCATAGTGTTCCTAATAAAGTGCTTTGTGTTTATTGAAGTGGTTACAAGGTTATGAAGTGCTAAACCTTTCAAATTTAAATGAACCAAAAACAAAAAAATCCCATGACCCATTTAATTTCTACTAAATGCCTACAAAGTAGGTGCCATAATTAAAAATGTAATTATTTTATATATATATATATATATAAATAAATAAAAGAAAACTAAAATGCAATTGATAATTTGGCATTCTATTTTCACTGCAATCTTCAGGCAAGCTAAATAAATAAAATAATAATTTATTAATAAAATAAATATATTAAATAATTAGAAACCTAGGGACAGAATGTCAAGTTGTAAAGTTCATTTTTTAATTGTATTTCTACTTTTCTTTTTCAAATTTTCAAGTCAGCATGCACATTTTATTGTATTGAGTGGGTGGTGCTCAAGAGAGGACATTAGGGTTGTTATTGATTTATCAGTCATCATTGTCAATTGTTAGCCATTATTAATTAAATCGTCCAATAATAGTAATTAAACTAAAGAAATGGGACATTTTTCTTTAACAATGTGATGTTAGTTTTGTAATCAGACCTAGGGGTGCTAGACATTAGAATATTTTTTTTTAAAAGATAAAAAAAAAACAAAAAAAAAAAACAAATCGCCCAACGAAATCTGCATGCACACCAATTTGCTATTTGATAACTACCAACAATCAGATTATTCAAAAATCTGTCAATGCTAGAAAACAGTGTTTCAATAAGATTTGAAATCATTTAATTCTAGATTGTCATGATAATGGCAACAGCAAAGCGGCTCTGATGTACCATTTCGCTCACCAGAAACAAAGCCTTAAACCTAAGCTCCTTTTCCTGCCTTGTAAGCACTGGTATTTCCTCCATGAAATGCAAATCTAGTATAATTTATAAACCCACAAACACACAGACAATGTGTTTTTTGTGCAAGAGGCACATCATTTTTACTGGTATTTCATAAGGAAAAGAAGATGCAACTGGCAGAAAGTAGGTGTGGTCAACACAGAGGAGGAGGAGCAACAGTTTAACTGTCAAGACTATCATGCTTGAAACATACATTCACTCCCTCACTCTCTCTCACACACATAGATATTACCACACACACACTCTACACTGAAGTAACAAAAACATTTTCCCAAGCCTACATAAAAATGTCAATGAATTTTTTTCGTTGTTGTTGTGTTTCGTGTGTTATAGTCATCAGTGTAACTCAAAAAGCACTGAAGAAAAACCACCATAGCAGAGATGTGTTTGAAAGCTTCATCATATCCTTCAATGGGGTTTTAAACTGCACTTCACAACAGCGCCAACACAACAACCCAACTCACTGGGTTCCTATAATACAACAATTAAAAAAAAGAGAGACGAAATAAAAAAAAATAAAAAAATCATGGCAATGAAAACATGACTTCCTGCACTTGGAACAACAAAGAAAAAGTCTCTCTACTCAATTCGTCACGAGTATCATTTTACGATTCAACAACAAAAACAAAACCACCACTTCACTGGATATGATGGGGCAACTTTTTCAAAGCCTTAGCATATTAAATAAATCGATTACTGCATGTGTACAATTAAACAACATCAAGGAGTAAAATCTCTCAACCTTGTTTAAATGCGAGTTTAGAATAGTTTAGAATATATCCAAGGCCCTTGTGAGAAGCTGATTAGAACTCTGCTTGTGACTTTTCTCTAGTGTTTTGTAGATAAAAAGACCAATCAAATAGTAAATTCTACGCTGTGCTGTCCAGAGTCTTTCCGATGGTGCTTGAGTTAGCCGGTTTTAATAATGCGTCCCCCTCTTGGTCTTGTTTGCTGCACCTGTTCTGACGTAAATAGATGACATAAAACAATTATTGTACAATTGTAGATATTTCAACATAGTTTTAATGTTGCAATGCTATTGTTTTTTGTAAAAAAAAGTGGTAATGGCCCTCTCTCCCTTCAACATACCCTGACAATGGTCCATTGGCCGTGCGCTCATTGGACTGTTGGTCAAGTTCTGACAGGAGCTTCAGGATGTTCAGAGCAGCCTGACCAGAAATATAAAGGCATTTTAGTAAAAAATATACAAAAGTACCATGGTTATTCTTTTAAGTATCTTGTAAATAGGTCATATCTTTTTATCTAGGCCTATATTCTCAGTATCAAGGCTTGTAGTTGTTTTAATATGATACCGCATGAAACTCTGACTTCTGAGATGTAATGTTGCATCACACAATTTGCATCAGATCCATCTTCCTGGTCTTTTCATCTGTACACTTTGATCTCTCTTAACTAGTTCTGTCAGTCGATTCATTATTTAAATCGTGATTTTACTACTTTTCCTATCAAAATGCATTTTTAGGAATGACAACAAATCAATATATAATACATTTTCCAAACAAAGCCTTCCACAGTATAAAGATAGAAATGCACTAAAATAGCACCAATTCAAGTTACATTAAAAGTTTCCCAAACTCTACACTCTTCACGATTGTTGTAACAAAAGTAGCCACAGTGTGCAGCTGATTAATATTGTGCAGAATGAGAGTTTAAGAGATTTAATGCCCATTGCAATGAATGTGCAACCTATGTGGAGACTAATTCTTTCAGTTTGTCTTCCACAAGACTGTATAATCAATATAACACATGATTGGCTTGACTGTTGTGCAATGCTTTTATGGTATAGTGCTTAGGTTGGTGCAATATTTGGTTGGTTTTGTTCTTTTTATATTTTTAATCACTTAGGATGTGCTGCTCTAATGTGTGAATTTCCCCTTTTGGAGATCAATATAGTTGATCAAATCAAAGTGACAGAAGACTTTCTATAATGCTCTTTTAAGCTGCGTGATTGATGGGGGTGGGAGTTATTGTTTATGATAGGAGGACAACTTCTTGACCAACCTTTTCTGTCCTAATTCATCTATGAAGGGCAGAGGACACCCCAGGACAGAACTAGACTTCCTGATCAATTTATTAAGCCTCCAAAATACAGCCCAACAATACCAAAGCATACAAAATGACAGATGCCATCACAGTATCATAAAAAGTCTTTAGCAATACCGGACACATACCAAAGGATCTCAATAGTCTCAGGAAGTGGATATGACTTTGACCCTTCTTGTACAAATAGTCTGTGTTATCAGACCAGTCCAGTTTATTATTTATAAGGTATTTGTATGATTTCACAATCTCAATGTCCACCCCCTGGATGTTTACAGGCACCGTTTCTTGTGTCTTCAGATACAATTTCTTTAGTCTTGCATTAAGCTGGAGGCAGTTCAGCTGGTACCAGTCCACAACTTTCTTGATCAGACCCCTATATTCACCCTCAAAGATACACCCAACAACTGCTGTGTCATTTGAAAATTTCAGCTAGAAGATAGATGACAGCTACAAGGGTTGTACTGAAAAGATTTATAGAGTGTAAACTGGAAAGGGGCTAGATCCGTTCCTTGTGGGACTTCTGTAAAACACTTCACCACATCAGAGACACAGTCCTGAAGCCTAACATACTGGGGTCTGTTGTGAGGTAGTCAATTATCCAGGTAGCCAAGCTAAAATTCAATCCATCTTTCTCCATCTTAGTTCTGTGCAATGAAGGCTGAATGGTGTTGAATGCACTGGAGAAATCAAAACACATGATTCTCACAGTATTTCCAGAACTCCACATGAAAAGCACTTGCATACAAAAATATCAAATTCTGCGTTTTTGGTGATAGTTAGGACTTGGCGTACTTCTGTGGTATTTAAAATGCACCTTCAAGACCCATCTGGGCTTGTTATGTACAACAATTAGAGTTAAGAGCTCCTTTCCCCATAATTTGTACCTGTTGTTGCGTGTTTGTGGTGCGTCAGTGTAATGACTCCAGGTGGACAAATCGCAAAGTTTTCACCCTTCCAACTAGTGTTTATGCTGGTTTATGCTGTATTAATGGTAAATGCGTTAACAATGTTTAAGAAAAATGAACGGATTAAACTTTAATTAAATCACATGCATACATTTTTACAGCTCTACTTTTAACAGATTAAAAGACAGTGGTTTATGCATTATTGTGCTCTCATGCCCATTAATTTAGCTTTTATTTGTTGTAAATTGTAAGCAATTATATTTTTTTAACAGATAGCATTGGTCAAAGAAATTGATAATTGACGGATACTGATTAATCAGTTAACCATCTACATCCCTATCTCATACCATGGCTGCATCCGAAACCAGGAAAATGCTGCCTCTGGGGGCTGTATACGGAGGTAGGAAGAGACCAAGGCACGTCCAAATCCACATCCTGTCAACTGAGATACCTTCATCTGATAGATTTTTGAAGGCAGCATAGCTGTATCCTTTGCAGTCTATGAAATCCCACAATCTGGTGCATGCTCATCCACAGCGGTTGAACTGAAGAAAAAAAATGGCTGCCGAAGAGGCAGTTGATGGCCAATGTGTGTATAAATGATTTTATTCACTTTTTCCAACTTTTGATTCCATTTCTAGCGAGAAAGTTGTTTTGTAGTTTTTAAATATACACTTGGTTATCGTCAAATCTCTCCTGATTTTGTTCTAGATTATTAGACCATTCAGTTTAACCGAACCACAATGAAGCAGACGTGTTATGGTGATAATAATATAGTGGTCACAAAATGGTGATAATCAGTTGCTGGTATCCTAGCAATGATGTGGCATTATGCTGCCTCAGTATCCTGTCCGAAACCAGTTTCTGGAGGTACCTTCGTACACGAATGCTGTGTGTTGTGTCATTGAGTGATAGTGCAGCGATGCAACAAGACAGCTAGCTTTGGTTTCAGACGCAGCCCTGTACTGTACCATGGTACCGCCTCATTTGACTTGGAAAGACTAAACACCACAGCAACTCACAGATCACAACTCAACCAGCTGGACCTCATTTTTACACTTAACTGTACCACCTCAAATATTCTTGATACACGTTTACATGTCTCTGATCACTACTTTGTTCAATTCAACATGACTCTCCCATCTACATTAAAACGGACTACACCTTTGGGTTTCCTTTTGCCGTAACCACAGTTCCCTTTCACCCTCTCGCATTTCCACTGATGTCTCTTCCTCTCTTCCCACAATAAAAGTATTTTCCACGCTTGATGTAAACACTGCCACAGACACACTTAGCTCTACTTTAACATCCTGTCTAGACAACATCTGTCCTCTCTCCTATAGGCCAGCACGTACTACACCACCCAGTCCCTGGCTATCTGATGTCCTTTGTGAACATCAAACTGACCTCAGTGCAGCTGAGAGGAGATGGCAGAAATCTAAAGGTCCAGCAGGTATCAGCTTCTGCTTGCAACTTTCTCAGATAATGTTAAAGCTGCAAAAACCTCCTATTACCAGACCAAGATCAACAGCACCACAGACACTCGTAGCTTGTTTAGAACATTCAACACCCTTATCTGCCATCCCTCTCCTGACACATCACTGACAGCAGATATCTTAATTTGACTAATAAGGTTACAACTATCAGCAATACATTCACAGCACCACACGCTGTCAAACACATGTCTCCTGTATGCAACTCTTCTGTCTTTATGTGTTCTCCTCTGACTGAACCTGAGGTCTCTAAACTCCTCTGCAACCAACCCACCACTTGTTCCCTTGACCCCATTTCTTCTCACCTTCTCCAGGCCATCTCTCCATCCATCTTACCTAGACTCACACACATAATTAAAACATCTCTACTTGCAGGCACTTTTCCCACTACATTTAAGCAGGCTCGAGTAACCCCGCTGCTGAAAAAACCTGCACTTAACCCCACACAGATAGAACACTACAGACCAGTCTGTCTCATCCTATTCATGGCAAAAACACATGAAAGGGCAGTTTTCAATCAAATCAGTCAACCATCAGATCCTACTCTCCAACCTCTCTACTCTGGGCAGCACAGTAACTGTGCTTGACTGGTTTAACTCCTATCTCTCAGGTAGGTCCTTCAAGGTAGCCTGGAGAGGTGAGATATCCAAGCCACATCAGTTACTTACTTAGGTACCTCAGGTATCAGTGCTTGGGCCACTTCTCTTCTCTATATACACAACATCACTGGGACCCATCATTGAGTCACATGCTTTCTCTTACCACTGTAACACTGATAACACACAACTCTACTTGTCATTACACGTTACACCTCTCTTTGTCTCTCTACACTTGCTGCCGGTTGATGCACGTATTAAATTCAAGGCTATGATGCTGGCATACAAAACAGTCACTGGGTCTGCTCCAGCATACCTAAAATAATTTCTGCAGAACTACATGCCCACCAGAAGCCTGCGGTCAGCTAAGAATGTTGTACCAACACAAAGAGGCACCAAAACACTTTCCCGGACTTTCAGTTTCATCATACCACGTTGGTGGAATGACCTTCCCAACTCCATCCGTGAAGCTGACTCACTCTGTCTTAAAAAAAAAAGACTTAAAAACACATCTTTTCCATGAGCACTTAACCAGTCACTAAGATGTCCTTAAGATGATTCGCTTATGTTTTCCTCTTTTGTAAGTCACTTTGGATAAAAGCGTCTGCCAAATGAATAAAAGTAATTTATTTTAAACAAAAACAAAATAACACCGGTTTGAGGACGGCTCACCATGTCATGGCAGGACTCCACATCTTTGCCGATGCCATGGCTGATGAGAGGAGGCTGAGAGGAGCAGTTTATCAGAGACACAAACTCGTTCTTGTTGTTTTTAGGAAAGTCTTTGTATTCAACCTGTAATAAAAGACACACACTGGATGAGCTACTGTGATCCTGCTCTTTAACTTTATAAGGAGGCAGAATGCATGAATTTGGCACATTCCATGAAAACGGTAAAATTGTGTATGCTTTTGTGACAGAGGATTTTTTTAAAGCATAAATAAGCACAAAACTCTTTGTTGTTGTTGTGAGATTTACTATATGTTAGATACACTTATGGTAGGCTATTAGACATGTTAAATCATCTAGCATAAAATTTACCTAGTGTGACAAGAAGCTAGTTTTCAACACATCAAAAAGTCTGTATGCTTCCCTTAAAATGGTAAATTTGACCTGTCCCACCTCTGTCAATACAACAGTCATCATTTTGACAATCTTTTGAATAATAAACATAGCTAGTTAATTACAAAACCCAAGAAATCATGGTTTTGAAAATGCCCCAAATATTGGTAACTGCGTTGCAAATAAATATATAAATAAATCACAGGTCAATCGCAAGACAACCACTGGTCGATCTTGTTAACATGTCAAAGGGGAAAGGGAGCAGACAAAGAAAATACACAAATAATGAGAATCTTAAAGATTATTTTTTATATCCTTATTTTGGCTTCCGTGTGAACAGATTTCCGATATGCAGGATGGCAGGGGAAGACTCATTCATATGTATGAGGAAAGCTCTACATGATTGCATGGCATCAAGTAGGGGTAGGGTCAGAGTTGGGTTATAGATTCTCCACCCTGTACTCTACAATTGAATAACAAAAAAACTATTGTGCAAACAATATATAAATCCAACAGACACCAAAAGCAGATCTATAATATCAAACATGTATATAATTAAAGCAAATAGATCTGCTACCAGACTCCACAACATCTGCATGACAGACAGTGCGCTACAAATAATGCTCAGTGAAAAATGTAATTACAATTGCAATATATGAATTTGTAACTATATCAGATGTTAATAATAATAAAAAATAAAACAATAAATAACATTTTTGTTATATTTAGTACCTGTAAGCCCTGTACAGATGCCAGGTAGCTGAGCTGCTCGGATGGTCTGGTAAGGGGTCCGTTGGGTTTGTGTGCCAGGCTGGTTTTGGTCTTCAGTATACCCTCTGCTGTTGGGGATGTACCAGCGTAAAGCAGCTCATTGGCAATCATTGCGGTGACTGTGGCCTTGGCCGGGTTTGGGGCAGCAGGGCGACTGAAGTCTTTGGCATGAGGTCCATGGTTGGCTCCCACTGCCTGTGCCACCTCAGGCACCATGGGTAAAATGCCAGCAGGGAGCTGTTGATGGCTGAAGAAGGGGAGTCGGAAGTCTTCCTCCTTATTGACTGCAAAGAGATGGAAAATTAAAACATGAATGGAAACACGAAAATCTTCATGTGAAGTTTAATAGGATATATGACAGTTGTTAAAAAACAACTGGTCCTACCAAGACCAGCCTTCTCCGCAGAGCCTGGTTCAAAAAAGGTTACTTTTCGTCCATCTCCAGGTTTTTTAGCAGGTGGCTTTACAAAGACAAATGAAAAGTACTTTATTTATAAACAGTGGGGGTATACTTGGGTATAATTTTTTATATAATTCACTTTTGTCTGCGATGTATCAACAAATGTTGTCACGTGTTTGAAGACTAACTCTGAACTCTGTATCATTGATCATCTCACAAAACATTTTGGACCCCATTTACACCTGTGTTTAGCGTTCCTTTGTGAACAGCAAAGAGACTAATGCTAATACCAGGCGTAAACAGGGTTTTAGATACTTCAGTAAAGCTTTTCTGGCAAGTATGCATCTGGGTGTAAGCCTTATTTGATTCTGAATATATAAAGTAAAATATAAATTTTTAAAAACTATCTTCACCCATTTGTTTACAATGCAAATTAAATGGTCAACAAAATGCATCAGCAAATGTTCACCTTTTCGTCAGTTTTTAAAGATGGTTTGTGTGGTTGTGGCTGAGGCACTTTGAAGCCCAGAAGCTCCAGCATCTTCTCGGCTGCATTTCGCTTGGCCACTTTTTTACTAGGGCCCATTCCCTCAGCACTTTGCCCTGCAACAGACACCTAAGAAATGGAGACAGAGAGAGAATGTGAAAGCGAAGTGTGTGACGGGGACAAATTACCTTTCCAGCAGCATTACAAATTATAATTTTGACCAAAAAAAAAAGACATTTAGCAAAGTCCAGAAGAAAATGATGAAAATGAGAATATGCCATCATCACTAAATATTCTCTACGCTATTATGAAAACTCTGTGTCGGCATTCTTCTCTGATAGAGTACCTGCATGACAAACTCTCTGCGTCGGGGCAGTCCTCTCTCTGTCACTAAGGTGTACTCAGGCTCTTTTTCTTTCTTCGCCTGCTGGATCTGAGCGAGTCTGCTGATGGGGTTCATGCCCTGCCCATACTCTGGACTTGTCTGCAGCTGCAAAGCATTGGAAAGGACAATACACATAAAAAGGGTTGCACTGATAAAGAATTTCTGGCTGATTCCAATAGCAGGTAAATATTTTTTTTGTATGGCCAATAACCGAAATAAATGTCCTTATACATAAACCTACAGAGCTTTAAACAAAAATGTTTACATTAAAACTTCAAACTACAATTTAACTACAAAAGTAAGTTCTAGCATTATAACTTCATGCTGTAGAGAAAATATGGGAAGTATTCATTACTTTTGTCACATGGTACAAAAATTACAGAGGTCCTTACAGGACAGGGCGGGTATTTTTTTCTGAAAAAGTTTTGCATTCCCTCGCATTAAGTTTGCATTCCTTTGAAATAGTTTGCAGTCCCTCGCATTAAGTTTGAGTTCCCTTGCAATAGTTTGCAGTCCCTCGCATTAAGTTTGAGTTCCCTTGCAATAGTTTGCAGTCCCTCGCAATAAGTTTGCATTCCCTTGGAAAAAGTTTTGCGTTCTTTCGGAATAAGTTTTGCATGATCTTGCAATAGTTTGCGTTCCCTCGCAATAGTTTGCTTTCCCTAACAATAAGCTTTGCTTTCCTTCACAATAGTTTATGTTCCCGCGCAATATTTCACGTTCCCTTGTGCCCTCAGTTTGCCTTGCAATACATTTATCTTGGTTTTATTACAGTAACTATACTTTAGCTATGTTATTTGTAGTGAAACCATAGTGATACAGGAAAACTAAATCTTTAGTAATAAAAATAATTTTGTGGTTATTATGGTATAAAATCCTAATCTAAATGAAAATGTATGCAGGAAGAGCAGGGTATAAAAGTAATCCTACAATCTAATTCATCTTCTACCTTAATGATGGACTTGCTTTTCTTTTTAATGCGTAAAGGCATTTTGTCAGTGACAGGTAGTTGCGGTAGTTTCCGAAGCGCCTCCAGCACAGCGATGGCAGCTAGCTTCTTGGCAATCTTCTTGCTTTTGCCCTCACCCTCCCCTGAAAACTCACCGACTGACACTCTCACCACAAACCTCTTCATGTGAGGAGGTCCCGCTTCTTTTTGCACCTGAGGGATGAGGATGGAGAGTTATGAGATGGGAACAAATTGTTCTTCTAGAAAATTGCTGGCCCAAAATATATTATCTTGAGATGTTCTATATTCATGATCATTGGATTTACTGTACAGACCAGTTCTGCAGTTTTCAAATTAAAAAGTGCATGAAAGCTCTTCAGAAGAACCTGAACTTATTGAAATATTTACATTTTCAGTCTACCAATTGGATGGGATTCACAACGACATACCTCGAAATTCACAGGCATGTTGCGTTTCAGTGCAATCTCGAAAACTTGGCTGATCTCTGATTTGTTGAGGTTTTCTTCTATCGGCTCTTCTTTCATCTTCAGAGACGACATATTGTATTTTTAGTAAATTCACATCACTTATAGTTACTACATGACAACCCCATAAGATCAATTTCATTTGACGACACTGAATCAGCACAGTCATTGTGTAACAAATATGACATCTTACCTCTGCTAGTTGCTGCAGTATTGGCTCTTTCTGTAGATATTTGATAGCTTTAGCAGCAGCGTCGTGTTTGGCTGCCTGTTGAGTGCAGCCCTTGCCATGGAACTGTTGTCCACCGATAGACAGCTCCATATGATACAGTACAGGCCCCACCGGGGGAAATGGGTAGTAATAACTGATCAGAAGGATCAAGACATCATTATGCATTGGCAATTTTAACGGAAGTAAACTTTATACTACAATTTGATAAATCTTGCCTTGTATAGATAGTATATTAAAGTTTGCTGCAAAATCATCCCTATAGACAAGTTTGCATTTTTTGAATTGTCATCTGTCTGTTCAGGCTGATATTAGAAGCAGGTAAAATCAGCCATTTATTTACCAATTTACAACATAACTCTTTCTGTGCCAGGTTTCAAAAGCACAAATAACAAAACTTATCCATATTAACTTGTCCATATTTTCTCCTGCCCTTTAATATGTTTTGATACTTGGAGGATGTAAAATTCTAGCTCTGGTAGTGTGAACTAGGTAAAAGTGCATAGATTTATAATATTGTAAATAATATCAGTACTTAATATCGCTACCCAGATCTGCCAAAATATTGAAAATGATGCATGATTAAAAGGAATGTTTTGGGTTTAATATAAGTTAAGCTAAATCAACAGCATTTGGGGCATAATATTGATTACCACAAAAATTCATTTTGATTTCTTAAAAAAATTAAAAAAGCACAAATATGGGTTACAGTCACTTACAATGGAAGTGAATGGGGCCAATCCGTAAACATTAAAATACTCACCTTTTTAAAAGGTATAGACCAAGATGTAAATGATATGCATATTAACATGATTTTTGTGTGATTAAATCACTAATTAACTTTTCTGTGTAAAGTTATAGCCAATTTTCCAACCTCGTTGTAATGAAGATGTAAATGTCAACAAACCCTAAAACAATTTAAACAACTTTACAGCTCAAAAAATACACAAGTTTTAACAGAAAAATGCAGGTGCATTTATAAAATTTGAAGCTTTACATTTACGCCTTTAAACCCTACAAAAAAAAAAAAATGGCCACATTCACTTCCATTGTAAAGTGCCTCACTGTAACCTCAGTTTTTGCATTTTTTAAAGGAGTCGAAATAATTTTTTGTGGTAATCAACTTTATGCCAGAAATGCTGTTGGTTGAGCTTAAATTGTATTGAACCTGGAATATTCCTTTAATACATAAGATAAAGAAGGAATATACAGAAATATGGAATGCATACTGCTGCATAGAGCGTGCATAAGGGCCTGGCGCTCTGATGTTGTAGTTGAACGCTGGTCTCATCCCCTGGTAGGCATCTATAGGTTTATAGATAGGCTTCTTGCCCAGCTTCATACAAAGTGCATTAAGCTCCACAGTGTGGGTTACGCCATCTGCATGAGAGAGAAGCACGTCAAACAGCAGCTTGCTCCGCTAAAATTGATGAGGCTCAACCTACACAGAAACAGAATGCACTACACTGCATAATAGACAAATAAATGAACCAAAATATGTATAAATAAGGTTGAAATAAGTTAAAAGCATTCTTGCATTTGGCATTTTAAAGGAATAGTTCACCCAAAAATGAAAATATTGTCATCATCTATGCAACTAAAGCATTATGTGACAGACTGAAATTTAAGTCTTTATGAACTGAAAATCTATACAGAAAACATATCGTATGTACTCACTAGCGGACTGGGCGGCATCTTGCCGGCATTGCCAGGGGGTGGCACGGGCACCCGCAAAAAAAAGTTTTGGTCATTTTTTTGGAGCTTGACATATCTTTTTGAATTTGAAATATTCTGTAAATTATTTCCTTTTCTATTTGACAGAAAATAAATAACTTCACAGGTTTCAAACAACATGAGGGGGAGTAGAGGATGACAGAACATTTTTCAGAACTATTCCATTAAAGCAGACAAGGAAAAATATGCAATTGGACATACACTCTGAGCCCTTGTAGATCCCACCAGGGTTCTTGCCAAGGTGGCGGGGGCTTCTGTGACTGGGTTTTGGCAGAATCGTTTGGGCGAGAGCACATGATGCTGCCGTGTGTTGGGCTTTTTTAATACTGGTCCCCTCTGCATCCCAGTGCTGCTCCCCCAGAGTTAACCGCACTGAGAAAATCTGTGACCGGGAGAGACCATAAGAAACCGGGAAGTGTTTGTGTATATACTTCTGAGTTAATAACTGATTGTTACCTTGGAGTGGGCTGGTCCTTGTTCACTGAGTAGCTTGTATTCAGGTTGGATCTTATTGTAACGGGCTAACTCATTCACCAAACACATTGGGGTCTTCTCTTTAGGGTTTGCCATGTTAGATACTTGAACACAACATTAAAAGATTAAATCAATAAGGAAACATTTAACAACTCTACAGTTATGGCCCAAATGGAATCTGTAGACTTTTTTGTATTTTCTCTGCTGTTTTTGCAGTTTTTACCCACCTGTAGGGTTGCAGAAGGGCGTGACAGAAGCAGAAGGTAGGGCGGAGCTTCGTAGCGGGTGACTCGCACTCTCTGAGGGTAATGAAGCAGTGGCACAGGGAATACTGAACCCTGGTTGGGGCGGGGCCAGCTGTATAGGGGCAACATTGGGTGCAGTGTTGCCAGATGCCTGGAACTGAAGCTGCGACATTCTGATTGGCTAAGAGGATGATAGCTTGATTGAATGACCAGTTATAAGCTTTGCAGCCAGGTAGGGAAAGATCTTTACTAAGAAGAGTTGTGCGTGTGTGTGAGAAAGGCAGAGAGACAGTGTGGGTATGTAGAATGAAGAACGGCTGCAAAGCTCTTTCTGCAGAGAGAAAAAAAAAGTAAAAAGAGAAACTTGATTTGTTATTATAAATAAGAGTACGCCTAGTTACTTAACCAACAATATTTGCATTTCCAGAATGGAATATCAGTGTTTGCAGGACAGCAAAAAACGTTTAAGGTACGCTTCAGCACATAAAGGCGTCTATAGAAAATCAAAGTATTACTTGATGAACATTATATTTCAACAAACAAAACGTGTCTACAAATGGAGTGGTTTAAAACTAGTGATCGATATATCAGCCAGGCCAATTAATCAGCCGATGATTGGCCATTTCGTGATTATCAGCATCCGCCTATACCCATGCTGTCTTGGCCGATTAAAATTTGTTAACTTTCTCATGTGTCAATCTTCAAAATCTAATTGTCAACGGATAGTGAACACTCTGTTTTTAAGGCTTTCTTTTCATGCTTATGCAAATTTGAGGAAATTTTCCATTAAATAAGTGTTTGTTTCACTTTAGATATTTTTACATTTGATTTGCTGTCGTTAAATTGTATTATGTTTATCAGCATTTATATTGGCTATCCTGCTCTCTAGATATCGGTGTTCATCAGCCATTGAAAACCCCATATCGGGCGAGCATTACTTAAAAGGGTTAGTTCACCCAAAAAAGAAAATTCTCTCATCATTTACTTACACTCAAGACATCTAATACGTGTAGGACTTCCTTTCATCTGCAGAACACAAAGGAAGATTTTTAGAAGAATATCTCAGCTCTGTAATTCCACACAATCCAAGTGAATGATGACCAGACAAAAAGCATATAAATTCAGCATAAACATAATCCATCAGACTCCAGTGGTTTAATCAATGTCTTCTGTAGCGATCCAGTTGGTTTTGGGTGAGAACAGACCAAAATGTACCTCCCTTTTCACCGTTAATCTTGACAGCAGTTTCCTTGGCAATTATGATTTCGAGCTCAATTACACTTCCTACGGCTACATCTAGATCTCGGGAAAAGTAAAGCACTAGGAAGTGTAAACAAACTTGAAATCATGATCGCGCCTAGAGACTGCAATGGCAAGATGTACAGTAAAAAAAATTAGTTATATTTTGATCTGTTCTCATCTAAAACCAACTGAATCATTCAGAAGACATTGATTAAACCACTGGAGTTTTATGGATTAATTTTTTGCTGACTTTATCACCATTCACTTGCCCACCCAGTAGACCTACAGAGATGAAATACTCTTCAAAAATCTTTGTGTCCTGGAGAAAAAGTCACACACATCTGAGATGTCATGAAGGTGAGTAAATGATGAGAATTTTCATTTTTGGGTGATCCCGAAATGGGGCTCTTTCTCTATAAAACACAATTTCAACCATTTCAAAGTTTTTCTATTCATTTTTCTAAAACAAAGAAAGCCAGAAAGACTGTTTTTGCCTAATGAATAATAATATATATATATATATATATATATATATATATATATATATATATATATACACACACATACAATAAAATAAAAGACCAATCACAATTAAGCATAGTCTAATATTCCAAAGATGTAAACGAATGGGATATTCTTAAACTTTAATATTGTTAAAGTATAAAGTTTACAAAATAAAATTGATACACACCTAATAATTAAAGTATATACAAGACATTGTTTAAATGGAGTCTGGAGCTTATTGAGCTGAAGATAATGAAAAGGATAATAAGTAGGCTAATATTAATTACAATACATAAATATCGATTTAATGCAAGCTGTAATAAAAAGAGACTATTCCAGGAAACCTAATCAATAGCACAAGAACAAAGACATCGGCAGTGCAAAAGTTGTGGGCAAAACCTTAAAACATGCATGATATAGCATTAATAGGCAATCCCACTTAAAGTAAACTAATTATAACACTCACTACGCAAACATTCGCACGCGCCTCAATCAATGTAATATGGATTGAAAGCTGATCCTAATTAGCCTATAAAATAACCCTATGTCTATTACACTTTAGTATACATGGTTTAATATGGGTAATTTATGATTGTGAACATATCTGATTTAAACACACACAAACCGGTGATATAAACAGAAGAATAAATATCAGCTGTCAAAAAACCCCAAAAAAACACCGAAGACTCCTACCCTTGCAAAGTATCTGAGTCAGATATACAAGCATGCATGCACTATATACATAAAACAAACAGGTCACAGACAAATAAGCCCTTAAAATGTAATATTATACGAGCATTTTTGGTGGAAAAGGCCGTTATGACAGCGTGTGTAATAATATCCACTGAGATCAATATGAATGGCTCGCGCTAACACACTAGCAGCTCGCGCATCTCAGCCTGAACAAACCTCACCTCGGTGCGTTTCGCTCCAGGTTGTGATTTACTCCATGAGGTACGATATTAAAACGTAGTGTGTGCTCGCCTTTTGTCCAATTTAAGGGGGGTTCTGGACTGGTTTAGTATGAAAACACAGGGGAGAGGTAGAGTGTGTATGTGGACAGGGCAAACACTAAAGAGAATAGCCCGATATTTTCCGCCCCTGCCAGGAAATGACATCACGCCGCTAATTTGAGGGGGTAATTTACGAAACGAGCGCTGTTCATATTTCATTCTTATATTAAATAACTATTCGGCTACTCTTTAACCATTCACATAATCCTATTGGTAAATTAGCTGTATCTGTAAAGTCAGATATGTGGTGTGGTTATAAAAGCCTTGTGTTACAGTGAAGGGGCTACTTGCACAATCCTCTCATAAACATGTTTTACATTTATTGAAAAACTCATCTTTTTTTAAATATGGTTTATTGGTAAAATTGACACAAATTTGTTCCTTTTAATGCTGAAGTATTGCAGAATTATTTTCCTCACAGGCGTTTTTGTCTGTACAAAATGAGAAAATACCAAAATGGCATCAATAAAATAAAGAGAAACCACGCTTTTGAATTAAAAAAAAAAAAAAAAACTCATATATATATATATATATATATAAAATTGTAAAATGCTACCACATCCCAATACAGCTTTCCTCTTTTGAAGTCTTAAATCAGTGTAATTATGATTTATAAGTGGCCATATGCAACAAATGTTTTTTTTAAGAGGGTATATGTACATTGGTAATGCCAGTGTCTCCGGTGCTGCTATAGCAAGTTTGAATTCTTAAAAGTGTACAATATAAAAACATATGTGGTTCAACATCGTAAACTTGACCATAATTAATCTAGGGAACAATAACGCAACTGTCAAATGTCATACGGCATGTAACAAATCCATATCAGTGGTTATAAATTAGCAGATGCATTAGTGACTTCAATCCACTGCGTCTCTCACACACAAACACGCACACACACACACACACACACACACACACACACAAACAAACTAGGGAATATAATTATTGCTCAAGCATTTCCGACACAATACTTCATCTGATCTTTAGTCATCATAGGAAAGATTTGGTAGGAGAATAGTCTTGCATAAATTAAGAGTCCTGAGAGTTAGGGGAAAAGTTGAAGGTTTAAAGGTTGTAGGCCTGTCGGACATTGAGAGTGTCTCTCATCATCAAGTCTCGGAGTCTCCACAATGCATCTGCCATCGTGGTGTGAGCACCTTTGCTCTTCAGCCAGTGAGCAGGGAGGCGGCTCTCTTGTTCCTTGGTAAGTCGACAGTCTTTCCTTTGTGCTGAAGCGAAAAAAATCAGAGGATACAAACTTTTCAAGGTCATGTTAACTCCCCATCCTGTGTATCAAGGCCTCATTGAGACAATGGAATATACTCTTTCCCAACACATGCCATGCTAAAGTACTCAGACCCCTAACAAATTCTCTAATTTTACAGAATTACAAATCCTACACTAAAATTTCATTCAAAATGCCAAGAACTTGTTTGGTTCTTAAAGTTGAATGAAGAGTAAGGACAAAACAACTCTCTAAACAAGCAAATAATTTTTACCCTTAAGGCTCTGGTCCCATTTGCTTATGGTGGGGGATTCAGCACTGAGTCCCTCTATATACTTCAGATAAGCCTCTGAATGCAGCAGACGCTGGGGCTTTGGAGGTGGGGCAACAAAAAGAGGTGGGGCCAGTTGTTGGTGAGCTGATTGACCTTGAACTGGATATGGGGGTGGAGCCTGTTGTCCTGGCCCATAACCACCCATCTGGGAAGACGAAAAAAGATATAAGTATGAAAAAGAGTATTATAATTAGAATAATATAGTGTAAAGTGGCATGAATATGATTTTTCACCTGCATGCCATAAGGGTTTCCAGGACCAGGACTTCCTGCCATACCATTCATTCCTGGGCCCATCACACCTGAAAAGTAAAGACAGTCTGACTTAAACATTTCTGTGCCACTCAACACAATTCTACTATTCATGTAATTTTTGACAGTAATTAATAAACTGACAGGACGTATAAATTACAATAGTTTGTATTTTTTTATAAATACAAGTATATTGTGTTTGTACAATACAAAGATAGAGTTGAGAAGGTGCCAAATCTTGTGTCCAGAAAAAAAAAAAAAAACGTGTGAGTTAAGTCAGTTAGCATGTTAGAGATTTTGTGTGAATATTCCCACCATATAAAATAGATGCATCTATAATTATCCCATGCAAAAATACAAATTAACTCCAATCAGTGAATTATTGTAGGGCTGGGTGACATAGCTTGATATTTAATATTATTGCAAAGTAGATTCAAAAGGATTAGAGCAAGAAATAAATAAAAAATCTAGTATATATAAAAAAAAAAAATCAAGGCATGTTTTACAGTTTTGCTAAATTATCATTTTCATGTATAATTTGTTTTTATTCATATGCACCAATATAACAATGTATACTTGTATTAAACAGAAATATTTACCTACTGTACATGTGTGATTAAAACATTTTAACCTTGTGCAACCACATGCGTTGACGTTGTACTTTGGCTGCTCTATACGCAACACATATTTTGAATTAATTTAAGCTGACTGAATACTGTTTGCAAGACTCTAAACTGTCATTTAAGGGTTAAACTTCTGGCGGAACGAGTCACGTGACACAAAAGCACGTATATTTACTTCAAGTACTTCTACTGGCGTAGAGCCAACAAAAGTCTGGTAATTTTATCACTGAAACATGATTGGGTGTAAAGGGTAGCATTTCAAATTTCGTTTGACGTGCCACTTAAAAAAATGATACCCTCAAAACTTGTTATTTTAAATAACTTTTAACATTAACACATATTTGGGTCATTTCGCTTAATTTTAATATATATTATCACTTTACAATACGGTTTTATTCATTAACATTAGTAAATACATTGCTATATTCACAGTGTATTTTCACATTGAGAATAATGAGTTAGGATGAAAATAAGGTGCATTTCAAATTGTTCTTAGACCAGTAAAGACAAACAGCACACTGGAGGTAAAGTCATTCACTAAATAGGGAGCAAGTTAGCATACTATAGCTCTTCTACGCATCCAATTGCATCTAATCCAAACTTCCTATCAAAATTTCAGTTTCAGGCTGCAGTTTAGACTACTCAACATGTTTGGCAGACATGGGACAATGGTAATCAGCACATAGATTCAAAATTTAGAAAGTATCATTTATTTTAAACTGTTTGGCAGTGATTGGATGATAGAGGTCGATAGTGATAGAGGATTTTACTGATACCATAACTTAAGTTGGGCAGTACCTGCTGATAACCGATAGTTTTTAAAATTGATACTGAATGAAAAATTAACACTCAACGTAAAATAGTACTGAACTTTATTACAAAAATAAACACTGTATTGTAATTTTTAAATGAAATAAATATACATTTTTATATATATTAAGTAATATTAAAATTTTTTAATTGACAATGTTTCTTTAGTCCAGAGGAGGGCACAATAAATACAAACCATTCAGCACTGTTATATTGTTGCATAGAACAAGGGTTTTTTAAGTCAAAGACAATTGGCCTCCCTTGTGACACAACATGTTCAAGCTTAGAAGCCGCTGCCTCTCCTAACATCAAGGATCACATATCCTTGATGGTAGGCTGCCAGGCAGAATCAATGTCTATCCTATGTTATGTGCTTTGCCTGCCTTGGAAATATGCAGTGCAACGTGATATGAAGCTTCAGTGGCCATTACATTTAATTTGACAAATTCTCCAAGAACGTTTTTCTGACCTTGAAAGACTTAAAATCTTCTTTGAGAAAAACTCTGGAGATTTTCCCCCTACCTCAGCCTGCTTGGTGTCCTGTCCATGTAAATCCTAAACTAAAATATTGCTCATCGTATCGTCGTCTTTTGGGTTTGACCCCTGAAACTGAAGGATTCAAATTTGGTGTTCTCAGAAACCGCTAAATTGTAATTACAGACTAATACATCACGTCTGGTTTATTGGCGGGCTTGACAAATATCAGCGTATCCTCAAAAAGGTTCCTGATATATATATCATTAAAACAAATGTTTTAACCACTCCACAGATTTAATATCAGCAAACTATAGTTTTGGCAAGTCGTTTAGGATGTATATTTTGTGCATGGCACAAGTAATTTTTCAAACAATTGTTTACTGACAGATTGTTTCCCTTTTAATTTGACTATATCGCAATTCCAATGGGTCAGAAGTTTACATACACTAAGTTAACTATGCCTTTAAGCAGCTTGGAAAATTCCAGAAAATGATGTCAAGCCTTTAGACAATTAGCCAATTAGCTTCTGATAGGAGGTGTACTGAATTGGAGGTGTGCCTGTGGATATATTTTAAGGCCTACCTTCAAACTCAGTAATCTTTGCTTGACATCATAGGGAAATCAAAAGAAATCAGCAAAGACCTCATGAAAAAAATTCTGGACCTCCACATGTCTGGTTCATCCTTGGGAGCAATTTCCAAATGCCTGAAGGTACCACGTTCATCTGTACAAACAATAGTACGCACGTATAAACAACATGGGACCATGCAGCCATCATACCGCTTAGGAAGGAGACGCATTCTGTCTCCTAGAAATGAACATAGTTGTTTGGTGCAAAAAGTGCAATCCCAGAACAACAGCAAAAGGACCTTGTGGGTGTGCTTTGCTGCAGGAGGGACTGGTGCACTTCACAAAATAGATGGCATCATGAGGAAGGAAAATGATGTGCATATATTGAAGCAACATCTCAAGACATCAGCCGGGAAGTAAATACTTGGTCGCAAATGGGTCTTCCCAGTGGACAATGACCCCAAGCATACCTCCAAAGTTTGGCAAAAAGGCTTAAGGACAACAAAGTCAAGGTATTAGAGTGGCCATCACAAAGCCCTGACCTCAATTCGATAGAAAATTAGTGGTCAGAACTGAAAAAGTGTGTGCGAGCAAGGAGGCCTACAAACCTGACTCAGTTACACCAGTTATTTGTGGAGGAATGGGCTAAAATTCCAGAAACTTATTGTGAGAAGCTTGTGGAAGGCTACCCAAAACGTGTGACCCTAGTTAAAGACAATGCTACCAAATATTAACAAAGTGTGTGTAAACAATGCTTCAATAGACAGTTCACATGGTGTTACACTTCCACTGATTCCTACTACTCCAGCTTCATAATAACAGCTAAATAAATACCACATTGTTTTTATTCAGTACAGTTGTATGTAGAGAAGAAATATTCACAGATAGCAGTGGTATTCGGCTGAACTCAGTGGTAAATCATTTCAGACTATGAGCTCAGGCCAGGGGCTGTTCAATCAGACGGAAAACAACCGACTGGAACCGAACGCGAGGATCTCGAGACACACATTTCCAAGTTGACCATCTTTCCTGACAAAGCATTTAAACAACTCATTGCTTAATCTGAGAAACATTTATAAGAGAGCAAGAGGCAACGTCCAAAGACCTCCACCAACTTTCAGGGGCTGTTTGCACAAACGCTTATGCAACCATCCATTTGTTTCTCTATGTAAACGCGCGCAAGACAAACGTCTTTCTTTCCCTTTGTTTTTGTTTATTCAGCTATATTATGTTAATTTATGATGTATTGTCTGTAACATCTCATGAATAACCAACACTCCTGGAAACAAACAATTTGCTGAAAAAAAATCTGAATTTCTATAACTTGGTATTATTTAAAATTTCACAACTTAGTGCCACTGTCCACATTTGCTGCCATCAATTTTTTTGAAAAACGATATGCTCTAGAAAAGAGCTTTTTTATTATTGTTTATTAGGTGCTACTAGTTCCATATAAAAAGGGAAATGGACAATGCAAACAGCAGTCATGCTCAGGCCTCAGGAGTTTAAACATGTAAAATGCCAAGTCAGGACTTCCGTGAATATCTTTTCAGTGACGACGCAAACAAATGATTGAAACTGTATTTTAAACCACTTCAATTAAACGGTCACAGAAATGAATTGAACTTCCCAGTTCTGTCAGCAATTTTGCTTATAAAGTCTGAGACGTTATTAAAATATCTTAATGCGTACACACTCACGAGTTGTGACATGTAGAGCAGGATATTTGCATGCCAAATAATAAGCTGCAATATTCACAATGTCACATCATGTCGCATCTATATGTCGCCCATCCCTAAATCATGTATAATTAATTTGATAGTGGACACAATTTCTAATTAAGAAAAATAATCAATCAGATTTTCCTTTGGATTGGAGATTGCCAGATGATCTTCATCTTAAATCTGGTTGGTGAGGAATCTGATTAATCGGGGTGCTTCTTACCCGGATGGGGCATACCAGGGTACCCGGCCATGCCTGGTGGAAGGTAGTGCTGTGGAGGCAGGTTGGGCACCCCCATATGAAGAGGTGGTGTGCCACCCATGCCCATCATGCCCTCAGGAGGACACTGCATAGGCATGTAAGGTGAGCCATAATTTCCCATCATGCCTTGGGTGAGGAAATAGCACAAAAGATCCATGCATTGATGACATGCAGCTGTCTAATAAATCATGCACTACAAAATAAGAGTCATCGTGGAATGTCAGTGCAAGCTTTTCAAGTGTAAAATTTAAATGGTGTTAATCCAGGCATGTGGAGTACATAATATATGATAATAAGTGCATCTACCTATTTAAAGGGATAGTTCACCCAAAAATGAACATCGTCCTCATTTACTCACATGGATTATGTTGTTCCAAACCCTGACTTACTTTATTTTGCAGAACACAAAAGGAGATGCAAAGCAGAATGTAAGCCTCAGTCACCATTCACTTGTATTGTATGGAATTAACAATGAAAGTGAAAGGTAACAGGGTCCACAGGGAAAAATGTCATATGAACAACATGAGGGTTAGTAAACGATAAAGGACTTTCATCTTGGGGTTTACTATACCTTTAAGGGGTTAATAAAAAAGACTGGTCATGCAAGTGTAAAAAGAATGTGGTAATATTCAAAAACATAAAATTATTAAGTTTACATACAAACAAAAGGCATTCATTGAAATGATCTAAATCAGCACAAATGGGGCACTCTTTAGGAATGGGAAGGGCTGTGACATGACTGGTGAATGTTGATGAGTAGAGGTTTAGATGGTTGCAATGGGTGCCCAGACACTGCATTGGCCTCTTTCGGCATGGGTGGTAGGGATTTGGCGTTACCTGGCACAGGTGGCATGGCCTGGTTTAGCATCCCCATTGCACTTGGGTGAGGTACCACCCCCACCATTGATGCGACTGGGGTACCTGGTCTAGGGGAAGCCTGCTGCTGCTGTTGCTGGAGGACTCTCTCCCGTTCTTGATGTTCCACAAGTTTAGCCGCTCGTTCTGTAAATATATATATATATATATATACTGTATGAAAGACTCTTCAGTCTCTGGTTGTTTCATGCAATATTGTGTATTTTTGTATTATTTTTACAATTATGATATTATAATATTTTTTGTCTGGAGTTTTTGAGTCTCAAGTGTTCCATAAGTTGTTTTTGCACTGATGCCAGACATACTCATATATTATGAATAATTGTATATTTTGGTTTGCATCCAAGAATTTTCAAATAAATTTGATAGTTCATTAATAAAAGTATTTCATTCATAAGCATTACCATTACCAGCATTAGTTGCATATTATCAAAAATAACTATACTGTGATATATGATTTTGGTCATAAAGCCCATGACTAATTGTCTAATTATAAGATCCACAACAGGCTTCCAGGCTGGACTCACCACTGTGTTGCACTATCTTTGTGTAATGCCTTGACATTTCAGAATTATAAAATAAGCCATGGGATAAACTTGTATTATCAAATCTTAAATGGACGCACTTCTGCAGCATTGACTGCGTTGGTTCCAAAACTCAGCTCAAGGCTCGAACGCACTACGAGATCTGTTTCAAATGGACTTCTGCCTATACTGGCTTTTAGGAACTGCTATGGACAGAGATCTTTTTTTCATGTGCTTACCAAAGCCTGGAATGAAACTCCACAGCACATCAGAACAATAACATCAATAAGACTATTTAAAATAACATTTGCTCGCCATCTAATGGATAGGTATATTTGTGACCATTGAGATGGCTTCATGGCTTCCCTCTGATGCTTTCTCTTGGTTTGTGTGTTTGTTACTGTTTTGTTTTTGAGTTCTTTGTGAATGAGGTATTTATGTTCTGCAGAACAGGAACCTGCTGAAAATCAGTTTTATACTGAGTCAGGCCCGATTTTCTTTAATCTTTTCCTGTTTAAATATATAAAAATAAAAACCTAGTGCAACCTTTCTGGATTGGTTGAAGACTCACCTTCATATTCTCCTTTCTTAGTAGCTTCCAGGTTCCTCCATTCAGTGCCCACCAGACGGCTCAGCTCTCCAAAGGAGAAATCAGGGTTACGAGCCTTTATAATGGATCTCACTTCACTGCTGAAAAGGATGTAGCCACTCATGTTGATCTTACGCTTGGCTCCTTCCTTCTTGGACAAACCCTTTATCTTTGGCGTGGACTGTCCATATAAAGAGGTGTAAAGAATACAGCATGTTATGGAGGGTTAATTTGTGTTACGAATAAGATTTAAACATGTTTTGAATGAGGTAAAAGGCATATTTATGTATAATTCTCAGATTATAACTCATATGAGTTGACTATTAGATAAAACAAACAGTGGTGCTCCACAATATCCACAAAATTAATAAACATATATTTGTTCATTTCGTTCCATGCTTGAAACAATCTGTGTTGTCCTCTATACAAAAATTATTCTCTTCAAAAGTTCATAATTTTGGCAGTCTTATTGCAATAAGGTAAAAGGTGCATTCAGTAACTTTTGTCTTTGTCATCTTGGACTCATACGGACTCCTCGAGGCTTGGATGTAGCATCATTTAAAATCAATAGTTTTCCATTTCAGATGCCATTGTAGAAATGTATTATTCACAGTCAGCCACGGTTGCTTAAATCAATCAGAGAAAGTGTCAAATAACAGGACGGTTACTGAGATTAAGTGAATAGTATTTTGCTGACCGATTCTAAAATGGCAGCCCCCATATGCAGTCCCTCTCGATGCAGAATAAAACAGCTTTTATAAGGTTACTGATATGACTGGAACCTTCATTTTAATGTGAATGGTCATGATTTCCTACATATATTGCAAAATTACAATTCATGTCTTTAGGAGTTCAACTTTTTTAATGGGTAAAAAAAATTACTGAATGCACCTTTAAGGCATTTAAATGATCCAAACATAAATGTAATCTTACAAATGCTGATATCAGAATATTCTTGTAAATGGGGTCAGTGTATGCAATAACTGATCTCTTCATAGTTTGGAAGTACCTGTGGTGGGGTATAAGGCATATCCATGTCACTTGTTGTAGAAGCCTGACTCGGTGGCATTGGTGTCACTGGTGCTTCATCATCGTCGTCTTCCATGTCGTCCAAATCTTCATCCAGGTCCTCTATGTCAGCAAATTTAGCCTCTAGTTCCTCAATCTTTTTATCCAGCAGAGGAGATGGTTCCTTCTGGGGCACGATGGGTTTTCTGAAAGCGAGTGGAGATAACCAATTTATGTATTAGTACACGTTCAAAGGCTTGGTTTGAGTATACCAACTACTGCATTGTTAAAAACAGGTAGACAAAGAATAAACACTCTATATTTAAAAAATGCATAAATACATTCTCAGTATAATGAAAAAGCTCAGCTCTTTGCTTTTAAGTCAACATGAAATGTCATTCACAACAATCCACTGCAATTCTGTAATTTGACACTTTAAAGGAAAAACAGAAGATTCAACAACATTTTCAAATCTATCGTTGTTTGCGATTAATCCCGTAACCTTTGTTTTTGTTTTTTTTTATCATGAACTGATGAATTGTTCACAATTCAAGATCAGGAACATACATTAAGAAAGAAAATGGGATCAATTTTGATTTCATGTTAAATCTAACACCACAATATAAGGCAACCACATAATACCACAATACAAGTTTGACCATTTAACTGACTAAATAGACAGAAAAGTGGTTGACACCTAAAGTAGTAGATCTCATCATCAGCCACTTTGGCTGAGAGGGAGAAACGTTTAGAGCATTTAAACTTCTTCATCTGCTTTTCGCTCTCAATATAGCGACTTTCAAACAGGAGCACATCTTCCTCTGCAAACTCAGTTGGTCTGCAGGACAGGAAATCCTTAAAAGACGAGACCACACATTTCCCTGTGAAAAACAGAAAGAAAGACTTAAAACTTGGTGAACTGAATGGGGTCAAAAGGGGTCTCTGTATTCTCAGATACAAGTGGGGGAAGTGAAGAGGTGACCAGATGAATCTACCATCATTTGACAACAGGATTTGCTCTAATTTGTTTGATTTGGGACGCTTTTTGTTCTGTTCTTAGTTCAAGCAATCTCGTGCTCCTTCAATTATGCGTTGATGGTTCTGAGGTGGACCATCTAATTCTGTAATTATTTAACCTACAGACTTCTATGAGTAGATTTTAATTTTGTTGGCAGTATCTTTGAGATCATTATTGGCACTTTTCCACTGCATGGTACAACACGGTGAGAGTGGTGGTGGCGTAGTGGGCTAAAGCACATAACTGTTAATCAGAAGGTCGCTGGTTCGATCCTCACGGTCACCACCATTGTGTCCTTGAGCAAGGCAATTAACTCCAGGTTGCTCCAGAGGAATTATCCCTGTAATAAGTGCACTGTAAGTCACTTTGGATAAAAGCGTCTGCCAAATGCATAAATGTAAATGTAACTCTGCTCTGCTCGCTTTTTGGGGGTTTTCCACTGTGGATAATACCTGGTACTTTTTTTTTTATTACCACCTCGTTTGAGGTTCCAAGAGAGCCGAGACAATACTAAATGTGACGTCAAAACCCTGCAGATCACTGATTGGTCAGAGAGAATCGTCACTACCAGCGTCACTGGATTTTTGACAGGGGACCAGCTAGTTTTAAAGTTAGCAACAGCGATAGCAGTATCATTTGTTCACGCGACATTTGAATTGTAAAAAGAAATGGCTGTACTCAAAACCACACTGTGGTCAATAAAATGAGGTGCAGACGTTCCTCTCGTTAGCGATGAAAATTCGACCAAATGGACGCTATCTAGACTGGCGAGCAATGTGAGGGAGAGTGCTTTATACTCTGCTTGAAATGTTCACTTTTATTTAGTTGACCAGCTACTGGAAAGCTTGCTTCTAAAACAACCAGGCCAATTTAAATGTTACACTTGTGTAAAATCAGCATGCAACAACTGCTTATGCAGCACAATGAGCTAGTAGCTAACAGCTAGCGGTCGTGTTATTGTTTATTGTTTTGTATCATGTTTAAGATGTTTTCACAGCATTAGAGGCAGCACAACTATGACGATCAGCCTATAATCCCACCCACGTTGAGGTGGCACTAAACAGCAGTGGAAAAACAAGCTCAGAAAAGTAAAGCAAGCATAGTCAAGTTAAACCGTAACGTGCAGTGGAAAAGTGCCATATGATGCTAAAAGAAGAATAGTAGAACAAATACATCGATGAGTGCCTGCAGCTTTTAACTTTAGCTTGAACAACAACTCTTGAAAATGCAGTATTGGGAGCTATGGCTTGTAATGGTGGGCACAAAAGCAAGTTGATACAAAACTATGATTTCATGTCTATCACATTTTTCCAGATCTTTTCTTGTGGCAATTAGTAAGTAGTAGGTAGTAGCTAGTGGTGGCTACTTTTTAGTTACCATCATTTGTAAAATGTCACCATTAGTCAGGAACAAAGTTAGAAAGGTTAGTAAGGATGGATGGAAGTAAGTTTGAATGGATGTAAGTAAGGAAGGCTCCATACCTGAGATACAGGTCATAGAACAGGTCTCCTCCAGGCTACTGAGGAATACTTCATGCTTGTAGAACATCTTTGTTGGCTCATGTTCAGTCTCTTCAGGGTGGATGAAGATGGGTCCAAAGAAGAACCTTGCTTCGTCCTGCACCCACATCTTCTCAATCCTGTCCATATCAACCACAACAACACAGCATATCACTGTAACCTTAGATAACTGACAAAACTGTCATGCTTTCCTGTCATTGTATAACATTCATAATGAAGAGATTTTGCCCACCTGACAACTCGTGGACGCACCAGCCCATGTGAGCGTATGTAGACACAGTCACCCAATTTAAGCCACATGTCATTGTAGTGGAGCTGTTCAAAGTACTGGCATCCTGGCTCCCCATTGGCTACCTCCACTAGAACGTCCTCTCGCTCCTGTGGACAGTACGTTTGAGAGATTGATTTGTGTAGGTAAATTTGAGGCAGACGAATATTTTACAAAACTAATCAATCACTTTTTTTCTTACTTTCTCAATGAAACTATCACTGTCTCCATTAGTAAGGTCATACTTTTCTTGATCACGTTTTGCAGCACTGACAAACATAGAGGCGACTCTGACAACGGGTAACAGAACTTCACGATGGACGAGTTTCATGGAGCTTGGTGGCATGGACCATATCTTGATCTTCTTGAAGGTTTTGGTTCTAGCCATGTAGCGAGATTCACAGACATATACATCTTCGGGTCTGAAGCCTTCTGGTTGCAATTTAAAATAGTCCTAAAACACAATTTTAGATTCAAGTGACTAAACATACTTAAAATTTGTAAGTGACATCTTTTAGTAGACTCATTTTGTGAAACTCTAGGTCATATTGTTGTTATTAATTGATCTAGCTAAAACATACCAAGACAACAGTGGCTTATGATTCTCACCTTTACAAACAAGACAACACATTTCCCCAAGATTTTACTTAAAGGTACACGGTTAGAGTAATCGCTCTTGAACACCTCCTTCTCCAGGAACTTGCGCGTGGCCAGATGGAATGTTTCCCCTGGACGATAAAACCAGCTGCCATACATCCACTGTTCACCTGGTTGAATTTAAAATAAAATGTAGTTATGAGGTGACAGCATACGGCAGCAAACATTAAAAAAAGTAATTAAGAAATGGAAAGCAATAGCATCGAAATGTGAGAATGTGTGCACCAGCTTCATCCTTCCAGAGTTTCTCAATGCAGACAATGTGAGGTTGCAAATTGGCTTCTTCAGGCTGCACATATACACAGTCTCCTACGCTGTAGGTGTTGTTCTCAAAGCTGCAGTCCTGACTGTATGAGCTTTGAGAACCCGATGGCCACCGGCTTCCTGCATGACCCTCTAGCTTGCCCTCTTCTGGAAGAGCTATTAACCATACAGGAAATGTATACATTAGATCACATCTATATAACAGGGGTAAATTTAGGGTGTTTCACGCATACGTTTTAAAAATACTAGAACAACAAGCAAAGATGAATATCTAACACCGAAAAACATCAAAAGCAAACCTTTACTGTCCTCCTCTCGTTTCAGCCGGTCTTCCTCAATTTCTTGGGGCAGTTTCTCTCGCTTCTCTTGGTCTATGTCCGCATGCAGATGTTTGGATGTGTAGCTCAATGCTGGTGTCAGCAAGATCTCGCCATTCTTGCAAAGTTCGTCGCGGATCTTTACGAAGAACTGCTGCAGCTCCACCGAATCCTCAAAGATTTCTGAATCAGTCCTGAAAACACAGCATTGGATTAATGCTAAGATTCATTCTGGCTATACTTAAATTCTACATGAAACGGCCTTTACTACCCATTTAACATGTGTAATGTGACATATTTCCAAGTGAAACTGGTTGTTCGAAGAGGAAAAAAGAAAATATAGGCCAGGACTTGATTTTTCCATCAGGAATTTAAATTGTAAAAAAGACTTCCATAACAGAATTAAACCAGAATTGAATGCCAGTTTGCTAAAACAGTGCCAAAATAGCTATTAGATAATATTATCCAATAGTCCACGCTACCTTGATGGCATCAGTAAGAAAGTCATTTGTGACATGGAGAAAGTTGATGAGACATTTTTTTCTCCAAAATAAAGTGCACTGATGAATCGTCTACAATATGACCAGAAACATGTAATAAGAAAGTAAAGAATGTTTATTGTGATATATTTTTGGGGGGTAACTCAGGTCAGACTCAAACCTGGGTGCCAATGACCCAACAGCTGTTATATGTCCTGAGTTTGTGCACAGCCCACTGAGACACAGCTCTGACGATTTAATGTTAAACTTACTGACTTTACTGCTCACCTGTTGAGGCGTCTAGCTTTCTCCAACACCTCAAACACATGCTCCTGGAACACATCCACTCTACGATAGCGCCCACGCTCCACATTATTGCGAATAATCTCTAAACTGAGTGGTGGGTCTTCTGGGTTAGCTGGGTCCACAGCTGGCACCTCCGCCAAAGAGTCGCTGTAGCAGCGCCCCTCATCATCCTGGTGCCCCATCATTGAAACAAAGAGATTACGGATGAGCTCACGCACAAGAGGGGCAACTGACACACCAGCCAAACCACTTTCCTCTCCTTCCTCTTCATCCTCAATTCGGCGACGGGCTTCCAGGAAAGCTCGATGTAGAAGTAGTGCATCACGATATATTAGAGATTCGGGCTCGTTATAGGTGCAGGCGTTGTTGAACATAAGGATGAAATCTTCCGCCAGCGAGTCAACATCTTGGTAGCGACCCTGAACCATGTAGCTGCGTATTCGCTCCATGTCGATGGGGCGCTTAATGGCGGCATAATAGTCAGGCAGCTCAGCACGTGATGGCAAACGCATAAAAACTGCACTGAGACGTCGCCCGCGGTTGTCTGTAAAATTGCACACTGCTTCATAGAGATCAGAAAGCTTCTGTTGAAGTGGTGTTGTCTGGGGCCGTGCCTTTTTAGGGGAGGTTGCAACTCCGCTACGTCCTAGGTGGATAAGAAAAATTTGTCAGATCTAAAGTGTAAAGCTCAGATAGTGTCAGTATGTCAGTATATCAATAAGCCAAAGAACATACGAAGCTTGAGTTTAGGAGAGCCCATGTCATCTTCCTCTGGGGCAGGTCCAAGCTCCTTCTGCTTTTCGTTAACTATCTTTTCTAAGATGTTTGCATCATTGTAAACCTGCAGGAAAAAATGTAATTGCATTCACAAATTTCAAATTAGGACCACAACGAAGACTAGATTAACAACAGATTACCCTCATGTTGTTCCAAACCCAACGGACTTTCTTTTGTGGAACATAAAAGGATAAGTTTAGCAGAATCTTTAGCAAAGTTGCTGTTATTCATACAATGAAAGGGGCAGATTCAGCGTAGCTTGAAAAATTAAAGGAGAAATTTTCATAAAAGTAGTCCATACAGCTTGTGTCCCATCATATGTTTCAAGAAGAGTTATATAATAAAGAACACAAATCAACACAGGACAAAGTCCATCCCAATTCCCTTTCATATGAAAGAGCAGCTCAAAGATTCTGCTAAAGTTCTCCTAATGTGTTCCACTGAAGAATGAAAGTTAAATGACTTTGTAGCAAACTGAAGAGTGAGAAAATACTGACACAATATATTTTTGGATGAACCCTCAGTTTTCAAAATCTCACTCTTATAATAGATTTACTTAAAGTTATGTATCCAGTGACTCCACTAATGTTTCCTTTCTGCATTGTTAAAATACTGTCAGGATGCCCACCTGAGAGCCCTCCTCATTATAGTGGCAGGCATTGCGAAACATAAGCTTTATATCATCCATAAGTGCATCCTCCTTGTTGTAACGATCAGTGCGGATATTATTCTCAATGGTACGCAGGTCCATGGGATCTTGGATGACCTGGTAATAGTCTGGGTAGTCTTTTTTAGAAGGTTTGACCATAAACAGGTCACAAAGACGTCGTCCTGTGCCTGTCTCTCGTGCCTCGGTCAATGCAGCATACAGCATCTTCAGTCGGTTCTTCTTTGTGTTCTTCTTATGGCTTTAAGGACCACAAGATGAGAGTAAACAGGGAAGAATGCTTAAAGGAATTTTAAAAACTGATCGCCAAGCAATATTCATAAACATTAATCTAAATAATGTTCTGTTGTCAAAATTACCTTTTCCTTTTACCACTTCCAACATCAGAGGCAGTGGCTGAGGCATCTCCTTCATCGTCATCGCGAAGCTCTCTTTTCTTTAGCTAAAATACAAAATAAACAAAACAAAATCACCCTCTATCTCATTTCATTACACAAAGGTGCCTACTAATTCATCACAGGAGACTACATCTTTCACAAACACTTTAAATGTGGCTGTTAGTGTTTTTTTTTTATGGAACGGTATGCCGAAAGTGTTTTTTTCACTCCCTGAAAGATATCACTGAAATAAGTGTCCTAAGATATCTCATCAGTCTCTGTGACAGCACTAGACTGTGTAAACCGTGGATCTTCTAAACATGCGGACAATCCTCGTCAGTGTGCATCGTCAGCACATGCCACTGTTTTTGAATATACTTAAACAGTATCACAAAGAAGTCATAGTGTGTATGCGCCAAACACATTCATATTCACTCAGTCAAAAAACTATACTTTGAAAGGCAACGTGGTTGAGCGGGTTCTACCAAGTACACCCGTACCTAAAGATGTATCCTTAGCAGAGAAATTAATCCCAGAATGCACTGTAACATGCTTAGTGAAAACGAGTTGGACAAGTCAAGAGAAATGCAGATTAATTGAATTAAATACAAAACTCAATCAAAAGTCAGTTTTTCCATTATTTAGGTGTGTTTTAATGATCATTAGAGAACTGTTGTTAGTTTAGTAACAAGCTAAAAGAAAATAATCTATTGGAATGAATCGTAAATCTTTTTGTGTGGCATGCAGAGTTGCTACCAATGTAAGCAGAAGACAGCAAGGCAGCTCACTAGGTTTTGGAACACATTCATAGTTATCAAAACGGACAGACCTGCAATATCTGCTGTAGCCTTTGAGCACGTTTGTATACGGTGGAGTTGGCCATGTTGTAGCGTTTAGCATTCTCAAAAATGAGCATGAGGTCAGCCTCAATCGGATCGACTCCATCATACACCCCACTTTTCATTTTATCCCTGTAAGGCATAACACATTGAGAAAGTGTGTAAGAATCTACAGTTTTCATTCATCAAGAATTCAATCAAATCTAAAAACACATAGTGGGGTCCAAAAGCCTATATTTAAACTGGAAAATTAAAAGTTTTGGGATTTAAAAAAATGTCAAATCATTTTAATGAAGAAACACTTAACATGCTGCACTATTTCTACGTAACTGATTAAAATAATTGAATTTGCTTGTTTCCATTGTACATACGACTACTTGGCTTTACAGGCATTGCATGAACTTGTGGAATCCATGCCAGCTTGAGTACATGCTATCTTTGAAGTAAATAAATACATTCAGAAATAAATTATGAAATTTTATTCTGAAATGTAAATGTGTTAATTCAACTGTTATGCTTCAAAAAATCATTAAATTAGAACAAATTTAAAATAGAAGCATTTACATTAGTGTCTCATACTTTGGACCGCACTTTATCTATATCAGAAGGTGATGTGGGGTATACACACTTGATCTGTTGTAGGGATATGGGGTTTTTGATCTGCTGAAAGTAGTCTGGGTATTCCCTGCGTGAGGGCAGTTGAAGGAATGGTTCAGCAAGTAGCTGCCCCTGAACACTTCGTGCCCCACGCACTGCATGGTACAGCTGGAAGATTGGGTCGCTAGAACTGAGACCACAATCAGCCTCCATCTCTCCAGTTTCATACCGCACAGAGCCTGAGAAAGGGTACAGGAACAGACAAAGTTTCAAAGAAGAAAGAATACTTCAATATATTGCGTTCTAAGTTTTTAATGGATACGAATGGATACTTGGTAGACTCCAGGAAGTATTCTGAGTGTTTTAAATTGTGTTTAAGAAAGTTAATGCTACTCTGTTATATGAGAAAGGTCATACAAGGTTTACCCAATCAACACAATTTTGCCTTTATTGGCATTGTCAGTTTACGGAGTTGTATGCAAGTCTTAAAATGTGTTCTACACGGGTGTGCTGTGTGACTCCAGCCAGGTCTCCTAAGCAACCAAATTGGCCCGGTTGCTAGGAAGGGTAGAGTCACATGGCGTAACCTCTTCGTTGTCACGATTAGTGGTTCTTGCTCTCAATGGGGCACGTGGTAAGTTGTGCGTGGATTACTGAGAGTAGCATGAGCCTCCACATGCGGAGTCATGCACAACGAGCCACATGATAAGATGCACGGATTGACTGTCTCAGAAGCGGAGGTAACTGAGACTTGTCCTCTGCCACCTGGATTGAGGTGAGTAACTGCGCCACCACAAGGACCTACTAAGTAATGGGAATTGGGCATTCCAAAAAATAATTTCTACACCGATATATTTATAAGCATTCTGTGATGCATGTAAAGTCTTTGACAATGGATATCAGAAGGGGGACTGTGGATATATACCTAAAATCAGGGAGTCTTCATCACTTTCAGAACCTGCCTGAAGTGTCATGGTGATGGCAGACAGACGGTCACCCTGAGCAGACCTCCGGTTTCTAACACACACACAAGCAAATAAATGTGTTACAAATATTTTCAAAGATGCCTCATCAATACAACCAAATAAAGAAAAAAGGAATTACCTGATGCGTAGGCTGGATTTAGTGGGTTCAGCCTGCTCAATCTCAATCTTTCTCTGTGCAAAAACCTTCTTAATTGTCTGCGCATCCTTTAGAATAAAACGTTAGCATAAATTACTATGAATATCTTCAACAAAGAGCTACAGTATGTATCCTTATGATTACTTAAAATAATGATGGACATAAAATTTCAAGAATATAGTTTAGCAACCTTGAAAACCTGCGATCCTGGCTCATTGTAGGTTTTGGCATTTTTTGCCAAAAGATCGATGTCTTTAGCCATGGCACTGATAGATTTGTAATGGCCAGCCTACAATAGAACATAAATGTTAGTATTATTCCTATTAGTATACTCAACTACAGTTGTAAAGATTCTAACAATTATTCATAATATCATAATTATATTACACAAAGCCATTTTTATACAATGGTATACACAAGTATACAAATAAAAAATATACTTTAAAAGATTAATTGCATTAACACATATAACTCTTTTATTACATGTAAATATGGCTGATGTATACAAAACTGAAAATAGCAAATTGATGTAGACCACTTCAAAGTCCCACACACCTGTATCCTCTGAGACACGGTACGTAGATCTATTGGTTCTTTTATTACAGCATAGTAGTCTGGGTAATGCTGTGAAGGGAAGGAGTGGGCAAAGAGGAAACTAATCAGTGAAAGTAAACTACAATTAACATGAGGAAATAACTAAGCAAGTTTTCATTAATCGTGCTGGTAGTTGCTCTTTGGAACTATCGGTTATTGACAAAAATCTATGCTGGGGGGCCTGGGTAGCTCAGTGAGCAAAGACTATGTCTCCTAAGCAACCAAACTGGTCAGGTTGTTAGGGAGGGTAGAGTCACATGGGGTAACCTCCTCGTGGTCGCTATAATATGGTTCTCGCTCTCGGTGGGGCGCTTGTTGAATTGTGTGTGGATACTGCAGAGAATAGTGTGAAGCCTTGAGGCGACTCACTATGCCAACACAAGAACTTAGAGAGCATTGGGAATTGGGCATTCCAAATTGGGAAGAAAATAAAAAATAAATGCTGATTTTTATTCCTCTGATAAATACGTTTTTTTATATTTAAGTGAGAATGTGCGAAGAAAAATATGACTATATGGAAAAGTCCCTCGTCAGCACATAGATTGTGTATCCAACTTCATATACTGTGTATAATAATAATATATAGGCTAAAAAAAGCTTACTTTGGCATATATTCAAAATTGTATTTTGAACATCGTAACAGAGCAAAGTCTGTCATTTCAAAATAAGAGTAACCAAATGTTACCGAAAAACTATCAGCAGATGAATCAGTTATCTGCCTTTTCCACCAACTTAGTTATCGGTATATGCAAAATCCACTATCAGTCGACCTCTAGTGCACAGCGCTGTAGATTTGGTCCTTACCAGTTTGGAGGGAAGTTTCTGGAAGAGCTCACTAACAAGCCTCCCTGATGTATCAGTACATGACACAATGGCCTCCAAGAGCTGCTCCAGTATGGCTTTTAAATAACTTGGTGCTGTCTGGTCAGCAAAGACATATAGAAAAGAAAATATCAGCCTGGATCAACATTAAAAAACAAACACATATGCTTACACAAAATGTCCAAATGAAATAGGTTTGAAATATTCCTTTACCTCCTCCTCCAAGGAAGCACTAGGGTTCTCAATGTCTTCACCCTCCTCATCATCATCATCTGCCTCCTCTTCTTCCCCTCCCTGGAGCAGTTCATTCTTCGTGGACAGAAAGACATGCAAAAGCCTACAGGCAGCCCTATACTCTGCACTGTCCGTCTGTTGAAAGAGACCATCAGTAATCTAATAGTTTCTGAGTTTGTGAATTTGAAATATGTAATTGTAAACACAAACTCACCTGATAGTACATTTTGGCGTTGTTAATAAGCAGTTGAAAGTCTGCTGTGAACTGCTCTATATCCTGGTATTCCTCTGCCCTGAGTTTCTGTTGAATCTTCATCATATCTATGGGCTGGCTCACCACCTCATAATAGTCTGGCTGGTTCCTAGACAAGAGAGAAGGGGTGAGGTGTGGGCTGGTGAATGTTGCATACATCATTCTTAGGTTGGATTACTTTATGTCATGACATTTAAAACATTATACATTCACCATTAAAAAAAAAATGTATAGACATTCAAAGACAAATAATATAATTGTACCTCCTCTTTGGTGCACGAACAAACAGCTCACAGATCTGTCTGCCCTGGTCATCCTTGTAATCTCTGACAGTGTTGTACAATTCATGGCACACAGCAATCTACAGATGAAACACATAAGTTAACTAATTGAGAAGATCAGACCAGTTATTCCAAATATATTTATTTAGCTAATTTACAACAATGAAGTATAAAGCTCAGTAACTTGACTGTTAATCATTGGGTTAGGTAATCAAGTAGTTTGAATATACTAAATTACATGTAGGCCTACTTGATCAAAAGAAGGGGCAGTGGAAGCTCTCCTCCTCTTCCATCCATTGCCTGGGGTGGATGAGTTGGTATCATCAAAGTCTCCTCCACTGGCACTGCTGGAGGGAGAAGTGGCCCTTCTTCTTTTGGAAACCATTGAAACAGTACCTGTTGATGGTCCAAACACAAACATGCTACATTTGAGACAGGACTAGCAACGTTTATGATGTCAAGACTCTCAGCTAAATGGACTGTAGCTACTGAGGAAAAGACTGGAATTAATTTCTAATTAACCCTTGTGCGACCTTCGAACATTTTTGTCTTTTCGGTCATTTTGGCTGTGTTAATGCCAATGGCATAAATTTAGCCATAGGTGTGTATTTTGATATTTCAACCTCAGTTCTTATAGTACATCTATAATACACTGTGTACACAAAATAGTTACACTCACGACCTTCAGGACAAAAATGAAACCCATTAAAATCACAATATTTGTTCCCAGTACCATTAAACCATAAAATCATGAATACTTTCATTCCGGAGCCCTGACTTCAAAATGTAAATTTGTAATATTTTTCACCAGATGGAGCAAATACATGCTTTTTTCCTATTTTCTGTTCATTGTATTATAGAATACTGCAGGCCAAATGAATAAATGATGCCACTAAAATTGTGTGGATGTGTTGGTATGGATGTCAGAGTGTGTTTTGAATGTGCGAATTGAGAAATGTGTGTGTGTAAGAAACAACAGTGGCATTATGTAAACAAACTGGAATTTAAAGGGTTGACATCCTGAAAATGAACGAACATTTGGTGGTTATGACCAGGACTGTTCCACTCATAGAAAGTGGAAAATCATAATAATATATAATATTATTAATGCAGTTTTTAAGGACCTCTGAGAAACGTTTTATATTGAGTTAAACCGAAAAGGATTTTTGAAGAGTCCAACATCTCCACAACCGAAATCTGCAGCAGCTAAATAAATGTCGCTTATACTCAGCATATGAGTATAAACCACAAGTGACCGGTTTATGGAACACAAAGAAAAGTTTGGGCATAATACTGTTGTTTTAAAACGGGGGAGGGGGTAAACCAATAGCTGCTTTCCAGTAATCACATCATACATTTGTTGTGTTCTGTACTGTATACTCCGCTACTACCGTGTTACTATCTTTCAATGTATGGACAGCACATTTAGCCGTGATGCTAATCTTCTGGTAAACAATCCCTAGACGCTGACAGCCAATCCACAAGCCGTGTTTTAGTCAAACAAAAGAGCGGTCTCGCTAGTGTGCTCTTCGCTCCCTCACTTCTCTGGAAATTACACATCGGTAGCCTATATCAATCTCGCAGAAATGACAAACATATTCGGGAACAAAACGCTCTATAATTACACTCACTTACCCGTATTACAAAATCACGAATTTGTTGGAGTGATGAAGAATTATCCCTCAGCAACAACAGAGCAGCAACTGTTAGCCAGCAAGCAGCGTTGATGGCCAACAAACAAAGCCCCTCCTCCGCCGTCATACCAAACCGGAAGTATATTTATTGAAGCCCCGCCTCTCCAAAGTTTTTTGAGCAAGTCAGTCCACTCGGTGACCATGTTTGGAACGTTACCGGGCAGGCTGGGCAGCTATTTTTCTATGTAAACAATCGGCATACATGTGCTGCTAATCTTCCAATCAATTTATATGGGGAAAGACCGAAGTCTCCAAAACAGTTGGTCGAGATTACGATCAAAGAATATAGTTCAAATCAGCAGTAAAATCTGATAACACTGGTATCATAGAATGCGCTACTTTACCTCAGATCAGACAAAAAAAAAAAAAAATCCCGGCTTGTATAGCTAATGCGCATGCTCGTGCAACAGTTGCTTAACAGGCGATGTCTGTGTCTAAAAAGTGATTGGCTCATTTTCCAGTAAGGCGGCAATTTCTTTTTACATCCGTTGACCGCTTGGCGTTCCAATTTCTCCCATTAATCTTTAATAGAAGTGGCCCGTCTCTGCGAAATATTCTCTGTCCTCGCTTCACAAACGTAGACTGTTTTCTATCTTCTCTACTTATGTCTAAATGGGTAAATAATAGTAATTTCATTATTTAAAATTCACACTTTAAAAATCGATTAAAGCCAACTGAAATTATTATTAATTATTATTATTTTTACAGTTAAAATCGACATGTTTACATTTGCAATCTGCCTCAGGGTGACCCAGAGTAGCAGAATCTTTAAGAAATTAAATCTTAACCATTTTTAATACAAACTGGACAAATAGACTTTACAGATACTGTACTGAACTGCATATTAAATGTCACAGCTTGATAAAGGAACACAAAATTCACCTCAAAACAAAAAAAGATTACAAATATTTTCTTCTTCTTTTTTATCAATGGCTTCCTAAAACACTTTAAAGGAGATGTTAAAAAAACATAATAAATGTGATTGCTTGGATCTCTTAAATGTCCCTGGATGAAATATATAGGCTACATAATACTGCGGTAAATTTTCGCAATAAATACAAATTTAATCGAAATAGAAAATATAATCAACTAAATATATAGGCCTACGTTTGCAAATACAATACAAATAAAAAGGTGATAAAAGTATATAACTATTATTTATAATTGATTTTTAAGTCCAGTCATTTGGACATTGTGACTCACTATACGTTTCCAAACTGTATAACGTATAGCCTGTATAATATTTAGGGGTTTGATACGGAACGATACGTATGGTATTAGGGTTGTATAATTATGCTGTGAGTTTAGGGTCACATTTAATTTAGTCAAGTGAAAGACGCCTCCTCCAGTCGCTATGGTTGACGTCAGGGTAGAACCAGCAACTATTGCATCGAAAGAGAATTGCGGATAGATTAAACGGAGGAGAGGAGCATCTGTCTATAGGAGCAGACGAACAGGTATTCCGTTTACGATTATAATTTTTTTTTCGAGTGAGCGGAAAAAGCTTATAAATTCATTGATTCAAATTTAGAAACAGCTAAATTACTTCGTTTCAAGCTGATTTCGGATATAGCCTACAATACATTTTATATTGCATAGCCTATCAGGGGTATCACACAACCGACCGGGTCATTACTATTCGCATATTACTATACGCAAATCAATTTGAAGAGTAGTATTCAATATAGGTTTCATTATAACATGCACGCTATCTTTTGCACGAGCGCTCATTGTTAAGGAAAAGTCATCAATTTGGGTTAAGCGCATTGGGCAATCCTTTGCTGACCTCGCCAGTATTTTCAGTGAATTGTTCTGCAGTATTTGCATCAGCATCTTCGACTTGAAACAGACATTTGTTGGATCTATTTTTTCCTGTCAATTAATGTTAATTCTTCGTTGTTCGTTCCTAGAAGTATATTTTAGTGCATGTGGCAACGGACACTTGCATGCGCATCGATGCCTAGTGTCTGAAAACACGCATACACACATGCGAGAACCATATGCATCCTTTGGCGTACAATGTAGTCCTTGTTCAAGATGTGGACCACAGTCAAACAATGGTAGACAATGTGCATGTTTACAATTGCTCTCGCAAGGACATGGAAAAGCTGTTTCCCTTGATGACCATGGTTGATTGATTACCATGGTACAGTTAAGATATGATCCTCCTTTGATATATACAACAATACTGAATTATATTTATATATCTTGGTATATACATTGTAATCCAATGTATCTCAAAGAAAGCAATGGATTGATAATATCTCCAAAAACATGGTACATGTCAAACAATAGCTACCACTGTAATCTTTTTTTAATTTATTTTTTATTTTTATTGGCACTTTTTTGTTAAGGTTAATGTTATAAGATTGTATTCAAATTCTATTTTATTTCATAACTGGTCTGAGGTATTTACAGCTCAAAAGTTCACCTCAATTACAAAAATGGCAAAGAAAAGAGTTAAAATGATTGCTGGATCTCCTTAGATGCTTCTTCTTTGTCTTACAAATGGATGCTTTGTACGGTAATAGAAGAATTTCTGTATAATATAATTAATCTTATCTTGATGGAAAACTTCAATAAGTGTGTGTTGGTGTGTCAGCTTAGAAAGGCATTAATGGTGATTTCAATCTAGCACATTAATCAATGTACTGTTAAGCTAGATGTAAAGGAAGCTCGTGAGAAGTTGCAGAAATGTAGTGCATGCTTAAACAGTCACTGTAAAATGCTTGGGCTACATATAATGACTAATCCTGCAACCATAAACTATTGGTTTGGTCCATCTTCCCACATTAAGAAAGTAAGACAGCATTCACACATGCAGACATAATTGGTCATGTGATGTGATAATGTACCTGTTAGAATGCTACACTGTTATAACGAGCAAATTTTAATAACCATTTAACAGAAAACGCACAGGTTGGAGCCATGACCTAGCGGTTTTGCGTGCTCTGACAAATTGAGATGCATTCCTCATTTGGATGAAACAAGTTTGAGTCTGACTTGCAACACATTACCATTCCGTTTCCCTCTCTTCTCCCCATTATTCTTATCCTCTTTCTAATGTACTAAAATGGCTCAAAGACCAGTAATAATAATAATAATAATAATAATAATAACAAATTAGATATAGCTTTTGTGCAAATGTGTTCTTTAGTTATTTTAGTGTCTTATGAATGTAAGAGTCATCTCATCAACTAGTTATATATTATTCTAAAGCCACACTTGGCACCTTCTTTAATGTTAGTGTTGTGTTAATTGTCAGTCGACCAATTTATTTCCATGATGATACACTTCCCATAAGCAAAATTTCTCTGATTTATTTGGCTCCTCTTCTGTCTTTTTTTTAGTTCCTCATTGGTTCAAACCAGCTAGCCTACACAATGCCTTTAGGAGAGGATGAAAATGGATGGAAAAAGAAGACAGCGGATATCAAGGAAAATTACGATTTCAAGGAGGTCTTGGGGACGTAAGTGTTTTTGATCAATTAATTGCTCAATTTACCATGAAAATGCTCAAAGTCTTATTTGATTAATCTCAGCAATGGATTTTTTTAAGTGTGTCTGACTGATTACATACCTGCACTGTTAATTAAAATAAAAAGAGGTAGGGTTGCACAGATGTAGCAGCTGCCGATATTTATCAGCCAATATCTGACTAAATTAAAAGCATCTGTATATTGGTCATTAGCATGAAAACATTGATATGGAAAAACAATGATTTATTTCTAATGAATTAGAAACACACTTTACAAAAACACTTTGAATTCAAATGCACAATCCAAAAATAATAATAGCCACAATATGTAGAAGGGTTGTCACTCCTAAGAACATGTAATATTTAAAAGAAATTTGTTCTTAAGTTAATGCGGAAAGACCTCCATTAATGGACGTGAAAGCAGCACTTATCTATAAGCTACATGATGAAGGAAACCATCTAAAACACTTTGAAACCAGCAGCATTTAATTGATTCTTTGACTGAATTAAGATTGAAATCTCAATATGGTCTTGCCTGTTTACTAAACCTTAAAAGGAGTTTTAAATTCTAGGCTGCATTTAGCACTCCAGTCAACGGTGTGTGAGCAAGCGGCACCCTCTAGCGGTCTTGATCGCATTGTCCATTATACCAATATAATACAGAATTTAAAAGGGGGTTTTATCCTTTTGCTAAAATGTTTTATTTTTCCATGATGTGGTTGACATTTCTGTGAAATTGCCCACATATGCATAATATTAATTTATTATGTTATATTATATACTGTAAAAACATGTAAAATGTGAGATCTGTTGTTTCGTACTGCACAAATAGAAGAGCAAAATTGTTTTAGAAGTACAACATCATCATGTTATCATATTCAGTTATTTTATGTATCTATTTATCTTTCATTGTGGCTCTCTTTAAAATGTTGTCCTGTGTTCAACAGATCCAGTCAATGTTTAACGGAAATTATTTATTGTTAGAACAGTAAAAAACCAAAAAAAAGCTTCGTACCCTAAATTTGTATAGCATAATTCTTACATAAAACAGTGATCTGATGATAAAATTAGATAAATGCAAAATTTGGTATTGGTATTGGTGTCCGCCTATAATTGTTCATTACAATCGTTATCAGCCAAACAATTTTATATATGTGCAACCCTAAAAAGAAGTTTAAAATTGTCTTTAAAGGAAAATGGCTTCTTTACAGTTTTTGTTTTTTGTACCATATTGAAATCATTCCACCAACAGATTGTGGATACACACCTGCAGCTATGGCATCAACAAGTAGCCCATCTATTTCTGTAGCTCTTACTATAGTTGTTCTCAAAAGCCTTTATTTATTTTAGTCTGTTCAGACAACAGGAACAGAACTCAAACGTGAGTGGAAGCAGTTTTCTCTTTTTCTCACTTTGCCAGCTGTGATTAATGACTCCTCAGTGCAGCACACAGCAGGGCTTTGATTTCATTTAAATTTACACTCACACTTTACTTTTTCCTATTATTTTCCTATTATTTCCTACTATTATTTTCCAATTAAATCAACTTACAACTGCAACTATTGCATTCCTGAGAAGGTGGCTAAGTACTGGATTTCTATGTCCAATAAGAAAAGGTCAATCTTTTCTACACAAACACACCTTTCCTTTTTGATCAAATTATCAAGAACACAATGTTATAACAAGGCATATATCTGTACATGCTATGCTGCATCTCAGAAACCTAATGTAGTTCTAAAGAACTGACCTTAAAGATGTGTAATTACGGCATGCAAATATATTTTTTTTTATTGTGCCTTAACTTGATTAACATAATTCCTGTAGTGTACAATATCAAGTCCCTTCATGTTTGTTTTGATGTTGTGTAGTAAGAGACCTGTCATTGTGCAGATATTACTCATCTGATGCCAGCATTTAGAGGCATAGAAGAGGACAAGAGAGTGTACATAGACCCCCAAGTGCACAAGCCCTTTTTTTATCGCAGACATATTTATACTGCAGAGTGTGTGGGTAGAGTGTGTACATTTACTGTCGCATTCAGTGCATCTTGGGCGATGTGTGAGAGAGAAGCAGAGGGAGAGAGCCAGACAGAAGACATAAACAGATGGACGGACTGGTCTGTCATGACGGATTTTAGTGGCACTCACGCAAGATCTCTCGTGAAACACGTGAGAATCAGGATGGCAAGTTATTGGGTGGGAAGCGCACAAACAACCTCCAAGGCACCGCTCGGGGGGAAAGTCGTTAGTGTAAAGCTGCTATAAAAACTGCACGCACAGACACATACACAAACATACAATATTCATCAGAGGGTTGTGATGAGTGCTTCTCCCCTCCTGCGGCCAGAATGACTGCTCTTTCAGATGGCATAACATAATCATTTGGGCACGCTTACTTCAGCTTGAGTTCACATGGCCAGCCTCATGTTCAAGCCCCTTCTTTGGAACCCTATATTGCTTTATGCTACATAATATCAAGAGATACATTATTTACAACACAAGGAGTATCACTCAGCAATCGTTAAAGTCACAGTTAAGTGCCTTGATGAGCATTTTTTGGGTAATATTTCCTACTTAAAAGAAGTGGGACATGTCGAAGCATGATCGTGAAATGATTAAAGATATTTAATTTAACCTTAATACTCGTTAGACATTTTGCCTATGGTGGGTAAGGGATCATCTGAAAAGTCCTCACATTGTGATAAAACGTGCTAAAGCAGTGGAGGGTGTGGTAAGGGGTCGCCTGAAAACTTCAGCCAGCAGCACCAAAGTTACAAATATTGGGCTATAGATATTAGGCACAAAATACACTACATTTAAGAAAATTATTTTGCTGTACATCACAAGATAACTCCAAAAAATGGCTGTATTAAAAAATGAATAAATACCACCCACTTTCCAGCATCCGACTGCATTCCGTTCAGAAATGTTCACCCCTTGAAACATTCAGGTGTGAAAGGTTTCAAACACTACCACAAATTTGCCATTATTCCTTATTCTTCTAAATGAACAAATTCAAGCCAGCAGACCTGCAACCAAGGGAGTTTGGAGTAGGGAACAGGAATTTGAGAGGGAAACAGCCGGAAATACACCTCGTCACCATCTCTGTGTTTGCTGCATCGAAGACATGTTTGTGTACACATTTATATGCATGGAAATTGGGTTCTCTTCAGGATTTGGATTTATGCTCCATTCAATTATAGAGAATGTAAATATTATTAATAATTTTCATCTACTGACACACAAATCATGGCTAGTATTAACATTAGTATTAAATCATAAATATTTTATTCATAAAACAGCAACAACAGTGATCATTGTGGACATAATTTGATGTTCCACTATATTTTCAGAGATTGGACATGAACTTTATTTACCACCTGCTGATTTAAAATGCAGGAACTGAGTTTGCGACTTTGAGATAAGACGTGCTTTTGAAATGTGTTAGCCCAATTATTTATTACCTATTACATAATTATTTATTACCTATTACCTAATTAGCCCAATTATTTATTATCCCTTTACCTATTTCTCACTTCATTTACATACAATACACCCACAGTTTGCGTGCATACAACCTCAGATTGCGAAAATACTCCCACCCATGCCCACTTGCACTTTGCGCTGGCACGAAAATTAGATAAGATGTTGTGCACGGTTGTAGCACGTAGGGCTGCGCTTTGCGCACTTATGAAAATAGAGCCCATAATGTAATTACATGATTTTTACCAACCTGTTTCTGGCCCTATGTCTGAAACACTTCACCTTTAAGACACGTCCATTGTTATGATTTAAAAAAAACAAAGTAAAAAAAAAACAGATGCAAATATACATTCGGTGTAAATAGTCCATAAAATGGTTTTACGAACAATTGACACAGATATTGGTTCTCGAGTTTTATGAATGAAGCCAAAAGTGTGTGCAATTTGATCAGAATTTCTTTCCATTGAAATGTAATAAACACCAATTATTTCAGACATAATAGAATTTACTTGTTACTAAAGTGCCTCAAAAAATATCTGAACATATTTGAGCAACTTCTCAAACCTCGCTAACTATGGCGAATCCAGCGATTAATTCTTTCTCAGAAGTGCTCATCAACCCGTTACCTTGTACACTGAACTGATAAAAGCCTATGCATCTTGACTCCTGGAAGTTGTGTAGTAGCCAGCAGGCAATTAGACAGTCAGTGAATGAACTGTGGTCGTTCTATGGCCATGCTATCTGAGGCTGAGTGTATTGACATTCTGCATTGAACAGGAGTTACTCAGTTAATTGTAAGTGATTCAATGGAGCTATCAATGGCAATGATCAGTTGTAGCATCGTTCTGAGAAGTCTATGGTTGTTTTATTTAGTTGGCAAACAGTGAATTCTACAGTGAGCTGAATGAACTGAAGCAGAGTGTGTAGTAGGCAAGATTGCTGCAACTGGGACCTGTTAGCCCCATCAGCAGAGAGAGAGAGGAGAGAGAGAGGGAGAGAGGAGAGAGAGCGAGAGAGAGAGAGAGAGAGAGAGTCAAAGTGTGACAATTCTAGTGAAAATCCAAAACTACAAGGAGATCTTCATTGAGGTTTGTTGTACCAATAGCAATGTTTAAATACTTTTGCCTATCCCAGTTTGCCTATCGCTTACAGTCTTGTGGAGGGGCCCTTTGAGAATTTTCTTACTCTCGTTTGGAACTACACTTCGAGTGGTGTCCCCTTCCTGCAGTGCCCTTAAAGGGTGCAAAAATGCAGTTTGGAATACGGCCAGTGTCTCTGTGGTGCTTGAAAAATATTGCTCTGTTTGTTTGAACATCCTGACAGCACAACACTGCAACATTGATCTAACCAATGATGTAAGTTTGGCAAGGGACTCTCTATTTGTTCAATCAACAGCAGTATCCGGGACAGCTGTTTGAAAACAATGTTTTATTTTTGCAGTTTAGTTTGGTGGAGTTAGTAACCCCGAAATTACTCACAAAAGGTTTCATAGACTAGAATGGTGGCTTGGAAGATTTATGGCCTTCTTGATGTCCAGACCAGATATTTCTCTGTATAGTCATAAATCTTTCCAAAATTGAACTGTTTCTCTGCATTGTCTCATCTGAAACCTAGCTTTAAAATCACATATGTAGCAATATCTCTGTGTTGCAGTTTTGACTAGCTTCCCTATAAGTCGCTGCTCTGGGTATTTAACTGAACTGTATATGTTGACAGAAAGCTTATTTCCTAAAGACGATTATGGAATTGGTTTACCCGTGAATTCTTTGAATAGAGTCAATTGATTTACTCTAGAGAAATTATATTATGTACTCTGGCTTATCTGTACACCTGGATTTTGACAGAGGATAATTATACATATAACAATGCCACACAAATAGATACAGTATCAACATAGTGTTTAAGAGATAGTTTAATTTTAGTGAACTGTGAAGAATCTGCTGTCTTGACAGACGCTGATTTGTGAAGTGCTTTGAATGATTGGTATAAGGGGCAAAAAAATGGGTTAAGGTTAAAAGAGTTGTGCTAATGGTAATTTATGGCCACATAAAGTCCAGTCTGCTTGTTGTCTACAATGTAATACTTTAAACAATTCCACATTCCAACTAATGAATGTGAACAAACTGAAGAAATATAATGGCCATTACTTTGGAGACTTGGAGAAGGATTTCTTAAAGGGATAGTTCACCCAAAAATGAAAACGCTCTCATCGTTACTCAATCTCATCTCATCCCATCCCAGATGTGTATGACTTTCTTTCTTCTGCTGAACACAAATGAAGATCTTTAGAAAAAAATCTCAGCTCAGTAGCTCCATACAATGCAAGTGAATTGTGGCCAGAACTTTGGCGGTCCAAAAAGGATAAAAAGAAGCATAAAAATAATCCGTACGACTCCAGTGGTTAAATCCATATCTTCAGAAGCGATTTTAGGTGTGGGTAAGGAACAGTCTTTTTTTTAACAATAAGTTCTCCTCCCTGCCCAGTAGTTGGCTATATGCACAAAGAGTTTAAATTGCCAAAAAAAAAAGAAGAAGAATATGAAAAATAAAAGTGTATATATAGTTAAAAAAAAGACTTTCCGGAACTGTTTCCGGATAACGCAAATGCATTTGCTTTCTTTGACCACCAAAACAGGTGTAAATGGGGCCTTAGGGATTTTAAAATGATAAAAGATGCTGGACAAAAAACTTCCCCTCTTAAAAATACATAACAAATAAAAAAAATTAACAGGCCCTCTGTTCATTTATTAATTACAAATTGTTGTGGTCAGTCTGTGTGAATCTGAGTGGCAAATGGCAAGTTCTGTGCAAATGGATTTTAGAAATGTCTCATTTAGAGATATTGGCTCCTTTGCATTGACAAAACATTAATGGAGTAACATTCATAATTATGCAGCCTTCCTTAGAGAGAAAGAGAGAATGCAATGAAAAGGTTTTGTTAATGGACAATTGTGACTGTAGGCAAAGTCCTACATTTTCTTTTATTGTAAACCTGACTGTTTATACAACTCTGTGCTCTATTCAGATCTATAATGAAATCTAAATCTATATCTAAACTTTTGATTATCAGACAGTTGATGTGCTCCTTTGTGTTGATGAATGCGATGGACATTATAAAATGGATAACTCAATTTAGTACCTGTATTTTTTGAGAGTGAATTCGGTTGTGGTTGTCATTCCCGTGTAGAACCGAATTCTATGTGTACATAACGGAATTAAGCATTTAGAAGAGGAGTGACACCCGTATTTTGCTGCATTGTGACGTGACCATAGATACCAACTATTACCTTAATTTCAAGGACTATATCTTCTAGCAAAAGAATAGCACATTATATAGCACAGCCTCTCATACCTAATTGCTTTAGACCACACCCACACAAATCTGTTTTAGTTTGAAACGCATCAATTTCTCCATGTTTACACCTCTCATTCACACTGAGGCTACATCGATCTACATTTTCAGACATTTCCCAAAAGTTGCTCGTACACACTGAAATGCCTGAACATGCTTAAATCCTTTTACTGCGCTTATGAAAAAAACATAAGAATCATGGCCCTGCATCATTTCCAAGTATAGTCTGAAGCGCAATTGTCCTCGCCTTTGAAGGAAGGAAATGTGAAGGTGTACAAAGTACCATTTATCTTTAACAACGTTATCAAAGAAGTTAGCAGCCACAGCAATGCCGCTACAATATGGGCCGCCATCTTGATTGTTTCGGGATGAATGGATCACATGACTGTGTCACGTGACAACAAATACTTCATCTTTTTCAAATATCTCCATTTTCCCTGTCCGCACTACAATGCGACCAACAATGATACATTAAAAAAAAAATTTTTTTATCCACTTGGGAAATCATTTTCGAAAGGCACAGTTTTCGCTGGACAAAAACACTGTCTTCTATCAGGAAGACTTGCAGACTTGAGTGAGATTTAAGATGAAATTTTTTTGATGAATATAAAACAGAAAAGTCGGGATGGGACTCAACTGGTGGTGGTGAGGTGGTGGAGGTTGCCGTGTTAGCACACTGAAACAGCAATGTTTCTTTATAAGCAGACTTATAAAGCAATGGCTTACATGTGATTGGCTGGGAATTACCCAGCTAATGGTTCGTTGATGTACAACTGCTAGTCTTCCCACTAAAGCTACCCTGCGCTTACATGGACAGAAGTATATATATAAATATAAATTAATTCACTTTTTAAGTGAAAATGTATTATTGTAGACGGAGCCTGAAGCAGCGTTTTCCACCACCAAAAAAAGAGCACTTTTTTAAAACTTGTGGATTATGAATATAAACATTTGTTTTAATTGAGGTATACATTTGCATACATTTACCAGTAACTCTGTTGTCTCCATATGATTCTAAACACACTTGGGTAGTGTACAATGTTCACATAAGCATTTTCATATTTGTAGAGAGCTGTATAAGAGGTGCTGTTTAAAAATGATTAGCCTTGTAACATGTCAAAATCATACCATCAGCCTATATTCATCTGCGACACAATTTTTTTATTTACAGCCACACACACCCTGTCTTGTATCATTTCCTAATCTCCATTCTCTCTCTTCCTCCTCCTTTACCCACAGGAAGCCATAGGAGGCCTTAATTACAACATGTCTCACAGCAACAGCACCGCACTCACTCTTGACTTCCTCTCTCTCTTTCCTTCTTCCCAACCTGCTTTTTGCCACTTAGGCACTTTGATTAGTCTGTGATTTGAGTCCAGCGGAAAGTTTGTTGACAGCTGCAGTGCTCTATGAGCGCTCTCTCTCAATTTACATCCCTGTTGTGATCATGACTCACTTGCCTGGCTTGTTCTAGGACATTGGAGATTTTTTTTTATCACAACAACAAAATCAGTTCATTTTAATTTAAGTCGTCCTCTCACAGAGGCATGTAATAAGACAGAAATGCACAAAATAATTTACAGTGGCAGTTCGGCAAAATTGACAGCACCGATTAGCTAAGTCGTCTTGGCAATGAAGTTGTTATGTTGAATATGTCCAACAACTTTGTACGAGATCGTATGACTTGGCTCATACGAAAAGGTACGGCTTCTATTCCCATAGAGACCAACCAATAGACAAATAGAACTAAAAGTCGACACAATGAAGGCATAACATTTTAGATTCTATTGAACACTTTAAGAAAGTAAACATCTGTAAACAAATCTGGCTACTCATTCCATATTTATTTATGCGTAGCATACATTTTTGACTTTTTGAAAATATGTGATAAATCACAAAAGGATCATATATTTAGCCTTGGAACTGATAATCTTTTCCCCTCTGCTGTCATTTATTCTGTAAGTTGTTTTTCTCTTTTCCTTGGTGGCAAATTGCATGGTTAATTGCTTCCTCTGTGATTAAGAAGGCAGTTTAGGGAGTGTGTGTTTGGGACAACTAGATTACACATGACAGTGCTTGTTTTAACACAAGAGTCTATCTGTTCAAGGAAGACAGGGTGAACTAATGTGTTTTGCCTACATCTAAGAGTAAAAACTTGAAAGGATGCTCGAAATAGGACAAACACACCCCATAATGTCTAAATACACAGAATCATTCTTTAGATGATTAAACAGCTTGTGTTGTTTGTCTTTTTCTGGCTCTTTCTTTTCACCTGTGTGTAAATCCCACTGGAGGGTATAAACTTGGAAATACAGAACAGTTTCATATTTCATAGTCTGACCTGATAAAATATCAGTCGTTCACAATACTTTTGTGGCACAAACAAAACACACAGAGAAATGCATCTCCTAAAAAGTTGTCAGCGCTGTTTACATCCCCTTTGTGTTGTTTTATGCAACAGTTAGGGTTGAATTACCGCTGAAGGTAAAAATCTCTGTGAATGAATTTTAGTGCTGTTCAGAGTTATGTCAGAGATTTTTTTTTTTTCTCTGGCATTTATGTTGTCACTCTTAAAGGGATTGTTCACCCAAAATTGCAAAGTGTGTCATCATTTACTGTTACCAGCATATTGTTCCAAACCTGTATGACAGTGTTCCCCAATTAGTTTTCACCAAGGGCCAAATTCTGTCAACAACACAAGGTCAAGGGCCACCAATCTTGTTGTTTTTATTGTTTTGTTGATAAAAGAATTACATTATAAATATTCTGAATTTTTAAAAACTAGCAAAAAATAAATACAAATCAAATTTAAATGAACAATCTGGATCTCCATGTCCTCCATGCGAGTCACATGTTCCTGCTCGTCTCCAAACGGGATCTCCTCCACGCACTTTCCCTAATTGCAGATACAATTATTATACCCATGATCGTTTGCTACAGCTTAAAGCCCAAAGTATACTCCAGTTTTTACGCAAACACTGACTGTCACCTTTCAAAGTCACCTACAACTTAATCTGACTGTGTGCATGGAGAGGCATTTGCTGCATGCACGCTACGACTGAGATACCGAGATATTTCTCTTCAGGAGTTTAGACACAAAGATGTCTTCATATTCCTTCAGACTCGTTGTACAAATGGAAGTATGTTCTGATCTGCTCACACATGCGTTCGTGACATGCACATCCACTGTTTTTGTTTCCAACTTCGTCTTCTATTGTTTTATCGGCTATTACATTTTCTAGTGCTTCTTCATGAAAGCAATGGCTCAAAGGTGAGTGTTACCGCCTTTTGGACCCTCAATTTATCGCGAATAATTCCAGACGTACACCCATTCTTTACGTTCAAAGACGCATTGTTTGAAAGATTGGGCTGCGTGCATTCAGTGCTCGCGCACTCTGCTTTTGACCAAATTTGAGTCACGTGCTCTGTACGTGGACGCTCAGCGTCTGACCAAAGTATACTTTGGGCTTTGGCCAAACGTGTGTCTGTCCAATAGGACCACCTATTGAGGAACCCTGCTGTACGAGTTTCTTTCTTCTATGGAACATAAAAGGAAATGTTTGGCAGAATGTTAGCTCAGTCTTTATTCGCTTTCTTTGCATTTTGTCCTCACTATGACGATGACTGAGACTAACATTATGTCAAAGAAACAACAACAACATATTAACATCATGGTACTTTGTGGTACTTTTTTCTTCCAAAACACATTATATGCTGATGATGAGTTATTCTGGCTGGGTTGACTGATCCAGGATATTGAATGTGAAATATTCAACAGCACTAACTTTATCCTTTCCTTTCCACCAGGGGGGCGTTCTCTGAGGTGTTCCTGGCTGAGGAGAAAAAGACCCAAAGGCTAGTGGCCATTAAATGCATCCCAAAGAAAGCTTTGGAAGGAAAGGAGCACAGCATTGAGAATGAGATTGTTGTGCTACATAGGTGAGAAATTATTTTCTCAAGGGCTTAGACTGGAAGAGGAAGCTCTTTTGGTGCCTTCAAGTTCTGCTAAAAAGGTCCCACTTAAAAGAGTTCTGAATTCGTAATGATGTTATTTAATCATTCTCTTGCTGGCACTGAGAATAATGGGAAATGTTATTTGGATGCACAAGCCTGTCACCTCATAAACCACAGTCATAAATTACAGTCAACATACACAAATACTACTTAACAGTGTTGGGTGAGTTACTCAAAAAAGCAATCCATTACAGATGAAGATTGTAATTAGATTACTTTACTGATTACTTCATCAAAAGTAATCATATTACTAATTACTTTTCTTTTACGTTGCATTCTAAGACAAATTTCTAAATAATGTCTATATTATAATGTCTTTACACTCCATTCAGCTGTCACATAAACACAAACAGATGTACATTTGAACATAATTAATGTTTTAAAAGTATTCTAAATAAATTATGTTGTTTAGAAATGTATGTAACCTTTTCACACTACATGAAAGGTAATGTATGAAAAATCGCAATAGGTGCTCTTTAATGCAAAATAAAATGTAAACATGTTTTGTATTGATTTGGGGTTATATCATTTTCAGGACATTTCCTTGACAGGAGCTGTAGCCTACATTGAGCTATGGTGCTCATGCAGGTGACATGGGTTCAAATCTGACTCAAGACATTTCCTGATCACATCCCTCCACTTTTTCCCCATAATCTCTCACCTTTGCTCTCAATATGTGGCAAAATGGAAAAAAAAACTAAACAAAACAATATATTCTATGCATTATTTATCTACTGTTTATATAACCTTTTGGGATTGATCCCTCTGTTTTGGGGATCAGTACCAGACAACATTTTCAGATCAGTGTTTGAGAACAAGCAAACCTTAGTCATGAATTGTGCACATTTATATGGTCGATGCCACAGAGAATATGACTCTCTGTGAGGTAGCGTTAAGGACAAGTGGCCGTAAGGATACTGAAAAGTCTGTTAGTTTTCCTTTTAAGAGCCAGATTGCTCCTGGAGAGAAGGAAAGCTAGTGTAAGTGCTATCTGTGTGATAAAAATATGCTATAGCCTTAGAAATCGTAAAAGTCTGCACCGGAAATGTCAAGAGTACTGGAGAGTCCTATTTTTAGAGTCTCTGTTGCCAGGGCAACAGCACACACAGAGGCTGAGATGGTATGGAGGTTCCCCGCAGCATTATCGTGAAAAGAAAGAGAGAGAAAGAGTGAAAGATAGAGAGAAAGAGGAGGAATAGGAAGAGACAAGAACAGAGAAAAGATTTAAGAGAGAAAGAATTCCACCACCACTGGTGTGAAAACTGTAATTACAGAGAGAAAGTCAGATGGGAGATGGAATAGAATTATAAAAGCCTGATGAGAGCAATGCAGCATGCTGTTTATGTCCTATGTAAGAGACTATAAATAGGGAAGAAGGAAAGTCCTAATGAATATAACAAAAAATAGCAATGCAAAAAACTTGTAAAGACATGTCACACTTTCCTTAAAGTCAGAAAAACATGAATACATAAACAAATTTGAATTTGCAGCATATTTAACCCTTTAAACGATTTTTCCTTTTATACTATTCATTTAAAACAAAACATGTCATAAAACTTTACAATAAGGTTCTATTCCTTAACATTGGTTAATGCATTAGATATAATGGACTTAATATGAACCATTATTTTTGCAATATCTTGGTTAATGTTCAATCATGTAATAATCAAAATATAGTTCATATTGCATTAGCTAATGTTAATATATGATATAATGTTAACATACAGTATACACATTTTAATGTACAAATGTATTATATGCTGAAATTAATATTAACCAACATCAGTAAATTATTTAAAAGTAGTGTTCATTGTCAGTTCATACTGTATTAATATTGTTGCGTTAACTAATACAATTTAACTGTAAAGTGTTACCAAACATGCATTTCTGAGAAAAATTCAAATCAGATTATTTAAAACTTAAATAATATTTTTCAATTTTCTGTTGTATTAATTGCTGAATTTCTCGCTCGTCTTTTGTTTCAGAATAAAACACGAGAATATTGTTTCATTGGAAGACATATTCGAGAGCCAGTCACATTTGTACCTGGTCATGCAGCTGTGAGTTCTCATCTCAGCATTCAAGATCACTCAACCATAGTGGCATTTTTTACTAAGATACTGTTTTAATGCCTTGTGCTCCTTTAATTAGCAGTGCCATTGAATGCTTATATTATAGAGTTGCTAACTGTAGGTTGTGTTGGTGTATGTGTCCACAGGGTATCAGGGGGAGAGCTGTTTGACCGGATCGTTGAAAAGGGCTTCTACACAGAGAGAGATGCCAGCAAGCTTATTCGTCAAATTTTAGATGCAGTGAAATATTTACATGATATGGGCATTGTGCACAGAGACCTGAAGGTAATGCCCAATTGCATAACGTGACACATTTCCAGCATGATTTTTTCCCCTGTCCCCACTGAAAGCAAAATGCTGCCACAAAAGAACATAATCCCAATCTATTAGAAATAATTTGATGTTTGATACTGTATACAACTATGTGGAGCAGGATTGAAGAACTGGCGATGCTACCCATTGCAATGTGACAGAAATAGACTATGTTGTAATGGAACTCTAAATACTGTATACTTTATACAACAATAAGGGCTGTCAATTTAATTACATGGTGTCCTGATTAATTAATCACGATTAATCGCATTTAATTGCATATACAAATATTTGCTGAGAAAGCCCCTCATATAAATATAATTCAATATATAATGATGAAATAATGATACATAGTTATCTTTAAATATAAATATATATGTAAATAAAATAAAAAATATTCAGAAAATTCAAATGCATTACATTCTTGTTGCAAAAGAGTTAATCATTAATAAGACAATACAAAAAGCGGCTTTAGAATACAATGTATTGTTTACTACCATATTATTGATCATAAGTCAGTCATTGGCATACAGTTCACAGCAATCCATTTCACAAGTGAATTTGTCAATCAGTTGGAGATTTATTATGAGGGCTTGTTTAAGGACCCGTCAATGCACACCTGAGTCAGACAATATTTATATATTGTCGAATATGATGGCTGATATTGTTTATGGTTCAATGTTGTTTCATATTACTTACTATTGTGAATTTGGCATCAGTATGTTGAAAGTTTTGCAGCTGAAATTGGTCTGTGCTTACCGAAATTAAATCACTCCCTCTCAATGGCCGAAGCTATAAGTGTTGTTGAATGTATGGTCACGCTTGAGCTCTGGTAAATGTCCACAAAGTGGCACCAAAAGCGAGTAGTATTTTTAGTTGTAAAAATATATTTCATTCAACAGGAATGGACGTTTTATTAAATCTACCCCCTTAATCCAGTCACCAACCCTAAACCTAACAGTCAGTGGAGTACAAATTTAATTATAGGGCAAAAACTCAACCTCCGAATCATGTTCACCATTGTTTATTGAAGTGTAATTACTTTTGGTCTTTGAGGTTACAGTAGCGCACAAGGGAAATGTGTTCACAGTTGAACTGAAGCAAAAATGGGCTGGATTTCTGGGGAAATTAACTTTCAGAAGTAACATGTTGATTTCCTGTGTGATCATGTTGGCATACCAAAAGAGTCCACCAAAGGCTGTGCATTAAATTGCGTAACAGTAGTTGGGATTTAATTTGATTAATTTAAAATGTATTACAGCACATTTCAATTCACTCTTTTTCTGTGCAGCCAGAGAATCTGTTATACTATAGTATGGAGGAGGACTCCAATATCATGATCAGTGACTTTGGCCTGTCTAAGATCGAGGACTCAGGGAGTGTGATGTCAACGGCCTGTGGAACGCCAGGATACGTAGGTATGAATAAGGACTATTTAAATGTTTTCTGTCCATCTTTACCACAGTTCTGTAATCTGACGGTTATTTAGAGTCTCTCAGTCTTTTGAAATTCCAACAAGTGTTATTAGTTTTAAAGTGCTTTGTCTCCCTCTGTCTCTTTGATGCTGCGCTGAATTTCCACTAAGCTCAAAATATAAGTGAACTGAATAGAAAAAGGATCACTGAAAGCTTCTCTCTCTCTTTCACTTGCTCTTTTTATCAGCTCCTGAGGTCTTGGCTCAGAAACCATACAGTAAAGCTGTGGACTGTTGGTCTATAGGAGTGATTTCCTATATTCTGTAAGTGTTTTTTGATCTACACTACCAGTAAAATATTTGGACACACTTTATCGTTTTTAATTATTACTATTTTCCCCATTTAGTAAAGTCTTTTTCCTCAATTCCTCAAAGTAGCCACCTGCTTTCTTTTCCTTCACTATGGTCTAACCATTTTAGTCATCCATTTTAATTTGTTTCAAATGAAAATTCAAGAAAGAAAGTAATTCATGCATAGGCAAAATTAAGATGTCAAGCCTTTAATCATAAGCCTTTAAATCAAAGGTTTTTAAGAAACATAAATTCAGTCATGGCTACTGTATTCCATTATTATAATATATTTTAGTTTTTTGCATACAAATGAACAATGGTGTTGTGCAGATTTACATGTATCTGTGTAGTTTATGTAAACACTGTTTTTTTTTGCAGCTTATGTGGCTATCCTCCATTTTATGACGAAAACGACGCCAAACTGTTTGAACAGATTCTAAAAGCAGAGTATGAGTTTGATTCTCCATACTGGGACGACATCTCTGACTCAGGTGGTTCTTCAGTCACGTGGAATCTTTTCTTAAGATCCTGTATTTATTACAGACAGGATAGTTCTGGCTCTAAACGTTTGCTGGATGAGCCACATTCCAAGCCATTATAAAATAGACAATAATATACTGCACAGAAACAAATGTTAACCTAAATATGTGCTTCAGAAGGTAGCATCTAAATGAATTGGTTTGATTCAAGTAAAAAAAGTATTATTTAACATGTCTGAATCAACTTTTTGATTCAAAATGAACTTTACGGATTAGATCAGGTCGTAATAGACCCAAAAGATTTCTTCTTTTTACATTGTGTATGAAAGAACTGTATTTATTGTGATTATTATGCTTAATAATAAACATGATTATTTATTGAACATTGTTATCTTTTTATTATGTTTTAATGGTGGAAGGTTCTTGAATATTTTTATATTTCTTTACAGCCAAGGATTTCATCGGCCACTTGATGGAGAAAGACCCATCTGGGAGATACACATGTGAGCAGGCTTTACAGCACCCATGGTAGGTTTACCTTAAAATACATGCTCTGCATATTTTGGCTTCACCCTTGATAATCGCAGTAATATCCTGTTCCTCTATTCACCAAAATTGCAAAGTAACCCATCCCACCTCTGATTTTGAAGGATTTCTGGAGATACGGCTCTGGATAAGAACATTCATGAGTCTGTCAGCGCTCAGATCAAGAAGAACTTTGCCAAAAGTAAATGGAAGGTCAGAATCTCACAATATTAGTCCAACAGATCTGCATCACATTCTTCACACTTAGCTTGGCGAGTTGAGTTTGAGGATAACTTGGCATAATCTTGGGATATGTTGCACTGATAACATTGTGGAATAAAAACCTCAAACAACTTCATTTTTATGCCCAGCTACTAAAACGTACTTGGTGAACCAAGTTAACCACACTTAGGCGGCTGTGTCTCAGTTGATAGAGCGGGTCGGCCACTAATCGCAGGGTTGGTGGTTTGAATCCTGGCCCACACAACTCCACATGCCGAAGTGTCCTTGGGCAAGACACTGAATCCCAAGTTGCTCCCAATGGCAGGCTAGCACCTTGCATGGTAGCCCTGCCGCCATGTGCGTGTGAATGAGTGAATGAGTCACAGTGTAAAGCTCTTTGAATACCGTTAAGGTTAAAAAGGCGCTATATAAGTGCAGACCATTTACCATATACATGTTCAAAAACAAATATACTTTTTTTACTGAAAGGCATTCCCTTCCATATTAAGGTCATCTTCTTACAGAAATGTTCTAGAAGATGCTTAAAAACATATGTTTGAGGCATGTTCTTGCTTATATTTTTGCCCTTGTAGCAAGCATTTAATGCAACAGCAGTGGTCAGACACATGCGGAGACTGCAGCTGAGCACCAGCCTTGAGGGGCCGAGCCAAATTACCACCACCGGCCCCTACCACAGACACCTGCTCCTCCCTGCCAAAGAGCTCGACAATGAGGAGGAAGAGGAGGAGGAAGAGCAAAGCAGTATGTTTGAGACTTGTCAAAGCCAGATAAAATGAAAAAGGCTCTTTCCCAATTTGCATAATGTACATGGTAAATAGTATGTGAAATAAGAATTAGTGTCCCAAAATCATAGTATATTGAAAATGGTTGGCCCAAATGGCATACTATTTCCAGTGGATTTTATAAGTATGCTTTTAGGGCTAGTACTGTCCACGTCCCCTTGCAAAACAGAAGAGGAGTTTTTAATGGTTGTAAAAAAAAGGGGGCCTGGGTAGCTCAGCATGTATTGAGGCTGACTACCACCCCTGGAGTCGCAAGTTCGAATCTAGGGTGTGCTTAGTGACTCCAGCCAGGTCTCCTAAGCAACCAAATTGGCCCGGTTTCTAGAGAGGGTAGAGTCACATAGGGTAACCTCCTCGTGGTCATGATTAGTGGTTCTTGCTCTCAAAGGGGTGCATGGTAAGTTGTGCGTGGATCGCGGAGAGTAGCATGTGCCTCCACATGCTGGAGTCTCCGCAGTTTCATACACAACGAGCCACATGATAAGATGCGTGGATTGAATGTCTCAGAAACGGAGGTAACTGAGACTTGTCCTCCACCACCTGGATTGAGGCGAGTAACCATGCCACCACGAGGACCTAGTAAGTAGTGGGAATTGGGCATTTAAAATTAGGAGAAAATTATTTTTTTTTTAATGGTGGTAGACAAACAGCGAGGATAAGCTGCCACAACCATTTTAAAATGTATGAACCTAAAAGTTAAAGGGGATTTGTGTAAGTTTTGCACCACTAGTTCCATCAAAACATTTGTTAAAATAAAACACGCTCCCTGTTTTCCATTGATCAAAAACAATGGCAGAGCCAAGGTAAATTTTGTCGAGCTCATTTGGGCCACTCAAACAAACAAACAAACAAACAGATTGCAATTTAATTTGGTACCAAATTATTCCAAAATGATTTCTTCCCAGTATACCGCACAGAATTTTAAATGACAAAACATTTACAAATTGGAATTTGCTAATGTTTTGACATTTTATTTAATAAGCTTGAAATGTTCATAGGCTATAAGAATGTGTGTTTTTAAAGACACATATAATTATATTAAGTTGATCCTGTCTTTTTACTGTTCGTTTTCATGTAGAATTTTCTGTTTAGGTTCTCCCAGTTCAGATGGGCGAAGAGGCAGTGCGGACCGGGATAGTCTTAGAAGCTGTGCTTACTGCTGTCGACCAACCAGCAGGATCTGAAGTAGAACTCTGAGCCTAGCACAACGCAGAAGCCACACATGCACCCCTACCACACCAGTCTAATCCGGAACACAGAGCTTTCCTGGTAGCATGCGCTAGATGGAGCTAGTGCTGATGGTGGAAAGCTCACATTTGAAAGGAAAAGACATTGGGTATATCATTGACAGATAAGTAACTCCTCTATGGCCATGTACACAATGCAAAGTTTTGGGAGTGACAACCACAATTGCGGGAGTGAATCCCGCAAGAGAGGAGACAGAATGGTTGACATAGTGATAACCATAGCAGTTTTGTCATCTCACATCTATAAATAAGGCCACGTCCACACTAATCTGTTTCAAACTGTTTAAATAATTTTTTAAACAGAAGCACTGTTTTATTTGTTTTATAAAGACCCTATGAATTCAAAATTAGAGTTTTGCAGTTTTAAGTCAATGTCTGTTTGCTTTGAGGTCATCAATATGCTAGTTGACAAAATTAGCTTTTAGCAGATATACACATTTAAAATGTACAGTTTTTCTTTTCTGGGAAAATAGACCAAAAATATTAATATATCATCTTGCACTCCACAGATTTTTGTCCAATCAAATGTTCTCCAGAATGAGGATGTTCCTCCCCCTAATATCACGTGCTATTAACTATCAAGTAACAAGTCATGGCACATGGTTGTGATGTAATTAAAGCCTATTCGCTATTTTAAAAAAATGGGATGAGCCTTTTGATATTCCCCCACCCAAACTTCCTGTTTCAATAGAAAACATGTCAACACAGGAAAGAAAAATCAGATTATTTTGGGAGGGAACACGATTTTTGTAGCTGTCATTCCAGAAAAAATTACCAAAATCTGTGTGTACAAAAGAGAATTTAAAGGAATATTCCGGGTTCAGTACAAGTTAAGCTCAATCGACAGCATTTGTGGCATAATATTGATTATCACATAAAATAATTTTGACTTGCCTTTTCTTTAAAAAAAAAAAGTGCACATACAATGGAAGTGAATGGGGCCAATCCGTTAACATTAAAATACTCACTGTTTTAAAAGTTTAGCCAGAAGATATACAAAATATGCATAATAACATGATTTTAGTGTGATAAAATCGCTTAGTACATATTTCTGTGAAAGGGTATAACCAATTTACAACTTCGGTTCCATTGACGATGTAATTTCAACAAACCCTTAAACTCTAAAACGACTGTAAAAAATATTTAAACAACTTTATAGCTCAGATAATACATGTGTTTTAAAGTAAGTGCTTTTAATAAATTTTAAGGTTCACATTTCTGCCTTTAAACACTCAAAAAAGGGCCCCATTTGATTTCATTGTAAGTACCCCACTGTAAGTTACATTTTTGCTTTTTTTTTTAAGAATGCTGCTGATTACTCTTAACTTGTATTGAACCTGGAATATTCTTTTAAGCACTCAGAAGAAGAGTGAGTGACAACAGAATTTAGCTGCAATGTGTACGTGGCCTATTTCAACCATAATTTATTTTGTCTGAATAATATTTCTGTACCCCAACCAAAGACAGTTAAAACTGTGTTTATTTAAGTTGTATATTTATTTTCATTTTCATTTTCATTATTATAATTATTTTAAGAGTTATTGATATTCAGGTCCGTTCCCCGTAGCAAATTAGTTATATACAATAATGTATTATTTTTAATGTCTTAATATAAATAAGCACCACTTGTATGAAGACTTGTTCAGGCTTTCAGGCTAAATTCATGGCAATGAAAGGTATAGTCATTTTATCTTTCTAAGACTGATTGATGACATTTTCTAGCCTTAATTCATTGTGTTGTTTGTTTTGTAAGGTTTGTTAGATATAGTTGTCTGTATCCTTGATTCTGTGCTCTGGTTCAGACTGGCTTTCTTTAGTGCAAATCAGTGGGGACAAAGTTTTGGGAATGAGTGTGTTGGAGTCAGAGTTTTGTTATTATTGCTCAAACTGAGATCCTATAATCTTGTTTTGTGAGTAAACCTGTAAATGACATGGACATCTGGACAGAACAGGGGTTAATCGGCCACTGGGTTAAGAGATTTGAACTACAGTCCAGGTAAATTTTTACACCCAGATTAAATGCAATTCTAAACCTGGATAAACTCCATTTTTAATAAAGATTTCATCTCAGTCTAGTATTAGACTTTGTGGGGCAAAAGCAATCCTACTGGGAGTAGGGAAGAGACTGTAGCTCTGTTACAAAACCTAGCTGCCTACATTTTAATTTGCTCCAGAAGGTATGCAGCAACATGATGCTGTTCACACCGAAGGCATAAATTAATATCAGTTTTCCCAGAGGGGGTGGGGGGTGGTTGAAATATTTTGTGATTGGATGCATGTTGTGTGAGCTGATTGGTTGATTGGTTACAGTTCTTATATTTGGTTCACTGCCCATAATCTGTACTTTTCTCTTGTGCAGAAGATGTCTAATGTTTGCATGACCTCGTAAATATGTTTACAAGAGCGATGATCAAAATATAAAACATAGATATACTTATTAATATCATTACCACTATGCTAATTGCAAACAGAAAGACAGAAACTATTGCTGTCATATGTCAATGCATATACTTTGGTACTTGACTGAATCTGTATCTTCTTTGGTTTTTTTCTTTGCGAAATATATGTTATATTTTAAAACAAAAAATTTAATTTTAGATTATCGTAAGGACTAAGTGCTGGCCTTACTCTCAAAACTGGAACAATGCAAGAACATGTGTCACCTTGTTCATCAGTATATCATATCAGTGCCAATGAGAGCACATGACTTACTTGAACCCATCAATTCTAAAAATGATGAATATTTTGCTATTTCACCCCTAAAAGTTTTCCCACTTAAACTTGTTTTCATACAGTTATACGATAAATTGAAACTCCATCCTTCTAATTTAAAGGTGCACTCAGTAACTTTTGTCTTTGTGTCATCTTAGACTTACACTGACACCTTGCGGCTTGGCTGCAGCATAATTTAAAATCAATAGTTTTCAGTTTCAGATGCCATTGTAGAAATGGCCATGTGATTCTAATATGGCAGCCCCCATGCGTGGACCCTCACCATGTAGAATAAACTGATTTTAAAAGGTTACTGATATGACTGGAGTCTTCATTTTAATGTGAGTGGTCATGATTTCCTACTTATATTGCAAAATTACAACTCATGTCTTTAGGAGTTCTTTAGGATAACTTTTTTAATGAATTACTGAGTGCACCTGTAACTGTATCATGTATTTGTTCAACTAATTGTTGGAATTGTGTCATTGTTATTAAAATGTTTATAAACAGTGTTGGGTAAGTTACTCAAAATAAGTAATCCACTACAAATTACTAATGACTTATCTAAAAATGTAATCAGATTGCTTTACTGAATACTTCATATAAAAGTAATCACATTACTAATTATTTTACTTTTAAGTTACTTTCTAAATCACTTTTCCTAGAAAAGGTTTTCCGCTCAAATTCTATATTTCGTCACACACCCTTCAGCTGTCGCAGAAAAGCTAACAGATATACATGTGAATTAATGTTTTATATGTATTACACATACTTCTTGAGCACAAGTAATGTACTCAAAATTAATTACTTCAATTGAAAGACAGTAACTGTAATCTGATTACAGTTACTTCAATTGAAAGACAGTAACTGTAATCTGATTACAATAATTTAACATTTAATGCATTACACTACCTTTTTACTTAAAAGTAATTTGATTACAGTAATTAATTACATTGTAACCAGATACACCCAACACTGTGTATATATATAAATTATATATATTTCAATATTTAATTTAGCACTGCTTCAAGTGAAATAATCAATTAAATAATTAAACAAATAGAACAGTCAATTGAGCAGTTCAACAATCAGTTGAAAGTTTAATTATGCAAACTAAATATAATATTTTTTGGCTTTGATCATTATTATTAAGTTTTTCATTGTTAATTCCTCACCTGTGCGAATATGACATTTCATTTGGTTTCACAATGAAGTATGCACAATTTTCCATTTCAGAAGGGAGGGGGGACAAAAATACAGTATGTGTATAATACATGATTATGAGGTATACATATATTGTATATCTTTTTTGTAAAAGCTACAAAGGTATGGATGCAATGCATCATGTATTATCGACGGAATTGCAAAGAGCCAATGATTTGTACCCGTAAAGATATACAGGTAGTAGCACGTTATAAATAAACACTCCTTGTCTATGCATTGTGTGTTCAGTGATATCATTGTGTACAGTGCAAATAAAGTTCACATTGAAGTGCTATGCAAAGGCAGACTGTGGTTGGTAATTTAGAGATTGCTCAAACACGCCCAGACATAAACACTTTCTTAATTGTTTTGCATTTCTCAAAATCCCTTTATTTAAAACTATTACAAAATGTATAAAAAATATTTACACAATACTAGTTTGGTGTTGTTAGTCTAAACAATATTTCTGAGTTCCAAATCATGCGATTCGTGATGTCAGAATTATATGAGTGGGAAGATAGAAAGAAGCTATGTTAAAGGCCACATAAACAAGAAGTATAATTCAAACTAACAATTGCTCACTTGTATTAGAACATTTTGATATCATCACGCAGAATGATGTACTGCATATTGTATACTGACATTTAAAAATAGGATGTGAAACACTATGCATTATGTAACAGTAAACATTTCAAAAAGAAGTATGCAGCATAAACATAATACTCTTAATTTTTAAGTCAGTGAGTGTTTTTTTGTTTAGTAATAAACTCATAATTTAGTAAAATAATCTTTAATCCAAATTTGTGTTTTAACTTTTAGATGTCCAACCTAATAGTCTATAAAGAGATGCTGAAATTTGTATTCCGTGCAAACCAAAAACATGTACAGTATACTTATTGCAGACTGTGCAAATAGTATGAGTAGCTTTCGAACATACCCTGTGATAAAAACATGTACCATTCAAGCATAAACCTCAATTTAAATTCAAATTTCCTGGATTGAATGTGATTATTTACAGTTTACAGACATATTGCATTGTGATTTGTGGAGTTATGTGAACGTGTTTTTTGTCAAACCTTTGTTAGGAATTTGATGAAGCGAATGGCAGATCTTTTTTTAATATTTCATCCAATAAATCTACATTAAGAATCAAAAACTATATAAAGTGCTACTATATTTGGAGTTACTCTGTTCCTGTGTGTGTCTTTGATTATGATTACAAAATCTTAATCAAAACATAAGTTGCAGTACAGGAAGTCTTATTAGATCATTACAAGTGCTTAACAAAGTATCTTAATACTGATGTACCATAGCCCACATTCAAAATACTTGACCTCAGCCTTTAGAAAAATGCATCATCATCATCATCATTCATTTTTCATATTCACTGATTCAAACAAACTTTCATATTCAATATCCTGTTCTCAGATCAGCAGCTGCAGGAGTTCATATACTCATATAGATCTAGTTTTAAGTAAATAAAGTAAGGTGCAGTTACAGCTCTTTCTCCACAGTATTTACAACTGCTGTTCTCTTCAGACTCTCTTTGACCCTTATGAACTCAGGCGCGCCCATTGACCTTTCCCTCCGCTCCTCGGCCTCTCTTTCAAACTAAGGAGAAGAATTATTAAAACTTAAGTTAAAATCACGTCTAAAAGGTGTTTGATAGTGTTGTGTGTATATACAGAGAGGCTACTGTACATGGAATATAAAAAAAAAAAAACTCACTTTGTATAAAAGCATCAGCAAAATTATTAAATGTAAATGCAAAAATGTATTTGTCACCTCGCAGGAACATTTAAAATGAACTAGTGAATTAAAAATGGTGACAAACATAATATAAATGGTGACTAGTTACAGGACCTAAGATCTACTTATTCCCTCATACACTCATATACATTTTAACATAAAATTGACATCTTATGTGTCAACATCCCAAATGTTGTTGTTCAATATGGCTTGACTAATGACATTTCAAGTGTATTTACCTTCTCAAGCCTCATCTGCCTCTTAAGTAACTCCTGCTCCAGAGGAGATTTCTGCTCTTCAACTTGTCTTTCTTGTTTCAGAGCATGAGCCCTGTTCCTCTGTTCCAGAACCCTCTGTAACTCTGGCTTCTCCTCCACCACTCCTCCTCTGTTACACCAAAGAAGAGTCAGCTTTACTAAAACAAACTTGAACTTTTGAAGCTCCAAAAAGCACATAAAGGCAGCATCCATACGGTTCCAATGGTTTAATCCATGTCTTCTGAAGCAATCTTGTCAATTCTGGGTGAGAACAGACCATAATATAACTTATTTTTCACTGTACATCTTGCCATTACAATCTTTAGGCATGATCATGAACTCATTAACGCTTCAAGCTCAATAACACTTCCAAGTGCTTGACGCATGCGCAGAGTGCTAGATGGCGCTATAGGAATTGTAATCGAGCTTGAAATCAGGATCGCAAAAGAGACAGCTGTCAAGATGTAAAGTGAAAGAGGAGTTACATTGTGGTCTGTTCTCACCCAAAACCGATCGGATCGCTTCAGAAGACATGGAGTAAACCAGGGCAGTCTGATGGATTACATTTTATACTGCTTTTATGTGCTTTTTGGAGCTTCAACTTTTTGGTCACCATTGTATTGCATTGTATAGAACGGAGATATTCTTCTAAAAATCTCTGGGTTCAGCACAAGATAAAAGTCATACATCTGAGATGGCATGAGGGTGAGTAAATTATAAGAGACTTTTCCTTTTTGGGAGAACTATTCCTTTAAGACCGAATCACAATAAGACATTAAATTTGACCGCCATCTGCTGGCTGGGGCATGTACATGCGAAAGCTATGTAAGCTTTCTAGCCCCTTTTTAGAGTTCAGCTCCTCTGTGGGTGTATTTTGAAGTGAGATTAGGAAATAACAGTGGAATTGGGTCAGGTGATCAATTAAGGCTGAGACTAAGCTTTTGTTCATGACTTTGCTTTCAGTCTCAATAAAAGCCTCCTTAGACAATGTGAAACTGTTTTCAAGTCTGGGGTAGTTTCCTGCAGAAAAATGAAATCCCTTTATACCAGTCTTAGCTGGTTCAAGATGACCTAGCTGGTCTCCCAGCTGACAAGCCCCTGAAAACCCTATAAAACCACCATAGACCAACCTGACCACCCTGGGAGACCAGCTAAGACAGGAAACTATCTTAGGCTGGTTTAAGCAGTTTTTTTGCACCTTTTTTGTGTAATAATCAGCTCTTGGTGGAGCTCACGGTGACTCTTGGACACATTAATGGGATTGTGGAGTTTTTTCGGCCTGATGAGCTCTTCGTAGTAACCATTGTCCGTTTTCTCAGGAAGCAACTTGCTCTGGTCAAAATCCTCTTCTCTGTCCCATTTCTGATCAGGGTCTATGGATCTAATATCAGAGACTAAATCTGAAAGACGGAGATGGGTAAAAGGAGATTGTTTTTAAAAACCAATTAGAATGCATCTTGAACATTGAATGTTCTAAAAGGAAGTGACAACTATCCTCCATTTCCTTCCATTGATTATAGCATTAAAACAAACAAATAGTTTAATAGAACAGTAAAATGAGAAGTTAAACAATTCATTTAAAGTGTAATTAATTTTATGCAACCTAAACATCAATTAATTCACATAAACCATGGTAAGGAGTGATTCAGAGGTTGCATTTTTACTCCTCTGACAGTTAAGTTTAGGGTTGGGATTTGGGTGCAGATTTAATCAATATGCATTCCTGTTGATTGAATTACATAATTTACTAGTAAATATACAACTTGCTTTTGGTGCCACTCAGTGGAAATTCCTCCCAGAAACTGGTGCTCAAACCACAAACATATATCAATGTAATTGTATCTTATAATAAGAGAGAAACATGGAAAACCTGATTCACCAGGTCCAATAAGTGGTTGTGCGCAGCTGGAATTATGATTTTGTTGATTATGACCTGCCTGTAGGGAATAAAATAGGATATGTCTCATCATAAACATTTGACAAATAAAACAAAATATTAATCTTTTTATCTAGACATGTCAACATATTTTTAGGTTGTCAAACTGTGTTGTACATTGATTGCATCAGATTGTAATACCGTGGCACTGTTTACTAATATGATTACCTTATTCATATAGTATTTACTTGGCTCTTCAAGGTACTTCAAATAATACCATGGTGTTACCATTATCCACAATTTGTGTCCAGTTAAAAGCTGCAGTTATAACATAATGATGAAAATATTTTTATAATGCATGGCATTCAATTTGGCACCATGTCCAAAGAATCATGGTAATACCATGGTACTTTTCTGTAAGTGGATCGTTGGTTTTTCATTAGATATTACACTGTCTTATCCTTATCTATCCATTCAAACATTCAAAATGAATCTCTAAGCTGATGATGAAGTGGACAATAGTCCTGTGTGTTGAGAGAAAGTTGCACTAACACAAGGGAGGCATTGTAGGGATGTGAGTGTATGAGTGTGTGTGTTAACACCATGCTGGGTTGATCATATTGGACTAAAATGAGTTCGGGACCAGCTGGCGTTCAGCCACCTCATTACTGGCCCTGCCAAACAAACTCGCCATTTTCTTTTCATAATCTGTTTGCTTTCTAAAATGCTATTGTTGCAGGAGAGTCATGAAACATGCTTGGACTAAATCACTGAAGAAAATTAACCAGGGGCGAAGGACGGTATTTAAAATAGGGTTGATGGTATGTTCAACACATGATCAACTATATGCTTTTCGCAAGGGATACACTGTATAGTCAAAATAGATGAAAGGTAAAGATTATGTGCTCTGACGTTGATTCTGCTAGGGTGATAATCTTATAAACAGCCAGTAAGTCTATACAGAGGAAGGTTTAGTTGCTGTATCAATGCTTGATTTCGCACACATGCCTAATAATTAAAACTAACAACTATGTAATTTAAAATATATATATATGTAATGCATGCCTAGTGCATATTACATATATATTTTGGCTCAGCAACTGCAGTGTCAAATGATAGAATGTGTAAAATTGTTATATGTTGCCCCAAAAGTATTTAGACTCTTAAGCCGCACTTATAATGTATAAATGTTATTTCGTTAAATAACAAAATATAAAATCAAGTGGCATCTACAAACAAATGATGCAGAGACCTTTTCTCTGAACTAACTTTTCTAGCCATTTTTCTTGTGGATGTATTAAGTCAGTTCCTGTCAATTTAACACAACAAGTTCCTTATCAGAGTAACCAGAGGTGTAGTTCATCATATTAACTATGGACAACGTTCCCTAAAGTTTGACAACCAGAAAGTGTCCAAATATGTGTAATTTTGAACAGTACATCTGTTGTTTTTAATTAAAAAAAAATATTTGTTCAATTTTGATACTTTGTTATGTAATGCAATGCCATTCACACATTATAAAATGTATGACTTTAAGGAATATTCTGGATTCAATTCAAGTTAAACTCAATCGAAAGCATTTGTGGCATACTGTTAAAAACATCAAATTAATTTCGACTCATCCCATTCTTAAAAAAAAAAAGAAAAAAAAAGTAAAAGAAAAAATCTGAGTGAGGCACTTTCAATGGAAGTGAATGGGGCCAGTATGTAAACGTTAAAAAACTCACTGTTTCAAAATTATAGCCACAAGACCTAATCAATATCCGTGTTAACATGATTTTAGAGTAATACAATTACTTACTAAACTTTTGTGTAAAGTTAAACATATCAGCTTCACATATCTGCCTTTAAACCTTCTAAAAATTGACCCAATTCCCTTCCATTGTAAGTTTCTCACTGTAACCTACATTTCTGCTTCCTTATTTTTGTTGTAATCAACTTTATGCCACAAATGTTGTCAATTGTGCTTAACATGTGTTGTACCCGAATATTACTTTTAGTGTCCAAAATACTTTTTGAAGCCACTATATATTACGAAAGATTGTATAATAGCCACCTGTATGTTTAAAACATACAAAAGTTTGAAATAATTTACTTAAAAAAGTTTGTCCCACAACATTACCAAAAAAATTAAACAAGTATTTTGACCTCACAAGTAAAAATAAATAAATAAATAAATAAATAATGGGATTAAACAGTTCATAACTCAAACAGCAGTGAACAGTTTATACTCTCAACATGATCCATATACAGTAACCCATTTTTACAGAATGGATTATCTGAGTCTTGATTATTACCCATTAAATCTTTACTAGAGATGTACATGACATTCTCACACTCAACACATAATCAGTTGATAAGCAGTTGGATATATGACATTGCGACAGCTTCCCTAACTTTAAATTGGATTAGAATATCCTTACTTTCTTTCCATGGGCCACTCCCATGATTCCAAAGATGTGGATCACTCACTGCCGCAGTACTGTTCCAGAAACTTCCACTCTGTATCAAGGGCTTCCACCTGCTATCTTCACAGAAAGCAAGAGGAGAAACGGGAGGGGACCTACACCCCTCCAAACAAACCCACACACACACACTGACTCAGACTAAGCACGACCCCAGAGTGAATACAGAGCATGCCCTAACAGGTACTTAACGTCCTGCAGAGGGAGGGGGTGTGAAAGATAGGGACTGTGTTAAACCTCATGTCACTTTCCCATTTCATACTCCTTAATGTGAATAGCAACAGTGTTACCTTAACATAGAAGAAACAAAGGAATGTGAAAGGAATTTAGTACGTTTTTTTATTTTTTTTATCAGGTTCCTTTTATGTTTATAAATTATTTCTGATTTAGAGTATGGTCATCAGTGGCATGAATGCTATCATGTTGTATAAAATATTATAAAAAGCAACAGTACACTCACAAATAAAAGTTCTTCCATAATTTACTCACACTGGTATTATTCTAAACCCGTATGATGTTCTTTCTTCTGTTAACATAAAAGTTTAGCCGAATGTTCACTTTTCACAAAAATGAAAGTATGTGGTGACCAGGGGCTGTGGAGCTAAAAAAAAAAAAACATAAAAGTAGTCCATACGACTTGTCCACTAGAAATTTGACATGTTGCTTCCAAAAGTTCAAGAACCCTGAAATCAACCCTATTCAGCCAAATTACAGACAAGCGCCACCCCACATCAGCCATTTTTGCATGAATTCAAACGTAAACACATTTCCCTCTAGCTCTACTGGTTGCATATTGCGTGAGCAACCTCAAAGTCATGGGATCTAGTCCCGAGGGCACCAGGAAGTAATCACGTTCACAAAAACAATGGACAGGGTTGGGGAGTAACGGAATACATGTAATGGGATTACTTATTTAAAATACAAAATATAAGTAACTGTATTCCACTACAGTTACAATTTGAATTGTTGGTAATCAGAATAAAGTTACATTCAAAATGTATTACTGAAGAGATTACTTTGCATTTTATTGTCATTTGTTCCATTTAATATTTATTCTTTCAGATGGAAAACAAATTACACAAATGATGCGATCCAAAGTGCATTTGAACAGCAGTGATACACTTTCTTAAGATGTATTGCATTCAGTTTAGAAATAGAAATAAACCTTGTGTAAAATGTTATGCGAACATTTAGCATTATGCTAAGCTAAAATGCTATTTCTAGCCATTTTACATGCACCTGTTACCAGGCATGATCATATATATATATATATATATATATACACACACACACACTACCAGTCCAAAGTTTTAAAATTAGTTTGATGACAAAAATATAATTGTGCCACCATATTAATTTATTTCATTATAAAACTAAAATGTAATTAACAAAAAAAGTTTTTGAAATTGATTACTTGGCCCAAATAATAAAGAAAAGCAGCCAATAAGTGCCTAACATTGATGGGAACTCTTTCAATACTGTTTAAAAAGCATCCCAGGGTGATACCTCAAGAAGTTGGTTGAGAAAAAATCTACACGTGCTGAAGAAGTAATCTGAATTATTTCGATTACGTTACCAGCCTTACATTTTTACTCCACTGATGGTTAGGTTTAGGGTTGGGGTTTAGTTTAGGGGTATAGTTAATAAAATATACATTCCTTTTAACTGTATAACATTGTTCAGAAGTAAATCCACTACTCAATTTTGGCACCACCCTGTGGGTATTTCACCTGGAATCTTGAGCTCATGTGTGCCCAATTGCTCAACAACACTTCCAGCTATGCCCACTGAGGCAGTTATTTGAAATTTGGTAAGCACAGACCGATTTCAGCAGCAAAACTCTCTACTGAACATATCCTTTTGTGTTCCACGAAAGAAAGAAAGTCATACGGGTTTGGAACGACATACGGGCGAGTAACTCAATGATGACAGAATTTTAATATTTGGTTGAACATTTCTTTTAATGTAATTTGCTGAACATTGTCAATGTCCCATTTCCAAATGTCCCAAACGAGTGGTGATCTGTGGTTGGTTGGTACAGCAGTTTCAGTTATACATTCTGGGAAAGCATCCAACGATCTCCCCCATCTCCGGCCAGTCTCCATATGCATTCATCTTCATATCATTTTGAATTAACTAATCATAACAGAAAAATCAACCACAAACTTTAGTCTTTTATATATACCACTTTTGTTCACAACAGATGATCTTAACAAGAGATCGATCTCAGTGTATGCGTCAAGCTCCAACCTTTTCAAACGGACTAGGTTCTTTAATTCGATAGGCGCCTGCAAATACCCAACTATCCCTCGGCCTTACAGACCTGACCATAGTGCTGCCCAAAACACTGAATATATCTCTAATTTCATCAGTCAGCCTAGAAAAGATGGATTGAGACAAAGTATGAATAATAGAACAAATTCAAAGCCAAAGTTAATCATTTTGACATTTGTGAAGGCTGTAAGGCTTTTTTTATTTACTTTGCTGCAGGGTCGACATATGAGGCCACAAGTACTATATTTCCTGGTTTTATAGTCTTTAGATAGCCAAGTAATTCCTCTGCATCTTGAAGGTAAAAACATGTTTTCATATGTCAAGATAGTATTATTTAAGAAGAAATTGAACTGCCTCTCTTGCAGGCATAAATTACCTCCAGTTTCCATATTAAAGTAATTACTTCTTAAAACTTCACCAGTTACACCTAAGAAAAGAATTAAAGAGTCGATTAAAGAAATGTACTTCCAGTTACTTTAACATTCATATTTACAGATTGTTATTAACACTTAAAGTATATTTTAAAGCAGCCAAATTCATGTCACATTCAAATCTCTTTTGTAAAGTGAATAAAATAATTATTGGTAATTATTTGAAACAAACTGACCATTAACTAAAACAATGTTCAGCCCTTGTCCTGCATTGTTTCTTATGCCACCCATGATGCTGTAGAAATGAACACACATTTAGCATTTGTAAGTACCACTTAAAGGGATAGTTTACCTAAAAATGAAAACTGTATCATCATTTACTCACCCTTATGTCATTCCATGTCATGACTTCCTTTCTTCCGTGGAACACAAAAGGAGAATGGATAGTGATTTATATTGTTGAGGTCCAAGCAATATAAAAGCATACCATATGACTCATACACAATATTCCAAGTCTTCGGAAGCCATATGATAGCTTTTTATAAGGAACAGACTAAAATTTGAATTGTTATTCACTAAAAATCTTTGTATTGTATGGAAAAGAGCAGCATGAACATTTTCCAAAATATCTCCTTTTGCATTCCACAGACAAGGAAATGTCATACAGGCTTGGAACAACACATTTGGAACGATGGTGACACAATTTAAATTTTGGGTGAACTCTCCTCAACCCCACTGCTGTGTTAATACTGTAAATGTATTAATAAGTAGCATTATGTAAATGTACTTACATGGTATTGTTAAAGCAGATCTTTGGGGGCATGACATTGGCGGCCCCACTACGAAGTTGAAAGTGGAAATAGTTTACAGGGCAGTCTTTATGTGGACAACAAGCAGAGTGAGACTTAAACAGACCTGCCCAGAGAAATAAATATGCATGAAACATAAATCATTTAATACATAAAAACAGTATTAAAAGCAAGTGTTACTTAAAAGCACACACATGCAATGATCCCAGATGTATCTGGACATATAAGCCAGCCATAACTCATAAACAAGACATTTAAAGCTAGTCAAAGATAACTTGTTTGCAGATTCCATGTTTTGATATTTTTTTTTATCTTATGTGATTCAAATATTTCAATTGTGGCATTTTAAGTATCAAAATAATTTTTGTGGCCAATGTTTGCGATACGTATGAAAAGTAAACTACCTGTATTGGCACAATCTGTTTCCAAATCCTCTGTTAAGGGACCATGGATATCTTCTGCAATATCAAACTGGCCCAACTTTAGACAAACTAAAAGATAACAGTAATAAAACAGATGTCAATAACTTTATTGATTAAAAAACTTAGATATGAGATCACCATGTATATTACATAATCGTTTGGCAGCTTCATGGAGGTTTGACCAGTTGATGGAGAAACACCATATCACTATGATTACCATTGTTGTAAGAACATAAAAAAGACCTGAAAACACAAATATTCTTGTTAAACACACTCAAACCTGCAATAAATCAATCAGAATTGCCAATAAATTATGATGATTTTCTTTACCTGGAAGTCTCATCTTAGGAACCAAAAAAATATTCTTCTTGGCTTCTAAAGTCCTAACATAAATATGTTATTTTTCTTTTCAAGTAGTATGTTGTTACCTGTTTGAAAGTTCTTAGACAATGATGCTGTGTGAAACAATCCCAACAGGATCTACCTCAAGGTTTACGCACCCTTAAATTCAAACAAACTTAACTCACAATTGTGTTTAACCCTTTAAATTCAGATGGGTGGGCCAGCAGAAAAAAATTAAATATTAACAACTACAGTATTGACCAATGCAAAATAGGTATCGTTCTAAAGCTTAGAATCTTTACTTTACAATGCACATTATGACCAAAAGTGAACAGTTTTGAAATTTGCAGACAAATCAGAAGTGTTCTGGTTTGATAATTTATTAATAATTTTGCACTGCACATATTATTGTACTCAGTAAAAACAACAGTCTCATGAAATAGCAGTGTCATTTGCCGTTGGAAAGCTCTCAAAGAGTAGAATACAACTGGCCTATTTGATTTATCTTACATACAAAAATATAGTGAGTAATAGCTAAGTATATGTCTTAGACAAATATATTAAATGGAAACAGGTGTTTCTTACATACTGCTTTTTCACATACCATTACTTAGAGGAGGCAGTTATCTTTAAAATGAGCAAACACACAATGTAATCTGATGCATAGATCATTAGATAATCCACACGAGCACAATGTGCACACAGCACATAATGTGCCATCTGGCTAAAAAAACACATTAGCTTTCCTGGATCCAACTTCATCTGATATGATGTAGTACGTTGTCCAGAGTCATGGAATACTTAACAAATCGTATTAGGATTCAGATCGTGAGGTGGAACCAGAGGTGGAAGTCATCCAAATATGGGCAGAGAGGATTGTTCAATCTAATTGCATATAGTCACCAGGAGATGGCACCTTTAAGATTTCTTTAAAATTATACCAAACATTTGACCCTTCTTTATTTTTTGTTTTGTTTGTTTTTCGAGTTATAAGCCTTTAATTTTGGGTATGCCTCTGAAACAGGAAATCTTTAAAAAGATCCTCAGGGCTTAAAGTGGTAATGACAGCCCGCTAGACAGACGGGATTCCTTTATGGCATGTGTGTTCTTGAAGGGATTTCACAGTTGTGTGCTGCCATCTTTTGGCTAAATTGGGTATACTAGGGCTAGTTGTCACAAATTGACTCATATGACAGCAGCAAAAATATGATAATACTGGAATTCTTTTATTTGGAGGGTAGAATTCACAAAAACATATTCTAATAACAGTGTTTCAAACCAACATACTGCAAGAGAAAACATACATTTGTGTAATTGGACTTTATAGTTACAGAGCAATAGCCCTTATGGCACCTTCCCAGTGTGACATCCAACCCTGGTCTCAGTTAAATGAAGAAACAGCATGCATGTTAACTAAACACATATTGAATATGTATTTTTTTTTTCTCACCAACAGTCATTGGTGGGAAACATCTTACTCTCAGTTAAGAAAATTATGCATACTTGATACAAATGCAAAGTGCAAACATGCATAAATAGCAAGAAATAGAATTAAATCATCAAAAATAGACTTTAGGAGATGATTGCACACAATATTGCTGTCAACACTGTCACCTTAAAATCAAGGTAAATACCAAACCCAGCATAGAAGTGTTATGTGCTGATTGACTTGCAATCATTTTCTTTTACAGCTTATTGTTCATTGATCTACTACAGAGTAAGCTTTTACAGTAACAGATTTCAGTAAGGCACACAGGACATGCAAAATTTTACAGCATAAGTACAGTTGATATTGTTGTATATATTTTGTTCAGACCAGTCTGCAGCCAAAGGCTTATTCAGTCTGTTTCTGTTATTAGTGGCACTGTTCACAGTATCGAGTGGGAACAACCCTGAGTTCTTTAAGTTTTAAAGTCAAGCTAAGATTTGCTAAAACACAGTAAACATAGTATATTCACACACAGACATAATAAATAAAAACGAACAAATATTTCAGAAGATCTAAGGATTTTGGTACAAAGAGTCAAGAAGAATTCTGTTTTCTTCAAGGAGTGTATTTAAAAGTATATAATGTGTGATCAAGTTTAAATAAAGGTCAACATAACAATCATCACCTCTTTCCAGATGTTATTTGATGCCTATATTATCAATATACAGTAATCATATCCCTTGCAAACAAATCGTATGAACCTACACCTAACCTGATCTTTAACATTTCTTTCTTCTTTCTTCTGTGGAACACAAAACAAAATGTTTTGAAGAATATTCATGCTGCCCTTTTCCATATAATGAAACCATGTAGTGTCATTAAAATAGTCCACATGATCAAGATTAAATATGCAAAAGCGCAAGTGAGGTTTGAGAACTACAGATAAGGGGAAGATTTTTAGTGACTAATGATACATTTCCATTGGTTCTCACACAAAGCTATTGCAAGTTTTCTGAAATCTTGAACTATAGTGCACGGGTTGCATGGACTATTATCATGACACTTAAATAGTATATTTTCTGTCATATTTGCAGCTTGAATGTGCTTGGTGAACATTTTTTAAAACATCTACTTTGTGTTCCTTGATGGTGAGTAAATGATAAGAGGGTTTTTATTTCTGGATGAAAAGTTCCTTTAATGTAGGGAAGTTAAGTGTTTGATTGGCCAAATTTAACCAGCTAATGGTTGGTGGACACATCCTTGTTGAAAAATGGTGGAACAGAGATAAATATTTCATGAGCCCCTGGTAGTTTTAAATAACCTGATCCCATTTGAAGCTTTTGAACATATAATGTTTCAGTGTTAAAAGGAAAGAGAAACCTGAAAGATAAATTGTACTGCACAACAAAGTCCAAGTGAAGGGTTGATTCACTCCAAAAGGTCCTGGTGAATGAAAAGTTAGAGTATAAAGAAGAAATACTTATTAAATATAATTATCAGTTACTGTATAATAATGTGTTACATATCAAATAAAACATATTTTTTTAATAATTCAATTTGATTTATTATAATGAGATATAAAATAATTTAAAATATATTTAAAAATAAACTTCATTATATCTAATACAAGTTATAATTAAATAATATTTTTCTAAATAATACAATATATTCTTATAGTAATACACTTATCTATAGCTATATGTAAAATATAATAATAATAAAAAATGTTTTGAAGGCAACTAAGTTTACAGTGTCGTAGCTACTAACCTCATCAGAATCATATTCTTCTCTAGCTGCATTTTGCTCTTCCGCATGTCGGAGTTCCGAGTATCTATATGTCGCATTACTGAAAGTGAAGACATTTAGAAAGAATAATTTAATAAATATATATTTTTTAAAACAGTACAGAAAGCACACAGATGGAGTATTTTTTATACTTCTGCGAGCAGCAGTATTTCCGTATGATGAAGGCGGCAGCCGCTGCTGCAGCTACTGTAACGATCACAACAGATGCGATCACTCCTGGATGGAGTCTTATCGCCTGGAAAACAACAACCTCAAATCAGGTATGGCTAACATTGAGTATGTGGTAGCATATGCAAACTTGTGTTGTTACTAGACAAGTGACTGATGCAACTGAGTCGATCACTAACTAACCTGTTGATCGGCTGGTGTTGATGTGGGCTTCTCCATACTTCGTAGCTGTCTGGATTCGCTGTATGAAGATGACAGCGGTAAGGCGATAGCTAACTCATCAAGAACAGCGCATATAAACATAGTTAATAGCATGTTTGAGTAGTAGTTTAACTTGAACAATGTTATAGCCATAGTTGTTTACTTCCTTGTTATTGCATCTGTCAAATGACGTAAGGGAGCAACGGACGCGTGATTGGTCGATTGTGTTGCAACCTCAAGACTTCCGTTAACATGACGCTGTAGAATCGCTTAAAATCACACTAGGTGTTGTATGAAAATAAAGAGTTAATACGTTTAGTTAAGCTCATTATGCCATAGGATTTATTGACTTATTTAAATAAAATAATTTTTTTAAAAAATAAATAACATTAAAAATAATAATACAAATAGATTTTCTAATTAAATAATACATTACTCACACACACACACACACACACACACACACACACACACACACACACACACACACACACACACACACACACACTCTCTCTCTAACGGTCAAAACCTTTTGAAATATTGAAATGTTTCTCATGATCTTAAAAATCTTTTGATCTGTATTAAATGTTTGAAATGAGTTTGTAGACAAAAATATAATTGTGCCACCATATTAATTTATTTCATTATAAAACTAAAATATAATTAAAAAGGAATTTTTTGAAATTGATGACTTGGACCAAATAATAAAGAAAAGCAGCCAATAAGTGCCCAACATAGATGGGAACTCTTTCAATACTGTTTAAAAAGCATCCCAGGGTGATACCTCAAGAAGTTGGTTGAGAAAATGTCAAGAGTACATGTCTGCAAATTCTAGGCAAAGGGTGACTACTTTGAAGATGCTAAAATATAACACCGTTTTGATTAATTTTGGATTTTGTTCCCATTAATTCCCATAGATCCATTTATTCATGGTTATTTCATAGTTTTGATGACTTTACTATTATTCTAAAATGTGAAGAAAAAAAAATTATAATAAAGAATGAGTGTGTTTCAAAACTTTTGACCGGTAGTGTGTGTGTATATGTATATATATATATATATATATATATATATATATATATAGTAACCTCCATCCTATATATATATATATATAGTATATACCTCCACATACATCTATATATATATATATATATATATATATATATATATATGTAGGGATGGGAGGGTTACTTTTGAAATGTATTCCACTGCAGATTACTGAATACATGTAAAATGTAATTTGTAACGTATTCCGTTAGATTACTCAAGGTCAGTAACGTATTCTAAATAATTTGGATTACTTCTTCAGCACTGGTAGATATTTTCACTTGTTTTGACTAAAAACTCTGGCAGTACAGTAAGACAAATTACACATAAAAAATACATTCTCTGAAAAGCCTAAACATAGAGTGTTTTTTCTAAAACTATTACATCAAATTGATCTTGTTTTAAGGAGTTTTAGATATTTTTACAGGAAAACAATGAAAAAAATATTATATCAAAGTATCAAATAATATCAAAGGTATTACTAGAAAAAAAAAGGAAATAATTATCCTACGTGAATTTTCTTGATAAAAAAACATGATTGTGCCTGGAATAATGCGCATGTAAAATGGCTAGAAATAGCATTTTAACTTAGCATAAGCAGACAATTTCTTCTGCTCCAAACTTACTTCAAACTTGATCATCTGTCTGCACGTATGAATGTAACACATCACAATAAAGCGTTTCATGGCTGTTCAAATGCACTTTGGATCACATCATTTATATGTAAAATGTTTTCCATCTGAATGGACTAAATATTATATCATATTGAATATTGAATACATCTTGAATGTAACCGTATTCTAATTACCAATTATTTAAATGGTAACTGTAGTGGAATACAATTACTTATATTTTGTATTTTAAATAAGTATTCCATTACATGTAGTTAGTTACTCCCCAAACCTGTATATATATATATATGTATGTATATATGTGTGTGTGTGTGTGTGTGTTATACACTTATACATCACATTTTCATTTAATATCAGATAAATGAGATTAAAAAAAAAAAACACTGAAACTGTAGGTCATTCAGCAGTCTGGTTTATTTATTGAGTCTTGATATCATATCTTCTTAAATTATAGCTCACAGTCAACAAGTTTAATGAATTATTTAAAATGAAAAAAAGAATTCCCTTTAAAGGACAGCATAGCACTTGCACCAATCCATACATGGTGGCAGTATAGATCAGCTGTCTTTTTCATGTCTGTAGATGTAGCTCATCTCAGATCAGAGCAGCTCATAATATTTCCCAGACTGTGGATCAAAATAACATTTGAGGCAGGAATCATACATTAAATTGAGAAACTCCTCTCCCCCACTGGTGTCGTGTAATTTAGACCCTGTGAATAGTGTAAAAAAGTTATGAGTAAAATAAAAACAAAGATTCAATTTGTCCAATCACTGTAAACCTTAAGATACCATCATTAATGAAATATCAATCATGAACCGAATTTGACCAGTACTGTGACCACATATTGTCTCTCTACAAAAGAAGCCTAGTTGAGAGTCTTTCTCAAACATGATATACTTTGCAGAATATAATCCCTAGATGATTTTCAAGTGGTATACCTTTGGTTGAGGCCGTGCTGTGGTCTCCTTTCCCATCTGCCATCTGCTGATTTGGATGAACTATCGGAGGACTAAGGACATCCATCCATTCTCTGCAAGAGGATCAAACCATAAATCATCAGAACCCTACTAGATTCGACACACTTGAGTGAATTTATGTTTCTCATGATCTTACAAAACCTTTTTATTTAAAGGCTCATGCTTAAAATCTTGAATTAGTGTGTGTTCACACTTGGCAGGTTTGGTTAGATTAAAATGAACTCTGGTGCGATTTCTCTGTTAGTGTGGTTCGTTTGAACAAGTGGGAATGCTGTCAAACGAACCTTGGTGCACACCAAACAAGAGGACCGAGACCGCCTGAAAAGTGGGTTTCGGTCCGCTTCCAAATGAACTCTGGTGCGGTTCGATTGATATACGAACAACGTCTAAACGGACCAAAAACAGGAAGTAATTTGAAAAAAATCTACCAGTGCTGAAGAAGTAATCCAAATATTTTGAATATGTTACTGACCTTGAGTAATCTAACAGACTATGTTATAAATTACATTTTAATGCATGTATACTGTAATCTGTAGTGGAATACATTTCAAAAGTAACCCTTCCAACTGTTTGGAATGAGGTCCCAGGTCTCTAAAGACCCGAGGTATGCGTTTAAGTGTTAACAGAGCTTTAGATTGTATATAAATCACAAATTGGCATGCAATCAACAGTCCTCAGCCAATTATGAACAACAGATATCACTTGCAGTGTAATGGAGTTGTACTATTGTTGTTAATCGAAAAATGTTATATTGTTGGATGAGGCTCCACCAAAGCACATTTTCTAAATTCATATCAAGCCTCTGATGAGTTACCTCTTGTTGTGAATGAATGTCCCCCACTCTGTCTGTCGCCCTTGCTCATATTCTCTCATTTACATGACACTTATCTAGGCAACATGTGGTGTTGATGGACAGGCTCCCTGGTGGGATGGGAGGGAGGTGGATGATGACCTCCTAGTGTGCTCTGCTGCAGCAGTGACAGGTAGGTGACACATGCAAGCCTCCAAGCACATGTACAACTCCTGCTTATTCATTGTCCATGACAACCATTCTTAATTAATCATCAAGGTGTGGCAGTGTGGGCAGCCTCCCTTGACAGGAAAAGTTTTGCATTGGACACTAGATGTAGGTATGCTGAGAGATTGTAAAACGGAGTGTGTAAAGAATAACAAGCTCCGTAAATACTTTTTAAAAGTTATATAAAAGTTAAAGGGTCTACGTAGTGATAAATGCTCATTTGTTGTGCTATGTAGTAGCAGTTACTTCCTAAACTGTGTTTGGATTATTACTTAAATTATTGTTTCTTTATTTTATTATTGTTTAATTATTGAATTTTGTATAGTTTTTAACACTTTTGAAAAAATATTAAATTATTATATTTATAATAATAATAATAATAATAATAATAATTATTATTATTAATAATAATAATAATGATGATGATAATAAGTATTGTTATTATCATCATAATTATTATTAATATTAATAACCATAAATGTGTTCAGGTTTATAACATTTAAATTTGTATTATTTAATTATTTATATTTTAATATGTATTAGTATTACCATTATTATTATTATTATTATTATTATTATTTACCCTTTATTTTTCAGGTTTATAACATCATTATTTTCAATGATTATTATTCCTCTTTTTATTATTATTTCTATTTTAAGATTTATTATGATTATTTACCCTCTGTTTTTTCAGGTTCATGTTTTCATCATGTTTTTTTATTATTATTATTATTATTTCAATTTTATTATATTTTTATTATGTGTCCCAGGTTTATAACATCTTTTTTTCCAGTTAAATCAAAATGAGGACACTTTTGTCATATGTTGCAGCGCTCCATTATGCAGACAGTCTGCCAGTTTAATCATGCATTGGTGGAAGCACAATCTTTTGAAGATTGACACAAAAAGTTTGTCGAAATGTGCCACGCATTTTCCTGTTTTATTCTTTGATGTCAATAAGTTATTTCTTATGTTCTGTAACTTTTTGATTAAACTGAAAAAATGAGACATTTCAAATGTTCTGTGTCCATCATTATGTTAAAAAAGTCCAAATTGGTGAACTTATTTAAAAGGCCTTAAGGCTTCATAAAGAGTTTTATGAACTCACAAGCTAAAGTTAATTTATGATCTAGCCTCAACACTCAGGAAAACACAAATAATAGTGATTAGAGTTCTGCCTTATGGTTATGATTTAAGCAGGCTAAAAATCTTTTACCTGGGATTAGAGTGAAGAAGAGGGTTCATTTCTTTCTGGTAGTGCTGGCCTTGTTCAACTGGCTGTGAACCACAAAGAGGATACGTATAAGCACATATATATTATACACTTATAATCTTGCTGTCTACCATAGCTTTCAAAGTTCCATTTGTTTTCCACAGAAGAAACAGAGTAATATGGGTTTGGAACATCATGAGAGTGAGTAAATTGTACTTGTCATACAGTTTTGGGCATGTTTTGTCATACGTATTGCCTGATGGTGGCAGTATTGCTTTGCTTTCACAATTTTCAGCCTACAAATTTGCTTCTCAAGACCATACACACCAGACACGATTAGCAGTTGCAGCATATCTTTCTAATCAACAGACAGCAACAACAACAACTACTAATGGATAGGGTCTGATGTTGCAATGCCATGGGAGTTCATTTCACTCTGGCTTAAATAGTGTTTTTTGTTTGTGTAAACTGTTCGACTGTCCTTCCTAATAGGAAACACATTATTAAAATTCACCCTCTGTAAGGTGCCCACTAGCTCCAGAACATGCATACTAGATGCTGTTTAACTGATTTAATTTCCAGTGCTGTACTTAAGTGAGCCAATGAGGTTAGCATCTGTAATTATAACTGGACTAAATGACTGTATAGTGCATGTGTGTGTGAGGGTGGTGTGTAGGCCTACCAAAGGAATACATTGAGTCCAGGTTGAGGTGTCATCACTACTTGTACTTAAACTTATGTTGCAATGGTGAACCTGAGAGAAGATATGAAATATTATTAGTTACTGGTATTTTGACTCACAAAATCTGTCTTGGCCATATCACCCCAAGAATAAAGAAATACAAAACAATATTTTGCTCAAAGCTGAACTGTGTGATTTCTGCAACTAGAGCTTTTTTAAGTTACATTATTTACATGAAATCCCAACCCCATACTACAAATAATAATAATAATAATAATAATATAATTGTCATTACTATAATGTGTATAGAAACAGATACAAATTTCAGTCTTTTTTTACTCTAAATCTCTACTTTCACTTTTACACCTGAAAGCCACATGTGGTGCCTGTTAATAAGAAAGTGTAGATTTAGAGTAAAAAAAGGACTTCAATTTTAAACTGTTTCTCCCATCACCTATCATATCACTTCTGAAGATATGGATTTAACCTCTGGAGTCATATGGATGACTTTTTTGCTTTCTTTATGTGATTTCTGGAGCTAAAAATGTCTAATCATCACCATTCACTTGCATTGTAATGACATACAGAGCTGAAATTGTATTCTAAAAATCTTTGTTTGTGTTCTGCTGAGTAAAGAAAGTCATGCACATCTGGGATGGCATGAGGGTGAGTAAATAATGAGAGAATACATTTTTTTTGGGTCCCTTTAAGTTAAGACAAGGGAAAGTCCCTTTCAAGGCAAGTCAGTCCACTTGGCAGCCATCTTTTGAATGCCTCCGGACAGCTATTGTCTATCAACTTGAATGTGGAAAGACCAAAATCTCCAAAATGGTTGATCAAGATTATGATCAAAGAACATATTTCAAATCAGCAGTTAAAGTTGACAACAATGTTATTATAAATTGTGCTTCTTCAGCTCAGATCACACTATAATATATTATATATAATATATAATTATATCCAGGCCAAGCTAATTCACATCCACATCTTGAGTTGATTGACAGGTGATGTCTGTATCTAAAAGGTGATTGGCTCATCTAGTTGTCTTGATGTAATCTGTATCCATTTTCACCATTTTACTACCTGTGATGCGCTAAGGCCCGGTCCGCCCATGTCTTCATGCTCTTCCTCCTGCTCTCTCTTTAGACTGGCCAACATTCGCAGCTCATCTTCCTCATCCTCTTCGTCTTCTTGACTTCTCCTTAGATCAGGCCTGCTTGAGCCCAAAGGTAGAACCCTTCTATCGACCCTCACCTGTAAGTCCCAAAAACCTCATTACTTCATCAGTGCCACTTTGTTATGTGAATGATCGTTACTGGATATGGCTAATTTGCATGCAATCAATCAGAGCTTGCAAGCTAATTGGCACCCCCATTAAAGTCAAGACATAAGCAGGGATGGCTGCCTGCTGCTTACAAATCCACTTACATAAAGTCCTACCTAGATCTATGAGTGACCTTCCAGATCAGCTCACCAAACCTCAACAGCATAAAATATATGTACCATCTTTAAACTGGTAAAGTGGTGTTTTGTGGCACCCATAATGATCCTCTGTAGATCCCACATAAAACTCAATTTATGACGTTTGGTTAATCACCATTTTAGATTTGCATTAACAGTCTGTGGCAATTGTACTAAATGTACTGTACTATAAAAAATATTTGTAATTTTTTTCTGATAACCTTAAAATGTGCTTGATGTGCTAACATCTAAATTAACTGGTTTTGTTCAAGTCAAAAATATTATTTAACATGACTTAATCAGCCTGACTACATTAGGCTGCACCAAAAAAATTAAAGATTAGTTCAAGTAGAAATGGATCCTTAAGGTAACAATATTAGGTTACCACTTTTTATGGTGTTGCTTAACTAGTAGAGCATGGTGCTAGCAACGGCAAGATCATTGGTTTGATTTCCAGGGACGCAAACCTGGTTAAAATAATTACCTTGAATGCGCTGTTGCATTCAAGGTAATACAAGCATTCAATTATAATGTGATGTAAATGTAAACACTTTATATTTGTTTTAAAGCTCTATACCCATTCTACATGCCAACAATTGTTTCTATTTTTATTTCTAATAAGAATGTTTAGAATAAACATCTGAGATAGTTAATACTTGAATAAAGCTTAACTGAAAAATATTGAGCTATGAAAGAGCTAGAAAGTTCTTATGGTAGTGTAAAACTAAAAACCTTAAAAATATAAAAATTACAATGGCAAACAAAAGAACACTGTGTCCAAGCCAGTAGCAATACAATTTTCCAAAAGCATCAGAAATGCAAGGGCACAACCCACTCCCTTCAATCTGAATGGATTCATATTAAAATATCTGGCCTCTGGGGTGAATAAGAGCCATTCCAGTTCTGAAATTACAATAAGAACAGGGGCACTCATAAACAAGCCTGTAACAAAGTTCACAGTTAGGGGAAAGGAGGAAGCGGGAGACGGGGAATCCAACTTAAATGGTATGGATATTTTAAACTCAAAATCCCGCTTTTCAGTGGCAACACTCAAAATCACGCTTATCAGCGGAAACAGTTCAGCACAGCCTCTGGGTGTGTGTGGTAACTTTCTCTCCAGCTCGCTCTTAAAACCTGTCTCCACTCTCACTGCAGTGACAAACAGCTGTTAGAGGCAATCATTGCCAGGTGATGATCCTTAATATTCTCATCTCCTGATCTCACTCTCTATTCACAAGCCGGCGCTAAACCACGCCCCCACCACTACATACTCCCATCGCCTGACTCGGGCCAGGGTTTTGATATCCTTCATGCGATGGAGCCACTGAAATGGGGCGTGGTCCGAACAGAGGGTGAAAGCCCGTCCCAAGAGGTAGTACCGAAGGGTGAAGACCACACACTTGATGGCCAGACACTCCTTCTCAACGATGCTGTACCTCGCCTCTCTCGTTGAAAGCTTCCGGCTGATGTACAGCACCAGGAGTTCCTCCCACTTCACGTCCTGGGACAACACGGCTCCCAACCCCCAGTATGATGCGTACAGACCGCTGTACAACAAAAGGGAGAGAAAAATCAGGAGCATGTAAAACTGTCCCACCACAAAGTGCAGCCTTGTACTGCATAAAAGCCTGCTGGCACGGCTCTGACCACTGGACCAGGTCCGGGGCTCCCTTTTTAGTAAGATCAGTCAGCGGGTTGGTACTGTTCGATTAATTAGGTACAAACCTCCTATAATATCCAGCCATCCCCAGGAACTCACCTCCTTTTTGGCCTTGGGTCTGGGGCAGGCTTCAACCCCTTCAACCGCTTTGGGGCACACTTGTCCGTGACCTAAGTGAAACCCCAGATACCGTACCTCCATCCGTCCAATTGTGCACTTCATGGGACTTGCCATGAGTCCTGCCCATCGCAGCGACTTCAGAACCATCCCCAGATGCTGCATATGCCATTACCAATCATTACTGTATATAATGATGCCATCCAGATGGCATCCGGCATTGTATGCAGAGTGCGGTCTGAGGACCTGGTCCATAAGGTGCTGAAATTTAGCCAGGGCCCCAATCAAATCGAACGGAGGGGTCACGAATTGGTGTAAGCCAAACAGTGTGGAGAGGGCTGTTTTCTCGTGGGACATTGGTGTTAAGGGGTCTGCCAGTAAACCTTTGTTAAATCCAGTGTAGAATCACCTCTGGCTTGAGCTCCTCCCTCTCTGGTACCACTGTTGCCAAAGCCATGGGGACCACCTCCCTCCACGGTTTTAAGAGGCTGAGGTGGTAAATTTGCTGTTCTCTACCCCATCCATTCGTTTTTCACTGCGAGTAATTTAGACCTTGATGTGGGTCGTTTCTTTTGGAATCCTCACTCGTGAGATAATTCTGAAGTGTGCCTCCACAACACTACGAGCTGAGATGTTGTACAAAGGCACTGATTCCGGATGTCACATTGTGTAGTCCACCAGAACCAACACAAAGCGATGCCCACGAGTTGTCCACTCTAATAGCCCGACAAGGTCCATACCAATTCTTTCAAAGGGGACCTTGATCAAAGGACGGTTTGGCTACAACCCGAATCCACCAAGGCCTGGTATGTACCCCCGTTAATACTCAAGGGTATGCGGTGTGTCCCAGCTTGATCGAGGGCGGCCTGCGGCGCTTCGGGTACCCGAACCAATATCCCTACCTCCATCACTGGTTATTGTACCGGAACTGCCCGAGCTCCCCACAGCTCCAACAGACTGGCCCAGGCTCCATGCCCGCACCCGTGACAGCGGGTCCACCACCCTGGGAGTGAGAGGTGCTGCTGCTCGGGTGTCCGGCCGACCCTTTGCAGGATGGCTTTCCTCAAGTTGGCGTACACCAGGAGGGTCTCCGCTGGTAACTGCTGTGCCACGAGTGCATCCCCGGACAACAGTGGGATGAATCAGGCTGCTCACTGGGTGCTCGGCCATACACATGCCGCCGTGGTCCACTCAAAGAGCTCCAGGAAGGCCTCTGGATCGTCCGGGGTCATGGCCGCAGCACCCTTCTGGTGCAACAAGCTCTGGAACACTTACCGATCCTCTGCTTGGGCCTGGAGGAGCGCAATGAACCGCTGCTCCTGTTCGGTGTGCAGCTCGAGGAGGGCCTTGAGGGTCTTGAACACATCCTCCAGAGGTGAGGCATCCATGGTGGTGTTCTTCTTCCCTTAATCCCGCGTTTCGGCAGCAATATAACAAAGTTCACAGTTAGGGGAAAGGATGGGGTGGGAGACGGTGAATCCAACTCCAATGGTTTGTTTATTTTAAACTCTAAAATCACACTTTCAGCGGCAACACTCAAAATTTTGCTTTTCAGCAAACAGTTCAGCACAGTCTCTGGGTGTGTGCGGTAACCCTCTCTCCCCTCACTGGCGTCCGGCTCGCTCTTTAAACCCATCTCCACTCTCACTGCAGTGACAAACAGCTGTTAGAGACAATCATTGCCAGGTGATGATCCTTACCATTCTCATCTCCTGCTCTCCATTTACAAGCCAGCGATAAACCACGCCCCCACCACCACAAAGACACTCTGCTGGAGTGCATCAATTCAGCTCAAGTATGTACTTGATTTGATCCCCTCTAACCTTGCATTTATTGCGTGCTAGTTACTCAAAAATATTTGTCATCCTCATAATTACAGACCATGTCATTAGTGTGGGCATCTACACAAAGCTCACGTTCTGCTTGCTATGTTTTTGGGTCTATTTCTCTAACTCTACCTAGATTTGTTTTAGATTTATTAGATTCGATTTAGACTTGTTTGAATGCCTTTTATGTTTTGTTTTTGTGTTGTTGAAAAGATATTTTATAAGATATATCCTTATAAAAAAAAGATTTTTCTTCATTATGGTATGAAATTAACTTTATTTGGAATGACATCCTACTAATTAGTTTTGCAGTATGTATACTGTGCAAAGGTTTTCTGTTGCAAAGAATTCCCAAATGTCCTATTACTTTTGTCAAAATATGCGGTATTGAAAACACTTGACCTTTCATTTTCAGTGTGATGAAGTAATGAAAGATTTAATTTTAAAACATTCTCTTTTTTTTTACTAATTTGATCACACTGCCAAAAAATATAGACATGTTAACACAAAATTGAATTAAAAATGCAGAATAATTATTAATTTTAAAGATTATAACTAGACAACACTTATGACGTGCAATGTGATGAGGTCATGTGACAAAAATGGTCCATACTACTGTTGGAAATGTTGCTAAACTTTACAATAAGGCTGTGTTTGTAAATACATTAGGAACCATGAACTAACAATGTACAATGATTATTTAAAGCATGTATTAATCGTGGTTAATGTTTATTAATATACACTCACTGAGCACTTAATTAGAAACACCTGTATACCTACTTATTCATGCGATTATCTAATCGGTCAATTGTGTGGTAGCAGTGCAATGCTTAAAATCATGCAGATACGGGTCAGGAGCTTTGGTTGTTGTTCATATCAACCATCAGTATGGGGAAAAATGTGATATCAATGATTTCGAACATGGCATGATTGTTGATGCCAGATGGGCTGGTTTGAGTATTTCTGTAACATCTGATCTCCTGGGATATTCATGCACATCAGTCTATAGAGCAGGGGTTGGCAACCTATCCAACCGACATTGGCACACGGAGGGGTAATCACTGGCATGCCAGCAATGTCGAGAGAGGAATAGACGATTTTATTTATATAAATTCCGCACCTGCATTCCGCAATCCTTCCTCACGATCATGCAGTGTGTTTTCATGAGCTGAATGGGAGGCTAAATGTGATGAGACTGCAGAATACCCAAAATACTTGTGCAGCGCATGCAAGCCATTCGTGCATCACTTTCGGTTAATTGCGTGAGTAAACATGCCCGCCTTGCTTCGGTCAGTCTGCATGGATGACAGCCTACATTCCACGATTCATTTGTTTTTTTTTTGCTTTCAGAACAACACGTGATGTTATATGGAATATGCCTCTATTAATCCTTGAGATTTCCAACCCAGCATACAGGTACACCCTGAATAAACCATGGTCTCACCTAAAATTACACGAAACGATTAAAACAGGAAACAAAAATCATGGGGTTCATGGGAGTCTTTTCAAAATATAAATTAGACCTTGAAATACAGTTTTAGGATTTTGCTGGTGCAATTCACCAAAAAGGGCTAAATAGTTGATTGGCTTGTGATGTGTGAATGGCTTGCATGAGGCATTGGATACGCATCAAATTTCGACACCGCGTTGACTTTACTATAATCCACACAGTATCGGACCAAGCCTTCACTCTTATGTACCAGGACCACCAGGCTGGCCCAATCACTGTGGGATTCTTCTGTTACCCCCATAACGAGCATGACTTTTAATTCTTCCTGTCCTACCCGTTTCTTGTTTTCGGGTAAGCGGTAGGGACAACTATGTACCACTACCCCGGGGGTTGTTTCAGTGTGGTGTTCTATGAGGTTAGAGTGGTCGGGGAGAGGCGAGAACACAGAGAAACGTTTTTGCAAACTGGTGAAAAAAGGGCCCTTGCCACTTAATTTAGAGCTCGATGTGGTTAGCAACACAAGTACTTTATCTCCCTGTGCAATCTCCATAGCTGAGCTCCCCTGTTATACAGATGGGACCGATTTTCTTGAGCCTGTTGCAAATTCTCCTGTGATAGACACCCCAGTGTGTGGAGTTTTGCTCTCAGGACAAGAATGTATTGAATTTAATTTTTGCTTTGTGAAGGTCTCTCCTCCCAATTTTCCTTCATGATGTCTAACACATCATGGTGGTTATGCCCATATAACAATTAAAATGGGGAAAACCCAGTGGGGGCTTGCTCGCACTGAAAATAACTGGGGTTCGAGCCACAATTCATCGTAATTAGCCACAATTCATCTCAGGTGGATGTCCTTACTGTTTTCTCTCTCCCAGATGGGCGCTCGACCACACCCTCACCTCCACAGAAAAATTTTCACAAGTGGACTCAAACATGCACATGTTTTTCGTCGGCACAGCCATTGACCAGGAAAATAAAAATGGCACTCAATGTCAAAAAGATTGCCAACCCCTGCTCAAATCCAGTGAGCAGCAGTTCTGCGGAATGAAATGCCTTGTTGATGAGAGAGGTCAACATAGAAAGGCCATACTGGTTTGAGCTGACAGAAAGGCTACGGTAACTCAGATAACCAATCTGTACAATTGTAGTGAGCAGAATATCAACTCAGAATGAACAACAAATTGAACTTTGAGGCGGATGGGCTACAACAGCATAAGACCACGTTGGGCACTTTATTAGGACCATAGTGTTCCTAATAATGAGCTAAGTGAGTGTAAATAAAATAGTTCATTGTTAGTTCAAATGAGTTTATAATGTATTAACTATTGTTAACATACACACCTTTTCATTTAAAAAAAATTTATTAGTATATGTTGACATTAAAATCAACCCAGATGGATGAGTGCTGTAAAAGAGTTACCGAAATGTTTAATACTATTGTGTAATAATGACAACTGTTTCACTTAATATAACAAAGTAGGCAGTATACAGTGTGTCCATAACAATAAACTTGAAGTTGACTGTATTCTGAGCTGTAATCAGTAAATAAAAAGATAGTGTTCAATTTTATCTGAATATAGCCAGACTATTACTAAACAAGCTCACCTTTTGGAGACCAGAACTCTCTCTCGAGATCTTGCGAACAGACGCTCTGTTGATAGATATCCTCGTTTCTCCATCAGGCAGTGCTCTACCAGCCTCAGACCAATCCAGCCTGCTCCCTGGTCTGAAGGCATTGGGTGAGAGGCAGTGGGTTGGGGCTATTTGCATGGGTTTGGTTCTTGTGCCCTCAGAGACTTGATGTGTGGAGGTCTGCCCAACTGTGAAGGCCTGGGCCATAACTGGTTCAGTGGAGAACTTGGGTAAAAATTTGTATTTTGGTATAGAAGGTGTTGGGGGAGGAGCAGGAAGATAATGGACTGTACAGCTATCGGTGAGAAAGTCAGTATGCCTTTCATCCTATGAGAGGAGAAAGAGATAAAGAAAGAGCGAAAGATATGAGATCACTAGATTTTACTCTTTCTGATGAACATGTGAACGGTGCTTGCTCGTGCAGAAGTTGATGCCACAAAACATGGGCGTTGCTATGTAGCTGCTAGGATATTCTGGGTGGTATTTAGGGTGTTGCTGTGTAGTTACTGTGTTCTGAGGGATTTTGGAACATGCTTTTACATCAAAGAAAGTTAGTGTACAGATGTAACAGCATTGAAGAAGATGTGCTGTCCTAATTTAGAGGTGCTCTTCATCAACTGTAAGGACTGTAAAGAGATGGACCAATGAAGCAGAACTGGAACTACAGGCCTGATTTGACTCCACAGACTGGAGTGTTTTTAAGGCTGCAGTCACAGACCTGGATGAGCTCACAGATACTGTGACATCATATATCAGTTTCTGTGAGGATATGTGCATCCCTACTAGGACATGTTTATCATTCAGTAATGATAAACTATGGTTTACAGGAAAACTCAGACAGCTTTGTCATGCCAAAGAGGATGCTTACAGAAGTGGGGATAAACATTGTACAACCAGGCCAGGAACACACTTACTAAGGAAATCAGAGTTGACAAAAAAAGCTACTCTGAAAAGCTGAAAAAATTGTTTTTAGCCAACAATCCTGCATATGTGTGGAAAGACCTAAATAGCATCACTAAGTACAAGACACCTCCCCATCACTTTGTTGAGAGTCAACTAATGACTGATGAACTGAATGTGTTTTACTGCAGGTTTGAAAAGCCCAGACTCACAACCCTCCCCCACTCGGCACACACAGACCAACACCTCCTGGAACCCCCCTCCTCCAACTCATTATGCACTTATGATCTGTGAGGAGGATGTGTGCCGGTATTTTGGAAACAAAAGATTAGGAAAGCTTCAGGCCCAGATGGTGATTATCACCTGCCTGTCTGAAAGTCTGTGCTGACCAACTGGCCCCATCTTTACACAGTTCTTATAGATCACTGTAGCAGTATGAAGTTCCCTTCAAATGTTCCACCAACATTGCAGTTCCGAAAAATCCCAAAATCACAGGAATTAATGACTACAGACCTTTCGCTCTCACATCTATGGTCATGAAGTCATTTGAGAGACTGGTTTTGGCCTACCTGAAGGACATTATTGGACCCCTGCTGGACCCCCTTCAGTTTGCTTACTGAGCAAACAGGTCTGTGAATGATGCTGTCAGTATGGGACTGCATTATATCCTGCAACACCTCGACAGACCTGGGACTTTTGAACATGCTCAAAACTGAGATGATAGTGGACTTCAGGAGAAATCACCCCTCACCTGTCAATGTATCTCTAAGCTAAAACAAGAGTTTCAACTTTGCTGCTAATGAGCGGCTTTAAAAGGAGATAACCATCCGGAAAAAAAAAACGGATACATACACAATCACGAGAGCTTCACGGATCTTCTTTAATATGTCTGATATCAACACAGATGACAATCACGAATACCAAGCTTCTTTAATACAGGTAATCCACTAAAATAATGGATAATTCTGCTTGACATGTTGCATTTGTGCTTCCATTAAATTTAAATCGCATCTGTGAGAAACAGCATGCTGTTGTTTTCACACTTGCTTTGTCCTTTCACACTTTGTTGCGTTTTATTATCATGCAGTAACACAATGATTGATATAGTGTTTGATGTATTTCATCATGAAACAGAGACCCTCCCCTCTAAATCCAAACATAAGTGGTTACAGGAGATGCATTTAAATGACCAGATTTAAACAGCAATGTATCTCACCTGACCACATGTGATCGGATCACCTGAAACACATCTTAATACCAGGTGGAAATGGAGCCTATGATATTCTGGTTCCCAACATCAATGTTAGGGATATTTTCAACCATTACATCACTTGTCAAGGAAGAATCGTAAGTCTAATCACATAGAAAACTAATCGTACAACTCTGCGCTACAAGCTGCATAGTTTTAGGCATCATTTATATCTGTAGGGCACATTTTGGAACAAGTTACACACCAAGTTTCATTTTGGAACAAGTTACACACCAAGTTTAATACTTAGGGTTAGGGTTTGTTCAAAAGTTACGGAAATAATAAAAAGAAAAGAAAGACATTAATCAACCAATTTCTCTCAAAAACTACAAGTCCCCCCCCCTAAAAAACCATGTGATGGAATCATAAAAAGAATGATGAAACCTCTTGCAAGAATCTCGGGGCTGAGAAAACCAACACTGTCACAGATGAAACACATTAATAGCCATGATGCGAGACAGTTTGGCATGGGTGGAGTAACATCACAGTTACCTGTAATTAATCAAGGCAACACAGTGCCCTGACAGTTGTCTGTCTTCGCTCTGTTTTGGAAAAGATAAGGTCTTTAAACCAGTGAGGCTTTGATCTAAACTAATGGTCTTAAACAGCAAGATTCACACTAATGATGACAACCTCAGTAAAAGGGCATGGCCAGCCAAACCACCAGACCAGCAACAATTTTTGACTCCTTCCTTCCATCATAATATCCCCCAGAGGGCCTTTTTTTAACCTTTTTTTTTTAACAAATGTGTCATATCTTCTGAATAATGAGAAATACTGATATTCGGTAAACACAAACAAACATCAGCCTGGCACAGTGTCACCTATTTGTAATGGAGTCATTTAAACTGGGCAGGCTACCCAGTGAAGTGAATATTCTCAGGGTGTGTTTATTGGTTATTAGGCTGTGTTACAGATACATTCCAATACATTACTGCTTCATCTAGCTTCTGATGTCTACTCTGTGGCATTAATGGAAGTCATTAGGCAAATATAATCACCTCTGCTTCCATTACAAATGATTTAATATCACACAGGTGCAAGTTATAAAGACACAACATAAACATAATGTTCAGAATATTCAAAATGTATTATTTCGTTTTTTTCATCTCCCGTGAGTAATAAGAATACAAATAGACATCTACTTCTTGTCACTAAAGAGAATGCCTATATATATATATATAATGCCTATATATATATATATATATATATATATATATATATATATATATATATATATATATATATATATAGATATATAGATATATAGATATATATGTATATGAACAGCCAATAAAACTGTGAGTGATATCAATACAAAATCTCGAATTAAGTGTAGCAGAACATATGTATGCCAAAGTTGAGACTGAAAGAATGATGTGCTTCTCAATGGACAAAGAACTCAAGAGAATCATGGAGCAGAATGCTTTCTCATAAGAAAGGAACTGATCTGAAGAAATCTGATGGTTTTCTTCATTGACTTAATTGAATGTTGGGCCCTCCGGGGGGCCAAATCCAGTTGTGTCTCATTAACAGATGACTCCACTGGAATGTATGTCCTTGAGAGGAAACTTAGAAATAAATAAAAGAATGCTATGGAATTGACGTTTAATAAAGGAAATGCTTGTTAATAAAAGACATCACTATGTTGTGTTTGCATATGCCTTATGCATAGCGATAGAAGAGAGTAAATGTTTTATCCAGGTGCCTCAACAAAAGTTTACAAGATATACATGCATGTAAACACTGCTGGAGTTTTATTAGTGGTTGTTTCTCCATTTTCCATTTCTGTAGATGATTAAGTTAATATTTTAATTTTGGATATCATTGGTAATGCTTTCCAGCTTACTTTCTGAGACAAAAGGTTCAGCACAAAAAAATGTGGCTAATAAAAATTGGATCTAAAAAATAAATAAGTGATACATAGCTCAATTAACTAATACATAATTAACTATTCAATATAAATTCAATAATAAATTAGTTGAAATAATTTATTATTGTTATTATTATTAAATGAAACCTATAAATGAAATTAATATTTAACAATATATTTATAATTATGATTATATATCTATATTATTAAATATGGATTAATAATATACATAACACAGTTTAAATCTGTGTATTCTTTTTATTATTATTATTATTATTAATAATAATAATAATAATAATATTTACAAGAATATTTTCTGAAAATAACAAAAAGTATTATTATTATATGAATATGAATATAATATAATTAAAATAAATTATTATTAATTATAATTAATTAATTATTATAATACATTTTTATTATTATGTTATTATTGTTGTTGTGATATATGTATTAAATTATGCATAATACAGTAGTTTATATAGATATATTATTATTAATAATATTAACAATGATGATGATTATAATAATAATATTAATAACAAGAATATTGTAAAAATAATAATAAATAAATATATATTCCTCATGAAATAGGAATACCAGCCAACATAACGTTTGGTTACGTATGTAACCTCCGTTCCCCGAGGGAGGGAACGACACGTTGTGTCGGAGAAGCCACACTAGGGGTCTCTCTTGAGCGCCGATATCCACCTCTGATCTATGAAAAAAGGCCAATGAGAGTTGGCAGCCAGTATTTGCATGTCCCGCCCCCGGACACACGGGTATTTAAGCGGCGCAAATACGGGAGTTCATTCAGGATTTTTCTGAGGAGCCGGAAATGGTCCGGCCACAACAGTGGCTCGGTTCAGCGACATGGCGGAGGAAAGACACAACGTGTCGTTCCCTCCCTCGGGGAACGGAGGTTACATACGTAACCAAACGTTCCCCTTCTGTCGCTCTCTCCACGTTGTGTCGGAGAAGCGACACTAGGGGACCCATTCCAATCTTGCCATGTGCCCCATACGCCCCATACGTGGGCGTGGGTGCCAGAGCGTGCCTCGTCCCTGAGAGAGGAGGTCCTTTCTCAGGGGAATTCGCCAGGGAGGAGCTGTCACGAGAATTCTGTGTTCCGAGAACCAAGTCCGAGTGGGCCAGTAGGGGGCCACTAACGTGACTTGCTCCTCGTCCTCCCTGACCTTGCACAGCACCGGTGCAAGAAGGCTCACTGGGGGAAATGCGTACTTGCGCAGCCCCAAGGGCCAGCTGTGTGCCAGCGCGTTTGTCCCAAGGGGAGCCTCTGTTAGGGCGTACCAGAGCGGGCAGTGGGAGGTTTCCTGGGAGGCAAACAGATCTACCTGGGCCTTGCCAAACCGTTCCCAAATCAGCTGGACCGACTGGGGGTGAAGCCTCCACTCCCCGCCGGGCAGGCGTTGTCGTGATAGCGCGTCCGCTACGACGTTGAGCTTGCCGGGGATGTGAGTGGCACGCAGTGACCTGAGTCGCTGCTGGCTCCATAGGAGGAGACGGCGGGCGAGTTGTGACATGTGGCGGGAGCGTACGCCGCCTTGGCGATTTATGTACGCCACCACCGTGGTGCTGTCCGATCTCACGAGGACGTGTTTGTCCCGAACTAACGGGAGGAACTTCCTGAGGGCGAGAAGGACGGTCAGCAACTCCAGGCAGTTGATGTGCCAACGCAGCGGGGCCCCTTTCCAACGGCCCGCTGCTGCGTGCCTGCTGCACACGGCACCCCACCCGGACCGGGAGGCATCGGTTGTGACCAGAACGCGTCAGGACACCTGCTGCAGGGGCACTCCTGCCCGTAAAAAGCAGAGGTCTGTCCAGGGTCGGAGTGTTTTGAGGCAGGCGGGGGTGATCCTTACCCGATGCGTGACGTGGTGCCATGCTTGTCTCGGGACTCGAGTCTGGAGCCAGTGCTGGAGTGGTCTCATATGCATCAACCCCAGCGGCGCGACCACCGCAGAGGACGCCATATGCCCCAGGAGCCTCTGGAAAAGTTTTAGAGGGACCACTGTGCCTGGCTTGAAGGAAGCGAGGCAATCCAGCACCGACTGAGCACGCTCGCTCGTGAGACGTGCTGTCATTGAGACTGAGTCTAACTCCAACCCGAGAAAAGAGATGCTCTGAACCGGAGTGAGCTTGCTCTTTTCCCAGTTGACCTGAAGCCCCAAGCGGCTGAGGTGCCGGAGCACCTGGTCTCTGTGTGTGCATAGTAACTCTCGAGAGTGTGCTAGGATAAGCCAGTCATCGAGGTAGTTGAGAATGCGGATGCCGGCTACTCGTAGCAGGGCAAGAGCCGCCTCTGCGACCTTCGTTAAGACGCGAGGGGACAGAGACAGGCCGAAGGGGAGGACTTTGTACTGAAACGCCTGGCCGTCGAACGCGAACCGTAAGAAGGGTCGGTGTCATGGCAGAATTGAGACGTGGAAGTACGCGTCCTTCAGGTCTACCGCTGTGAACCAATCTAGATGCTGAACGCCAGCCAGAATATTTCTCTGCGTGAGCATTTTGAACGGGAGTTTTAACAAGGCCCGATTGAAAACTCGCAGGTCCAGGATTGGTCGTAAGCTGCCGCCTTTCTTGGGTACAATGAAGTAAGGGCTGTAGAAACCCTTCCTCATTTCGGTTGGAGGGACGGGCTCTACCGCGCCCTTGGCTAAGAGGGTCGCAATTTCCGTGCGCAGGGAACTGGCATGCTCGCCGTGTACTGCGGAAAAGCGGACGCCCCTGAAGGGGGGCGGGAGCCGGGCAAACTGAATTGCGTAACCGAGTCGAATGGTCAGTTGCAGCCAGCGTGATGCGTTGGGAAGCGAAAACCACGCTTCCCAGCTCTGCGCTAGGGGCACCAAAGGGATGAGTATTTTGGACGTACCCGTCGGGGCCTCGCAGCGGGGCGGAACAGGTAATGCAGGCTTCGTTATGGCCTGAGGCTGGGGTGCTGAGAATAGACTCAAAGCACTTACCTTGCTCCGCGCACCCGGCAGGGGGCGGGTTCATGACTGAGGAGGAGGTCTGCTGGCGTCCTCTGGACTCGTCTGAACTGGCCGGCCGGGGGGCAGTCGTAGGCAGGCGGAAGGTGGGATCGCGGACTGTCATAATCTGAAAGCAGATTGCCGTGAGAACGGCATTTGCGGGCCAGGTGACCCAGAGGCAAAGGAAATAGCTCTTTTATTGAGAATGTGGGTACCACAGCCCCCGTCAGGGGGTGTGGCAAATGAAAAAACAAAGGATTCTCCTCCCGGCCCTCCACCGGGGACGGAGCGGTCTTACCACCTCCGGAGCTAACGTCTTGGGCTCTGGGTCGGCTGTCTCAGGAACGCTTGGGAGCCTTCCGGGTCCTGGAGGGGGTTCGTGAGACAGGGGGCGTGCGCCGCCTGTGGGGTGCTCGACGCTGGGGCTGAGAGCTGGGCCCAGGTTGAGGCAGAGCAGGAGCTGGTTTCTTCACAGGGGGACGCCCTCGGCGGGCAGACGGGGCAGGGCCCGTAGCGGCAGGTGTGCGGCGGGGCATGATGTGAGAGATGGCCTCCGTCTGCTTCTTCACCGCGGAGAACTGTTGGGCGAAGTCCTCGACGGTGTCGCCGAAAAAGCCAATCTGGGAGACAGGTGCGTCTAGGAAGCGGTTCTTGTCAGCCTCACGCATCTCGACCAGATTGAGCCAGAGATGGCATTCCTGGACCACTAGGGTGGCCATCGCCTGTCTGAGTGCCTGCGCTGTGGCCTTCGTCGCTCTCAGGGCGAGGTCGGTCGCTGAGCGCAGTTCCTGCAGCACATCAGGATCAGGTCCACCCCCGTGCATGTTTCTGAGTGCTTTGGCCTGGTGGACTTGCAGGAGGGCCATCGCATGCAGGGCGGAGGCAGCGCGTCCAGCCGCACTGTAGGCCTTCGCGTTGAGTGAGGATGTTGTCCTACAGGGCTTGGATGGGAGTACGGGGCGGCCACACCAGGAGGTAGGGCTACCGGGGCATAGATGGTACGCAACTGCCCTATCAACCTGGGGAATCGCCCCGTATCCGTGGTGCTCTCCGCCGTCGAGGGTAGTGAGAGTGGAGCGGGTGGCACCTAGACGAGCGGAGAGCGGGGCTCTCCACGCAGACGTCAGCTCGTCATGCACCTCCGGGAAAAACGGGACCGGGGGGATGCGTGGCCGCGAACGGCGCGCTGCCCCCAGGAACCAGTCATCCAACCGTGAAGGCTGTGGGGAGGATGGAGGGTTCCAATCCAACCCCACGCTCACGGCGGCCCAGGAAAGCATGTCAGACATCTGAGCCTCAGCCTGGGCCTGCTGGCCCGAAGGCGGCAGTCCAGGGGAGTCCTCGGCATCAGACATCACACTCTCCGATGCAGTGGCAAGCTCATCTGCTTCGGGCTCGGGAGGATAGACAGCCGGGCCGTGAGGCGAGCCGCTATTGCCGCGAGCATAGACGGGGACCAGCGAGCGTGTCGGGGAACGGGAGGTTCGCGGGGAGCTACCCGGCAAAACTGCACCCGCTGCCACCCCCAAATCGCCCCCAGCGCCAACCGCATCGTCCTCAATCCCGTGGGAAGAAGGAGCAATGCGGGGTGCAGCTGGGGTGGCTTGCTCTCTGTTGAAAGCAAGCCGCGAACGCAACGTGGTCATGGTCATGTTCTCGCAGTGAGAACATGAGCCATCCACAAACGCCGCCTCGGTGTGATCGCGGCCCAAACACACGAGACAGCGCCTGTGGCCGTCTGAAGCAGAGAGCACTCTACCGCATCCAGGAACAACACAGGGGCGGAAGGGCATCTTGAAAAAGACGCGTCCTGAAAAGGACGTTCAACGCCGCTGTGTTTTGCTCTTTTAGAGAAATTCACTCTTTTAAGGAAATAACTCTTTTAATACACAGTATGTGTGTGTGTCTGCGCTGTCGAGCGCTCAGGGGCAACAATGCACGGCGTGCAATGCGAAGGAGAAAGCCGCTGTTGTCGCCGTCAAGATCCAACAGCATGCAGATCGTCAGAGGAAACAGGAACGTTAGTGGTGTGTAACTCGCAGCAAACTGCAGACAGACCATCGGCTCCGAAGAAATTTTCTGAATGAACTCCCGTATTTGCGCCGCTTAAATACCCGTATGTCCGGGGGCGGGACATGCAAATACTGGCTGCCAACTCTCATTGGCCTTTTTTCATAGATCAGAGGTGGATATCGGTGCTCAAGAGAGACCCCTAGTGTGGCTTCTCCGACACAACGTGGAGAGAGCGACAGAAGGGGAACATTAATTAGCCATTTTTTCCTTTATGACTTATGTAGATACATCTACAATAGGTCTAGGGTTTTTTTGTTAAAACTATTTTGTACACAATTTATCACAATGTACAGTAGCTCTAATTATCTGTTGTGCAGCTCTTCTGGCCACTTGATAACCCAATAGAGTATACATTCAAATTACTTTAGCAACTTTACAATGTCTGGAAATTTATTAATTTAACATCTGAAGCAAGTCTCAATCAATTCCTGTCAAATCAATTACTGTTAAAGCCACACACATTTATTTGTTTCTGCATTTTAAATTATGTGCATGTTTTTTGCGTGTCAATACCTCTTCACTTTCACTACCAACAAAATCATCCTCCAGACGTGCATCTTTGCGCTCTCCTTCGGTAACCAGCTCGTAACCTTTAAGGCCAAAGGTCAAATCACTGGCAGGGTCGTTGCTAGTCTGATTCCGTCTGGCCAAGTGCGGGCATGAGGAGAAGGTGAAGACTTCCTCTTCGTATTCCTCATCGCAGAGAGAGAGCTCACTTTCCGTGTCACAAAGGTCAGCATCATCTGTAGTCAGCACACATTTAGGAAGCAGAGAAGCATACGGAGGCTTGAGAGCTGACCCAGATGTCTCCACACTAGAAACACTGTCTGCAGAAATATGACAGCCAGATTTATGGGTAAAATTACCATTTGTTGCAATTTTAAAAGTGTTTTTATTTGGTAAATGTGTAAATAGTCTCCTTCTTAAAAGTTGTCTTGCTTTGTTTGGCTGACTGACAAGTACAAGATGTTTATTTTGGCCCACAGCAGTTAATGTAGCTCTATCACATGCATAATACAAGATATAATATAATACAATAAAAAAGACTGCATACTTGTGTAGAGTTTGTTTCTGGCCTGTTTTATTGTGAGGGTAGAGATGGGAATGGACATATAACAGGCCAGATTAAAATCTGAATTTCCCACATGAGCACCAAGGAACCAATATGCCAGGAACACGCATTTACGGTAAAACGTGAGCTGTAATTATTACCTTAAGGAGCTATTTCTACCTGATCTAACCCTTAAAATTTGTTTTGTTGATGTAGCCTAATGTATTCAAGTTGATTCAGTTATATATATATATAATGTACATTGGCAGCCAAAAGTTTGGAATAATGTACAGATTTTGCTCTTATGGAAAGAACTTGGTACTTTTATTCACCAAAGTGGCATTCAACTGATCACAATGTATAGTCAGAAGTCAGGACATTAATAACGTGAAAATGTACTATAATAATTTGAAAAAATGTTCAGAACTTCTTAAAGTACTTCAAAGAGTTCTCAAAGTGCAGCAATGTTAACTTTGCAGATCCATGGCATTCTAGCTGTCAGTTTGTCCAGATACTCAGGTGACGTTTTACCCCACACTTCTTGTAGCACTGGCCATATATGTCTTGTCAGGCACTTCTTACGCACATTTAAGTCTAGCTGATCCCACAAAAGCTCAATGGGGTTAAGATCCATAACACTCTTTTCCAATTATCTGTCTGTGTTTATTTGCCTACTCTAACCTTTCCTTTATGTTTTTATGTTTCAAAAGTGGCTTTTTCTTTGCAATTCTTCCCATAAGGCCTGTAGCCCTGAGTCTTCTCCTTACTGTTGTACATGAAACTGGTGTTGAGCGGGTAGAATTCAATGAAGCTGTCAGCTGAGGAAATGTGAGGTGTCTATTTCTCAAACTAGAGACCCTTATGTGCTTATCCTCTTGTTTAGTTGTACATGCCTTGTTAGAGCCAATTGTCATTTATATTTGAAGACTGTAGTGTACACCTTTGAATGAAATCTAAATTTGTTTGGGGCAATTTCAAGCATTGTATAGCCGTTCTTCAAAACAATGATTGACTGATGAGTTTCTAGAGAAAGCTGTTTCTTTTTTGCAATTTTTTTACCTAATACTGTCCAATCTATTGCATACTGTGGCAACTCAAAAACAAAGTTTTTGAGCAGCCAGAGTATCTATATATTTATTTTTATTTATATTAATTTACCACATGAAGCACATCTTTAGGTAGGTTGCAGTGTATGTTGCAGCCCCAATGACTGATGGAAAAAAAATAAACAGAAAGGACTAGAAAGTATTCTGCAAAAATGTATATAGTGAAGCCATTTTTTAAACAGCAAGAGCACCCATTCTGTATAATCTCTGGACAAAAATCAGACTCCAGTGAGAATATGTCCTGATGGTAATATGTTGCTAAAGGAGAAAACATTAACATTTTCTTCTTGTTTCTCCCTCAGGGACCTTCCATTGAATCACTGTCTCTATAAAGATCAATAATGGAAATCTAATTACTAACCATAATGTTTCATCTTTCGTTTTTTATACAGGCACTCATGTTCTTCGCCCGTGTTCATTTTATTGAGTGTATGCAAATAAGTGCATAACCACAATCCTTGAAGATTGAGATGAATTCCGCAAAGCTTGCCAACTGAGCGCGAGCATGAATTTATAGGACGTGTCTAACCTCTTTCATTTGTGCTGGATTCGATAACTGTGGCATTATGCATTAATGATCTCTTAAAATATACATAAATGGGGCCGACGCATTGGAAACAATATTTTAAAGATGTGGATGGAAGGAATTTACATACACAGTCCGGAGAGAATAAAAGAAAATGGAAAATAGCATTAAATTTGCCAGTGTCTGCTTAGTTTGGGGGCAGGAGGGGTACTTTCTGGCTAAACCACTGGCACATAAACAACATCATTAGTAGATAGGGAGCAATGGTACAGTAAGATCATAATTCAGACACACCGATGTGCGCCTGTGGGGTCTGCATGCCCTCATACTAAAGAGAAGACACCCAGAGAGCAGGGAGCAAAAAGACACCACAGAGACCAAGTGATGAATTTGCTGTGTGAGAGTAGAACACTTTGATCTACTTCAGCAAAATACACTGCAGTAGAAAGTCTGACTAAATCACTGTGAACTGTGAACCTGAGCTTAACTTGCACTCACCTAGAGACAAGGACAAAGAAAAGGCATGAGGGAACAAAAAAAATGGTTTTCACTTTGAATAACTCTGACTGATGACTAGCAACTTCCGCCCTGACCTCAAGTACCGGGGTTAATGTAGTGACTTTATATTTCACATAATTACACCATGTAATAACTATTGCAACATTGTCCCAGAGGAAAATCTCATTGCTGTCTTGGAGAAACAACTGACAAATTCAGCCTGATCTTCTGAAAATAATTTGACTGTGGCGACATCTTTGTGGTTCATTACACATATTGTGGCAGATCCAGTGTGAAATGTCCATTGTGTGACTCTAAAAGCGAGTAAAATATTCTCAAAAACAGATGAGGTTTTTAAGAGTAATGCTCTATTGAGTTTTAAATCAACAAAACCTACCCTAATACCTTAAACCTAAACCTTACTGATAATGTTATAAAACACAAAAGTGGGATGAAAAACGCAAATGCTGAAGCAACCACATAATTTTGTGGTGCTTCGATGATACATTTGGCTCACGTGTTGACTCGTGTACTCTTCTCGACCTCATGGTCCTTTGCATTGCAAGGGCAATGCTCCATCATCTGAGTTACCGCACAACTTGATTGTGTTCAAATAAGCTTGTAAATGTAGTATGTTATGTAATGCAGATGTTAAAAGTCATGCGCTATAGAAAACTGTTTTGATGTCATAAAATAGCATTGTGTGAGGAACAGAGTGAAAAGTCTTTATAAATGGATAATCTGCCATTTTACCAGGAAACAGCCGCAATACGTACAGTAAGCCATGTAAAAATGATTTAGCAAAAATGTAGGTATAGTTTCTATGAGGTTGGAAAAATGAAAGAGATCTCTTTTGTAATTTCCCTCCAATGGCTTGCGTTCTGTTTGTTTTGCTCACAGCCATGGATCATAAAGGTTTGTCAGCTGAACAAATGATTACATGTTAAAATAAAAAATTAAAAACCACAACATAATGACCACGTCAGATAAAGAGATGTAAAGGCCCTGTTAATCTCTTTACAGAGTAATGTTTCATCTATTAAAATTAAAGCATGCAAGCTCACAGATCACCTCTCAAGTGTTGCCTTCACTCTTGCTGTTCCAAGTGGTTTAGCAAATTTTGATTCCTGGCACGTTTTGGAACAGGCTTATATTGTAATCACCTTTTCTAATTGCCCACGGTGCAAGCTTGTCTGAACCCCGGAGACTTCTCTCTGACCTACACAGTGTACTTAATGTCCCATTACCACTAATGAACTCTCGTTTTCTCGGCTAAAGGGAAGTTCAAGTTAAACCTAATCTGCAGGAAAATATTGTTAAAGGAATAGTTCACCCAAAAATGGAAATTCTCTCATTATTCACGTACCCTGATGCCATCCCGGATGTGTATGACATTATTCAGTAGAACACAAATGAAGATTTTTAGAAGAAGATAGAGCTCTGTCAGGTCATTATAATGCAAGTACACGGGTGCCAGCACCTCGACGGTCCAAAAGTCATATTTAGGTAGCATAAAAGTAATCCACAGGACACCAGTCGATCAATGAATGTCTTCTGAAGCAAATTAATATGTTTGTGTACAACATTTTATAAATCATTAAAACATAATTAACTTTTAAAAAGTGCTTCCTGCCAGCATCTGACGCATCACACTGCTGTCACGTGACATAAGGACGTCAGTGAAATTACACAAGAATTCAGAAACGCCGCTTATTTACAACAGAAGTACGAATGTCATGTGAGGATTCTGCCATTTCAAACAGCATCAGAGCCCTGGATGGAAGCGAGCCGATCTAAAGGTAAAATGTTTTTAATTATTGAATTGTTACTTACATAAACATATTGATTCGCTTCACAAGACATTAATTGATCGACTGGAGATGCATGGATTACTTTTATGCTGCCTAAATGTGACCTTTTGACTGGCAAAGTGCTTGCACCCATGTACTTGCATTATAAGGACATGACAGCGCGCTATTTTCCTCTAAAAATCTTCATTTGTGTTCTGCTAAAGAAAGACAGTCTTACACATCTGGGATGGCATCAGGGTAACTGAATGAGAGAATTTTCATTTTTGGGTGATTGTGAACACTGATTGTGTTCTCGGTGTTGGCATCAAAATGACTGCCAGAATCACTCATTTGGGATGTTTGGTTGGCTAGCTAGACTTTCACTACTCCAATATACAAGTGTATGTGAACTGTCCTGTGAGAAAATAGGAAGCTTGTGCAGAAAAATCAATTTTAGGAATGTTTTGTAGTTCTTTTTTTTTTTGTTGTTGTTTTTATTGTAAAACTATATTTTTTAATGTTTCTGAAGAAAATGTGTGTCTTGTTTATGCAAAACCAGTTGCCATGGTGCTAGGGTGTTGTGGATTGTTGCCAGAGCATTGCTATGCAGTTGCTAAGGTGTTTTGAGTGGTTTTTATTAGAGGTCGACCGATAACTAAGGTGGGTAATAAGTGTCACTATTCCCCGTTGTCTGCTCTGTGTTTCTCCCCTGTCACCTGTCCTGAACTACACTTCCCATAATCCTCCGCCCTCATCACTGCAGTGTCATTGTTCTCACCTGAGTTTAATTTAATCATCACCCTTGTGTATTTAAGCCCTCTTGTTTGTTTATTCGTTGTCGGTCGTTGTATGTTATGGTTGTCTTTCACATTTGTTCCTGCCGTGCCCGCCGTGGTTGTTTCTAGTGTTTACCTTTTTGTTATCCCCTCGTGGATGTTTTGTTTGTTCCCTGTGTTTTGATTTATTCTGTGTTTTCTTATTTATTTATAAAAAGCTGCATTTAGATCCTCACTCCTCGTCTGCCCTCGTCTGAATCCTAACAATAAGGCCGATGACAGATTAATCAGCCAATAATTTTTTTAAAGTGATCAAGAGTTCTTAGTCTTTCCTTACTATGACGGCACAGACATTAAGAATATGAGAGTCCAAAATGAATAAAATCCCAAAAGCAGATTATTGTGGAAACAAAACACTAATAATAACCAGAAAATTAAGATTTGGTGCATAACGTGGGACTTTTAACTATAAACAAGCCTTAAATACACTGGGGACTTTTTTTTATTTTTATTTATTTATTTTTTTAAATGACAGAGACCTGGCTCTGTTGCAATCCTCTACATGTAAGTAATTAACAAATTAAGGTTTTTATACTCTATATATTAACACGATGAAGAGTTTTGTGTGTATGTATTTATATATATATATATATATATATATATATATATATATATATATATATATATATATATATATATACTGTATATCATTTCACCAGATTAGGTTTATTTATGAAGAGTATTAATCAAAAGTCTGATCCCTTTGAAAAGTTATAGGACACTTGTTCTTGACAAGACAAGATTTGAGTTATCATGCATGTCTGTAGCATGAACGATGCAGGTCGAAGTACATGCAAAATACTTAAGAGTTTGGAGTTTGTTCAAATATCTTACCCTAAGTATGACCAAGCACTAGTAATAAGGCTTTCACACATCTGAGTTAGGTGTCAGGTCATTTAACATACTGAGCACAGTAGCAGTTTAGGTTTGCCCATATAACATGTAAGGAACATAATTACTCACCTTGTAGATTCAGATAAGTTAATTTATCTTCCACTGTTAAGTCAGAGCACATGATTTGTAGTGCAGTTTTTCCTTGAGACTCAGGTCCCTCTTGGTTTGGGCTAATTTTGCCGCCTTCTTTATCTTAAAGAAACATTTGAGATTAAAATAAAATGCTTTGTGTCACCAATAGACTTCAAAAGTCAATTAATTTCAAGAGAGCTGTTGTACTGGCATGAACACCTAGGGTTAAAAAAAAGACATAAATGCTAATTCTGATGGCCAAGAGCAAAGGATCAATGATCTATCAGACCATGTGAACAGCTTTCAAATCTTCAAAATGGCAAAAAAAATAAACAATCTAATTTGTACAATGGAAAAATCTACTAAAGCTGAGAGGCAATAAGTGGGCCATAATTGTATCTTATCTTTCACAGAATGCAAGTTAATGAAATCAGATCTTCACCTGTGCTTGATGTTTCTCTCCCCACACTGTGAATTCCCTGTGGTCTTTTAGTGCCCAGTCTCTCTGCTGAAGGCCTTTCAAGTGGTGGCCGAGGCTGTACATTTTCAGCTCTGCCTATATTTAGAAATACATAACTAAAAAAATTCCTCACTCCAATATACAACAATTGAACATCATTATATGGTAAAGATATTTACTGTGATTCCATGACAACACTATATCGAAATCCACTTTTTATTCTTCTACTCCATAATTTTCTGTAATTAATTCAAATCAGACTGGTTATAAACTACATTAAAAGTTTGTTTTGTCAGTCTAAGTTGTGCTATTTTTTTTTTTAAATAAACTGTAAAGAACATTTAAATCTTAGTTTAAAAAATTAAGATTTTGGTACAAGTAGACATTTGAAAATCTATAACTGACCAATGTTAGAATGTCCACTCTTTAAATTCTGATTGATCTTCATTTTATGTAAATGCTCTCATAATTTACATAACTTCAATGTGTATACATTTCTTTCTTCTGCATAACACAAACAAAGATTTTTTTTGATGACTATATCAGCTGTGTAGGTCCTTTCAATGTAAATGAATGTGACCAGAACTTTGAATCTTCAAAAATCACATAAAGGCAGCATAAAGTAATATAGGTTTGTGTGAGAAACAGATCAGTACATTATTAAATATTTTTTTTCTATAAATATCCTCCTTTGACCAGCCCCTACCACTAGGTGGTGATATGCACGAAGAACAAAGTTGACAAAAAACTAAAGAAAAGAAGAATGTGAAAGAGATTTATGGTAAAAAAAAAAATTACTTACATATTTCAAGTCAAGTGGTTTTTATTGTCGTTTCAACCATATACAGTTAGTACAGTACGCAGCGAAACGAGACAACGTTCCACCAGGACCATGGTGCTACATAAAAACAACATAGGACAAACACAGGACCACATGAGACTACACAACTAAATAAAATACCTATATAAAATACCTATATATACCTATATAAAGTGCACATGCAAACATGTGCAAAAAGTACGGGACAGTACAAGAAATTTCTGACAATGATCAGGACAATAGACACAGTGCCGCGCCGACCAGTACACAGTAGTGCAAAAAGATGACGGTTTCTAAAAACATAAACATAACATACTATGAGAAAGTGTTCTATGCACATAGAAGTTATTGAGGTAGCAGACAGTTATAAAGTGACAGAAATTAAAGTGCAACTCAGGACACTTTTGTGTGTGTGTGTCAAACCAGTCTCTGAGTATTGAGGAGTCTGATGGCTTGGAGGAAGAAGCTGTTACACAGTCTTGCCAGACGGCAGGAGGGTAAAGAGTTTGTGTGAGGGGTGTGTGGGGTCGTCCACAATGCTGGTTGCTTTGCGGATGCAGTGTTTTTTGTAAATGTCTTTGATGGAGGGAAGAGAGACCCCGATGATCTTCTCAGCTGTCCTCACTATCCTCTGCAGGGCTTTTGCGGTCCGAAACGGTGCAAGTCCCAAACCAGGCAGTAATGCAGCTGCTCAGGATGCTCTCAATAGTCCCTCTATAGAATGTAGTGAGTATGGGGTTGGGAGATGTGTTTCCTCAGCCTTCGAAGAAAGTAGAGACGCTGCTGGGCTTTCTTGGTAATAGAGCTGGTATTGAGGGACCAGGTGAGGTTCTCCACCAGGTGAACACCAAGGAATTTGGTGCTCTTGACGATCTCCACAGAGGAGCCGTCGATGTTCAGCGGAGAGTGTTCACCTTGTGCTCTCCTAAAGTCAACAACCATCTCTTTTGTCAGGGACAGGTTGTTGGCTCTACACCAGTCCGTTAGCCGCTGCACCTCCTCTCTGTAAGCTGACTCGTCGTTCTTGCTGATTTATCTGTTTCTCACACACACCTAAAATTATATAGCATCTGAAGTCATGGATTTAATCATTGGAATCCAAAGTTATGGGCTACTTTTATGCTGTCTTGTGTTATTTTTGGAGATTCAAAGTTTTGGTCACCATTCAGTTGCATTGTATGGACCAACAGAGCTGAGATATTGAATGCAGTTTTGTGTTGATGTGTTTGCTAGAGAAGCCAAACTTCTTGCATACAAGAAGTATGGATGAAACATATCGAAGAGCTCATCCATTATTCTTTTTATTTATTTATTTGTTATCGCCAAAAGGCTTTAGCTACATCACAGTCATCAGTCTATTTGCTACATGCTGATTAGTTGTAGGAGAAGGGACATTCTCAACCTAAAAGCATTTGATTGAACACAAATCTGTTTAGTAAAAGATGAGTCATTAATATGTTTAGTTTTTTTTAAATGTGAAAATGCTAAAAGTAAACTTTTAGGAGTACACTAGAATATGGCTTTAAAGCTAATGGACATGCACTGTAAAAAAACTTTTGTCATGAAGCCTGAAAAATACACTTGTATTGGTGTAACATCTAAATGAAAAATATTGAATGACTGAATCAACCTGACTACATAAGGTTACACCAACAAAAGTATTTTTAAGGGTAAGATCTGGTGTTATGTAACAATTCTATGTTTCCATTTTTTACAGTGAAGACTAAAAGCCAAAAAAATTGGATTTCACAGGGTCTTTAACACAATCTATTGCTGCCTTTACTACTATTTCCTTCTGCAAATGCAAATGTATTTCTCAGTAATCTCTGTGTAAAATCTCAAGGTGATTTGCTGTTATGTGTTAAGAAAATCCATGCATGCCTTGTGGTATGTTGAGACTCAGTTCGGATTTAGATCTTTCCTCTTTCCTGTTGGCTGATGTGCTGCTCTTCCTTGCAGTCAGTGGAGGAGGTCCAATAACCTTTGACCCAAATGCAATATGGGAGGAGTCCCGGGGGGTATGACCCCTTGAAATGGATGCTTTGACACCACCTGTTTCTTCTAGAAAGCATACATGCATAAAACATTTACAGTTTTTGATTACAATAGCTGCCATTCAAGTAAAAAGATGATGTATTAAAATGGTTCAATTAATTACAGTATTAAGCATGAGAAGGCAGGCTAACAATATCACAACATTGTCTATAACAGGGTTTCCCAACCTTTTTTGCCGTAAGTACCCCCACAGCACCATCAGTAAAGCTGAAGTACCCCTTCATCGACACAAAACCAAAGATGTATACCAAAGGCTACATAATTAACACTAACGTTAATATTGATAATTATTAATGATACAAATCTATTATATGTCAGGTATATTTTAGTTATAATGTCCATTTTGCTTACATATGAAAGAAATCGTCTCTTATCTAATTATGTTAATTATACACGGGACCTTGTAACTTACAAGATACATTATGAAATATTAATTTTACAAAAGTTATTTTATCAATAGATTTTCATAATGTTGGTCACCTAAAAAACTCGTAAATTCCATGAATTCCATAAATAAATAAGAGGTCTTAAAACTGCATATATTGTACACATATGTTTTATTACATACATTTATTGTTTACATGCATAATTTGTACTATTTACAAGTATTACATTAGAAACAAGAGCTAAAGAGAGAATGTGCAGTTTCTTTATTGCATTCCTTCATTTTTCATTTTTGTTGTTTTTGATTTACAAAATGTAAAGAACAGAAAGGGCATTAAAAGAGACATTATTCAATGACAAATGATTGTGTGGATCGCCTCATTGGACACATTACATGGGATAAGTCAAACCAAACTTTTGTTCTCAACACGCAGTGAAAATATCTGGTGCCAAACTTTGCAAGATCGATAACAGGACTGTTCAAATAAAGATCATGGTTAATTGTAAAATCAATATTTTTACCCATCCCTAATAATATTATTTTTAATTGAAGCCATACATGTGATTTTGTTAGGTTTAAACATGGAAAATCCAATTATTTTGTGTACGTACCCCTGATTGGGAATCGCTGGTCTACAACAATATGACTGCCTTCGTACTCAGTCTAATATTTACAATCCTTGTACAGTACAGTTGAAGTCTAAATTTTACATACACTTAGGTTGAAGTGATTAAAAAAAAATGTTAACCACCCCACAGATTTACTATTAGCTAACTATAGTTTTGGCAAGTCGTTTAGGACATCTAATTTGTGCATGGCATGAGTAATTTTTTAAACAGTTGTTTACTGACAGATTGTTTCACTTTTAATTGACTATATCACAATTCCAGTTGGTCAGAAATTCACATACACTAAGTTACCTGTGCCTTTAAGCAGCTTGGAAAATTCCAGAAAATGATGTCAAGCCTTTAGACAATTAGCCAATTAGCTTCTGATATAAGGTGTACTGAATTGGCAGTGTACCTGTGGATGTATTTCAAGGCCTACCTTCAAACTCAGTGCCTCTTTGCTTGACATCATCAAATAATCAAAAGAAAATAACTTCGAAACAAAGTCTGGTTCATCCTTGTAGCAATTTCCAAATGCATGAAGGTACCATGTTCATCTGAACAAACAATAGTACGCAAGTATAAACAACATGGGACCACACAGCCATCATATCACTCAGGAAGGAGACGCATAATGTCTCTTCCAAATGGACAATGATCTGAACCATACCTCCAAAGTTTGGCAAAATTGCTTAAGGACAACAAAGTCAAGGTATTGGAATGGCCAATCACAAAGCCCTGACCTCAATCCAAATATCTGTGGGCAGACCTGAAAAAGCATGTGCGAGCAAGGAGGCCTACAAATCTGACTCAGATACACCAGTTCTGTCTGGATGAATGGGCCAAAATTCCAGCAACTTATTGTGAGAAGCATGTGGAAGGCTATCCAAAGCTTTTGACCCAAGTTAAAACAATTTAAAGGCAATGCTACCAAATACCAACAAAGTGTATGTAAACTTCTAATTCACTGGAAATGCGATGAAATAAATAAAAGCTGAAATAAATCATTCTATCTACTAGTATTCTGATATTTCACATTCTTAAAATAAAGTAGTGATCCTAACTGACCTAAGAGAGGGAATGTTTTCTACCATTAAATGTCAGGAATGATGAAAAACTGAGTTTAAATGTATTTGGCTAATGTGTATGCAAACTTCTGATTTCAAAAGTAATTGTTAACCCCTGCCATCTGTTGGATCAGTATTGGCATATTTTCAATTGTTATATACCGCAATGTTGCAAGGAAAGCAGTGTTAAGTTCATGGAAACCTGGCAACAAAGCACAAAATACTGCCATTTATCATTTAAATATAACAGACAGCTCAGTATCCAAGGCTGTAAGCTATGACTACAGGGTTTCATTCACAAAGCCCACGGTATTTTGATACATAGTTGCTAGGTGATGAAAAAGGAAAAATAAGTAATGTAGAATGAGAGACTACAGTCTTTTGTTTCATTTTTTTATATGGAAAAACATTTTGCATGATCTTATTAAAGTCTCCAACACCTTTGGTCATTAACTGGCCTCTAACCTTTTGTTATTTTAAAGTGTTAGTTCACACAGAAATCTTATTTCTGTCATAATTTTCTCACCCTCATGTTGTTGTTAATTTTCCATATGTATAAGGGCATTATATAAGTCATTTTCTAGATTCTAAGGGTGAGATGACAGCAGTCTGGTACTTTGATATGAGGCCAGCAGATATCTGGATAAACAAAAACAGCTATGAAAGTCTCAGTGGACTGAGAGAGTGGACAGGTATGTGACTAAAGAGACATGATTAGATCTCTCTTGGCAAAATGCGTCTCTTGTCAGCAAACTAATAGACAAGAAACAGCAAGAGAATTCTGTAGATGTGTCTGACCTTCTCTTTAACAATGAACAAATAAGAAAACACAGAACTTTGTGACAAAAAAAAAAAGGAAATTGTGTTACTAAGCTTAGTAGGGAAGTGTGGTTAACTGATTTGATGAGACACGATCAAAGCCGTTGTAAAAATATCAATATCTGTACACCTGCGACCACAGTTGAATTGTATATTAATGCACTAAGTTACTACATTGCTTGGCAATCATAAACCGTCTACATTAGGCCAATTAACTATATTACTGGGTGAAAATATTGCTAATTATTTTTTATAAATCAGTTAAGTCACTTTGGGTGACATTTACACTCTTTGCATTTAGAACTGACCTGTATCTGAGTTTGCAGGTCCACCCTTTAGATCAGTCTGTCCCAGTGTTTTTGTGTTCACCAGCTGGTTAATATACTGAACTTCACAAGGAAACTGGCAATTCTTTGGAATCTCTTCTTTTGGACCAGTAATTAGCTCTAAATCTTGAACAAAACACAAAAAGTGAAACTTTGTCCTGTAGAGGGTGACTATGAAAAGACACTCCATGCATGATCTTACACTGATTATGCTTAATAAGCAGACAATGCATAATGTAAACATCTTAAATGGTTTTCCTTAATTGGGGTAAGAATGACTTAAGGATAAACCAGTTTGCACGCATACATGCATTACCCCAATTTTGCATTGCACTCAAACTCTTTTACTGCATTCTTAGTGGCTTATCCATATTGTGTGCATGCCTGTTTACATTTTGATGTCAAAAACAGGGAGTAATCTGATGATTTTAAATCTCATGTAAATACAGGTTTTCTTGCATTGTTGGATTTTGGAATAAGCTGATTTTTGGTATTTATCAGCATATTAGTGTGCATGTAAATTATCTCAGTGTTGTAGAGATGTTTATAAATGTCAAAACTTAAATATTAAAGGGAGTTCACCCAAAAATATATTTTTTCATTATTTACTCACCCTCATGTCGTTCCTGTAGTATATTATTTCTTCCATGAAATACTAAAGAAATATTAAGCAGAATGTATGATCTGCTCTTTTAATACAAGGAAAGTGTGTTGATATATGCTGCCAAGCTAAAGGCACCATGTTTAAGTTGAACAGAAGCGTGAGTGGAGAGTAAGATTATCTGTGAATTTATGCAAATTTTGGTCTGTTCCTCAAAGTTATTATATGGCTTCAAAAGTCCTGTTTCCTGGATTACTTTTAAGATACTTTCATAGTGCTTTTTTTGTTGTGCTTTGCAGTAAAATCACCTTCCACTCTCATTAAAAGAATAGTTAATTCAAAAGGTTTCTCATCATGTACTTGCCCTCATGCCATCTCAGATGTTTATGACTTTCTTTCATCTACTGAACACAATCACAGATTTAAGAAGAATATTTTCAGCTTTTTAGGTCCTCACAATGCAAGTGAACTGGTTACCAAAAGCTCCAAAAGCACACAAAGGCAGCATAAAAGTAATCCAAAAGACTCCAGTGCTTAAATCTATATCTTAAAATGATAGGTACAGTATGTGTAAAAAATAAATCGATAAGTAAAACTTTATTAACTTTAATAAAAAAAAACACTTCCTGCTGCCAGTCGAACCATCACTGAGCTGTCACGTTCAAGCGAGAAGTCAGAAGGGTGTGCTTTGTATACAACAGAGGAACGAACGTCACGCGAGAGTTTGGTAATTTCAAACAGCAATACAGTGGTGGGAGGAAGCAACGATTTAAAGTTAAAAACATTTTAAATATCAAATTGTTTCCTACACAAACCTATCAATTTGCTTCAGAAGACATTCATTGATTGACTGGAATCATGTGGATTACTTTTATACTGCCCAAATATGCCTTTCAAACAGCCGTCAAACAGCCAGCACCCATTTGCTTTCATTGTATGGACAAACAGAGCTGAAATATGCTTATATAAATCTTCATTTCGGTTCTGCTGAAGAAGGAAAGAAATCTGGGATAGCATGAGGTTGAGAAACGATAAGAGATTTTTCATTTTAAGGGTAAAGTATCCCTTTAACAGCTTAGACATTCTGTCTAACATCTTTTTGTGTGCTTCACAGACGAAAAAAATAAATAACACTGTGGCAGTGCGGAGGGTGTGGCCGGGCCATGATTCCACACATCCGGCCCCTAATTAGGCTGATTAAGCCAGAGAGGGATAAAGGCGACCAGAGATGGCAGTGCGACGGAGAGAGAGTTACAATCAGCTGCCCGACACCTGTGTGTTAGTCTGTTTGTTTAAGTTTATTATTTAATAATTATGTATATGGTCAAGCTGGTTCTCGCCTCCTCCTTTCCAGTGAACTGTGTAACAAATACATTTACAATTTTGGTGAACTATTCCTTTAAAGCAATCTGATTTTTATATAAATAGTGAGCTAAAATATTAAGCATCAAGCAAACCATCTGATGCTTTTTCCCTAACCTCCATCCGTGCAATCTGCAGGTTCATTCTTCATCGTGAAGATCCTTCGAACCTTACAGCAGGCGGAGATGATGATCCCATCCAGAGACAGGAAACGTGCCCCTCTGAATATCTCAGCAGTGAGGGCGTCCAGATCAATACACAGATTACACCACTGCACACAGACAGTAGCACCTTATCATACCTTACACCAACTACAAAAACATTTATCAGGTCATTTTCTGTGATCATGTTACAAAGTATCGTGCTGATCCAAAACTAATTGGTCTGACTCCTCATGGTGATTATTGGCAGACAGTCTTGGAGAATACTGTGCAGTATCTCTTTTGAATACTTACAATATTGCGTTTGAGGCAGGTTAGAGGTATTCTTGCATGCAGAGGGGTTGCTGAGAGCTCTTTATGAACAGTAGACAAGTAGAGTCTCCTCTTTAGATGCTCTTCATCTGTCACTCTACAAGACACCATTGAAAAGTTAACAAAAATGCCTCCTCTTTGAAGGCCAAAAATGGAAATCCTGCCATCATTTACGACTTTATTTCTTCCATGGAACACAAAAGATGTTAGGCAGAATGTTAGGGACTGACAGCCTACAAGTTACCATTCACTTTTATTGTGGGGACTGAAGATGCACTGATGCTGTCATTTGGCTGAGCATCTCATTTTATGTTTCATGGAAGTAAGTAAGTGATTCCGGTTTGGATCAACATGAAGGTGAGCAAATGATGACAGAATTTTAATTTTTAGGTGAACACCCATTGTGTGTGTGTGTGTGTGTGTGTGTGTGTGTAAGTGTGTTGGGGGGATTTGTTTAAGGTTACAAACTGGTAATTACTAGTGGATTTTGCTATAAATGTGGTTTATGAGGACAATTATAGTGTCCCCATAATATAAATCGCTTAACATAATAAACAATGGTTTTTTTTTAAATGTAAATATGCAGAACGTTTTTTGTGAGGGTTATGTTTAGGGGAAGGAGTAGGGTTAGGGTATAGAATCTATAATTCGTACTGTACAAAAATCATTATTTCTATGGAGAGTCCTCATAAGGATAGCCACACAAATGTGTGTGTGTGTGTGTGTGTGTGTGTATGATATCTATATGCATGACAGTGTGAATTAATTCACTCTCCATGGTAATACTCTTTACACTTTCACAGAATTTCATCTATAGCAATGATAATTAGACATACAGTAGCAGCATAACATGTATTTTTTTCAGTAGCTTCAAGAAATGGTATACATTATAAAAAATAATGAAATAATGGTACTTACAGAAACTCAGTGGAGAAGTCTTTTCCCAAAGGAACATTGACTTGCAGAATCAGGAACTTCTGAATCAGACCAACTACAGAAACAAGAGATGCAAGATTAGAAGATATGAAAGAGAAATTTCATATAGACACATATAAATGAAGAGGGCACTTGTAATAATAAATCAATCCTTCTACAACAGTGTGATTTTATCTTTTATGTGACAAAAATAATATAGACCAAAATAGAATAGAATAAATCATCTTTTAAGATTAATCTAAGCCCTTAAGCGAGACTTTCACATACTATAAATGTACAATGTAAAATATAAAAGCATTCTGTCTTTTTATTCTAGTTTTAAAAGCACTTACGAGCTATCTTGCCATCCTTAGGTAACTGCATCTTGTGGGTTTGACCGCTGCCTTCAAGACTGTATACAAAACCCTTTAGTTCTTTATCAAATACCTGCAAAATAGGTCCAAATTGATATGATATCATATAAAAATAAAAGGCCAAGAATGTAACAAATCGTCTTCCTTATTTCTGTGTCTACCCATGGTAAAAATAGATAAATAAAACACTTATGTCAATAATAAAGTGGTATGAGAGAAATGAATGAGAGAACATACAAATTCCAAGCCTTAAACGACTGTAAAAAATGACAAATGACAAACTTTACAGCTCAAATAATAAACAAATTTGAACAGAAAAATTAATGCAAGTGCTTTTATAAAATGATACGCTTCAAATATATTTATAATCAACATTATGCCAGAAATGCTGTCAAATGAGCTTAACTTGTATTGAACCTGGATATTCCATCCATGGAAAATGTCAGTAGGATTCTTGTTTGTGGTATTGGTTTATTTATTTATTTTTGCAGTAGCCTACTAGGGTTATGTTTCACTGGTCAGGGTTCAGCGAATGTAAAATGATAGCCATCACCTAATATCGACAATCTGAGATGATTTGGAGAGCAGATTCTGCAATACGTCTTGTGCCCCTATGAATAATGTATATCATTCCACTACATAATATAATATTTTCTATGACCAGTTAAAATCAGAAAAATCCCTCTTTCACTGTTGCAAAATATATCCATCATAACTTATAAACATACTTTAGTTATTGAAGGTTTCCTTCCATATAGTTTCCATTTGGCCACAGGATCTTTTCCTTGAGCACTGAAGATGTCAACAATGCATCCACCCTACACACACACAAACACACACACACACACACACACACACACACACACAGAAAAGTACTGAAAATACTTTCCACTACTGAGAGAATGGAACCACGGTATTTACTAAATACAATACCTGATAGTCGTTCCTGAACATGTTTCCAAAGGCTGAATTTTGAAAGATTTGTTTTATTCTGTCGTCTTCAAAAGCACGAGACGTGATTTATAACTAAATCAGCACAATTATGCTTTTATAAACTATCAGCTATATCAGCTAGCAATTGCTTTCATAACGTTATCTTAACAGACTAGCCAATGTACCCTTTCAACCACGTTCATACATAATAACAAAAAACAATGTTAAAACATGCCTTATTAAGACTATAGCCATTCGCGTTTTGTCATTTATCTGCTGTAAAACCTCTTTAACAATTAAAGAGCAAGTTCGTTAGCCGGTTAGCTAATACCCAACAGGTGCAGTGGCGTGGTCTTTCTATGGCAACGGGACTCTGTCATCTGTTTACTGTACTCGCGACTCCGCTTTTAAAAAACGGTATATACGGTATATATGAGAGAGAAAGAGAGAGAGAGAGAGAGAGAGAGAGAGAGAGAGACTCTTTATGTTTACTTCAAGTATTTAAACATACGCCTTAAGATCAAATGTTTTTAAAATAACGAGAAACATAAATTCAGTCAAGTGTGTCCAAACTTTTAACTGATTGTGTACTAAGTGTATCATATATCACCATTGTATAAAAACATATTATTACCATATCCAAAAAAAACAAAAAACACATGGTATTACCATGCACGTCCAATAATAATAATAATAATAATGGCACCACCATGTTACCCTTCCAAACAGTATGACATTACTATGTTACATGTCCATAAAACATGCTGTTACCATGGTTCACGTCCAAACACAATGGTATTACAATGGTAGGCTACACTTACACAAAATGTGGCATTACCATGGTACAGATCTAAAGAACATGGTATTACCCTGGTAGACTCTAAAAAACCATGGAACAATATTAACCTGCTACACGTCCAAATATGGTATTACCATGGTACACATCCAAAAACAAGGTATTATCATGGTATGTGTCAAATTGTTAGTGCTGTTTTGCTGTATCAGGACTCTTGAAAAATAGTATTTTGCCCCCAAAAAGGTTATGAATGAAGTTTTAACCCTTTGCTGTGACAGACTTAATCAGCCATGATCAACCAAGTCATAAAGAATAAAGCATATGGATCTAATGTCATGTTGAACATGTCACTCTTCAGTGATGCAGAATGTCTTAATATTGCAAACATGTTAACATAACATCATGCTTAGTCTTGCAATACCTAACCTACTGCTACTACTGTAAGTACAATGTGGATTATTCATTAGTCAAAGAATAAACTTCCAGCATTGTACCCCATGACTCTGGAAACCAGTGGCATGCAATAAATATTCATTGTGCAATGTGCAAACATGTTTAATATTATCTGGGTTTCTATCCATGATGATTTGGGGAGTGTAACATGTCCTGCGTTTGTACACGACAAAGGTTTAACTACTTTAAGCAGATGGTTGGTCTTTACGTGCATTTCAATACTAATGATGCAGCAATGGCAAACTGCTCTCCAAATTGGATTTTCCAAGAGTTTTAATAAGTCTATTACTAAGCAATGTAAATTAAGGACATTGTCACTGAAGGTCAAATATGTAATTTGATGGCAGCTTGAATCATCCCTGAATAGACACACTCAAACAATCAATAAGCATAATACTCTATGACGCCACAAAGGCTGCCAGTTAATAATGTGTTGGCAATCTGTTGAATGTAGAAAACAATTACCCCAGTTTTCTGAAATTCCCTCAGTGAGGGGTGACCACTGAGCTGTTAATTTTTATCTAATAGAAATGTATAATATAGGCTTATGGATGCAAACAGGCATTTACATAATCTTGTGATGTAATCAATTATGTTTGTATTATTATTCAGTCCATATTAAAATATGCATAATATATACATATTATTATTATTGTTGTTGCTGTTGTTAATATATTTTGCATACATGCATTTAAATGAAACATTCTGCACTATTATCAGTTTCTTTCTGGTGTGAATGTGTCTACATAATGTTGAGCAATGTGTTATGAATGGTTTTATAGACCAATGAGACAAAACATTATGTCCACCCGCCTAATATGCACTTGGTCCTCTGCGTGCCGGCAAAACAGCACCGACCTGCTGAGGCATGGACTCTACAAGAACCCTGAAGGCGTCCTGTGGTATCTGGCACCAAGACATTAGCAGCAGATCCTTCAAGTCCTATAAGTTATGAGGTGGAGCTGCCGTGGATTGGACATGTTGGTCCAGCACGTCCCACAGATGCTCAATCTTATTGAGATCTTGAACTCTTCTTCATGTTTCTCAAACCATTCCCGAACAATGTGTGTAGTGTGGCAGGGAGCATTATCCTGCTGAAAGAGGCCTCTGCAATCAGGGAATACCATTACCATGAAGAGGTGTATCTGGTCTACAATGATGTTTAGGTAGGTGGCACATGTCAAATTGACATCCACATAAATGGCCTGACCCAGGGTTTCCCAGCAAAACATTGGCCAGAGTATCACACTACCTCCACCATCATTCTGGTGTCATCACTTCCACGCACATGGCACACATGTGCACGGCAGTCCACGTGATTTAAAAGAAAATAGGACAAATTGGACCAGGCGACCTTCTTCCATTGCACCAAGGTCCAGTTCCAACGTTCACGTGCCCATTGTAGGCACTTTTGACAGTGGACAGGAGTCATCATGGGCACTCTGAATGGCCTGCAGCTATGTAGCCCCATCTGCAGCAGTGTGAGAGGCACTGTGTTTTGTGATACATTCCTTTCCAAATTTTCTTTGACTTGTGCCACAGTAGACTTTCTGTTGGTTCGGACCAGACAGGATAGCCTTTGTTGCCTTTGCGAATCGATGAACCTTGGGCACCCAACACCCTATTGCTGGTTTGTGGTTTGTCCCTCCTCGGACAACTGTACCTATGTATTCACCACTGCTGACCGGGAGCACACCACAAGCCTTGCCGTTTCAGAGATGCTCTGACCCAGTCATCTGGCCATAACAATTTGGCCCTTATCAAATTGAAAGTTAATAGTAAGTTATTAGTTACTTATAAGTCGCTCAGGTCTTTACTCCTGCTCATTTCTCCTGCATTTGAAAATTGATTGTTTGCTTACTATCTAACCTACCCAGACCTTGACACGTGGCCTAGCTAGAAGATGATCAACGTTATTCACTTCACCTGTGAGTGGTCATAATGTTTTCGCTCATCAGTGTAGAGTATATACACTCACTGAGCACTTTATTAGGAACACTATGGTCCTAATTAAGTGCCAGACATGGCCTTCTGCTGTTGTAGCACATCCAGCTCAAGGTTTGATCTGTTGTGCATTCTGAGATGCTATTCTGATCACTACAATTGTACAGAGTTGATATCTGAGTTACCGTAGACTTTCTGTCAGCTCTGGCCATTCCCCGTTGACCTCTCTCATAAACAAGGTTTTACCATCCACAGAACAGCAGCTCACTGGATGTTTGTTTGTTTGTTTTTGGCACCATTCTGAGTAAACTAGAGATGGTCCTGCATGAAAATCCCAGGAGATCAGCAGTTACAGAAATTCAGCCCGTCTGGCACCTACAATCATGCCACGGTCAAAATCACTGAGTTAAAAAAAAAAAATTCCCATTCTGATGGTTGATGTGAACATTTACTGTAGCTCCTGACCCATATTGATTTTATGCAATGCACTGCTGCCACACTATTGGCTGATTAGATAATCACATGAATAAGTAGGTCTACAGGTGTTCCTAATAAAGTGCTCATTGAGTGTATATAATATAAATACATGACTTACAAATACAAAATGTTTTTTTTTTTTATTCAATTAGACAAGAACATATTTTTTTATAAAAAATAAAAATAAAAAATAGAAACTTATACATTAACTGTAATGGCGATTAATCACCCAGTTCCAAATTAGTTATCTTTTTGCATTAAAGCATCAATTGTCATATATTTTGTCTATTTACTTTCAACATGTTAGTGAAGATTGGTATTGTTGCAGGAGATATGAACTATAATGTATCCTTATTTGACTATAAAATATTGTTTTTGCCGTAGTCAGTGGCTTCAGCAATTAACTTGGGCACCATAAGCTTTGTAACTATCATCATTTTGTCATGGAACATGACAGGAACCTCTGGGAACAGCTTAAAAATGTTTCATGTTAGAATACATGTAACAGCTAAGTAAACCAATTATAGGGAAAATAATTGTGCTGTAAAACTATTTCACTATTTCTGAGTCTCTGTCCCTTGGTTGTGTTAAGTAAAGATATTTTTTTTTATTTTATTCACTGTGCAGTACACATGTAAACAAGCTGCTAATAAACTTCAAATTAGTCATGACCAGAAAGGCAATAGCAGAAACAGGGAAACAAGTTCCTTTGAACAAGTAATCAGTGTCTTGTAGTCTGATTGAGAGTGTGAAATCTTCCTCTAATGAAATCATTCAAAACTTATTTTAGACATCTGTTACCGATGATATTTCCTCCACTATATATAAAAAACAACATATTAATCTTTTACAGTAAGTTAATTTTGATTGCATATTGTCTTATTCTATCCAGTACTATTTGGGTTTCCAGTTTAATTAGTCTGTACAGGCATGTAGGGGAGAACAGGGCTAGTTTCACACATTGAAGTTACAGGGGGAATGGCAGTCAAGAGCATTAAATCTTCAAATTTGTAAAATGAAATATTTTGAAACTGTGTTGGGTTGCCACTTGATATCTAATGTAAAATCTCAATTCTGAAGGAAAATCCCATCAAAAACCACAATGCCATACAGTTTGACAAGATGCCATAATTTACTGTATCTTTCTTGCTGGTTAATTTAAATTAAAATGTATTTATTTGTTATTATTATATTTAAAAAAAAAAAAAATTTTTAAACCAAGACTTTAAGACTAAATACAAACATTGACTTTATTTAAACAAACAAATAAATAAATAACTACTCTGATAAATGTTATATACAGTGTGATAACTAGGTCCAGTTACCCCATCTACTGTATTCAGTACAAGGCTGTAACCACCATAAACTCTGATGGGGAGATGCCCCAGAAAAGTGGTTGATCAATATGGGGTTATTCAGTATTTTACAGTAAGGTTCCAATCGTTAACATTAGTTAATGCATTATGTATCAAGAACTAACAATTAACAATATAATTTTTTCAGCCTTCTATTTTTCAGCCTAATCTTTGTTAATGCTAGTTAAAAAAAATACAACTGTTGATTGTTAGTTCATGTTAGTTAATTGTGCACAGAACACTGTAATGTTAACATATACAACTTTTGATTTAAATGTATTACTATATGTGAAATTAAACATTAACCGAGATTAACTAATGCTGTAAAAGTACTGTTCATTGTTAGTTCATGTTAACAAAATGGTGTTAACTAATGTTAACAAATGGAACCTTATTGTAAAGTCTTAGAGGTTTTGAATGATACATTATAACATTTTCACATTTGGCCATGCCCCAATCCTGGATATTTGGTTATATGATTGATACAGTATAGCTTAGAGTATAGATGGTGTTGAAAATAAGGCATACCTAACAATAAAAACCCAATTACACTTAATTTAATGTGTTTCCATGACAGTTTGAGTGTAAAAGTCCTGTGCATGTGTGGGAGTTTTGACAGTCGTTCTGCAAGAAACTGTGATAAACTGTGGCTCAGGTGGTAGAGCAGGTCAGCCAATAATAGTAGGGTTGGCAGTTCGATTCCTGGCCCACATGACTCCACATGCTGATGTGACCTTGGGCAAGACACGGAACCCCAAGTTACACCCAATGGCAGGCTAGCACCTTGCATGGCAGCTCTGCCGTCATTGGTGTATGAGTGCGAGTGTGTGTGAACAAATCGAACCTTATTGTAAGGTTCCTTATTGGACACAGTGTAAAGCGCTATATAAGTGCAGACCATTTACCATAAAAGCAAGTCGGTCCTTAAAACTCAAGTAGTGCTAACTAGTATAAACGAGATGCTCCTCTACACCACATCTCCTGTTTCCTCAAGCATACATTGCTCCTATTTAAAAAACTAAAAAACACCTAGATATGGCTTGAGATGTTAAAGTGGAAACGACAATCAAGAAACCTTTGTTTTATTTGCATGTGATTTGCTCAGATTTCAGCTTTGTTCTAAATTCAGTTTTAAGAAATAAAAGCTCTAATGTTACAGCAGAAAATTCCATGTGAAATCCATTAATTCGTAATATCCTTATTCTTCGTAATATCCTTATTCTTCTTTTCTCTTTAAATAAATATGAGCCCACAGGTTAGGGCCACTGGGAAGGAAGCTGAATATATCTACTCCTCAGGAAATGTCAAAGGCTCGGCCAAGTGGAGTGCAAATCTGAGGCCAAAATACATTAGAAAGCTCTCTGACCGATCTGCCTTGACATGCAATGTTAGGGGCCCTCCCACAAATTGAGACACATGGGTATCGCTGCTGACTGAGTGAGTATGTGATTTTTCTGTGTTATGACAGAACTGTAACCGTATGCCCAAAAGCATGTGCTGCAGAGAGGTTATGGAAAAGTGTTCTCCTATTCCAATGGATGGCTTTAACACAGCCCAAGGGATATTACAGGGTGGTGGGTTGCTATCGTGAATATAAATAACAAGCCTACTAGTTCCTTACAATATGTGGTATTTTATCAGACCCTGAATGTAAAAAACATGCAATCACACACATATTTGTGACCAAATGTTTGTTTGTTTTTTGTAATTACAGGAAATTATCATATGGATTTTGCCCTGCAAAAATTGCCATCACAATTCTGGTTGCTTAGTGGTTGCTAGGTTATTCTGGGTGGTTGCTAGGTGTTTAACAAGCACCAGCAACTAAAGACAATTTATCATACACAATTTAAAGTAATTCATAACTAAATAAAAATGCATTTATTTGGAGTCATAAATGTAGTCTACTTGGAATTAATTGAATGTGCAATGCTCCAACCATTGGAGAAAAGAGCCCTGTATTCCATTTGAACTAGCACACAGTCTGACCAGCACAGAAATCAATAAACGGCTTCCACCTCAATTTACAGTCATTTGGTATAGACATTCTTGTTTGTTTCTGTTCATTGGATGCATTAAATCACTTTAGGTTTTAACCACATGTGAGCATTGCCACGCTCCAAATTTGGAACACTGATCTGTTGTTCTCAGAGAATAATGTTGGCACAGTTAATGAAACCTTGGCTGACCCATACTCAAATACATGTTTTGTGAATGTTATTGCACAGTTTTGTACAAGCAAATTTCTCATTTCTACCATTCATGGTTTGTTCTGTACATAACATTTTTAGGAAGAAAAAATATATATTAAATTTATGGATAACACTTTTCTATATAATTTTTTATGTAACTGTTCACAGCTATGACAGTTTGTGAAATCTGTTTATGCAAATGTATGGTCGGGATAAAAAAAAAAAAGAATCCACTTGAGGAAAAATGTAATTAGTGTCCTAGAAATGGTGCAGAATCTTTATTTCTTTATTTAATCCCAGATTTTCAGTGTAGACTTCGAACCGCTATATATCAAATACTTATTTTGAAAGCTGGGAAGGAGTCTACATGAAAAGTGACTTTCAGAGTAATTGTATAGAGAAATATTTTATACACGTAGGCCTATGTCACATGGCCACAAAGGAGAGACTGTTACGGTGTTAGTGCCCAAGTGCAGAGTTTAATGAAGACACAAAATGATAAACAAGTAACAATGTCAACAACGAAGATGAAGGTAATCTAAACACAGACATGGAAAGATAAGTGACTAGCTAATTTGGAATAAGACTAGTCAAAGGAGGATAGGACATGAGGGATTAAATATATACAGGGATGATGACTAAACAGAGAACACCTGGGAACTAAGATGGGGAACAGATGGATGTGATGAGGGCAGTGCATCATGAGAATTGTAATATGGGGCAAACTACAACAGAAGACAATAACAGTGTCAACATAAATGTCCTTATGAACAGAGGGGTGATGATGAAGACGAAGTGGCTGGAGTGAAGGCAATGTTATAGAAATTACCATTGTATGCAAATAAGAATATATTTAGCTTGCTTCATATTTTCTGGGCAAACAGTAAATACAAAGGAACAGTTTAGAACTGACATTTCTTCTATACTATTCTAAAATATCCTCTTTCTTCTGAATGGAAAACCAGAACTACAAGAATATTTCTGCATTTCAGAGGAATGTGATGCATTATTGAACAGGGTACATGAAACACGCAACATGCACTACTAGACTATTTGAATTGCTCACGCAACAGTTCCAGAAAGCACAGTAATTATGGACTGTATGACGTTCAGCTGCTTTTTTCCGCTAAGGTTCCATTTCCATTTAAACTGAAAAATGACACCAAAAACCTTTTATCACATGTGCAACTTCACTCTAGATCATTCTTACAGTTGCTTGCTTTGAACCATCCTCATATTGAAAATCATAAGTTGTCATATAAGCACTTGGCATATACGACACAAACCAGATGATGATTTCAATGAGAAATGATTCAAATGAAAAGTGTTTATTTTCCCAGTTATATATATATATATATATATATATATATATATATATATATATATATATATATATATATATATATATAGCTGTTGCCAATATGTAGTTAAATATTTAAGATCAGGGGCACCAAAGTATTGATATTGATCAACCACTATTCTGAATACTCGGGAGACACATGTGACCCTGAATGTCTTTGGTGAATATAGAACATAAAGAAAATGCAAGTGTATCTGCTATCCTTTAAAAAGCCAGTCATAAGCACATGAGTAACTTTTCCAAAGCACATAAATGTTGCAAGAAATTGTTCTTTATTAATAGACCACTAAATATAGGATTCATTTGGTATGTTCCTGAAATAGGACAAGAGAGCTTGCAAAAACCAATACGTGGATGAGGACATTAATCACAGATTTCTCAAGGAGAATTAAACTGACCTTTTGGCAGGCAGGAACACAGTGAAATTTCTGCTCACACTACAGAGTCACTTGAAATATGCTACAGGCACAAACAGAGCTCAATGGTCTCTCAAAGGGGACATAAATGGTGGTATTTACTCAATGATATTGTTATACAGTGTTTTACAATAATATTGACCCCAGTTTGCCAAATACACTCAGGTATATGATAGGGATTTGTGGAAAATTATATCTTTGTAGAATTTAGCTGTCAAATTTAGCTGTTTGATTCAAACCCACATTCAGCTCTGACTTTGTTGTAGCTGAAAAAACTTATATTGGTAAAAAAGTTTGAGTATAAGTTTTACCCCTTGAAGTCATCATGAAATGGTTTCACAACCCATTTTACATCCATAATGTGACATATTTCCGAGTGAAAGAGGTTACTCAACAAGCAAAAATTGACTGTAAAAAGTGGTAACATCAAATCGTTTCCTTAAAGGAATAGTTCATCTAAAAATGAAAATGGTCTGATTTACTCACCCATATGCCATACCAAATGTGTATGACTTTCTTTCTTGTGCTGAACACAACTGAAAAATATTTGTGAGTGGGTACCAACATTTTGAAGCTCCAAAAAGCACATAAAGGTAGCATAAAAGTAATCCATAAGACTGGAGTGGTCAAATCCATATCTTCTGAAGTGATGTGATAGGTGTGGATGAGACACACATTAATGGTGAGTAAATGAAGAGAGAATTTCATTTTTGTGTGAACTATTCATTTAAAGAGCTTTTCTACCAGTTCTAACCCATCCATTCATCCATCCATCGTCAACCGCTTATCCTGTGTACAGGGTCGCGGGGGGCTGGAGCCTATCCCAGCTAACATTGGGCGAAAGGCGGGGGACACCCTGGACAGGTCGCCAGTCCATCGCAGGGCCACACATAGACAGACATACACTCACACTCACATTCACATCCACATCCACACCTAGGGCAATTTCAGTTCTAACCCATTCAATTCATTTTGTTGGTGTTACTTAATGTATTAAGGTTAGTTCAGTGATATTAAATCATATTTTTAGGAGTGTACGATAGATTGGAGGCTGATAAACAGATTACTGAAGTTAAAGTCCAGATTCCAAGCTTTTATATGACACCTATTTTGTTTAAAGTAAGTAGTTTTTAATAAATTAGAGTTTAAAGGGTTAAAACAAAAAAATAACAATTATCGGTGAGCTGTAAATTATATATTTATGACTTCAGTTAATTCAGATGTTACAACTTGAAGCACACTTTTCAGGTTACATTTAGTTTTTAATAAAGAAAGTAATGTTTCTTTTTCAAATCTATTGTTATTAGTTATTATTGACAAAACATTAATTAAATTAATGTTAACCAGTCTTAAAATTACAACAGTGTGTTAGTTACAGTATATGGCTCTTAGTTAACTTTATTTACTCACCCCGCATAGCCCAGCCGAAAAGAAAAATCGATTTTGTCTTTATTGACTGTGACTATCTTTTAATTCTAAAAACTCTTTCAAACTCAGCTCTGGGCTTTGTTGTATGTGGAAAATAACTATTGCTGTCAAATAGTACATAGTTTGAGTATATGTTTGAGTCCTAAGGTGTCTAGTTTATGATTCAGTCTTTTTAGTTCTTTAAAGTACCAGTTACTATTGGAAAAAGTTTATGAAATGTTTTGGAAGTTGTATGAAATAGGATTTCAGTATGCTTGAGGCTTGTATCATATCTCTGCAGTTGTCCACCTTAATTAAGCAGGCCGGCAAGTCCATCACTCTAATTCTCTTCCATTCTCTGCCTCACTCTCATTTCGAACACCCTCCGCAAACCCTCCTACCCATCTTAAGCAAGCTGCCGTTTCTGTCTCTCACTCGCTTTCCTATCTCTTAGCGATGACTAATCCATCTGTCTGGAACCTCGGGCTTTGTGATGGCTCACGCTCACATACTGACCTTTTCCCGCTCCCTTGGATTACTGTACACTTTTAGATTACTGTACAAAACAGAGAAGTATGAGAGTGGCAACTGCTCCAGGACCTTTGGCTCTGCAGTTAATGAGTTCCGTTTGTGTTTCCCCTGCAAGTTGGTGATAGAATATAGAGGTGAAAAGCAGACAAAACATTTGCAAGGAGCACAAACTTGTTTGGAGTTTGGAGTAGAAGGTGGGGTGTTTAATTAATTATCTCTAAAAATATATTTTGGAAAAGGAACCACATTTCTAAACCAGTAAAAATGTGTGAAAGAACTTTAACTTGCATTTTATTTATTTATGTGATGGTCTATGCAATAGAAAAAATGCCATTAATTTGAGTTGTGTAGACCTACCAATTTAGCTTTTTTGGACAATTACCTACAGTACATTTTTGCTAAATGATTTTAATGTGGATTGTTGTGCACATAGTTGGTAAAATGAACACTAGGGGCTCTAAAGTTGCGCTATGTGCTACGGCTGTACGCAATGTCTTATTCTAGAGTGTGAGAGCACTAATTCTAAGTGCCGTTTTTGTGCCAGCGCATAGCGCAAGTTGCCGTAGGTGAGAGTTTTTGCGCTACTGTGGTTGTATGGGCACAAACTGTGGGTGTATTGTGTGTAAATTAAGTGGCGCAAAGCGCAGTTTGCAATTTTTAAAAAGCTAATTGTGCTAAGACGTTTCAATACCACCTCAGGTTTCGGGCTCCTGCATTTGCAGTTTGGAGATTTCACCAGCAGTGTGTAATAAAGTACACGTACAAATTCATGATTTATTATTATCAAATTCAGTCTCTTCAATAATTTTTTGTTGAAACAAAAATGATGAGATTTGTGTTTAACTTTCTGGTGGTCATGGTTTATTTTTTCAGTTATTATTATATATCATTGTTATGTTTATACGTATGTATTATTATTATTATTGTATATTTATGATTGAATTTTGATTTGTGAATTTTTTCACCTGTTGTTGTAAATTGATTTTTAAGTCAATGCAAAAGGGACTAGTGGAAAAATTTGGAGAGTAAAATGTTTGTAATTAGTATGATTTTTTGGAACACTTAGTTATTTTGATTATATTTTAATTTAGTTTGAAGTGTAATTTGAATTTAGAAATATTTTTGGTTACATTTTTTCTGGTTTTAATAAATTAATAAAATGTATAAAAATCGACTGGTTGAAGTGAAGTGCATGCCGATACAATCACTGTTAATATTAGCCATGACTTGTGTGTCAGTAGATGAAAATGATGAATCATAGTTACTTAAGTTAACGGAGCATACATCCAAATTCTGACGAGAGTCAAATTTTCTACGTGTATGATGGAGCGCATCGCTGTCATATGTCTGACATTAATCAAGGACACATTTAATACACAAAAGAATGCAACATTCAATTCTTCTAATTCATTGCATAGAGTAAATTTACACTACCAACTTCTTATTAATGTGCTGCCTTTGTTTAAATCGTTGGTGCTTGAGGGCATGGACTATATAATAGGACAAAGATCCTGGAATAACCGGAGAAGAACCTCGGAATTAAATTGCATTTGGTCTTTTTGCACATGCATGCAATTTTGCCAAACCCACTTGCACCTGGACAGTGCATGCTTGCATGGAAATACCAAAACTTCATGGCCATGTCCATTGACTTTGCACTTATGACTTAAGGCATTTAGGTGTTAGTACTAGATGCGCTAACATGCCTACAACCTTTCATACAAGTCACGGGTAAAATGGCATAAAACCAGTTCAGAAACACTTCATTTGTGCCCTGTTCCTTACACAATATTATGTTATGACATCAGAAGACTTTTACTATGGGGCATATATAGCTAGCTAACGCCGACATAGGCTATCGTATAAATGCAGTCAATGTATCATGCAAAGAAAAGAGATTACTTCAAACTCAATCTTGCATAGTCAGACCTATATCCACACTTTGTTTTATCCCTGTTCCAGCAATGGAGAGTCAGATATAATATGCAGTCTCAAAGTTTGTATTAAAATAATCATAACTGTAATTTTAATTATGCTACCTCATCTGTTAGCATGATGCTGGTGAATCAACTTCAGCCTCTTTGTACATTACGTCATTGTTTTGGTCGATTATCGAGTCCCAATGGAGTGTGCGCGTGATCACGAGCAACAGGTAGCTGCAGTTCACTTAAGGGCCACAGGTGTCATTAATAACAAGGTTTTCTGAATCTTACATACTGCAGCTTTAAGGAAACATGTCAAAATGTTACCATAGTCAAGTAACACATTCCTCAGTTTTTAAACTGACCAAAAACAAACAAACAAACAACCAACAAGAAAAGTCAACCAACAAAATCAATCAAACAAAAAACATTGTAAACACACAACTGTAAACATTACTTTTCTGTTTTGTTTTGTTTTTACACAGTGGGACAAGTCCAAATATATTTATGTGGTAATCAACAGTTTAGTAAATTGCCTTTTTTTTTAATTTTTTTTTTTTTTTACATTTCTTGGAATATTTCAGGAACAGTTATGTTTTTTTAAAGTACCTGAAATCTAACAGGCAAGCCATCTACTTTTCCATACTAGCAGTTTCCTAGACAAGTGGAAGCACAACTCCATTAAAAGCAGTCATTAGAGCTTGCCTCTCTCTTAGATAATTTATCACACAACCATGCATGATGGATTTACCAGCTCTCAGCTCATGATGCATGTTTCTGACGTCTAAAGGATTACATTATCAATTAGAGTTATCTGCCACAAGGCAGCTGTGTGTGCAGTTCATTGCACTGCAAGCTGTAGCTCTCATGAATAACTTGTTGGTAACTTTGAGCAATCTGTGATCTCCTACATTTATCTAAACAGAACACCTCTGTCACATCTACAAACACTCATGATTCATGAGTTTCTTTGGGTTCTTTCAGAGAAAATATAAAATGACAGAAGAAATTAATAGTGGTAAAAGTTTGTTGTTATTTGTCCTTTATGCTAGTCTGACTAAATGTCAAAACTCACTAATAAATTCACTTCTTTATTTAGTATTTTGTTTCATTCAGAGTTAGAGTTATTATTTATTTCTAATTATTATTTTTTTTTTCCCTGGATGGATATTAAATGTTAGCCCACACTGTTGTTTGAAGAGGAGATGAGGTGTAATTACTGTTCATGCACAAGGTAAATAAAAGCCAGCTCTAAATGCCATTTGAAGGCCACATTTGATTGTTCGTTCAATTGCTACAAAATTGGACTGGAGCAAAACATTTAGGCAGGGAATATGTGCTGATAACTATTATGTGTTCTTCTTAGATTGACAATTGGCAAATGTTCAATTAGTCAATACACCCTAATATTCTGGTTTTACCCACAAACTTTAAGCCATGTTGCCATGCTGTTCTTTAGAATGATTAATACAGTAAAATTCTTGGGTAAAATTAATGTTAGGCTACTCCAAGATTTTAGGTTAGAATTTAATCAGTAGGCTGTTATCAGCATGTATAGGTCAATTTCCTTTAAGGTTTTTTGATACTGTTCATACAATGTTATTCACTATTATTGCTATCAGTTATAGGTCTAATCTGATTAAAAGTAATTAGTTACAGTAATCTAAGTACTTTTAGTCAAAAAGTAATGAAACATGTTCCATTTAAATTTCCCGATTTGAATTGCTGTTATCTTTATTACATTTAAATTAACCAGCATTAATTCACTATATTTAATGTATATTTAATTTTAACTCCTTTAAAATTCATATTACTTTACTGATTGCTTTCTGGGAAAAGTAATAACAAATAACTTTACTTTAAAAGTTACTTTCTTTAATCAGAATCAGAATCAGCTTTATTGCCAAGTATGCTTACACATACAAGAAATTTGTCTCGGTGACAGGAGCTTCCAGTGCACAGCAATAGACATTGATAATAATACAAAATAATAAAGAATAATTATACACATATGTACATACACACACAGACACACACATACATTGATACACACATACACATACATAGTGCAATTCTAATACAAATATGTTATCTGTTATGTAAAGTGCAAAATACAAATCTGTTATGTACAGTGCATTTTTCTTTCTTTCTTTTTTTTTCTTCCTAGGAATGAAATGGCAGAAATGGCAGAAGAGGTAGATGTGTTGGATAAATACAAAGAAGACTAAACAGGCTAAACTTTATTTAAATTATAATATCAGATATATACTGTATATATATATATATATATATATATATATATATATTGTCTTTGGAGAAATGTGCACTATTAAACTGTGCATGATAAGACCAGGAATGTGTATTAAAGGGATAGTTCACCCAAAAACGAGTATGCTCTCATCATTTACTCAACCTCATGCCATCCCAGATGTGTATGACTTTATTTAATCTGTTGAACACAAATGAAGATGTTTAAAAGAATATCTTAGCTCTGTAGGTCCTCACAATTCAAGTAAATGTGTACCAAAACTTTGAAGCTCAAAAAAGCACATAATTGCAGCATAAATGTAATCCATACGACTCCAGTGGTTAAATCCATATTTTCAGAAGTGATATGATAAGTGTGGGAGAGAAACAGATAAATGTTTACGTAAGTCCTTTTTTGCTATAAATCTCTACTTTCACTTTCAGATATAAAGTGAAACTAAACAGGTGCCTCATGTGACTTTTAGATGTGAAAGTGAAAGTGGACATCCAGAGTAAAATAGGACTTAAATATTAATCGGTTTCTCACCCACACCTATCATTACACGACTAAAGATATGGATTTAAGTTAAATCTGAAATATTTAAATAGCTGTGTGCTCTGCAGAAGAAAGAAAGTCATACACATTTGGGATGGCATGCGAATGAGTAAATAATGAGAGAATTTTCATTTTTGGGTGAACTATCCCTTTAAGATAGTAAACAGGGTAATTTTAGATTTCATGCTAACTTTAAGAGTAATTGTGAAACAAACTGTGAGAATAGGCCATTGTGCGATGATTGTGTCATGTTGCTCTTTCATAGAGTTGTCTCATCCATAGACAAGTTTCTTCTGTCTCTTCAAATTTGGCACGTGTGATACTTTTTCATCAGCCTGCATAATTACCCATCTCAATCTGTCATGCCAGATTTTGTGTGAAGGAGACTAATTAAGTGTAGATTGATAATGAGCATTTGGTTTTTATTTAGCAGCCCAGTAAGAGGCAAGGGTCAACTGGGAGTCTTCCCCAGCTTGGAGACATACCGCATCTTGATTTTGTTAGAAGTCAGACTTGTTACAAAGATACTAAGATGTTTTTGATAAAGGGATAATTTACTTATAAATAACGATTTCAAAATTTACTCCATGACTTTTTTCCCCTTCGTGGAACACAAAAGGAGATGTTAGGCACTAGGCAGAATGACAGCCTCAGTCACCACTCACATTCATTGCATCTGTTTTTCATACAATAGTAATGATGACTTATGATCTTAAATGAGATTTAAGGCTATAAATGTGACTAAATTATGACATTTTTTATTTTTGGGTGAACTATCCCTTAAGATTTCCATCAATAATCATCTATAATAAACTCACAAAGAACAGAAGGACATGAAAATCAGTGGCACTCTTTTTTTATTTTGCAATCAGTTTATTGCATTTTCTTTTTAGCAATTATAATTTCAATAAAAAGCCGTCTTGATTGTTGCTATTGTGACCATTACCAATAACGAAAGTGTTGTCCTGGTCAATTGCTTTTATTTTAATGGAGGTACCTGTATCTAGCACTACAACTTAATTGGTACTGTATTTCGGTCTTTTGATGAAGCCATTAAGTCTATTAAGCTGATAAGAATGCATTTGTCAAATACATAAATGTGCTGTACATGTGCAAGAGCTTTTTGATCATACCAGTTTGAATAATTGTGTGCATTTTATCACTTCTACCTTTAAAGCAGCCATCAGACATAATTCCACAATTAAACCACTCACCAGAAGTTCTGACTCATAATCAGAGAGAGAGCCTTGTGCCTTGATGGGCCTAATGCATTAAATTTTTTTATTATTCTTGTATTAGCTTCCATAATAGAACAGAAATAAAATAATAATTGTCAATAGTTTCCATATTCTTGGCTAAATTAATTTTGTAGGTGTGAAGACAGCTTGAGAGATGTATTATGAAGTGTGCCGTGTTGGAGTGATGGAGTATGCACTTAAGTTATTTGTTATGAAGACACAGATGTTATTAATATGGGAGGATATTAATAATGTAATGCAGTCTTCTTCTTGCTGAGAACTATATTTCTGGTTATTTTTGTTTTCACACATTTTAGCTGATGCTTTATTGAAAATTGCATTTAGAATCACACCTACACTTTTTGTTAGCTTTTAAAAAACAAGTTTATTCAACCTGTGCATCCTTCTCTGTGTATTGCATTTTACACATTAATGTGTGTACGGGAAAAAACTGCATTATACACATTAATAATTTACAATGGTGTGACAAGCGAACTATAATGAACCTGAAAACCAATTTCGTCCATGAATTTGTGGATTCAGTTTTTTCCACCCCTCTAAAAAAGGCAAATCAAATGCATACATGGACTGTATTATTCAAATGTATTTAAATTAAGTCAGAGTATTCAAATGGCAATGGCAACGGCTAGGTAACACTGACTGCATTATACGTGCTGAGGTATAGACATCCTTGAGGATTGTGAACAATGAATGCTAAAAAAATGGACATATTCAGCATCCAGTCTCAAAATGTGTTAAATGAGAGTGCACGGGTATTGGATTGAATGCAACAACTCTTCACTTTCAAATATCAATGATGTGTCGTCATATAAATAAGAAATGTTTTTCTTCTTCTTCAGATTATTTAATAGAAAGCATGCTTAAAAACAGCTTAAACCAGCATAAGGTGGTTGGGTGGTTTTTACTGGTTTAAGCTGGTTTAACTGGTCTCCAAGCTAGGTCACAAATGTCTTTAGCTGACTTAGCTGATCGGCCAGCTGAAAGTGCTCAAAACCCCTCTATAACCAGTTAAATACCTTAGGCAGTTTCACATTTTATTTTCATTTTCTTTCTTTTCTACAGGATGGATGGTCAAACTTTATATTAGCTGGCCTTAACTACTATGTACAAGCATTAAATACATACCAGACTATGTATTTACTGTGTAACTACAGGTTGTTCTGCAAAATTCCCACATTTGCTTATACTGAGGTTGAGGTAGGGGTAGGTTTATTAGTAAGGTTAGGGTTAGGATTAGGGGTTAGAGTTAGGTTTTGGGGTAAGTGTTGGTTTAGGGCTAAAGTTAACAGTATAACTACAAATGTAATTAAATGAAAATACTTTAAATGTAATTAAAATGCAACAACATGCATGTACATAAGTACATTGTATCAAATGGTTAAGTTAAGCTCACCTAATATAAAGTGGGTCTGGACAGACTGTGTGCATCTCAACGCACCCAGTTTCTTTTAAACTTTGAATACTTTGAACGATATGAGCATCAGAGGCAACAAGGAGCTCATTAATGTTGAAGGACAGAAGAGCAACACTTTATTAAGCAGACATGTCCTACATGGGATTCAGTCACCATCTGCATGCAGATAAATCATTGATTACACTGATCCATGGATAACGGAGACCTCTGGGAATTAAATAATTGAACAAACAAGATTAATAATAGCTTGATGCTGACAACCCCTTTGGGGGCTGATTGTTAAAATGCAGGGTTGTAAGGCACAGATGTATAGTCCTCAAAAGCTGACACAATGGGGGAGGGAAGCATTGTTGTAGTAATTGAAAAGCAGCCAGTGGAGCACCTGTTTTAAGAGTCCAGATGAGAATTGCGGGCTGATACTTCTCTGAAGGCTCTCGAATATACACTCACCTAAAGTAAGCTCAGCACAGGGGGCCAATCAGTATGCAGACTTCTGGTTCTAGTAAGACACCGTTGCTAGGAGCAAGGCATTAAATTTGAATATGTTGATTCAAAGGCAACAGGTGAAGATTTGTGGATATAACAACAGGCGAATGCAAACAAAGTCTCAGAAGAAACAAGTGTGTTTATAAATTGTGTGTTGTTGAAATCCTCAGCATTTTCACTTGACTGTTTTTCTTGCCTTGATTGACTCGCTTTCAATTCAGGAGTTGGTATTTGAATTGAGCTGGCGATGCCTCATAGAATGTTGATCTGGAGTTTACTAAATTCAAAGACTTTACTAAATTCAAAGAAATTCAACAGTCACACAACAGAGGATTTAGTCTGTCCAACAAGGTTTATGACAAAACAGAAACATTTACTTGTGACAAATTATGTCTATTTATTGAATTTGTAGAATATTTGTTTCTACACTAATTGCACATATTCCTGGGAGATAAAGTGATTCCCATCATGGTACAAAACAATTAATAGAATGATGTAGGTATATATAGATATTATGCATTATATGTATATATATATATATATATATATATATATATATATATATATATATATATACTGTATATACTGTGCATTCAGAAAGTATTCATTTTGTTTTGTTGCAGCCTTTAGCCATAAATCTACACTCCATACCCCATAATGCCAAAGTAAAAAACATATTTTTTATAACTTTGCAAATTTATCAAAAACAAAAAACTGAAATATCACATTGACATAAGTATTCAGACCCTTTGGTTGACACTTGAAATTTAGCTCAGGTGCATCCCATTTCTCTGGATCATCTTTGAGATGTTTCTAAAAAAATTCTCCTGTCTGAGTGGCGGTGGTGTAGTGGGGTAAAGCACTAAACTGTTAATCAGAAGGTTGCAGGTTCGATCCCCAGAGCCACCTCCATTGTGTCCTTGAGCAAGGCACTTAAATCCAGGTTGCTCTAGGGGGGATTGTCCCTGTAATAAGTGCTCTGTAAGTCGCTTTGGATAAAAGTGTCTGCCAAATGCATGAATGTAAATGTAAAGTCTCACAGCTGAAAATGCATATCAGAGCAAAAACCAAGGCATGAGGTCAAAGGAACTGCCTGCAGAGCTCAGAGACAGGATTGTGTTGAGGCACAGATCTGGGGAAGGCTACAAGGAAATTTTGGCTGCATTGAAGGTTCCCAAGAGTCCAGTGGCCATCATCATTTTTAAATGGAAGTTTGGAACAACCAGGACTCTTCTTAGAGCAGGTTGCCCAGCCAAACTGAGCTATCGGGGGAGAAGCACCTTGGTAAGAGAGGTGACCAAGAACCCGATGGTCACTCTGGTTGAGCTCCATAGATCACATGTGGAGATGGGAGAGACTTGCAGAAGGACAACCATCATTGCAACACTCCACCAAACTGGGCTTTATGGCAGAGTGGCCGGAAGCCTGTCCTCTGTGCAATACACAGGAAAGCCTGCTTGGAATTTGCAAAAAAGCACCTAAAGGACTTTTAGACTGTGAGAAAGAAGCTTCTCTGGTCTGATGAAATGAAGATAGAACCGTTTGGCCACAATTCCAAGTGTCATGTCTGAAGGAAACCATGCTCTACTCATCACTAGTACAATACCATCCCAACGGAGAAGCATGGGGGTGGTAGCATCATGAGGTGGGTATATTTTTGAGCGGCAGGACTGCTCAGTTTTGAAGGAAAGTTACAGAGATATCCTTAATGAAAACCTGGTCTAGAGTGCTCAGGACCTCAGACTGGTCCGAAGGTTCACCTTCCAACAAGGACAATGACTCTAAGCATACAGCCAAGACAATGCAAGAGTGGCTTAGGGACAACTCTGTGAATGTCCTTGACTGGCCCAGCCAGAGCCCGAACATGAACCCAATCGAACATCTCTGGAGGGACCTGAAAATGGCTTTCCACCTATGGTCCCCATCCAACTAGACAGAGCTTGAGAGGATCTGCAAAGAAGAATGGCAGAAAATCCCCAAATCCAGGTGTGCAAAGCTAGTCGCATAATACCCAAAAATACTTGAGGCTGTAATCGCTGCAAAAGGTGCTTCAACTAAGTACTGAGTGAAGGGTCTGAATACTTTTTTTTAAAAAGTAAGTTATTAAGCAAATAATAAGCAAAGTTATTAAAAATCTGTTTTTTGCTTTGTTACTATAGGGTATGGTGTGTAGACTGATGTGAAAATAAATAAATAATTTAAATAATTTTAGCACAAGGCTGCAACATAACAATGTGAAAAAACTAAGGTGCCTGAATATTTTCTGAATGCACTGAATATTAAATATTATTAATATATTGTATTATATTAAACATATAGTGTATTCAAAAGACAATTCTATTGGTGGCTTTTCAAACTTTTTTGATTATTAAAAGTATAGTACACACAAAAATTATCTTCATTTACACCCTCATGCCATCACAGATGTGTATAACTTCTGAACATCCATCCATCCATCCATCTTCAACCGCTTATCCAAAGTCGGGTCGAGGGGGCAGCTGCTCCAGCAGGGGGCCCCAAACTTCCCTATCCCGAGCCACATTAACCAACTCTGACTGGGGGACCCCGAGGCGTTCCCAGGCCAGTGTGGAGATGTAATCTCTCCACCTAGTCCTGGGTCTTCCCCAAGGCCTCCTCCCAGCTGGACGTGCCTGAAACACCTCCCTAGGGAGGCGGCCAGGGGGCATCCTTACCAGATGCCCAAACCACCTCAACTGACTCCTTTCAACGCAAAGGCTCTACTCCGAGCTCCTCACGGATGACTGAGCTCCTCACCCTATCTCTAAGGGAGAAGCCCGCCACCCTTCTGAGGAAGCCCATTTCGGCCGCTTGTACTCGCGACCTAGTTCTTTCGGTCATGACCCAACCTTCATGACCATAGGTGAGGGTAGGAACAAAAATTGACCGGTCGATCGAGAGCTTTGCCTTTCGGCTCAGCTCTCTTTTTGTGACAACGGTGCGATAGAGCAAGTGCAATACGCCCCGCTGCCCCAATTCTCTGGCCAACCTCCCGCTCCATTGTCCCCTCACTCGTGAACAAGACCCCGAGGTACTTGAACTCCTTCACTTGGGGCAAAACCTCATTCCCTACCTGGAGTACACACTCCATCGGTTTCCTGCTGAGAACCATGGCCTCAGATTTAGAGGTGCTAATCCTCATCCCAGCTGCTTCACACTCGACTGCCAAGCGATCCAGTGAGAGCTGAAGGTCACGGACCGATGATGACATGAAGACAACATCATCTGCAAAAAGCAGCGATGAGATCCCCAGCCCACCGTACCGCACACCTTCCCAACCCCGACTACGCCTCGATATCCTGTCCATGAATATCACAAACAGGATTGGTGACAAAGCGCAGCCTTGGCGGAGACCAACCCCCACATGGAATGAACTCGACTTCGTGCGAGGACACGGACACAGCTCTCGCTTTGGACGTACAGGGATTGGATCGCCCTAAGAAGGGACCCCCCACCCCGTACTCCAGCAGCACCTCCCACAGTCTCTCCCGGGGACCCGGTCATACGCCTTCTCCAGATCCACAAAACACATGTAGACCGGATGGGCATACTCCCAGGCCCCCTCCAGGATCCTTGCGAGAGTAAAGATCTGGTCCGTCGTTCCACGGCCAGGACGAAAACCGCATTGTTCCCCTTCAATCCGAGGTTCGACAAGTGGAACAATGCGGTTTTCGTCCTGGCCGTGGAACTTCTGAACAGCTGAACACAAATATACATTTTTAGAATAATATCTCAACTCTGTTGGTCCTATCAATGCAAGTGAAAGGTGGCCAGAAATCTGAATATCCAAAACAAAAAAAACATAAAATAATCTTTATAGCAGTGGTTAAATCTTTAAAAGCGATATATGATGTGGGTAAGAAACAGATCAATATTTATAAAAGTTATTTTTTCCTCTAAATCTCCACTTTCACTTTCAAAGGTGCTGTATGTGACTTTCAGATGTGAAAGTGAAAGAGAAAGTGGAGATTTATAGTAAAAGGCATTCAATATTGATCTGTTTCTCACACACGCTTATCATATCGCTTTTGAATATATGGATTAAACAACTGGAGTCTTATGGATTACTTTTATACTGCTTTTTGAAACTTCAAATTTCTGGTCACCATTCACTTGCATTGAAAGAACCCACAGAGCTGAGATATTCTTCTAAAAATCTTAACAAAAGTTAAACATTTGTGTTCAGCAGATTAAAGTCATACACATCTGGGGTGGCATGGGTGAGAAAACGATGAGAGAATTTTCATTTATCCCTTGAAGTAATATAATGTTTCTGGAAATACACATTGTAAATTGCCATTTATATGGGTAATTTACTATATATGAAACAATTACAATTTATATTAAAAACTACACTCACAGCAGTTACATACATTTCTATCAGGAAAGACTTGGAATGATTGGGATTAATACGAAATATAGAGATAGTTAGATCATTTGGCATAAGCCCCGTCCTTCGGTTCAGAACTCAGATACTTGCTCAAACCATTAGATCCAGCCGGAAGGTCGAAGACAGAAGTGGAGTGGAGCTTACCCAAAAGGAATTAGAACCTAATTGAAAACCTATGCCCCCAAAAGAAAATACAAACCAATAAATTAGACTCAGGATAACAACCAGGTCTTCCGAAGGTGGGGACAAATCTGAAAGAAGAAAACACATAAATGAAAGATGCAAACATAAGTCAGTAAATGACTGTACAAATAATCTACTATTCGCTCTGTGCACAGGGTGACGCGACGAAAGTTCGAAATCTGTGTGGTGGGCGGGGGGACTTCCGGTTTAGGTTACTACCGATGTAGATGTTGTTGAAGAGTGAGTGGCAAGCTATCAGTGAGTACCGTATGTAAAATGTTAACAGTAAATAAAGAAACGTCTTGCATATCAGTATCAAATTGGCAACTCTAAATTACATTGTAGTGTTCCTCGATGTGCCGTTTCATCGAGGTATAATTCTGAAGTAAGTTTTCATCGTTTCCGCATCAGCCTGAGGTACGAGCTCAGTGGCTAGTCAAGATAAGACGCAAGAACTTCACTCCTACCGATCACACCCGGGTCTGCAGTCGACATTTTAAGCTAGAAGATTTCATCATAACAACCACAGGACGCCGAAAACTTGTTCAAGGAGCTGTGCAATGTCTTTTTGAGTGGAACAATTTTTGTTTACCAGCGCCAAGGACTGTATTTTTCTCTATGAGCTTCCATATACTGCTTATATATTTTGTAATTTAGTATGCTGTTTGTTTTTTTGTATCTTGTGATATACCTTTCAGAAAATTGTCTGAAATATTGACAATGTTTACATTTGTCATTTATTGTCTTTTACACTGCCAGGAGGAACACAAATACATGAGTTAATTCAGACATTTATTATACAAAGACACAAGCTGTCATACTACACTCAACAATAACATGGCTCCTATAATTGTAACATTGTATAGATTTGTAAATAAACATTGTGGTGCAACGTTTGACATTTTGTATGAGTTATGAGTTTGTAGATAACTAGTCCACATAACTGCACATAATACAGTACTCAACAGTACTTTAATGCTTCTTTGCACTTCTGGTTGGATGTCAACTGCATTTCATTTGCTCTGTACCTGTACTCTGCTAAATGACAATAAAATGTAATGTAATCTAATAACTACTAACACTGAATTCATAATAACAAAAGGTACCTTGTATAGGTTTGTTGTTTATGTACATACATGTGCATTTCTTAAAGAGAACTATTTACATTCACATTGATTTTCACACAAACATGTTTTGTACAGTCTGATACAGTAATGCAACATTATGATTGCATAAGGCTCTGCCAGCCACACAGGTGCACTCGACCTCATAGAGCTGAACAGGGGGTGGAGTCTTCAAGGACAATCTTTTAAAAAACAAAAAAGTGTGTTATAATCAGCAGAGATCACAAACTGATCAGATATCTCAAAGTCAAAGGTGCATTTTGCATTATTTTTCAAGTTAGCTACTATGAGTTAGAGAATGAGGTTACTTTAGGGTTAGTAAGAAAGTAAGTAAGTTAAACACAACACAATATAAACAGCAAAGCAACTGTCTCAACAACCAGCTTCTGGGGTTTCATATAGGAATGGTAGGTCTACTAGAACACTAATAGGGCAGGCAAGTGTCATCATAGTGTTACCTACTTCAAACGTTTGGCTAGCTAGATAGTTGTCTAAGATGTTCAACTTGTTTAGGTAATTATACATTTGTTTGCCAGTTTAACCCATCATTGCCAAATTGAAGCCCCAGAACATAACTGGAACAGAACTGGTTGGATCAGACGAACAACTGAACTGTCTTTCATCCTACTCTGATGGTGTGAGTTTTCTCATGTTTCCTCAAAGATCTATGACAGGTAGCACGGATGCTGACTCTCCCTGTCTGTCTTTACTTGATACTGGGGATAACCAAATACTGTCAATACATGTAAATGAACAACACAAGTCATTAGTATATGGGTGATTCTTAGACTATGGGCACTTTTATGTACTTTGTAACCATAAATGTCATTTTTAAAAATATGACCAAAGTACAATTGATATGGATTGCAAGAGTAGATTTGTGTAATACTTTTTGTATTATAATATTATAATAAATTATAATACTTTTTATATTTAGATTATAATATTATTTTTATTTCTAAATTATACTTTTATATTAATTGATTTAATTTAGATGAATGAAAATTCAATTTTGTTGCATCATTTATTGCTTATATTTTTGCCTTGCCATCAGTTGTGTCAGTTATTTACAGTATGCACTGTAACCGTTCATCTGTGAGACAAATCAGTTGTATACATCAAACTCAGCACTACACTAAAAACAGTTGTGATTATGTTTTATGGCTTTGTGAATTGAGTTTACTGAGTGTGATGAGTTTAATTGTTTTTCTAATAAACATCTCCACTGTTTCTCTACATTCACGTTAATTCATTGTCATTTCCACCACCACCCTGTCATTTCCATCACCACACACATTTTTAAAAAATATTTAAAAAGTTCTCATCACACATTTAAAATGTATCCACAATTTACGAGATCATGCTCTACTTAATATAAAAATGCAAGTCATTTATTTTCTAATAAGCTCTTGCCCAAACCAATATTACATTTCAGAGTGTGACAGGTGTACAGTTCACCGTTTGGTCCTTAGGGCAGTTAATTTATCTCATTGACAAATGTATAATTATTGTACATTGTGGAAAAACTGATAAAACTAGTTACAAAAATGATCTTAGACAATTCTTGACTGACATAAGTTATTCTGTTTTTAAATAACAGCATTGAGATGTGGTGGAAATGACTAACACAGTCTCATAACTTCTCTTGTAATCCAAGTTTGTCCTCTTACAACGCCCATACATTTATTCAATGTCAGATAGTAAAATGAACATATAATAAACCACATGTGACCAACAACTAAAATTAATCGTTTAATAAGTATTTTGTAAAGGTTACTTTCTAGCCTAACGTCACCTAGAATCATCGCTAACGTTAGGGCTACAGCTAGCTAAAGACATAGCATAACTTACCTTCATAATTGTCAATGAATGAAGAGACGTATATCTTGAAACCCTTTTCCCTCTTGGGAGCCGATGGTGATGCTTGAATTATTCGGTGTACGTCGTTTATCGTTATCCTTGGCAGATGTTGAAGGGATCTGGTGTAGAAAGCCATGTTTATCTGGTCCTAGTCTTACCTGACAGTTACCGGCGTCGTCGATGAAGCTAACGTAACGTTAGACCGGAAATACCATCGCCCACCAGTGACGTCTGACAATCATGGAACGTTCGTAAAATCAACTATCCAATTGTGTCATACCCTGCAGAAGGGTAGGCTAGCTTATGATAATTTTTTGCCCCTGTGAATGGTTGAGCCTTGTTTGGTAAATATCTTTGCAGAAGGGTAAACAATGCTTGTCAAGTCAATTCAAGTCAAGTCAATTTTATTTGTATGGCACCTTTCACAACACACATTGTTTCAAAGCAGCTTTACAGAAGATCAGCATTAACAGACGATAAAACTGTAATGTCTATAAAGTCGATGAATCATCATTGTGTAATTAGATAAAATACGATTCTTAATCGTGTTTAAAAATAATAGTTGTATTAATAACTCCAGTGAGCAAGCTGTAGGTGACTGTGGCAAGGAACACAAAACTCCATAAGATGTAGATTAATGGAGAAAAATAACCTTGGGAGAAACCAGACTCACTGTGGGGGCCAGTTCCCCTTTGGCTACTTGTGATTGAGCCCTTGCTTTGTGATTGACCCCTTGTGAAAAGGGTGGGCATAGTTTGTGAAAACCCCCTGCAGACGAAACAAACGACTTTTTGCATTTGACGGTGACGTTGCTTGTGTAAAACCTCTGTAAAGATCAATGACATTTGACCTTACGTTTAGGGTGACATGGTTTTTGCAGTACCTTTGCAAAAGGATAGACGTTTGCATTTGCATTTGAGCCCTATGATAATGGCGAGCATTGTTTGTGCAATACCCCTGCAAAGATAAACAATGCTTTGCCATTTTAAGGGTATTTAAAAGCTTAAAATAAAGCACTTTTATGATATGGTGGGATGCTAAGATGCGCAGCCGAAAGATATGCCATAGTTGCAGCACCTAGACAGCAAATTTGCTCTAATAGGAGATAGATTGAACTGATAGCAGAAAACACACTACAGTTGCAGAACCTACACAGCACATTTGCACTGCTTAGGAGATTAATTGAGCCAATAGCAGGAAGCATAACAAAAGACTTCATGATTTGCGTTGCGTATGGCTCTCGCAAAAAGGGAGAGTATAGATGCACTTACCAGAGAACAAAGGGAAAATGACACGTGAACTGTAATATCACCAGAAAAAGGTGGGAAATATTAAGAAATTTACTATGATATATTATGAAAATTAAACAATAAGGTTAAGCCATAAAAATACTAGTGAAAGTCAAAGAATGGAAAATGACTTCAAAGTGGCACTTACCATTTGAAATACCCTTACTATTTGAAATCTTAGTTGACTGAAAGGTCAAGAGACTGGCGAATGTCATAAGATGCAGATCAAAAGGGAAAATTATGTAAATGCGAATAATGATGTAATGTTTTACGGAGGCTTCTGTTGAAACCTGTATCAAACCAACAACACATACACATTATCCATGACGTGTGAAGCTTCAATCGACTGAATATTCTGTAATTGCTTCAAATGAAGTGCAATCCATCACGATTTTTCACAATAAATATAATGCAAATATTTACTGCTACTAAATGTTACTGCCCCGACAGTAAACACATCTATAGTAACAGAGCAAAATGATCAAATTGCATTGGTAACTTGAAATAAAATAAAATGTTGTTACGCTAATGTTATAGAGCATTAATGGGGAGCTGAGCATTAATGGGAGTTTGTTTTGACCAGCATATGCTGAAAATATTTACTGTATGCAGAAACTTGAGTTATAAACCATGTTAGGAAGCTTCCAGTCCTATCGCAAAAATAAATAAAAATAAGTAAGAATGTGTATAGCCCATTATATTACAAATCTGTACACTGTAAGATGCCATCATGACTCTAATAAAACAGAAAATGTAACATAACTGTATATAGAAATTAGTTGTTTTGATTTAGTTATTTCTTGTATTAGAACAGCAAGTGGTTTGTACTGTTGATGAGATGTAATGAGTGTAGCCTACAATTAAGACACAGCACAGATACTTCCCCTTTAAGAAGCAGATGTAGACAACCCCTGTGTCTCAATCAGCTCCCTATATTGCTATGTCGTGAATTAGTTTGGGCACTGGTACCCTTTATTGATCCACTGAACATTGGTACACTTATTACTCAATCACCTACGTTAACCAGCTTGTGCATTCAAGTGCAGCTGTTATTAATCTGCACCATCGCTGTGTAAATGATACATTTTTTCATTTTCGTTCAAGATATTCAAACGTACAGTGTGTAAATAAACAATATATATATATATATATATATATATATATATATATATATATATATATATTGGAGTGTATTTGGAGAGTAAACCTTTTAACAACTCAAATATTTAAAAGATTGTTTCACTTTCATGGTAATTGTAAATGAAAGACTTTTAAAACAACATATCTTTTAAAGAGAAAATAAGGCTTGGACTTCATAGTTTTACACTTGTGCTCGTCATCTAACGACTAGAGAGACTTTCTCTAATGTTTCTGGAAAGTGAACATAGTGAGCAGGTGCATTGTGGGATTTTTTTAGGGAGCAAATATTTCAGTGCACTGGAAGGATTTTTTGAGACAGCCCTAAAAATGGCTGACTCCCTGATCAGTGTCCTGTCTACAGAACTAGGGAACTGATTGAGGCTTACCCAACAAAGTCAAGAAAACACTTCATGATTTAGCGTGTGATGGAAGCACCAGCAGAATGTGAGTAGCATCTTAATGGATGAAATCAGATCTGATTCAGACCTATATATTGAAGTGCATATGCATGACGGTGTGCATGAATATTGGAGCTTGATTCCCCAATGGGAAAATGCTCAGGCTCGGTTACCCGCTTGACACGCAATCACCTAACATTGGTGAGAACCGAGTACTCTAGTAAAATTAAACATTGCCACTTGAAAAGTGATATTGATGCAGTATAAGGGATATGATGCACATATAATTGAGAAAAAAGATTGCAGAGACTGGAACCCCATCGACTATCAACTATTTGCATTGATGCTTGTACCCCCAAAGAAGAATATACGGAGAACTTAGCATATTTTCCTGATGGAGCATGAACGTCATGGTGAGTAGACCACAATGCATAGTCCAACATGAAGCTTCATTGCTTGTGAACATCATGGTAAGTAGACCACGATGTGTAATCCCACAAGAAGTGACTGTTGTTGGAAAAGCGAGGCATACCGTGTGACATGCATGTGAGTGAAAACAAGATGCATTACCAGCGATGAAGGCAGCTGTACATGTGATCTTATAAAGCTGAGGTTGGATTGTGACTGGATGAGATGTCTGATTGAATGAATGTGTATAGAACAAAAGTCTTCCTGCTAGAACTACTGCTTACACTTCCATTTCTCTCTGTTTCATTGCATATTAATTCTGCTTTCTTACATTTAAATTCCATTTACAATTGCCCATCCTGTTTGCCTCTTCAATTCAAATTCAAGAATTGAATATTTAAATATTGGCATTCTTGATTTATTCAATTCTGATCATCCCTGGAATGTAGATGAAGTTTCAGAAAAACAGATGATTATGTGTTGTTGTAATCATCAACATTTGCAGTTAACTTTTCTTTCCTTTTAAATCAACTGTTGTAATTTTTTGCCCATGGGCGTGTTTGAACTAACCAAGCCACTTCCACTAAACACAAGGGAAGTCTTGTCTCACCACCTGCAGACATTTATTCAAGAAAAACACACAATAACCAACTGAAAGTGATTGGAGCGTGATCACCACGCCTCCAGTCCACCTCCTTAAGGCATGGCCTTAATTGGATTTTACAAGCTATCCCTGCAGGCCCTAAAACGTCCCATCAGTCCATTTTAGATTCCATAGAATATTAAACTCTGCAAAGCAGCATTCAAATGGGCCAATTACATCAGTCAACACCCAATAATACATTTCTACAGCACAGCAAGGGGGATGTTCTAATTAAATCTGAATATGGGTCCTGCAACTGACCCTGTGCATTTGGGTACTGTTCCCCCAGCCTGTTTAACACCCATCATTTTTTCCTTGCAGCTCAAATATTGCTTATGAATAAAATTAAATTTCTTTCATGATTTACTCAACAAAAGATGGCATTTTGAACAACTGCATATGTCGTTTTCTTTCATGCAATTGCAACAAATGGGGACTGAGGTTTTAAAGTTTCAAAAAGGTTCCAAAGGCACATAAAAGTAGTTCCTATGACTTCTGAAGCTATACAATATAATTACTATAAAATAACTTGACTAATAACTATATATATATATATATATATATATATATATATATATATATATATATATATATATATATATATATATATATACAGAATTACACATTAATTCAGTGCATTAAAAAATTATAATAATAAAAATTTACGCAATTAATCTCAATGCCCCCGGACCGTAATAAGGAAGATTCCTGAGAAATGCAAGTTGTAATACCACCTGTTTACTCCAGAGGGCAGAAAGTGAACTTTCAGCTGTATGAGCAACGCGCAGTTTATACATTGAAGAAAACAACACAACAGTAGGCAGATCAACACAAACATGCGTTACGTTCTTGCGTTCAAAACACTCGAAGGAGCGCAAATGCGAACTAAGGGATCTCAAGATGTGTTTAAATATTGAGTATTAAACTATATTTAACTTGACACAGTGACCTAAACATTTTATGTTTATGACGCAACACACCCGAGATGCTACACAAGCATGTCTGACGCAGGTGTAAATTGACGGTCCTTAAACAAGCCCTCATAACAAATCTCCAACTGATCGACAAATTCACTTGTGAAATGGATTGCTGTGAACTGTATGCCAATGATTGACTTATGATCAATAATATGGTAGTAAACAATACATTGTATTCTAAAGCCGTTTTTTTTAATTGTCTTATCAATGATTAACTCTTCTATTACAGGAAAGTCATGCATTTTAATTATCTGAATATTTTTTTATTTTATATATATATATATATATATATATATATATATATATATATATACTTTTTAAATATTTAAAGATAACTGTGTATCATTATTTCATCATTATATATTGAATTATTGATATATGATGGGCTTTCTCAGCAATTATTTGTATATGCAATTAAATGTGATTAATCACGATTAATTAATTGGAACACCATGTAATTATTTCGATTAAATTTTTTTATTGATTGACAGCCCTAATATATATATATATATAGATACAAACTTGCAATCTAACTTAGAATGAAAAAAAGTGTGTACAGTACATCCCTTATAAAGTAGCTTTATGTGAGGAACACTTTAAAATGTATGTCATAGCTTATTGCTTCAAAAGCTTTGGAATATACCGTAGAGTCAAATGGACCACTTTTATGATGCTTTTGCAAACTTTTAGAAATTGGAAATCCACAGTCCTCATTCACTGTAAATGGAAGGGAAAGGAACGACTAGTACAATTGTTTAGAATTTGTCCTTTTGTGTTCCACGACAAAATCATGCTGGTTTGGAACCGACTTTAGGGTGAGTAAGTAATGAATTATCCTTTTGACAGCTTTTTTGCTTTGCTTTGTTTAACCAGACACACAGGAGCCTGGTGGATGCCAAATGTTTTTGACCTCTTGTACCTTCTGTTACAGCAAGTTGCTTCGTTTGAAGACAGCGTGTCAACATTTTGTCCATTTGACCTCCCATCTCCTGGGGCACCCATTAGGGAAAACTTGTTCCTTAATGATTTCTGTGTAACACTCACTGGCAATGCTCAGTTTAAACTCACACATGGTTCCATATACATCTATATTCCTGTTAACGTGGTCTTGTTAGTAATATTTTATGGCAGACCTGCTGCTGAGATGTGAGAGAGTTTATAAATTGACATTTTGAACTGCAAATTCAATCTCACAGGGGCTCCAGGGAATGAGATGTTCATGGTTTATTATTTCTGTCTCTGCCTTATCACTTTTCAGTATGTGATATATAGGTCACTATGTTTACTGCTGGCAAATATGTTCCAGAGATATAATAGATGGTCTCATTATGTCACTCATTTGCTTTATTTCAAAGCAGTATGTGTGCAGGATCTAACTTAAATTGAAAAGCTACGATTTCTTTTCTCATTATGTTGTCTGTGAATAATGTATTCTAGTATATTTATATATATATATATATATATATATATATATATATATATATATATATATATATATATATATATTAGAAAACATTATATGTATTTTCTTATATAAAATATATTATATAAAAATATTATATATTATATAAAAATATTATATGTATTTTTTTATATACATCCTTTGCATTTATAAAAGATAACACTCTAATCCAAGGCATAACACATTCCCCAGACTCTTCTAAGGACAGATTATGATTCGTTCTTAAAATAAAATAGATTGAAAATTACTGAACAATTAACTATCAGCACAATTGGCTGGTATAGTAGTCTGAAAGAACCAAAGTATATGAACAAAGACAGAACAGCAGCTATTAATGATTTGTTCATAACAAACAGCTCGAATAATTTTTATTTTTATTTTGTATTTGTTTTATCCATCCACCTGGAAACAAATTTGAGAAGATGCAGTCTCTTAAATCATGTAATTTCAAGATACAAACTTGCAATTGTGACTTTATATCTCGGAATTTTGACTATATCACACAATTGCAAGAAATAAAGCCACATTTGTGGAAAATAAAGTCACAATTGTAAGATATAAAGTCTCTTTAACGATGATCATTTTAACCATTTAAGCTCTAAAGGTGTTTTTAAAGATTTCCTGTTTCAGTTGCATACCCAAAATAAATGGCTTATAACTCAAAAACAAAACAAACAAAACAACAAAAAACAAAAAAAACAAAAAAAAACAAGGAGGGTCAGGTGTTACATATAATTTTAAAGAAAACATTTACATTTTTTAGTGACATAGATTATGATAAATAAAAGCTAAAAACTTGACTATTATTCAGATTTTACATCATATATCTCAGGGTGTAAATAAGGTAGCTTCGAAAAACTGCTTTTGTTTTGTTCCCAACCATGCCATCTGTACCAAACTTGTTGTAAAATTTAGTAAAATTGTTGATACAACAAAGCAATAAAAAGTTATAGCATTATAAAAATAATTAATCCTATGTCCGAAAACATCTCCAAGTGTCTAAAAGACTCTCCAAACAAATAAAATATAATAATTGAACATAAGAAGCAATTACACATGTAAACACAATTACTAAAGGTTTGCATAGCATGCAGACATGATTTCAGTAATAAGATTTCACAGAATGAGTTTCATTCTGTGCAATTTCTGTCATCGAGTCTGTGTCATGCACCTGGCCCCATCTCCTGGTGGCCATATGTTATTACGGTGACTGATCACATGACTCTCTGCCCAAATATGGATGACTATCACCACTGGTTGGAGAAATCCAAACCCAATCCGATTGGTTTAGATTTCCATTACGGTCCGGCATTTCTGATGATGTTATCCGATCCAGGAAACTAACGTGTTTGTTGCCAGATAGCAAGATGCCAGATAGCCAGATGCTGTGTGCACATTGTGCTTCATGTGGGTTATCTAATGATCTGTGCATCTGATTACTTTGTGTGGAGGCTCATTTTAAAGATAATCACCTCCTCTGAGTAATGGTATGTGATATATTATGTACTGTTTATTTTTGTGAAGTTATAAATAAGCTAAACACAGCACATGAGCAATACCTGATCACATGAAACATGTAGGCCTATGTCAAAGACACAAGGGTGGCCCAAATAAAAATGGGCCAGTACATTTGATTGCTCATGTTTTAAAAATGCACAGTTTTTGTCGTACTTCTACAACTTTCTGTAAACAATACAATTACGTCACTGGGATGCGGTTGAGAGCAACAAATTGCTACAAATAAATAAATAAGTAAACTGTTTGGCCTAAAAAAATGAGGCCAAATGGCATAGTGACATAATTTTTGGTTTACAAAAAGTCATAGAAGTACGCCAAAAATTGTGCAAACGCCTTTATGTATTTTTTAGATATGAGCAATCAAAAATACTGGACACATGATGATTTTGATGCTTTAACCAATTACAATACAGTGCGGAACTTTTGATAAATTATCAAAACAGAACACTTCTGATTTGTCATCAAAATTCAAAGCACTTGTTCAGTTTTGGCAATAATGTCTACATGCATTGTAAAGTAAAGACTGTAAGATTTAAAAGGATACCTATTTTGTGTTGGTCAAGACTGCAGTTATTAACATTTTGATTAATATTTTTTCCTGCCGGACCAATCCAAGTGTAAAGGGTTAAACTACTGTAAATTACTGTGGATATGTCCAAGCAAAACTGTATATTCTGCATTGTTTTCTGAGTTATGTCTGTAAAGGTGGGGAATATTTGTAGTGAATCGGATGCTAAAACATTAACAGCATGTGCAAATAAATAGGGCTTTGAAGAGCATAATTAATACTATAATAAAAAGTAGAAACAATTTAACAATTTTTTCAGTAATTGGTAAGAACTGTTACATGAAAGCAAGCCATACATGTTTGCTTAATAAAATATGTTTTTATACCTAGTTATCAATCAAACAATAACATGAATTTTGCTTGGAGACAACACAATGATGAAAGTCCTTGATTTGGAATTTCATCTCTGCAAGAACAGAATCATGAGGCCTTATTTGTTTTCAGGGACTGTTTCACAATCTAATTGCTTTGCTGATGACCCATATACTGCCTTTGGATTTCTTCAACAAAGCATTTGATCGGCTTTAACACAAAGCTTGCACAGCTCATGGTCATTTCAGTAATGAGAGTTCTTTTTGTTGTGTATTTTTCAGTTACACAAGAGCTCAGAAATACACGCTATGCATACTGTTTAAGCCATATTCATACATCACTGCTGTTCTTGGACAAATAGTCATACTTCAAATGAAATATAACACTGTTTTATTCCATTTCCTCTATCATAAAATCAGATAAATGCATTTTATTGCTATTTATAGAAACATTATAAGTTGCTGTTTTAAACTGTGCAAAAACAAAAATATACAAATGCATGCCTTATAAAAATGACTATAAGAAGTACATTTGTAAACCTTTTTTTTTTTTAACCATGGTTCAAGTAGTTTCAGTACCTCCAAGAGGTTCTTTGCAGCAGCGCTCTCAGTATGTGTTTTAAGATGCTTATGTCATACAAATGTGTATTGTGCTCTTATAATACTCCAGTGTGAGTGATTTATAAAAAAAAATATCTTTGATCTAGAAAGCACATAATTTCATCCTTCTCAGATGAATAATCTTCAAAGGGAACCTTACAATCACATCATTTTTCAATGGACTTTATCCATTAGTGTATGTTGGCACCAATTGTATTCCTTTTTTTAGAATCAGATTTGGACCAGACAACAAGGAACTTAGTTTACAATAGTGAAAACAAGGCATAGTTCAACCCAAAAATGAAGATTTTGCAATCATTACTCACCCTTATGTTGCTCAGTCCAAACCTGTATGATTTTCTTTCTTTCGTGGAACACAAACAGAGATGTTAGGCAGATTTACATCCTTAGTCACCATTCACTTTTACTGCATCTTCTTTTTTAGTGAATGGTGACTGGGACTGAAAACATAAAGGGTCATGAAGGGACTTAATCTAGCTTGGCTAAAGCTGTTACCATTAAAATGTAAAAAAATAACAAAATAAAATCATGAAAGGTTTGTTGTTTGGGAACTGAACTCGATGACCAACAAGCATCATTACCTTGCATAAGTAATACTATGTAAATGAGGCAAATTTTCGAGGAGGTAAGATCTTTTATGTGTTGTCTGCTGCTATAAAAAATAGTAATAACCAAACTGTTTTCATTTAGGGAATTTAGAGAACAGACCACACAATTGTGAATTTGTTAACAGGATTAATGGGTCATTTCTTGTTGGGTAAAATATAGCATTGTTAGTGCAGAATTTACTTTCACTTTTTAAAACATACATTATTATAATATAATTCTACCAATAGTCTACATTCATGGAAGTCAAGCTGTCATTGTTAAAGTGGTAAAAATAATGCGAACCCTTTGGAATTAGCTGGTTTTCTGCATTAATTAGTCATAAAATGTGATTGCATCTTCATCAAAGTCACAAGTATAGACAAACACAATGTGCTTAAGCTAACAACATACACACTATTATAATCTTTTGTGTCGTTGTTGAACACATCCTATTAAACTTTCACAGTGATGTGGAAAAAGTAAGTGAACCCTTGGATTGAATAACTGTCCTATCATCCTTTGGCAACAATAACTTCAACAAAGTGTTTGTGAATTAGACCTGCACAATGTTCAGAAGGAACTTTGGACCTTTCTTCCCTACGGAGCTGCTTCAGAATTATTCTTAGGATGTCTTGTGTGAATGGCTCTCTTGAGATCATTCCACAGCATCTCTAATGGGATAAGGTCTGGGATCTTGACTGGGCCAGCCCAAAATGTGGATTTTCTTTTTTTAAGCCATTCTGTATTGGATTTTCTTCATAGTTTAAGGTCATTGTCCTGCTGCATCACTAAACTTCTACTGTGCTTTAGCTGGCACACAGCCACTCTGATATTATCCTGTAGGAGGACATCTTGAGGGCCGGGACTTTAGGACGGACGCCTGGGGCTGAGCTACCACAATCAGCTGGGAGAAGGATAAAGAGGAGCTGTTAACACCAGTTCGAGAGAGAGTGTGAGTTGCTCACAGACACTAAACGTGTTCATTCCACCTGTTGGACTGAAATGTCATCAGAATGAGAGAGCACATGGAGCTGTGTGTGCATGATGGTTTTGTTATGATGAAAAGAAGTTTTATGTTGTGTTGAATTAAAAGTCTTTTGGTTCCGAATCCCAGGACTGAAGGAAGATGTGGTGTCAGCGAGCCCTCACCACCAATAGAGGATGGCAATGCTGAGGATACACGATACGGTGGTACTGGAATGGTTTGCCAGGAGGCAGAGGAGCCCGCAGCCGTCTGCCAGGAGGCGGAGGAGCCCGCTGCCTTCCACTAGGAGGGTATGTGACGAGGAGAAGTGCATGGCCAGGCCGGGAGGATGCACGCCTGGCGCTGAGTTGCCCCAATCAGCGGGAGAGAGCGATAAGGAGGAGCCGGAGACACCAGAGAGATAGAGACACACGGAGCTGTGAGTTTTATGTTCTGCTGAGTTTTATGTTGTGTTTGTCTTAATAAAAGTCTTTTTGATTTATAACCTGATTCCCGCTCCCTCCTTTCCAATGAATAAGAGGCTCGTCTGCCACACTTGGGAATTAATTTTTCCATGGATGATGCAAGCACCGGGCCAGGCCCCGAAGCAGCAAAGCAGCCCCAAATCATGAGGCTCCCTCCACCATACTTTACCGTTTGGATGATGTTTTAATGTTGGTATGTGGTGCCCTTCTTTATGCCATACATAGTGCTTTGTGCTCTTGCCAAACAATTCAACCTTAGTTTCTTGGCTGGATGGCCACCTCAAGGGAGAGAAGACACAGTACTAAATCATCTGCATTTATAGACAATTTGTCTAACAGTCTAACAGTGGACAGAGGAATATCTAAGCTCTTCAAAGATAATATTGTAACCCTTTCCAGCTTTATGAAAAGAAACAAGTTTTATTAAGATCTCTTTTTTTGCAAGGCATGGTCCATGTCAGCAGATGCTTCTTGTGAATTAAAAACTCAAAATGTTGGAGTGCTTTTTATAAGTCAAAGTAGCTCTAACACACAGCTTCAATCTCCTTTAGTTAATTAGATGCCAAGTTTGCCAACTCCTGATGCTAATTAGCTTTTGTTGACATCATTAGCTTAGGGGTTCACATACTTTTACTTGCCGCTGTAAGAAGTAAAATCTAACTTCTTGTTTTACCTCCACGCTTGGATTTTGTTTAACATTTTAACTGTATTTTGGGAATAAACCAAATGTGGGAAAATTGGCTCATTCACAACCTTGCTTAATGTGCTTGATATTGGAAAAGACATAACTGTAATTTACCAGCACACCTGTTTTAATGAACGCCTTATCCTGAGTTATTTTTTTGGTTATTTTTACATCAAAGACTCTGTTCTATGACTCATTTTAAAGTGGTAGTTATTTGTGAAGCTTGTTAAAGTAATTTAATTTCAGTAAGTTAATATGACCACTGGGAAGTGCAAAGTCTCCTAGCACAATTACAATTCTTGAATTAACAGATTGAGATTTTATGCAATATTATTCAATATTCATGTACTGTACTGTACACTTATCAGACAAAAGTTTGAACACACATGACTGAACTTATGATTCTCATGTTTATAGAAACTTTTTGTTAAAAAGAATAGTGTATTGTAAACCAAACTAAATTGTACCCAGGTATGAATTTCTTTAGGAAACCATTTTTTTATTGATATATTTATTTTCAGTCCCCATTCACTTTCATGTTATGTAAATAAAGTTGCATTTAAGTGAATGGTGACTTTGGCTAACGTCACCTTTAGCGTTCCATGAATGAAAGTACACAGTTTTGGAACATCATTAGGGTGACTAAATAAATATTTGGTTGAACTATGTCTTAAAAAGTTGAGATATGGTCTTTTATCTGTCCAATACACAAGGACCAAATGCCTAAATAAAGTGACAGCATGCTTAAACAGAAGATAAAGCAAATAAAAGCTTCCTTTGAGACTTTTTCATCACTGCTGTATCCGAGGAATAAAGTTCCATCTCATACCCCCTTCAGTTTTTCTGTGACAACTCCATAATTGCCAGACAGACTTGAGACAGAGCAAACATCTCATCACCTAATGTTCACTGTGAAAATCTGAATGGACAACAGAACAAATACTCCCATGTCAGCTACCAAGCCAGTACATAACAGAGGCTGTCAAAGAGATGATGATGGGCTGTCTTTGTTATTTTAAGAATTGTCTCATTAAATAGTCATACATTTTTGTATTTATCTTTTTAGTGGTGCTTGTTGAAGCATGAATCTACAATCCATCGTGTTTTTGTGTGAATCGCTATTGTTCACTTTCATTGTATCAATGAATCAATGATTCAATGATTCACTCGTAACACATAAAAGACGATCCTTTCTCGCCACCAACTGGAATCTTCAGAAATGGTGACTAAATGACTGTGTGAATGAATCTCTTTTGCCAACGGATTCAGAATACTCGACTCACCGGGATGAACCAAAATCCCCACCACCAGTAGGGGTACTATGAAGGCATGAGGGGGTGCAGAAGACTATAAATTATTTTACATTAGGCCCTTTCCCACTGCAGGAATGTTTTAGGTACTTTTTCTCAGAACTGCTACTTTTCATAGTTTTTGCACTTGAAGAACTATAGATTAATAATGACAACTCTCTGAAAGGTTTAGCATGTTAATGTGGGTATGACATTCAGTGTTGGGGGGTTACTTTTGAAATGTATTCCACAACAGATTACATAATACATGCTGTAAAATGTCATTTATAACATATTCCATTAGATTACTTAAGGTCAGTAATGTATTCTAAATACTTTGGATTACTTCTTCAGTCTGTTTTGACTATAAAAACTCTGCCAGTACCTTAAGACAAAATACACATTCTCTGAAAAACCTAAATATATTATACAGTGTTGTTTCTATTTTTATACAGGATATAAATAATCAAAATTATTATCAAGAATACGATTTTTGCCCTAATATCAAAGGTCTTACTAGAAAAAAGAACTTCTGATCCAACGTGTATTTTCTTGATAAAAAATATGATCCTTCCCGGTAAAATGTACATAAAAATATGAAGCTCTAGCCCTGTGGAGCTGGGGTGGAGGTGGGTTACAAACAAAAATACTCCTGCAGCGTGCTGCAGTGAAACTGGCTTACCTGCAAAACTGAGCAATATAAATGTTAGACAAAGAGAAATTCGCAAGTTGATTGGCTACCAATTACATGTCAAAGGAGCAATCAGCTTACATCAATCAAAACGACTGGCTTACCGTGTCACATGCGAGCATGCTGATTGGATAACAGATAACAATTTCAAATAACTTTTCATCTTACACCACACAGAGTTGCATGGCTGAACTTTGGTAATTTCCTCTTAGTTGCTTTGAGGGATTTTTTAGCTCCTTCTCCGGTGTAGGTACTTTTCGGAACTGTGGGAGGTGCTTCAACCTGTGATCTCTCTGCGGCTTCAGGGACTCAGCACCACATGGCTCACGGGTCCTTTTAACAGCCCTAACAAAAGTGTAGCTCCAGTCCTGGTGTCCTCCATCCATGTTGCTGATTTTGATGTTGTTGTTTCCATTGGATATGACGTGCAAACATTGTCAGAAGAGAAATGGTCGACACCAGAGTTCTCATCTAGAAAGTTCTTAAGGGGAAAGTGCCAGTGTGTGGGAAAGGGCTATTTAAATATATGGCACTGATTTGAGAACCAATGAAGTTTGTGTACAATTTCTTATTTTCCTAATATGGTGTGATCTCTATGCTGCGCTTTTGTAAACAAAGACATTCACACATGAGCCCCAAACTTAAATCGGTTCTATATAGAAATGTCCTAGCAACCAACAGCCTGGCAACCACCCAGAAGACCCTAACAACCCCTATTATTATTATTATTATTATTGGTTATTCATGCAGTAATTACTCAAACTAACAATTCATGACTTCATAGTTTGAGAGGTTTTTGCAGCATCAAAAAAGATAAGTCACATTCATATGTCCCCAATTAACTTTGGTCTTGATATACTCCTTGCAATTAATTCCACCCAGTGTAAGTGATGGAATGCCTCCAAGTCAAATTGTCAATAAAGCATAAAAATGCACCTTTAGACAGACATTTGCAACACAGTCTCATTTGTTACCCTTTGTGTCCATTTCTTATGTCCTCAAGCTGAGCTCTGGTCGCTCTCAAGCTTAGAAGTGAAAACAAGACACCAATTAGGCCTTTGTCTCTCCGCCTCTCTATGCATGAACATTTCTGTTATTCACATCCATGAAAATAAATTGGTTCTTTCTAATCCTGGAATGACCATTAAAATTCATCACTTAGAGCAGGATTATAGTCACCTGCATACAGTATATCTTAAGGAATTTGAAATTACAAGTATCACAGTGCCATACTTAATGCTCATAAATTCAAACAGGCAGGACTATAGATCACCTCTGACCAAGACTGGTGGAATGTCTCCTCCCACCGCAGTCCATTTTCAGTGCACCCCCCCACCAGCACATTGCTCTTGCTCTCTCACTTTTTCCTATGTGTCTTCCTCCTCTCCCTTTTGTTGGTTCGATAAAAATAATCTATCTCTCTGCTTGTCTATCTGTCTGTCTGTCTATCTGTCATCTATTTACAGTATATCTATTTATCAATCTATCTATTGATCTATCTATCTATCTATCTACAGTATCTGTATTTTGCATAGCAACCAATCAGAACACCTTAGAAAACACATAGCAATGCTCTAGCCACCCTTTAGAACCCCATAGCAACCATATCAGCAACAGCCTAGCAACCACTTGGAGCACCTTAACTTAGGCATGACTATCACCTACTTAGGAAACCTCAGCAACATACTAGTTCAAAGAAATCTCTCTTAAAATGGCCCAAGTATTCAAACTACAAAACAAAATCCTAAATAACCTTCAGACGTCAAGGCTTTGTACAGGTATTCTTTTTTTTACTTTCAGACAAGTCTTTGTCAAGTCAGCCTCAAATTTATTTCCATTCAATTTCCTTTTCTAGTTTATATGGTTGTTGTGCAAAAAATATCATTCCACCAAATCTGGATTTGCTCAACAACCAAAACAATTGAGAAAACCCATCAGACAGAGACAAACATCACCCTTTTTTTTAAAAGGGATAGTTCACCCAAACAAATTTCCCTCAGTCAACATTCACTTTCATTGAATGGAAAAATGATGCTAACTAACTTTGCCTAACATCTCATTTTGTGTTCCACAGACAAAAGAAAGTCATACAGGTTTGGAACAACAAATGTTTGAGCAAATAAGCATGACTCAATTTAAATTTAGGTTGAACCTTTTACCTTGAACCTTTAAGTATCAGGTTTAACAACTAAGTTGATAAGGGAAAGGCAGCTGTAACTGTGGTTTTATAACTTCTGCTGACCTACACTCACAGCAGCAGTCTTGCCACTTAAGGGAATTAGTTTTCAATTAACTGTTGCCACCTCACATGAATGACTCTGTGTAATTAAGAATGATGATGTAATCTTAGAAACCAATTTTTCTGGCAAAGCCATCAATCAGTATCAGAACTGGAAAGAATTCGACCATGCTGAAAAACTTCCAATAGACTTTTAGTAAAGTTTCAGCCTTTTAAAGGTTGTTTGAGGATCTGTAAACAGCAATGTTAAGAATTATAGATTAAAATAAGACTTTATAATGACATCATAAATTTGATGACTGTAAATGACTCAAAAAGTGAACGGTAAGAGCACTATCAAGTTTTTATCTTTATAGAGATGTCCCATTAACCATTACTCATCAATCCATCATCTACTTAGCTGACAGATCATAAATGGTCTCTGGCTCAGTTTTGTGTTGAGTCAAAGAACTCACTTATGTCTTTTATCTTTCATAAGCCCAAAAGTCAGGTGATTGAAAATAAGATGTACACATTACATCAACCATAAATATCGATTTTATGCTAGCATGAAGGAAAGCACTGCACAAACTGTTACAACTCATGCACATCTCATACACAACTCACAGACAAATTGGCACAACTCATATTAGCCTGTATCAAAAATATATTTCTATATACATGTTGGAATATGTGTTTATATTTATTCTTATTGAAAAAAAGACAATTAATTGAAATGTCCCAGACTCCCCATACATGTTTTGATGATTAAAATGTGCATACGCCAGTGAAATGTCTAGCACATTTAGAATAAGCAAAGGTTCCAATTAAGGCATGTTCATAAATCATTACCAGTGTGCTGTGTCAGCATATCACAAACTTCAGTGAAGACATTGAGCTTGTAGAATTAGATTAGCATGATCTAGTGACTTAGGACCAAGGGCATTTACAAAAGCATTGAGAAGATTAGATATAGACCAGTATACAGCTGACATAGATCAGGTCACCTCCATAAAGCTTATCTTTACTGAGATGCAGCCCTTGTGACAACTAGCCCCGGTCTCCCTTATATTGTGTCACATCCTTAAAGTGATAGTTCACTCAAAAATGTAAATTCTCTGATCATTTACTATGATCTGGGGGTGGCTGTGGCTCAGTTGGTAGAGCGGGTCGGCCACTAATCGCAGGGTTGGTGGTTTGAATTCTGGCCCACACGACTCCACATGCCGAAGTGTCCTTGTGCAAGACACTGAACCCCAAGTTGCTCCCAATGGCAGGCTAGCACCTTATATAGCAGCTCTGCAGCCATGGTGTATGAATGTGTGTGTGAATGGGTGAATAAGTCACAGCGTAAAGCGTTTTGAATACCGTTAAGGTTAAAAAGGCGCTATATAAGGGCAGACCATTTACTTACACTCCTGCCATCCCAGATGTGAATTACTTTATGTATATCCATTCAATGCAAGTGAATGGTGACCAGACCTTTCAAGCTCCAAAAATCACAGAAAGGCAGTATAAAAGCAATCCATACAACTCCAGTTGTTAAATCTTCAGAAGTGATATAATAGGAGTGGGTGAGATACAGATCAATATTTAAGTCCTTTTTATTGTATTTTTTTTTTTTACAACAAATCTCCCTTTCTCTTTCACATTCTGAAAGTGAAAGTAGAGATATACAGTAAACATTGATTGAAATATTGATCTGTTTCTCACCCAAAGTGATTGCATCACTTCAGACAAAGTATAGTAAACCACAGGAGTCGTATGGTTTGCTTATATACAGCCTTTATGTGATTTTTGTAGCTTCAAAGTTCTGTCCACCATTGACTTCCATTGAAAGGACCTACAAACTATGAAACAGATTGTCATAGAGAGTTGGGGGTGGAATCGTTTTAATTGGGTTAGTAAGCAACTATCTAACAAACACCCAGAGCCCCCTTGCAACCACATAGCAACACCCTGGCAGCCACCATCAATACCCTAGCATTGTGACGGTGACTGTTGTACGGGCAAACAACACTTAATTTCTTTAGAAAAGGTAGTATTCTATTTTATATATCTATTATTGCTACATTCATAATGGACACACCAAACATATCACATTAATGGTGTAATGGACTTCTATGCAAAAAAAGAGATCCCCAGACAAATAAAGTTTAAGACTCCATTAAGTATTAAAATACTGTAGTTTTCTCGATTGTGTAGACTTCCTTCTCTATTTTGTTCAACTGGTTGGACATGAATAGAAGAAAGATGTGATTAACGAATCATGACAAAGATAAAGTGGCCCTCGTTCAAACAGAAAGCCAACTGTCATATGCAATTGAGAGTCTGGGAGAAATTAGATGATTAAAAGATTGGGGTAGAGGGGAAGAGCTTTTCTGTCAGTTTAAAGTTACAGGGAAATGTATAGCCCTCCTTTTCTCTATACTCCATCGCTTCATTCTTCATTTGTAGGCAACTAAAATTTAGCAGCTGCTTTTAGAACAAAAGCAAAGCATCACATCTGATTAATTTGCACATTATACTTCCATTGCATTAAGAAAAGAAAGATCCTGAACACCTTTTTATACAAACACTTTCTCTACAATAATTATTTATGTTACAATTTTGTACAAAGTTGCATTCAAAATCCACTTGGAAAACTTTAAGGTGACAAAAAAGAAAGCTGAGGGGACACCATTCAGGTTGAATGGGCATGGTGCTTCTGATCTTAAAGATACAGTTCACACAAAAATTTAAATTCTGTCATCATTTTCTCACCCTCATGTTTTGTTTTTGGAATGTTCTGCATTTCTGGGTAAAGGATCTATTTACGTTGTGTCTTCATAATGACAGGATAATGCTATCAGGTTCTAAAATCAATGTTAACAAGCTACATATAATCATGCATATATAATCATGAAGCACTGATATGAAAAGCTTGAATTTCTGTTTAGCATCTGCTTGGTTTGAATGAAGAGGAAGCATGGCTGCAAAACTTAAATTGTGATCTGGTTTTTAGTTTCAGTGATTTATTATCTGCTTTTCTCTAGTGTTAATATAATACTTCACTAATCAATTGATTCAGAGCAGACAAACACCATATATTATAATTATAAGCTTATTGAAGAACTGCCATGGCTAATGTTCAGAGAGCAACAGTTTTTCTTAGAATTTGTTGGCCAATAATAAATCCCATCAGAACAGGTGCTTTCATTCTAAATAAAGTGGACTGTAGGTAAAAAACGGTCATTGTTAATGGCATGAGAAGCATAAAATGGTGCCTAAAAGCACTGTACTGCTGATAAACTGTGATTGGATGCACTGGATATTAATAGCTTGAAAATAGGCTTCATTTTCTATGTGCAAAATACAATTTCTTATTTATTTCATTGGTTTTGAATTTGGAGTAATTAGGACAATTTTCTTGACAAGTTTCATGAGAATCACCCAACTGACAAAATAAAGACTGACTCTTAGTGACACATGCAAGTATCACTATTACTATTGCTCATATTTGGAATTTAGAATTTATTTATATTTATATGTTATCTAGAAGTATTCTATTTGGGCGCGTAAATAGCACTGTTGGTGCTACAGATATGAATTATACTGCGAATTGTGCAGCTTTTTGAGGTCACGCTTTTTTAAGCAATAAGACTCTTCATTTTCACTTGGTAGACTTGCATTGAAGGAAAGACCCAAGCCATTTCTAGGGACCAGAATATCATAGAGATTTATCAGCACCTATATAGGTAGGTGATGTTACAGTGGTGATCGACAGGTTTAATTGTCAAATTCGGTAGATTTCAAAATACATTTTTTGGCTTTTGTCCTTTATTAGTGAAAAATGGAGGAATGAAAATAAAGTGGAGGAAGAGAGATGACAAATGGGATTGGGACATGACCCAGGCTGGAATCAATCCCGGACCCCAGTGAGTACAACAGCTCTTTATTTGTCGTGAGCAATGCACTATCTGGTATTTTAGGATCATGTTGCTCCTTTAAAAGCTTTATGAAAATCACCATGACATCATACTGTATGTACTTCTTGAAATTTGTTTTAAGATTTGAGAACTTTTATATACTGTATATACACTGGCGTCCAATACTGTACAGATTTAGCCCTTATGGAAAACAATTGGTACTTTAACCCCATTCACTTTGATGAATTAAAGTACCAATTTCCTTCTGAAACAGCAAAATCTGTACATTTTTCCAAACTATTGGCCACCAGTATATATATATATATATATAATTTTTTGTGGCTAAATATCAGTGATGTGGGAAGAGCCCCCGAGGTTACCTTATGCTTATCTCTACTTGTTAATTGTCTTTAGTGCACTCTCTCTTTTTACCATGGGAAATGCGGGTACAACATCCATTATTAATTTCCTCCAAGTGCAGCCATAAACAAATATAGATTGCACATTAACAATGCGTAATGTACTAGACTGAAAAAATCATAAACATTTTTCTCAAACTTTTTTTTTAAATGTTTGGTGTGTAATGTTCGTACACTGATAAATTGGAATGGACTGGGGAAAATGGAAGGATTTTGCAGATACAAGTTCCATTTCACGCAGGCAAGTCATATCACCCAGTTGCAGCTATTGAGTTCACTGAATAAAACCTGAATTAGTCAAATGAATGATTCATCCCATCCAATTTTTTCCAAAGATTATATCTTGGACAATCTGCGTGGACACAATGTGGGGTGCTATATATTACAATTTGATTTTAGTCAAGATTTGGGATATAGACTATAAGCTTCCACATTAGGGTCTTGTTGCAAGATTTTGACCTAGTTTTGAATGTTATACTCATCTAATATCACTGACTGAATTATTTATTCACTCATTTCGGTCTATTGTTCTAAATAGGAATGGGATATTTCACCCAGAAATGAAAGTACTTTCATCATTTACTCACCCTCACATCGTTCCAAACATTTATGACTTTCTTTCTTGCAAGGAACAATGGCAGAATGTCCAAGCTATTGTCCCTTGTCTCTATTCACTTTCATTGTATATGGAAAAAATCACAATGATAGTAAATAGTGACCAGGTAAAGATTAGCTTGGATGTTCTACTAAATATGTCCTTTTTACAGACATATATTTAAGTACATTTACTGAAATGTTTTTTTATTTCTTTTATTTATTGTGTATTATTCCTTTAACATGCACACAATGCATTTAATGCATGTCAAGACTTTTTTAACATAACATGGCAGAACATTCCAGAAAAAAGTGACCCCATTGTAGAATTTTGTGAAGAGAGATAGAGGACTTTCAGAGTTGTGGATATGGCCCTGTGGTCATATATCAAAGGTTTCGTCAAGCAGTCACATGCTATAAAACTGATTTATAGTGGAGTTTTAACTTAAGCCTCTGATTCCTTAAAATGGGCTATTCTTCAGCAGTGAATGGGTGCTCTAGCTTTCAAACTGTGCAAATGTTACTGCATTTTACTATACGTATGGCTCCATTTTCATGTGCATTGATTTCTTCTTTTGTATCTCACATCATGTGCAACATTTCGAGTTAATAATATTGAATTAGCTCAGCATATTTGATTGCGAATTCAATAGACATTTCCTTTGAGCAGCCATTAGGTCATGTTTGACATTCTGAAAAGAACATGTATTTTGATGTTGTCACGAACAACATTGGCCCCAGTGGTCCCATTTGGCAAAGCTAATATGGTATATTGGAATCTCAGTCCTGAGTGTCTGTTCAGAGGACAGTAAAGGGACTTTTCTGGAAGTTAACAACCTTCCGATTTTAGCTGCCTGTAGCCATCAGCATAATTAGGTTGAGCAGCAGTATTTGACCCTTCTATTCCCATGTCCTTGGGAGAACTGATGGTTACAGATATTGACAAACAGAAGAGAGATTTCTGTGGGGGTGGGGAGGGGCGAGAGAAGAAACTAAAGGGTGTTTGGTAAAGATGACACTGACAGCACGTATAAATTCATTGACGTCCCTTGACTCTTTTTAGACATTTTAGAACTGGCTAATACTGCATATGTGAGCGAAGCCTTAGGTGTGTAGGATAAAATATGCATACACTGGGAAAATGTATTTGCATCATTACATTATCATTGCTTTAGATAACAAAATATCAATCAATGCATCATTTGTTTGAAAGATAGACAAGCACACTGTTCACAAAGTGATGCTTGTTTTGATTTACTGTTCAAAATTGAGAGTATTTGGACAGTTTCTGCTTGAAAAAAATATGCCATAGTTACAGCAAAATTATGAACTATGTGTGGTTTCTTTGCAAGGGCACCTGTGTGACCTTGAAGGAATCTGACTTCATATGTCCACTACAAATGACCCTGAGACCAGCTGGTAAATAGTTATAGCACAAATGGCAAAAGAAACCTGAAGTTAGTTCTGAAAACAGCTGTAGCATTATTTGTTTTGCAGATGCTACGTGGTTTGATATTTTGTTATCTAATTCAATGAAATTTAGACATTTTTAAATGTGATAAGATGCACAGGTTGACGGTCTCAGGCAGCTGGGATTCGTCCTGGATTGAGGCGAGTCACTACGCAACCATGAGGACTTAAAAAGCACATTGGGAATTGGGCATTCCAAATTGGGAGATAACGGGGAGAAATTACACCCCCAAAAAAAAAAAAAAAAAAACATATTTTGATTACTGAATAGATTACTTTGAATTTTATTGTCATTTGTTTCATTTAATATTTAGATTTTTCATTTGGAAAACATTTCTATATAAATTAGAGCATTTGAACAGTGGTGAAACTCTTTCTTATGATGTGTTACATTCATACAAGCAGACAGAGAAGTACATTTTAAGTAAGTTTGGAACAGCAGAAAAAGAAATAAACCTTGTGTAAATTGTTGTGTGAACATTTAGCTATATGCTAAGCTACAATGCTATTTGTAGACATTTTACATGCATCTGTTACCTGGCATGTAAGCTGATATGGGTGTGTAACTCAAACCAAAATACTACTTGTACATTTTGGCTATGATACCTTGTGCTTTGCAATAGGCTACATTTTTATGCAGTTGTCAAGAAAATGTTGGTTCCCCTTCTGTCACTCACTTGACGTTGTGTCTTCCTGGGATGCCAAACGTACCTCTGAACCTGAGAAAATTCCAATATCAAGTTGGCAGACAGAATTTGCATTTGCAGGGTGGGCCCCGGACATACGGGTATAAAAGGAAGCTGGGCAGCGAGTGCCAGTCAGAATTTTTCTTCAGAGCCAAACGCTTGTGCAACAGCAAGCTGAAGTTCACCACTGTTTCACTCACCTCTGTCAGCGAGAAGCACTGCTGTTGGATCTACAGCGCGTTTCCAGCTGGCATCTCTCTCTCTGTATGCTGTGCAGTCTACGCCCCTGGGCGCTTCAACGGCGCTTTTCACTGTTAAAAGAGTGTTCTCCTCCTAAAAGAGTTTTGATTTCTCTAAAAGAGTTTAAGTTGTCCACTCACAAAAGAGCAATACACAGCGGAGTAGAATGTCCTTTTCAAGACGCCTTTCCGCCCCTGTGTTTTTTCTGGATGCATTAAAAGCTGCCTCGCGTGCCTGGGCTGCTATCACATGCAGGCAGCGTTTATGAATGGTTCATGTTCTCAGTGCGAGAACATAGCCATGGCAACATTGCGGTCGTGGCTTTCTTTTCTCACGAGAGGAAGCCACTTAAGTTGCCCCCACGTCATTCCTTTTTCCCACGGGATTGAGGATGACCCGGCTGGCGATGAAGGCGATTGCCCTTGCGGTCAGCCTTCATTTTCCCTTGAGCCCCCGGAATTGGATGACGATATCGCCGCTGCATCAGAGAGCATCAGTGGTGCCTCAGGTCCTGAAGGCATCAGTGGTGCCTTCAGGTCTGCTCGCCCAGTCTGTGGCTGAGGCGCGGATGTCCGCTATGCTTTCCCGGACCTCCGTTCCCCCCTCACGGCTACTCGATCGGTTCCTTGGGTCAGAGCACCGCTCATAGCCATGCCCCCAGTTCCGTTCTTCCCGGAAGTGCATGACGAGCTGACGCAGCCGTGGAGGGCACCTTTTACTGCCCGGAACCGACCCCTCCACTCGTCCGCTCTCACTACCCTGGATGGCGGACGGCCCACAGGTACCCGGAGGTCCCCCAGGTGTACAGAGCAGGTGTGATCCACTTGTGTCCCGAGAACACCGTCACCTGGCGGGACCGCCCGGTACTCCCCTCCAGAGCCTGTAGAATGACGTCATAACTGACCTCGAAAGTCTTCAGCACCACCGGACAGGCCACCTCTGCCCTGCATGCCATGGCTCTCCTGCAAGTTCATCAAGCCAAGGCACTCAAAGATCTGCACCTGGGTAGTTCCCGACTTAGGGTTTTTTGTAAACCCTAAACCTAATAAAGTGTTGGATAGGAGGCTAGCTAGAATTTGATGCTAAATTTACAAAAAAAAACATTTAATCACATTGTTCGTTGGTTCATTTAATTTACTCTATGGGAGTAAAAGTAAATGTTTTTGAACGAGCCAACTCATAAGATTTCGCCATTTTGAAGGCTTCTTTTTTAAGACATGTTATGAGACCGGGTTGTATGATCAACGGAACACTGCCAAATCTCAATAATACAAGCCCATTATAATGATCCATACAACTGTTTAGAGTCATCCAGTCAGAGTTTATAAAAATGTAAAATGCTTTTTTCCACTCCTCCTTTATACTTTGGGTCAGCCCCTCTCTCTGACTTCTCCACTCCAACTCCGACTCTGAGCCTGCGAGTTGGTACCTTCTAAATGTTTAACTCACACCACCTAGGGCTATTGGCACACTGAAGCAGAAATGTAAAGCAGTCTTGGAACAGCAGTGGTGCAGCAGATTTTTTGCTGAAATTCAAATTCCCTAATCCCAAAATGGCCTAATTATGGGCTATGGCGTGTGAAAGCGGAGGCAAAGCTCCTATTCTTATCTCCTACTTATTTTGACAAGCCTCCTCAGGTTAGTGTCTGGTTTGTCTTGGGTTGTGGATGCCATTCTGATAAGTAGATTTTCCTGCGGATTGAATTTGCTGGTGTGATGAAATTATGTTAAATTGCATATATATGCAAATGCAATTTTATCATGCAAGCTGATATGGGTGTGTAACTCAAACCAAAATACTACTTGTACATTTTGGCTATGATACCTTGTGCTTTGCAAATAGGCTAAATTTTTATGCAGTTGTCAAGAAAATGCTGGCTTTTTTTTAACCACAGTCGAGCTCTTTATGAGGTTCACAAATAATATATGACAAACCACAGTGACAAAGCATCCAATTTGCATAAATAATCTCAGAGTTAAGGCAGAATGATTGCAGAGATACATTCCCATAAGTCTTTAATAAGGGTTTCAGGTCTGTTTTTGATTAGTATCAGCACTGAGGGAAAGGCAAGATAATAATTCATGGAAAGACGATAAATGAGCTGCCCTCCTCTGGTTTCAGAATCATCCGAACATCATTAAGAATTTTCTAACGTGCCTTTCTATGAGTGGGACTTGAGCAGTGGCGGGCCGTGCATTAAAATTTTAGGCTTTCAGTGTGATTCATGCCATTAAGAAAACACAGTTTCACAATGAATAAGACACCCAATGCCTTTGGGCATCATACATTATGTTGCAGCTAACTAATAATACCAATTGACATTTTAAAAACACATCCACGCATGAATGCCAGAAGTCAAGTGTCAAGTGTTTTTTTTATTGTCGTTCAACCATATACAGTCAGTAAAGTACACAGCGAAATGAGACAACTTTCCTCCTGGACCATGGTGCTACATAAACAACATAGGATAAACACAGAACCACATGAGACTACACAGACTAAACTGACACTTAATGCTCAAGCAAGGCTAATTTTAACTGCAGCATGACTGTTTTGTGAAATGAACGTCTCCCGAACAGACATTCAAAAATCATAATTTTTCATATGAATCTACCAAGGAGGTCTATAATACCTGGAAAAATCTATTAAATAATAATTGTGATTTAAATGTTGCTTGCAATACATTTCATTTTGTCAGGGTACACTGTTATGCTGTGTTCCATGCAAGTTGTATGTGGGATATTCCTACTTTATATCTCCAACCATAAATGCATTCCCAGAGATTCGGAAGATGAAGTTTAAGGAAACAAAACTGCTCCCGTTCGCTTAGCAGGGGTTTGACTCTCATTAGAGATGTCTCCTAGCAACCCAACTGATAAACAATGCTGTAGCGCTAGCATTTGTGCTTCAGGTGTACGATTATCAAAAAACATTATAATGTTTTATACACCTGTTTCTGCAGGTGTTTGTTAAACAAACTTTATCGATATTACATAATAAAGTCAATGTTTATCACTTACTTTGTATATCTCCCTGAGTCTTGACAGGTTTGTTTGAGATCATGCCCCTGCATCTCGGTGAAATCGGACTTGAGAATTTCTGCACAAGCCTACAAGTTGTAATACTGACTTCAAGACGCATTCCATTGCACTTTTCCTAGTAGGAAGATGTAAAATGCAACTTTCCGAATTGAATGGAACGCAGCACTACTTTTCAAAACTTGATCCGACACTGAATGCTCCAGCAGCCTAATTTACACTTAGAAAACTCCTGATGTTGCTATAACAATGAAAAAAGCACTTACCAATTTACTTGAAGAGAAAATCTGTTCTCCTTTCATCATTAATAAATTAAGCAATCACACTGTCATGCAGAACATCTCCTGTTTTTAAATCCATAAGGATCTCTTTCTCAATGGCGATAGCAGCAGTAATGACAGTCAACTCGTCAGCGAGATCTGAGCTTTCAAATTATGTCAAATATGACCAGGACATATCCTAAAGATCACACCCACCAAGAATCAATCTGACTGGCTGATGAATCTGACAATTTGACTTTAGTTGCTCATTTATTTGTACTGTTGGATGATTGTTTGGAAATTCCTGAGGCCTGAGAGGGTGGAGCTCAATCTCAAGCGCTGCTTCAGGCATGTGATTTGTGAAACAGTTGTCACGCTTCCTTGAAAGCATCAAGGAATGAAATTCTGACTGGATAAACTATTCGTTTTTCTCTATTTGTTTGTAGATTAATTAAGAGTGTAAAGCAATTAAAAATACAAAGGCAAAAAGGTGATTGAGAATGAAAGGATGGAAAATATTTATTTATTTGACATGTTAGGCCAGCATAGAAGGCTTTGCTGGCCTTGACAATTCGCCACTGAACTTGAACCATTCCCTATTGTATAATGACCTTAGCTTTGAACCTCTGTGCTGTACATCGTAAAGCGCTTATCTTCAAAAAGATTCTCTATATCTTTTAAAGCTTTTTTAAAATGTTTTTAAGAGGTAGAATTATTGCAAACCATATTGCTGTCAAGGTGGACAGGCAGCCATCTCTTTATTTTCAACGACACACAATTTTTCCCCAATTCATTTCCATATGTGGCTTTCTTTGCACCATGTCCTTCCGTTGTTATAAAATAAAGGATTGTGACTGCAAGGACTGTTCGTCAATAAATGCCTTTATATAAGTTATATAAGGCCCCATTGCATTCTACGTAGTGTGCCCTTGATACTATAGCACTCTCTGTTTGACCTCAGCTCCTTAAACTATTATGAACACCACCAAATCCTGTCACTTTCTATATTCCTTTAAATGTTTTCTATGAAAAAAAATGAGAAAGATGTATTAGTCTTCATAACAGTGAATTATGACTCTGTCTGAGATTTACAATGCACAGGGTTGCACAGATTCAATGAATTTCACATACTGTATAGTTGTTGCTTGAATAAATGGTACATAATTGATGCACTCTGTCATAGATAATGCAACAACTGTCAACATGTGAAATCAACTGAAAAAATAATAAAGAGCTGTTATATATAAAGGACTGGGTATGTGTGTGTGTGTGTGTGTGTGTGTGTGTGTGTATGTGTGTGTGTGTGTGAGAGAGAGAGAGAGAGAGAGAGAGAGAGAGAGAGCAAGAGAGAGATGAAAAGTTAAATAGAAAAAGATTTCTTCCTTTTTGCAAGGGTCACCAGAGAGTGCTCCAGAAGTACAGGCAGATGGCTCGCACCCTACACGCTCAAAACACTGTGACAATCCCCAACAGCTCCTCTGAGGGAAGGGTAATTAAATACCAAATTTAATCAGATTCTTCAAATTAAGGTCCAGCTAGGCAACTCTCCCAAATGCCCCTACTGTTCCCTGTCCCTTAGCCTCTTTCATGTCAGTCTTCGGAAAAAAACACAAACACGCTGGCTTGTGCACTGTGAAAAAAACCTGGGAGTGATAATTAGCGATAAAGTATTCAACTCAGCTCTGACAGGGTGATGGAGAACCATTGGCCCATGAGAGCATTCTCAGAGCTTGACCTGACAACAAGGACGCAACACTACTTAATTTTCATGTGAAATTCTATCTGTGGAGATGCAGTCATTTTGAATCATCAAAGCAGTTTTTGTGGAATCGACAAGAAATCATTGCTGTTTGAGGAATGTTTTGTCAGGTAACCTAAAAATGTGCTTTATGTGGCAACATTAACGTTAACAAATATTACTGAAGATGAAAGAATCAACTACATTAGGTTACACCGGGTGCAAATACAGCTAATTACATCTAGATATCCTCAATTTAATCCATGGCACTGCCATTCTGCTGATTAATGTACAAACCAGCTATTAACTAAAAAAGATAAGTCAGATCTAGTCAGTTTTATTTATATAGGGCTTTTCACAATACATACTGGTCCAAAGCAGCTTTACAGATAATAGGGCTTAAATACCCTCAGTGTGCAAGCCAAAGGTGACAGTGATGTGGAAACAACCCCAAAAATGTTAGAGAGGATGAGGGAGAAACATTGGGAGGAACCAGACTCAGGAGAGCCATCCACATCTAGCAGACACACATTTAAATAAGGCAGAGGCTATTTCCACTAAGTGCAAATAGCGATTGCTATTTTCACTAAGTGTAAATAGCATCAAAAAGCATCTTCTGGTAAATAGTGTTAGATGCTTTTTACACCCCGGTGCAGATAGTGGCAGATACTATTTGCACCCCTAATTAAATACTAAAATACAGTATAGGGGCATCACAGCTTTGTGTTTTAGAGTCCCACAGACAACCTACACCAACTCCTAGACCTTATCCTAACCCTTACCTTACAAAAATTAACCATGGTTTTACTACAGCAACCATAGTATCACCATGCTATATTGTAGTAAAATCATAGTAACCACAATATATTAACACCATATTACTGTAGTAACATCATGGTTAATTGTATTAAAACTATATGGCTTCCGCCAAAACACATAGTTACTATAATATTACTATAGGAAAACCATGGTTAATTTTACCCGAACCCTTTCTCTCAACACCCCAACGTTCACCAAGACCAAATCACTGTGAGGAAAACAACCTTTATATTCATTGTCTTTTTATTATTATTAGAAGTAGTAGTTAAAGGAAATATTAGAAGTGGAGACAGGAAACAGGACAGGGTAAAGTGGGATAAAAGAGCAAATCTTACCCAGGTCATCCGCATGAAAAAAGCACATCTACACCATTTTAACACACTATGCCATTGCAGTGACACTTGGGTTTTTGTGTTTCCATCAGACTATTGGCGTACAAATAGCATGCTGTGTGGCAGGTGCTATTTACTACTAGGGCAAATAGTCACTCCATTTGGACTGACTGAATCCACATGACTACATTAGGTAACACCAAAAAAAGGTAATTTTTAAAGGGCAGATCAAGTAAAATAGTGTTTCATGTGATACCATCTAAATTAACTGGTTTGAATTAAGGTCTGAATCAACTTGACCACATTGTGTTACACCAACAAAACTAATTTTAAGAGTTAGTTTAGGTAGAAATAGCTCCTTAAGCTAATAATTGCAGTTGATCACTTTTTTGTAGTGTAACTGGTGACTGATGTGAAAGTGGAATTTATCAGCACTGTGGATAACGCATAATGTTTGAAAAACTTTCAGCACCCCGGACAGCTCCAGTTTATATGGACATAATGTGAAATCCAAGTAGGGACAACATAAAATCTATGGGCTTTTCAAAAGGATATATGATCTATTCTATCTACACAATGCTATCTACATGATATCTACACTTAAATAATGTTTTAACTGTTAGCGGGTGGGAAAATATGCGGACGTTGATCATTTGATAAGCTCAGAAGATGCCATAGCAAGTTTTTGACATCGTATGATTTGGACACATCATTATTTCTCCTAAAAGAATGTAGAGCTGAATCAAGATGTCATGCATTGATAAAGGATGTCAGTTGTCTATATGTGTTTCATGAAAAACCATGGGTCAATGACGTGACACACTTTTTAGTTTTTTTAGTCCGTATACACATGGTGCAATTGTCTGGTGAACATTTAATTTAATTTAATTTAATTTAAAAAAATTAAATAAATAATTAAAAGCTAAAATTCCTGAAAAAAAATTAATAATGTTGGCATAAGTAGTGGTATATAATCTTCAGGAATAAGCAGTGAAAAAAAAATAAGCAGAAAAATAAAAACTTTTTTACATGTTAAAACTAAAATTATCGACCAAATCAAAGTCAGTTGGTGTAATCCAAATGCAGCTAGCCATTCTGTTGACATGTGACCAAAAAATGTCAAATGGAGTAACCCAAAGAAAACGTCTTGATTAAATAAATAAATAATAATAATAATGAAAATTAACCAAAAAAAATCTGTAAATTTAAACTTGATTAAGGTATGTACACTCACGTGTATTCAAGTTACAAGGGGATTATTTTAATATATTTACTTAATGGTTACACCACTTTTGGAAGCTAAATTATTATATATTTATTTTTTTTAAAATGTACGAATCCAACATGGACTCTAAGAAGGCGTTTCTACGAACTTGAACACGTGTTTTATATTAGATTTTAAAAGATTTCTCATTTTTATCAACTCGGACATCCTTATTATGTTTCTATAAGTAGAAGAAATAACACCGGTTTTGTAGTATTCAAATCAAGAGCTCTCCAAACACCCAAAATGAGCCATTACCGGAGGGCACAGTTGCGTGCGAGATCCATTTGAAAGAGACATGACAAACAGGCTGATACTTTCCAGTTGTCCACTAGCCAATCATCGCCTTGCCTCAGTATTGGCGTAGGCTACACAATTCCAGCCTTCGGCGCTAGGATCCAGAGGGCAGGGCTTTGATTTTCCTTCCCGACTGTCAACTAATTCCTCGGGCAAAACACGAAACGCTCTTATGCACAACTTCCTGGATAGAGAAGCGGAGCGTGCTGAATGTAATAGAAGCAACTGACTGTAGAGATCAAGCAAAAGACAGCCTCTATACAGTAGAGGGACTGTAGCGAGTGTTTTATGCCACCTTAAATACAAGCGCCTTTAAGTGCGCCCGGCGAAACGTACCGGTCGCGATTAACTTGGAGAATGTAAAGGACGCCACCGAGAACAAGCGTGTGTGTGTGCGGATTGTGGGCAGCACGAAATGTCCCACGAAACAGACACGAGATTTTTCGCCAGTTATTAAATCACTTGCTATTGTTTTAGTTGTTCAAGTTTAGTTCATTCTTGGCGTTGACGCATTAATTTGATCCGCCATTCCGTTTTGCTCTAATTGCGCATTTTGACATGTGGAGACTGCGAGGACCGTGTCGTTTGGGGATGTTGTGTTTGACTTTGTCAGCCCTTCTCATCCAACGGATCAGCTGTCATCCCGGTAAGAGGGCCTTTGTGCTTTATATTTTATAGCCATAGCGGTGATTGTATTATCCTACATTTCAATGCAAAAAGTTAAGTTGATGATTGAGCTCTTAAATAGCCGGGTGCATTCACGTCGAACAGCGCCAAGATCAAAATGCATATTTTTGAGTAATTTTCTATGCCTTACGGGTTATTACTCAAGAGCTACTATGCAAGATTACAGTGTGTGCATTGCAAAGCAAAAGGATCCGTAAATGCTTTAATTAAATATTTTCAAAGGGCGCACGTATCGAATTCCAGTTCCTTGGTCCTCTTTGGTAACTGAAGGAAGGACATTAGTGGGAGCTCGGATGGTTTTATGGGCTTGATTGTTCCCAAGGTGATGTAATCCAGGCTATGTGGTGTCCAGAAAGAAAAAAGATACAACTTCTATTTATGAATCTTTTTTCTGGATCGTTTAGGCAGCACGATGGGCATTCATAAATGCATCACTTGTAATCTGGCGCACATAAAACACGTCTGCGGAGAAATACCGAGAGTTTTTATGAAGTTCGTGCAGGTTGAGAGCGGATGGTCCATGATTTTCCAAATTACTCCCGTAGGCTGTAAAGACGCACGCAGGTTGTCTTGTGTCCTGTGCAGCGTAGTAGTGCATACTATCAAGAAAGCCTGTGCGCCTTAAAATTTTAGGCTACGTATTTATTTATAAAATTAGATTTCACGGTTCAATACATGTTAAGCTCAATTAGCATCATTTGTAGCATAATGCTTATTAAAAAAAATATATATATATATAAATCTGTACAGACGCACTTACAATGAAAGTGAATGGGGCCAGTCCCTAAACGTTAAAATACACACTGATTCAAAAGTATAGCCACAAGACACAAACATGACACGTTAACATGATTTTGATGCAGTAAGATGGTTTACTAACCTTATCTGTGTAAAGTTATATCCAGGTTATTACAGGTTTTCATTGTCATGATAAAGAAGTTGTAATAGTTATCTAATTTTGCACAGATAAGTTTAGTAAGTGATTTTATCACTCTGAAATAATGTTAAAATGTACAGTATAAGGGTTACGTCTTGTAACAATAATTTTAATGTGTTTTTTTTTATCTTTATGGACTGACCCCATTCAAGTGCCTTACAGTAACTGTGATTTTTGCTTCTCTTTTTATTCGTTTACATTTAATAAAGGAGGGACAATTCAAAATAATTTTTGTGGAAATCACTATTATGTTACAAATGCTGTTAATTTTTCTTAAAGGAATAGTTAACCAAAAGAATTATAATTCTCTCATCATTTACTCACCCTCATGCCATTTCAAACTCGCCTGACTTTTGTTCCTCTACAAACACAAACAAAGATATTTTGAAGGATGTATGAGGTGTTTTGTTCATACAATGTAAGTCAATGGGGGTTCACAACTTTCAAACTCTGAAAGGACATAAAGCCAGCATAAAAGTAATTCAAATGACTCAAGTGGTTTAATCCATGTCTTATGAAGTGAAACAATCACTTTGGTTGAGAAACAAAGCAAAAATGTAATCCTTATTTGCCAAAAAGCTTCACTTCAACATAGGTCGCCTATGCATGTTACATCACAGCCTGAATGGTTAAAAAATGGCTTTTAAACATCAATCCACTGTAGTGTACACCATGCATCAGATGCATTTTTTATGAGCCTCAACCTGAAAATTAAGACTCTTTGTAAACATAACTGACATATTTAGTTGGTTCCCGTAGCTTACCTGGTAAAGCATGGCACTAGCAATGCCAAGATCATGGGTTTGATTCCAAGGGAACACACAAACTAATCAAATGTATCCCCTGAATGCACTGTCGCTCTGGAGAAAAGCGTCTGCCAAATGCATAAATGTGAGAAATTGTTGTGTACACTCATTATCACATTGCCATTGCAAAGGTTGTTGTACAGTGTAACAGATCATGGATCATGTAAGCAATTTCAGCAAAGACAGAAGGCATAAAGGCATAACCATTCTTTGAGTTTTGCATGCCAAAATTCCCTTTAAACTTGAAACTCTGGGTCATGGACACACTTGACATCGTGTGAGCTTAATGAGCTTGATAGTAAAATTCTAAGCTATAAGTCTGGCTTGAAAAATGGTACATGATAACGAAGTGAGCAAACCAGATCTTTCCGCTACTACCATGGAGACGGCACTGATATTAAGAGAAAATAAAAGCTTGAAATTTTGTTGAGACATTATTACTCAGGGATAATAGCTTGTGTGTGTGACTTGATGAACAGAACATGGTGGGCATCACAACTCAGTGTTTCCTTTTCTTGTCCCAGCCCTCATTATTTTTTGTTTGAGAATAGACATTCATTTTGTATACTGTCACAGATCCTGTCCTTGTCAACTGTATCTCATGTAGTGATGTAGCTAGTACTATTTTCGTAGTCACATAGCAGAAAGTGTCCAATTCGATGGCTCTCTTTTCAACTCCTTCCCCAACTCTGCAAAATGCAAGGCGCTGTTTAGGTCGAACACACCTACTGACATCTAAATCAGTACAGCTGTTGTATGCTCATTGTAGAATATTTGGCCACACCAGCATTCAGTCTTTAAACTTTCTCTCTCACACTTTTACCCCTAGTTATCCCACAGCCACTCAAAAATGAAAGAGCACTGCATTATTTGTTTCAGGATGGGGTGGGATTTCTGATTATATAATTCTGTTTGTTTCGAATTCCATTTGTATTATATCTTAGTCTGTACTGCATGTATGTACATTCAGCAAGGGATACTTGAGTAAATAACATGGCCCCTGTTCACATTAGAGTAGAATTGTGAAAAGTTGTAATATATACCCTAGAGCTACAAGCTTCTGTGTGTGTTTTATGTGTTTAAATCTGTATCAGGTGTAAATGTGTGACTGCCCATAGTAAAGCAAAATTATATATGAGAATTATTTTTAAAGGGATAGTTCACCCAAGAATGAAAATTCTCTCATAATTTACTCTCTCTCATGACATTCCAGTTGTGTATGACTTTCTTTCTTCCTCAGAACAAAAAAATCTTAGGTCCATACAATGTAAGTGAATGATGACAAAACATTTTGAAGCTCCAAAAAGCACATAAAGGCCACATAATGGTTATTTGTAAGATTCCAGTGGTTTAATCCAAGTCTTCTGAAGCAATCCAATCGGTTTTGGGTGAGAACAGACCAAAATATAACTCCTTTTTCACTATAAATCTTGGCATCAGCAATCCTTGGAAATCATGATTTTAAGCTCAATTACACTCATCAGCCATTGGGCATTTTGCACATGCATCATGCACTAGGAAGTATAATTGAGCTTGAAATCATCATGCCTAAAGGCTCCAGATGTCAAGACTCAGAGTAAAAAAGGGGTTACATTTTGGTCTGCTCTCACCTAAAACAGATTGGATTGCTTCAGAAGACATGGATAAACAACTGGAGTCATATGGATTACTTTTATGCTGCCTTTATGTGCTTTTTGGAGCTTCAACGATTTGGACACCATTCACTTGCATTTTATGGACCATCAGAGCAGAGATATTCTTCTAAAAATATTTGTTTGTTTTCTGCAGAAGAACGAAAGTCATGCACATCTAGGACGGCATAGGTTGAGTAAATGATAAGAGAATTTTCATTTGTGGGTGAACGGTCCCTTTAATATCTCAGTTGTTTCACCTAGACAGCAATGATATTGAATGGAGAGCAAATGGAAACTATTGCAAATTCCAGGTTCAATGCAAGATAAGCTCACATTTGAGGCAAAATGTTAATTACCACAATACTTATGATTTGTCCCTCCTTTTCCTTGAAAAAAGTAAAAATCTGGTTTTCTCATTTGTGTCTAATTTTATTTCTCCTGAGGCAATTTAGACAAAACATCTGAGAGTTGTAGACTTGAAGTTGATACTTAAATAAAATACAACTGAGAACGCCTTTAAGTCTCATGAGCTATAAAAGAGCAATGCTTTGGTAATGCCATTTGTGTGTTTCTTTTTGTGTGCACATGAAGAGCATGTGCTAGGGAAGGTCAAAGATCATGCAACCCATGGAGGGTGTCTATCATGTCCTCTGTCCGACACATAGCACCGACACCGCAGTCTGACACCAGTATCCATCAAGGGCCTCTTGTCAAAAGACACTGGCTTTTTAATATCATACCTTGCCCTTCACTCTCTGTTGCAGTGCTCTCGCTCTTCCCTAATGAGGAGTCCTTTCCTGTGTGATTGAAAGGCAGTCAGTGCAATAAAATCAGAAGAGAGCCCCTCTACTCCTCTGCTGTTCTAATCCACCCGTCTCCAAAACCCTGAGCTGCATACAAAGCGCTTGTAAATCGTTTAATTGAAAGTGGAATGTCAAAAATAAATACGCAAGGAGCATTAAAAATAATGAGAAGCAGTGATCCAGATCCATCTTTCATATCCACAGATGGGTGTGGCTTTTACATATGTCACTGGCTTACTTTAGCATGCATTTACAGTCTTTTAAAAAAGGATTGGAATTTTGACTGGAGAAAAGTGATCTAATAGACTGTTTAAAATTGTAGTTCCCACTCTAGATTTAATACTGGATATTGTAAGTGTTATAGACTCCATTATGGCTTGTTAGACTAATAAAACACAAACATTTCCCTTCATATTTTGTTAAATTATGTTCTGTGGTTGGAATCCAAGTACAAAGTAATGATTTTACAGTGGCATAAACTCTGAGTTCGAATACGTGTATGGATTTGGATTTGCAACGTCTTATTCTTGGATGCTTAGCATGTACTGTATCTTACGGCAGATGACCCAAAGATGCCCACAAATCTGCATCATCAGCAGGATGTTGTCAGCAAGGGAGGTTTTCAGGAGGGACCTTCCCCCCGCCCATCTCATACCTCATTTCACTCGCATTGCATAGTAATGTCTGACATTTAACGGTTATGTTTTTGATTGTGGCCATTACATCTGGCATTAAAAATCTACATTAGTCATTGAAAGACCACATGAGAGATTTGACTTGATTGCATGTTAATGCATGTAAAACTATGATTGCCCTGTAATTCCTGTAAATTCCTGGAGCTCAAATGGTACAGTCACTTTACATAAAATTGTCTTCCAAATGAAAATACACTCACTGAGCACTTTTTTAGGAACACTATGGTACTAATACATTTCCGATGTGGTCTTCTGCTGTTGCAGACGATTCGCCTCAAGGTTTGACATGTTCTGTTCTCTACAATTGTGCAGAGTGGTCATCTGAGTTACCATAGCCTTTCAGCTTGAATCAGACTGACCATTCTCGGTAAACTCTAGAGACTGTTGTGTGTGAATATCTCAGGAGATCAGCAGTTACAGAAATACTCAAACCAGCCCATCTGACACCAACAATCATTCCACGGTTTTCCCCATTCTGATGGAACATTAGTTGATGCTCCTGAATGTATCTGCATGATTTTATGCATTGCATTGCTGCCACACGGTTGGCTGATTAGATAATCTCTTGAATATGTTGGTGATTAGGTGTTCCTAATAAAGTGCTCTGTATTGTATGTAACAATAGGATTCATTGCAAAACTAAGACGGATCACTATTAGATTATTTCGTGTTTTTCTGGTAAAGAATATTCTGTATTCTTTTTACCATAAAGTAGTCATAACATATAATGTCATTCTAATTAGTATTCTAAATACAAAGATAAATTGAGAGTGTGAAAACATTTATGTAACCCACTGCCTATTTAGAGCAGAATTTCCATATCTTTACCGGCAATGTAGTCGCCTGGAGCAGCTGAGATATTTACATTTTTATTGAAGATGCAGCGCACAACTTGAAGCCAATGTATGGGTCAAAGATTCTTTAGCCACAAGCTCCATGTGTGGCTTTTATCATATGTATCCAATTGCCACATACTGTGCTTTGGATCTTTTATATTGAGCAGTCATTGGTTGATTAAGGGCCCTGACCTGTGGATTCTTGTATTGATTCCCAGCCATTTGTCCAATCACCCACACCAATGACACTAGCAAACTGCGATGAAAGGCTTAGGATGTTGAAATGAAAGACTGTGATTACTTTCTGGTGGATCATAGCCTTCTTTGATGAGAGCACACGAACAAGCTACTTAGCTGGAAGCCAGTCTCAAATGTATCTTATGCATGTGGGTTATGTATAAAATGTTTCTAATTAAATTTTTATTTAGAAATATTTATTTAGAGGGTACAACTAGCTACTATAATTTAAAAGGATAATTCACCCAAAGATTTGAATTCTGTCATCATTTACTGCCCCCATATTGTATTCATACGATACAGAAAATGCAGAACACAAAAGGAGATGTTAGGCAGAATGTTAGCCTCAGTCACCATTCACTTTCAGTGATGGCTATATAAAGTGATCCCATATAAAGATGGCTATCGGTCCTTAAAGGAATATTCTGGGTTCAATACAAGTTAAGCTCAATCAACAGCATTTGTGTCATTATATTGATTACCATAAAAAATTATTTTGACTTGCCCATCAAAAATCTGGGTTCCAGTGAGGCATTTACAATGAGTGAATGGTGGCCAATCTATAAATGTTAAAATACTTACTGTTTCAAAGTTTAGCCACAAGATTTAAAAAATAGTGTATTAACCTTTTCTGTGTAAAGATATAGGTAATTTTACAATTTCATCACCTTGATGATGTAATGACACCAAACCTTAACACGACTGTAAAAATGACGATTTATACAACTTCACAGCTCAAATAATACACAAGTTTTACCAGAATGGAAGTCCTTTTATAAAATTATAAACTTCACATTTGTGCCTTTTAAACCCTCCAAAAAACTGGCCCCATTCACTTCCATTGTAAGTGCCTCACTGTAACCTCGATATTTGCCAATTTTTTAAGAAAAGGAGCGACAAGTTGAAATAATTGTTTTATGGAAATCAACACTATGCCACAAACGCTGTTGATTAAGCTTAACTTGTATTGGGCCTAGAGCATTCCGTCTAACACCTCCCTTTGTATTTCATAGAAAAAAGATGAAGAAAAGTCAAAAGTCAGGTTTGGAGGGTGGGTAAATGATCATAAAATGAACAATCTCTTTAAGAATTCTGTTTAACTGTGGACAAAAATATTCAAGATTAAAACAATCTGATGGCATTAATTGGTTGTCAGTCTATGTAGCCTCTTACAAATGATTCTGTTAATTATATGTTATTTTAAGAGAGAGGTTATATTATCTTAATGTAATGATTGATTAGTGCCCTTAATAGGCTGACAGCTTCTGGAAAATTGGAGTTGTAATCTTTTTCTCTCTCTCGTGCGTTTGCTTTGTCCTTGTCTTCCCTTCTCACTCACTATCTTCCTGACCTTAATACTTGTGAAGTATAAAAGTAGAAGAGAGTTATCTCACCCGGAGTTGTAGGAATCCTGGACAGAATGGTCAGAGAAGAGGCAATTTCCTGCTTTCAGATGTATTCCAGATAGTGCAGAGGATGGACAGTGGATGGACATGTGCACAAACACACACACATGCACACACACTCAATACAACACATACAGTTTGCTCACAGTGTCCTGCCTCATCACTCCTCACAAAAACCCTTTTTAAGTTTATTTGAAAGTCCTGAAGTAAAATCATGATTTCTGTCAGATTGTTTTTTGCAGTCTCTCTTGATTGTACAATCTGTATAATATAATGATAATAATAATAACCATCCATCCATCCATCGTCAACCGCTTATCCTGTGTACAGGGTCGCGGGGGGCTGGAGCATATCCCAGCTAACATTGGGCGAAAGGCGGGGGACACCCTGGACAGGTCGCCAGTCCATCGCAGGGCCACACATAGACAGACATACACTCACACTCACATTCACATCCACACCTAGGGCAATTTTTTTTGGAGACACCAATTAACCTAGCCTGCATGTCTTTTGGATGGTGGGAGGAAGCCGGAGTACCCGGAGAGAACCCACGCAGACACGGGGAGAACATGCAAACTCCACACAGAAAGGCCGGGGCAACCAGGGTTTGAACCCACGACCTTCTTGCTGTGAGGCGACAGTGCTAACCGCTGCACCACCGTGCCGTCAATAATAATAACTTCAATAATAATTATACGAATAAGAAGAAGAAAATTAACAGAGACAATAGTGGCTACAGCCTCTTTGAAGCTTGTCCCCTAAAAACATAAAAATAGTTATACAGGTATAATTCTCTCATGGTAAAGGGTTTTGGTGATTTTATATTGCATAGTTAGTCACAGACATTAAAACAAGTCATATAGAATGAAAAGCCTATAAATTATTAATATGATTTAAAATTACACAGTAAAAAGTGAAAATCTGCAGCTGTTACTTTAAACGTGCTGTAAGCGATATTAACATTTCTAGAGCTGTTGAATTACACACACCCACTGTTTCCAAAACACTGCCCTCCAAATATAGCATTGAGACATCACCAAACATTAAGGCCCATTCACATTGTCAGAAACTCACAGCCACAATGTGACAGGAGACCTTTCCAAGTGTATCTGTCTGCATCCTGCAAGAAAATAACTTTTAAAATCCTATGCAATTGCTCTATGATTCATGTATAACAAAAATACATTTGTGGTTAGGTTTAAGTTTAGGGTAGGGATATTTGTAGGTGTATGGCTTGCTGTGGAACTCAAATAAGCACAACAAACACAGTGTATGAAAGTGACATTAAACTGCTGTGAGACTTAAGCAATTCACCTGTTATTTGAAGAGGGCGTTATTTAAATTAGGCGTTCCTTGTAGTAGTCTTGAATGACCTGAATGATCCGCAGAAAGCACATAAAGCACACACGAAAAATGATTGACAGGCAGAAAGCACATCAAACTCTTCTGATTGGCTGATCAAAGTATATGTCTGTAGCCTGCGTCCTGTTTGCTATTCACAGTCTGTTGCTGTCATAGAGGCCGGTGAGTTGATTAAGTCATCAAATAGATTTTTGGCTTGAATAAATCCAGTTAGTTATGTGGTACCATATGAAACATTTTCTAGGTTACCTGACAAAACATTTCTTTTTATTTTCATTTTACAGTGTATGAAGCTACTTAATATTTGCCAAATTGATATTATTTTAAATGGTGTGCAGGATGCAGGAGGTTATGGAGGTAACCAGGACACTCTCAGATTAGAAACTTGATGAAAATCTTATGATTCTGTGCTTACATTTGTCCTATTAAAGGTTGTTACACACTCAACTGCTTGATAATTATATGGGAAGTGTGTTTGCCCTTAACTCAAACCTGTAACTTATGATTAATCAATCACCAGAGCATTTAGCTATAACAGGTAAGTCCTCAATGTTAGCTTTGGCAGTTTTAGTTGATGGCTACCAGTTTGAGAGCCTCAGTCTATAGGGATCATAATTATACTGTAATTATCTCTCAGACCAGGCAGATGTTAAGACATTCTCTGCTCTTAATAGCCTCACCTTGTGTGGTCTACTTTGCCATATTTATTTTATTCATGAATGATCACGCAGTACTCCAGTAGAACCCTATGGTGAATTCTATGAAACAGAAGAGAGCTTACTCAAAATACTATGTTTGTTTAAAGGGATAGTTCACTCAAACATGAAAATTCTGTCATTATTTACTCACCTTCATGTTGTACCAAACCTGAATGAATTGCCATTTTTGGAAGCACTATTGCTTTAACCGTTGGCTTTTCCACTCAGGAAGTCATACTGTATTGCTGTTTAAAATAGGTCAGTCCTCTTACCAAACAATGAAACAATAGGTCATCACTAGTTCCATAAATACAGGATAAAGCCAGGATGTTGGCGGTTTGCGCACACAATGTGGGCTCGCTAGCTTTGACTCCAGACACTTATAGTATGGAGTCCACCTTGTCCCTTGCCTTGTACTCTAGATAGGATCTTTTCTTCCTTTTCGGCCATTGATTTGGAATTGAATGAATTAAGATGAATGTTTAAGACTATAGATTAAGGTACAATAGGTAATCTCTATTCATGCTAAGTGGAAGGAAGCCATTGCCTCTCATTGTTTGTGCCCCTACCTGGCAGAAATAATTTGATATTTAGTGGTACGTATGAACATTAACTGTTAGATACTTTGTCTGGCCAAAACTTCAATGCATAACTCTTACTGCACTCTGTAAACCCTAATAAGTTAGCAGAACTTAACACATTTGAGGCAATCAGTTACATCTAGTGGTTAATAAATTAGTAATTAGTTAATTGATAACTTTATAAGTTAACTTTCAGATTTTAATTTTGTACTACACATGCATGTTAATTAATCTTAACTTAAAATATTGAGTAAGCTAACTCATACATTTTGATGAAACTTAACTTTAAATTAAAATTGTGTGCAAACTATTTTTTAAGCAATCAGGGTTACGATTTATATTTTATATAATATTATTATTATAGACTATATTTCTTTTTTCACCTGCTGAACGAAAACAACTTGCATTGACAGCTATTTATTTATCTATCTATATATATATATATATATATATATATATATATATATATATATATATATATGGATCTGTAGTGGGAATAAAATAATTAAGAAACTACTTAGGATAAATTATAAGTTCATAAGAAGGTGTCTAGCTATAAATGTTGATGGTTTAAGACTTCAGGAATACAAAATATTTCTATGCTATTAAATAAGAAAATATATTTTTTTCTTAAGACTTTTTCGTGAATCTAGCCCCAGAATATCATATAGACTTAATGGTGGGCTCTTTTGTTTTGGATCAATAAGCAACCTAGAAATGTCCTACCAACCCACACAGAACACCCTATCAACACCCTGGAAACCAATCAGAAAGGTTTTGCAATAGCTTAGCAATTACTGTGAAAATGTTAGGCCAACTCTAATAACATACAATTGAGTGTTTCTTGTTAAAATGTAAAATATAGTTTTGATTTATTTTTATTTAATGATGACAGTTTTTCAGTGATAAGAACTGGGTTGCGTTTAATGATAAGATATACTCTATGCACACTGATGCAACTTGTGTGCACTGCCAATGCCTTGCCAAGCCCTACAACCACAGTTTGAAAAGGGTTTTACTAATTAGGATCTTCCTATTCTGGTGATTTCACAGTTTGTAAGCTGGTTTCACACACAAAGACACATAATCTTGGGTCAGCTCTTTAACCTGGCAGCTTTTTTTAGACAAAGTCCACAGGGTCGACAGGCAAATGTAAACACTAACCGCAAAAATAGATTATGAAGCCGGAGTGGGAAAGAGAGACGCAGTTAAATATAACTCAAGAGAATGCATGCTTGGCTCTAGATATGCCCTTGAAAAGCCACTGTAACGAAGGCAGATTATATATATATTTTTTGTGGACGCAAAGAAAAATCACACATGTCAAAACATTTAAGCAAAGATTGTGCGCACAAACTAACGGCAGGGGGAAATTGACATTTCAACAACTGAGGTATTTTACCTGACAATACTGTTCTAACGCAAATAATCAATATATTTTTAGTTAGAAGTTTCACATTAATAAATTATTTTGTGTGCGAGAAGGTAAACAAACTGTCGTTTTAGGTTAAAGCACACCTAATTATTGCTATTCCAACAAAATGCACACTCAGAACGTGTTTAGAATATACTGTAAGTCTACAACCATCCTGGCCAGAAACCAAATAAATTGCATTTCTATCGGGAAGACATGCAGGCTCGAGTGAAGTTTGAGATGCCATTTATTTGATAGATGTAAAACGGGAGGTGATGTCTCTCTCTTTGGCGTAGGCCCCGTCCGGCAGTCCGAGGGAGTTGTACCCGGAACCGTCATGTCCTGCCGGAGATAGGAGGCAGGGGCGAGGAGGCTACCCCCCTGCGGGAAAGGGCTCAACTGGTGGTGGTGGAGAGGTGGAGGTTGCAGTGTTAGCACACCGAAACAGCAATGTGATAGATTGTGAGCGGACTTATAAAGCAATGGCTTACATGCGATTGGCTAGGAGTTACCCAGCTAATGATGTGATGATGTACACCTGCTGGTCTTCCCGCTAGAACTACGCTCCACTTCCATTTCTTTGTATCACAATATACTGAACTTAAAGATTCACAATATTACCATTTCAACACTTGTTGCGCAAAGCACTGGAGACCAGTTTATAAGAATAAGCAAAAAGTGAGTAAATGATCACAAATACTACAATATTGAATCACAATAAATTGAACATCAAGAATCGCAATATTAACGTTTTAACACTTGTTGTGCAAAGCACTGAAATCCAATGAAGATGAATAAGAAACAAGTGAGTAAAAGTTTGTATTATATGCCTTGTGATTTGCTATTAATATACGAAACCTAAAGAATTGCAATATTATTGTTTCAGCACTTTTTGCACAAAGCACTGACATCCAGTTAAGATCAATGAGAAACAAGTGAGCGAAAAATTGCAGTACTGTATATTGCCATTGTATTTAAGATATATTGCTGTTTGATTTAAAGATCGCAATGCATGACAGTTATGGATCACATTACACTTAACATAAAGAAATGCAATACTATTGTTTCAGCACTTTTTGCACAAAACACCGAAGTCCAAATAAGACGAATAAGAAACAAGTGAGCGAAAGATTGCAACATATCACAGTTTTGTATTTGCAATACACAAAACATAAAGATTTGAAATATTATCGTTATGGCACTTGTTGCACAAAACACACAGGAGTCCAATTAAAGGGATAGTTCTCCCAAAACTTTTGTTCTAGTAAACTCATCATTTACTTACCCTCATGCCATTCCAGATGTGTTATGTCTTGCTTCTGCAGAACACAAATGAAGATTATTAGAAAAAATATTTCAGCTCTGTAGGTTCATATAATTAATTCACAGAAAGGCAGTACAAAAGTAATCTGTAAGTCTCCATTGTTTAAACCCATATCTTCAGAAGTGATGTGATAGGTGGGGGTGAGAAACAGATCAATATTTAAGTATTTTTTTTACTGTAAGTCTCCACTCCATTTATCTTTTCTCACCCACAGGATTTTATGCTGTGGTTTATATGCCTTTTGGACCTTCAAAGTTCTGGCCACCATTCATTTGCATTGTATGAACCTACAGAGCTGAAATATTCTTCTAAAAACCTTACTTTGTGTTCACCAGAAGAAAGAAAGTCCTACACATCTGGGAAGGCATGAGGATGAGTAAATGATGAGAGAATTTTATTTGTGGGTACATTTTCCCTTTAAGATAAATAAGACAAATTGAGTAAAAGATTGCAATGTCTCATAATGAAAGTTAAATAGAAAGTTTTTTTTTATTATTATTGCAAAATTTTCAAATAATTAAACAAACAGGGCACCAAAAAATGACAATAAACATCTCAACTAAGCTGAACAGACATCAGCTGAGCTGAGCAGACATCAACAACATAAATAAATGATGGCAATATGACATCATTTTGAATCACAACACACTGAACATACAGAATCACAATATTAATGTGACCCAGATATTCATATAATGCTGTACCTCCAGGTCCATGCTAATTCCCACCCCTAGCACAAATACAGGCCGAGGTTTATCCCTATGGTATATATTTCTGAGCACGTCAGGTGTTTAGATGAGGGTGGAGTCATGCATCCATTATGCTTCACTGACCTTTCTGTTTCCAGGTCTGTGTGTGGCATGTTTGCCCTTTGAGATCTTGCTTTGGAACACAGTGTAAATGTCTGCCGTGCCATTTAAGGATGTTTGTGTGGCAGATTTAGAGCTTTCTGTAAAGGTCGAAAAAAGAGAGATATTGTTAAGGTTGTTGAGTAGAGCAGATTATAGACTCACCTGCTCTGACCTATGTGTTGAAAAAAGATGTGTTTAGACCCTCAAAGTTGCCCCACTCTTGCTTATTTGCTTATTGCTTACCCATGCGTGCACTTAAACAAACACATGCTGTTTAGAGTGCAATACTTTATCACATTGTCATCAGTACATTAATCCTACATTTCCTCTGAAATTCTTGCTGTTTTGCCATATCCAGTATCATAAAAATTGTGTGCACAAATATAAATATATATGAATGTGCACAACATATTTATTATAGAGCTGATTCCTTGTGCATAATTATAGATTAGGTTAGTTGATGCATAACATGAGCTTTTTTTATATTAACAACAAGATTTTCGGATAATATTCATATAAATTTAAAAGTGTATTTTAAATGTACTTCTCTTTTTTTTTTTTTTTACCATTTTTATATCACCGTTTTGCCTTAACTAGTTCATTTAAATATTCCTTTTGCTTGTCAAATACATTTTTAAAAGTACAAATATTCCATTAAGTCAGTCAGTCTCAGCTAATATGCTAATGAAAACGGCATGCATAATAATAATAATTATTATTATATAATTGAAAAGAATTAGCAAAATGAAATATACTGTAGCATGTCAAATATACAAAAGTATTTTGTCAACTACAAACAAACACAAACTACATCACAATACAGTGTTTATTTTTTTCAACTGTAATGTGTGTCTGGAATAATTACGGCTATGCAGAACTGACTTTAATAAACAATGATAAACAAACCCAAATGTCACATTTGAAAAAAATGGCATTTGTTTGGTACAAATTTGTGAGAACAGTTTGTTTCCATTGGGTGTCGTAAACATTGCATGTTACTATAGTAACAGATATTAGAATGGCTATTACAAATGCACAGCCTTATGGAAAAATGGTCGATGAGAACCATGTCACAACACATCACATCTTCAGTGTTTTATCATGGCTTTACTTTAATCATTCTCATTTGTCAAACAAGGCCATAGTGGGTGTTTGGGCTTAATTAAACCTCTGAGTTCTCATGTTAAAGTGTGATGAGCTATTTTCAGCGAGTCTAGTGGGAGTATGGGTTGTTTATGTATTATGCTCGAGTCCGCTCAGAAGCTGATGTGAGCATGGTAACAGTAGTTTTATATTGTCAAATGCACAGCATTGGAACATCTGGCTAGTCTGTGGTTAATTGAGCTGTGTGTAACAAACCACCATAACCAACTGCAGTATTTACGTCTGGTATTATATTTAGATCTGTATATTTAATATAATTAATTTTATTTCACAGGTATGAAATTGACTACCTCCTGTGCAGCTTTCCTCTGCACATTATTAGTGGTGTTTGACACCGCTAGAAATGAATGAAATTCGCTATGTTTGTGCTATGCCTACGTACTTGAATGATACCTCAAATTATGTGTCTTGGCTTGTTGAGGGGAGGTGTGCTGTTACTTTACTAAGCAATCAGAGTTACGATTTTATTTGGCATACATTAAAACTGGCAATGAATAAATAAATAAATCCCATAGATTTTAATAGCATTAAAGGTGGGACCCAGGAGCAGGGCTGGACTGGGAAGAGAAATCGGCCCTGGATTTTACCTAGCAACTGGCCCTGCATATCGCGGCGCTGTTTTGTGGTCAGTTCGACGGCTCATTTTAGCCGACCCACCGGCCCGCTTGGTTCTCCCGATGGCCAGTCCACCCCTGATCGGACCCAAAGTGCGTCGGCCCACCGGGAAAATGCCCGGAATGCCATATTTCCAGTCCAGCCCTGCCCAGGAGTTATCTAGGGACCAGAATATCATAGAGACTTAGATAATATCATAATGTCCCAGGTTTAAGGCAAGTTAAACTCAATCAACAGAATCTGTGACATAATATTGATTACCACGAAAAAAAAAAAAGAAAAAAAAAAGATATGTTTAAAGGGATTATGAAAGTTTTATGGAAGAATTTTTAATTTTTTTGCATGGTAAACTGATCAGTCTGGGTGGCACCAAAATTCCATCTGACTGTGTGGGGGGTTGGATGGTGAGTTGGTGCGAGTGTTATAATGCCTGGGGGCGGGGGGGACCACCGCCCCTGCAATGGAATCAACAAGCACCAAAACATTCTAAAACTACATTTCCGAGTTTACACAAAACACACATCCAACATATTGCATCCAAATATATTCAACTCTTTACTCAAGCACAACTCAGCAATATAAAATATCAAACAGTCATGACATTTGAAATATTCATGAATGAAATGGTTTACTTACTTACTTAACTGCCCCATCCTTAAATAATAGCTTCAATAACAAAGCTTGAATCTTATTACGACTGGTTCACAAGCAATCCACGCTGACATGAGCCGAAAAAACATACAATTAAAAATTTTATGAAGATGCATGTTTTTATGTATGTATGTGTCAAGCGGTAAAAGATGTCAGTCTAGTGCATGGATATATACAAAAATAATCCAAAATAGTCCAGACGGGTCCCCTTTGGTGTTCAGGAATACTGAAGCCATAGTAGGTCCTGCTCTCTCTCTCTCTCTGAGTAAGAAATTAGTACCAGCGGGAAGGGCCAAGGGTGCGATGATTTTAAGTAGGCGTTGATGTTTTTCGCTGTATAGGCGGTCATGAATTAATTAGCGATCGGCCAATATGGGTTTTTTAATGGACGATGCCGATATCCAGAGAGTAGTTTTGCCTATAGGCCGATACAATGCCGATATATCACACAATTTAATATAGTAAATAACATAAATTGGGTTGGTGGGGTGGTTTGGGGGACCCTCTATAACCACCCCTGCCATGGATTGAACAAGCACCAAAACATTATAAAACTAAATTTCAGAGTGTGGCAGGGCGGAGGGCGGGGCCGGGTCATGATTCTACACACCCAGTCCCTTATCAGGCTAATTAAGCCTCCGAGACGGATAAAGGCCGACTGCGGAGGATGGTGCGAGAGAGTGAGATAATTTACGGACATGTCCATCATGTGTGTGTTTGTCTCTTTTTAAGTTTATCATTAAAATTATTATTTATATTGCCAAGCCGGTTCTCCTTTCCATCGAACTGCTTTACACAGAGTTGAATGCACAAAATGCACATCCAACACATTTCATCCAAATATATTCAACTGGTCAGTCAATAAATGCTAAAATGCTCACTGTTTCAAAAGTATAGCCTCAAGACGTAAACATTATGTGTGTTGACATGATTTTAGTCTGATAAAATCGCTTATTGACCTTATCTGTGTAAATAAGGGACCAGTTAAAATATTTTTTTGTGGTAATCAACAATTTGTGACAAATGCTGTTGATAGAGCTTAACTTGCATTGAACTTGTTTAACTTAAGAACCTATAAAAGTAAATTTTTGTTGAACTTGTTTCAGATCTGGAACATTCCTTTAACTTGAACAGCTAGCAACCACCCAGAATACCCTGGCAACCATCCAGAACACCTTAGCAACCATCCAGAACACCTTAGAAAATGCATAGAATGCCCTAGGAACCACATAGAACACCTTATTAACTGCATAGCAATGCCCAGTCAACACCCTAGCATTGTGATGTCAAGTTTTGTATAGACAAGCACCACTCATGTTTAACTTGGAAAATGCAAAAATATAGTTAGGGATGTTATTTCTTTGCAAAAACAATCTGGGTACAGTGAGACATTCTAGACATAATAATAAACAGATCTCCAGACCTTGCATGCATGTACATGCGTGTACCCAAGTGTAGGTTACCAAGGTTACCTGTTATGTTGATTTTTGGGAGTTCGGAGACAGCAGTTCATCTTTAAAATCACATCTGGCTACGTGGAACTGCATAAATGCACCTGCCATCACAATCTGCCAGTGCACACTTTGCCTTGCTCTATTTTGTCCCTTCTGTCTCATAACTACATGCCTACTACACACACACAACCTCTCACCTTTAGCACGCCAGCCATACTGTGTAACACGGCAAATGTGCAAACATAGTCCCTCAGAGAACTGGTTTGTTGAGGTGGCAACTGCCGACTCGTAGCTACTTTTTAAACATGGGAGACACTTCAAACAAACCCTACATAAGCACTAAAGGATTAAGTCCTTCATTTTTGGTTGAAACATAATGTTTACCCTATGTAACAAGCTATGTGAAAGTAATTACAGGTTAGTGTTGAGCATTTATAACCTTTGAATGCTTTCTGATTGCTTTTGCAGACACTACTAATTGTTTGCCGTGCTGGTACAGCTCTTGACGTAGTCTGTGTTGCTGTCCATCAGGGATTAAACAATAAACAAACCCAGTCAGGTCACTAACCAATGAGAGCAGGGTCTAATGGCTTACTAACCAATTAGAGTGGACGTAATTGCTGCAATGGAGGGAATCGGCTAGGTGCAGCCACTAATTAATCTCCGAAGTAATGATGCAAGTGAGGGCAAGAGCAGAGCAGAGGATTGGAAAATCTGTTTATGCAAGACGAGCAGCGCTAGGGTGTCTTCACCCAGGAGACGGAGTCACTTTTAAGACACTTTGAAGTTAAATAAATAAAAAAAATTCCACTTCAGCTTTGAGATGAAGATGGAGTTTGTTTCAAAGTGATCCATTGGGAAGGTGTACTATTTAAGTGGTTACCAAGCTAGGTAAAGTGTATATCAGTACATGTGATAATGGTGTGTTAAAGGAAAAGTTCACCTACATTTTTTATTTAAGAGCCAAGATTTTCATTTAATAATAGGGATAGGCATCATAAGGAATTTTACGATTCCAGTTCAGATTCCTCTTACCAATTTTGGTTCCTTAACAGTTCCTTTAATTATTTTTTTAGTACCTTTGTCTTTTGAAATCTTGCAAGCTTTAAGCACACAACTCAGTAACAGTTTTTGTGAAATTAATGACTTGTGGTTCAGTAAGTTGACTCACAAGTCACTGAAAAAGTCTGCTAAATTCACTAAATTCATTCACTATTAAGAATCGGCTGATATGAGTCATTAGTTTGGGAAGTAATGCTGTATCTTTGCAATGTACATTTAAAGGAACCAATTCATAAAAGTAATTTGTTTGGAAATCCGGTTAAAATTTCATGCTGTTTGTTTCTAGCTGTGGATTCAAATGAATCGGCTCATAAGGGTCATTCAATTGGGAATCAGATTACATTGGTTGCGTTGTTTGTTTCATGCAGTAGATTAAAAAGAATCAGACTATAAGTGTCGTTTGTTTGGTAATTGGACTACTCTGGTCACGCTCTATGTTTCTCACTATAGATTCAAAAGAATCGACTTCAGGTATCGGACTAGGCTTGTTGCCCATTATGTTTAATGCAGGATTTTCAAATAATTTGGCTCATAAGATTAATTTGTTCATAAATCAGACGACACTAGTCACACTGCTTGTTTCACACTGTAGAATCAAATGAATTTACATATAAGAGTCATTCATTCGGGAATCGGACTACTGGTTGCGCTGAATGTCTTGTGCTGCTAGGGATGTTGCAGTGCCTCTGAATGATAGGTTAGGAAACACTTTTTGGAGTATTTAGCATGGTGTCCCATACACGATGGCAAACTAATGCATGTTCAAGAACCAATAAAGGAACTTAGTCATAAAAAACATTTTTTTTAACTGGCTGAGAATAAGAGCTGTTTCTTGATTCCCAACACTATTAAAGGGATAGTTCACTCAAAAATGAAAATTCCCTCATCATTTACTCACCCTCATGCCTCTCCAGATGTGTATGACTTTCTTTCTTCTACTGAACACAAACAAAGATTTTTAGAAGAATATTTCAGCTCTGTTGGTCCTCACAATGCAACTGAATGGGTAACAAAATTTTGAAGCTCCAACAAGCACATTAAGGCAGTGTTCGTCTCGTTGGTTCGTAACAGCTGGCCGGGGGAAACTTTTAGGCAAAATTCTTATCGGCTGCTAAACACTTTCTTACTGCCATTGGTCCACGTCATTGTTAGGTGTGACCTGGAGCCAGGGCTGGATTGGTAATCTGGCATACCGGGCATTTTCCCAGTGGGCCGACGCACTTTGGGGGCGATCAGGGGCGGACTGGCCATCGGGAGAACCGGGACCAAGCTGAAATAAGCCGCTGCGTTATGCAGAACGGGCCACAAAACGTCACCTCGATATGCCGAAGGGGGCAACGATATGCAGAAAAGGACAGCACACAACCTTTTGGGCCAGTTTCTATGTAAAATCCCGGGCCGATTTCTCTTCCCAGTACACCCCTGCCTGGAGCTCCGCCTACCTTGAGGCCGACAGTTAATTCTGTTTATGTTGTTCTGTCAGTCAAAATGAGTCAATATGAACACACAGAATGCATTACATAGAGTTATTAGCGAGCTGATGTAAATGTACAGTATCTACATTTGTACGATCGTGGACATTTTCCAAGTCCATGACATGAGATTTTTTATGGTTTGTTTAATTAATCTACAAAAGGAATAATATCTACTCAAATACTCTCAAGTGCCCATTCATTCGGTTGTGAAAGCCATTCACACATATGCCCAAAGTAAGATATGCCTCTGTCACCATTCTTTTGTCTTTATTCTAATCATTAAGATTCTTTTATCACCTATCTTTGCAGTAGTATTAGTGTCATCATAAATTATGATAACAGTGTAACTGATGCATATAATGGCCGGGTAGGGTGTGTTAGCGTCATGAATTCAGTTTGTAAACAAGACACATTAAAAATGGTGTACTGGATATATATTACTTCAATCATCATTAAGTGGTACAGCTTCTTTTACTAATCTAATGTGAATTCTACTCATAGAATGAGGCATAAAGTCATTGATAACACATTTTAATGTCACATTAGTTAAGGCTTTACTGTGCCTTCTTATATTTAAATTCTAAACGCCTCCCACAGTGGTGTGGCAGGTGTCTGAATGTTCGCAAACAGTATGTACCATCGCTCAGCTGTTTAGAATTTCTTTTTACCCATGAACAAAGAAATTCTCCGGAAGCGTATCAAGGCCTTAAAAGTAATCCATAAGACTCTAATGGTTAGGCTTGTCAGCGCCTGGTCATCAGGGCCGGATTAATCATATGGGCAATCGGGCAGATGCCCGGGGGCACCACGTCCCAGGGGGTCACCACGCAACTGCAATTTTTTAATTGCTTAGGTCTGTTCAAATCCTTCGGTATGGCAAGCTCACTATGTTTATTAAGTTATGTTTTTCATTATCATTATCATCAGAAGAAGTCCTGACCACTGCTTAAGCAGCACATAGACAGTGCTGTCACATGGCACCTGTTACTTTTCGCTGCGCTGTTTAGGATAATCAATTATTATTACTGGATGATTTAATAGATACTGCTGTGGGGGATTTCCACTCCTTGCAACTATCAGATTGAATTATTAATTACTATTAAATCCAAAATATAATTATATGCTTACATATTATGGAAAAGTACAGTGTGAACATTCTCCCGTTGTGTTTGACAGAAGAAAAAGGTAAAAGATGACAGAATTTTCATTTTTGGGTGAAGTCTTCAGATAACAAGCTATTACCAGATGTACTGATAAATGCACTAGACCGCCAGTCTGTTTCTGACATGTGATCTGCCATATGGTTCTACTGTAAAAAGCAGGAAATTGGAAGCTCTTCAAAACCACACAGTTGAGCATGAAAAGTCATAGTGCTGTTCAGGTTTTTAATTGTCCTGAGGAAACACTGGGTTTCTAACTGAGAATCTTTGAAACACACAGTGCAAGATAACTAAAGTCTTTTAAGAACCATAGGGAGAATAGCGGGGTAAATGAGACACAGTTTGGAATACTTGTACTTTTAGGGTACTGCTGCTTAAATTATTAATATGTCTGGAGGTGAAAAACTTTTCTGTGCAGCCCAGCATGCATCTGTCTGATGCACTCCGGCAGGGACGTGTAGAGGGGGTGGCTCTAGGGGCTTGAGCCCCTGCCCTTTTGCTGAGGTGCCCCTCCAACAGACCAGTGTTCCAGGGTGTGCAAATGCCACCCAAAATGAAAGCTTGCTCACCCAAATTAAATTACTTTGTTAGGCTTTATAAAGTTGTTTGCATAAAGTCAGACATTATAATCCTTTACTAAAACTGGCTCAATAATTCGTATAATACAGTATTGTATTATATAATTACTATTATTATTATTTTTTTATTATAGACCAAATCTCCCTGTAGTCCATTAATAAAAAGAATGGTTGGAAAATATTTTGAATCTTCTTACAGTTGTGCTTTTTGTGTTCAACACAATGCATTTCTTATCCACAAAAACATTTTGAACAGGTGAATGTATCCTAAACCTAAGGTGTGGATTTTTTTAACTTATCCCAACATTTATATTTTCATCTTTAGCATATTTTGGAAAATAATTATGGATACAAAATAATTTGGCTATTAAGCATAATATTTTAATACATATATTTAAGCTTTAAAAGTAACAAAAGGCAAAAAATATATACATAAAAATCACTATAGCAAAAAATAAATTGAGGTGCATGTGCACCCCCCAAACCCCTCTAAAAGGTTTAGAGTCCCTGCCCCTCAAAATGTCTGTGCTCATCCCTACACTACGGGAAGTGTATACTTCAATATATTTGATTCTGTGTAATCATTCCTTGCAGTTTATGGTACTATAAACTTCTCGCACATGCCCAACAACTTGTTGCAAGTATTTACACCCTAAATTGTGTCCTAACTTACGTTTCCAGTGGCAAGTAATTTGTCAATCTACTATAAAAGAGAAAATGCTGTGAATTGTGCAATGCCATAAAACAGAGCTAAACAGAACACATTTTTAATATGCATTTATGTGAAGAAGGATTTTGACCAATAAGATGTCACTGTAGACAGGGCTTCCCTCCCAGCATAACACAGCTGAAATAGATACAGAGCGACAAATAAAATATCAGGTTACTCGTCACTTGTCGCCACCTAGGCTGATTAGGACAAAATCTCAGATTTACATGTAAGTGATAGCTTTTGTCACTGGCTGATGTATCACATTGTGTGTTAGGACATGACCTTAACCAATGCATTACTTTAACAGAATTACAAGTCATTGAAATGTATAATATATAAATATTCTAAAAATAAAGTATTCAAACTTACAGTTAACTGTGACAGGTAATATAACTAAGATACCTGTAAAAATGAAGACTAAAAAGCCTTTCCAAAAAAGTTAAATTGATAGTTCACCCAATGAATTTAAAACTCTGTCATCTTTTTGTTCCAAACTAATGTGTTTCTTTCTTCCATGGAATGCTAAATGAAAAGGCAGAATGTAAGCCTCAGTCACCATTCATTTTCATTGTGTAAAAAATATGCAATAAAAATTAAAGAAAGTTTTTTCTATTTCATTTTTTTGTTTGTTTGTTGAACAGTTCCATTGAGGGGGTGGGGTGGGGGGTGGGGGTGTTATCCACAAATGTCCTAGAGAGCACTTTTTGTTCAATTATCAGAAAGTGGAAGCTACTGTACATCATCAAACTATCCAGACTCTGCCTAGAAAAGTCAGTCCCTCAACTCCCTGCATGAAGATGGAGACTTGTGAGTGAAGCTACAAAGACACAAATAATCTCTTTGAAGCAGCGTACAGAGTTCAGTAGCTGAGTGCAGAGTAAAGGTGCACTAGTCAACCGTATCAGAAGCTTTGCATAAGACTCGCCTGCATGGGAGGGTGGCACAAATGGACGAATGGTTTGTGTGAAATACTGCAAGGAAACTTGTTTAAGTCTGCTTTAAAATTGTTAATATTTCAGGACAGTGATCTCAAATAGAAGAACAAATTAACACTGAAATGGCACACGAAGAAAAAAAGGTTGAGGTCCAACAACGGCCCTGTGAAAGCACAGATCTCAGTCCAATTAAGAGTCATTGACACTATTCGAAATCTAATCTGTTCTGAATAACCTGGCCAGATTTACCAACTGATCACTATATTTTTATGAATATATATATATATTATATAAAATTATTTTAAAAGTCCATTTTAAATAAAGGTGCATATTTACAGTACATATACTCTAATTATATTATGTAAAATTTAAAGAATTTCAATTTCATAAAATATTTCCACCAAACTGAACATCTCAGGTTATGACTCTAACCCTTGTTCCCTGAGAAGGGAACGAGACACTGCGTCGTTGAAAACGACTCTTTGGGGAACGCTCCTTAGCGTGCGCCTCTGAATTATGAATGAAACTATTCCAATCTTGATTGGTGTTGCGTCATGATGTAACATGTGACGGCATAACCGGATGCATAAAAGTGACGCCGGCACACAAACACATTAGCCTAGCGATGAAGCAAGCCGCTCTCAGGCATTGAGGGGCGTGGCAGGACGACGCAGTGTCTCGTTCCCTTCTCAGGGAACAAGGGTTATAGTCATAACCCGAGACGTTCCCTTCTGAGGGAACTCGCACTGCGTCGTTGAAAACGACTCTTTGGGGAACGAATGCCCACTAGACCACGCACCGAAAAAAGGCCTGCCCTAGAGTGAAACTGAACTCAGGCACTCAGCTAGGACGAGAGCACACGTGCGCCAGGCGTACTAGGGAGGTGCAGACTATAGAACCTGATGAAATGTGCGGGGTAGCCCAACCGGCTGCCTCACAGATCTCCTGGAGGGGTACTCCCAATAAGAGAGCCCTAGAGGACGCCATGCCTCTAGTTGAATGAGCCCTTATGGCCGAAGGTGAAGGCAAATTGCGCACCTTGTAGGCCGAGATAATAGCCTGAACAATCCAATTACTAATGGTTTGTTTCGAGGCAGGGAGCCCCTTCTTAGGTGACCCAAAACACACTAACAGTTGGTCCGACCTCCTCCAAGAAGAGGACCTCTCGAGGTAAACGCTCAAAGCTCTGACAGGGCAGAGCAAATGGAGCCTCTCTTCTTCTGCCGACACATGAGGTGGAGGATGAAAAGCCTGCAGGACCGTGAGACCGTGCCGTGTTAGAAGGCACCTTAGGCACATAGCCAGGTCTCGGGTGCAAAATGGCTTTAACTCCGCCAGGGGCTGAACTCCAAGCAAGCTGGTGTTACTGCCAGGGCTTGAAGATCTCCCACCCTCTTTAGAGAGGTAATAGCTAAGAGAAAAGCCATCTTGAACGTCAGGTCCTTGGGCGAAGCCGACTGAAGGGGTTCGAAGGGGGCCAGGGATAACCCTTCGAGAACCACCGCCAGGTCCCAGGCAGGAACCCTGGACCTGGTTGTCGGTCTCATCCTCCATGTACCACGGAGAAGACGAATGACCAGCTGGTGCCTCCCCAGAGGCCCATCACTCAGTGGTGCATGGAAAGCCGAAATGGCCGCCACGTACACCTTAAGTGTGGAAGGGGAGAGACCCGCAGAGAATCGATCTTGAAGAAACTGCAGAACTGAAGCCACCGGGCAGTTGACTGGATCTACTTCATGTTCTCTACACCAAGTGGAGAACACATTCCACTTGAGGCCATATAATCTCCTAGTAGACGGAGCCCTAGAGTTAAGTATGGTTTCAACCACCCCCGCTGATAGACCAGCATTTAGGTACTGAACCCCCTCAGGGGCCAGACCCACAGTTTCCACAGCTCTGGACGAGGGTGGAAAACTGTGCCCCCTGCCTGAGACAACAAATTCCTCCTCAGAGGAATCTGCCATGGCGGAGCTATCAGGAGTGAAATTATGTCTGAGAACCATACTCGGGCCGGCCACATCGGGGCAACCAGAAGTAGACTGATGCCCTCTTGGCGGACCCTTTCCAGGACTCCCGGGAGCAGAGCGATCGGGGGAAATGCGTACAGGCGAAGCCTCGGCCAAGCCTGTACCATGGCGTCCAACCCCAGTGGGGCTGGATGTGAGAGGGAGAACCAAAGTGGACAGTGGGACGTCTCTCGAGACGCGAATAGATCCACTTCCGATGGTCCAAATTTGTCCCAAATCAACTTCACCACCTCTGGATGAAGTCTCCATTCCCCGGGCCTCAGCCCCTGCCTCGACAGGATGTCTGCTCCCTGATTCTGAACCCCTGGAATATACATTGCTCTGATAGACAGTATTTTCCCTTGGGACCAAAGAATTATTTGATGCGCCAGTCTGCACAGAGGGCGCGATCTGAGTCCCCCTTGTCGGTTCAGATAAGCTACCACTGATGTATTGTCCGAACGTACTAGGACATGGTAACCTTTGATGTCTGGAAGGAAGCTCCTCAGAGCCCTGAACACAGCCAACATCTCTAGACAGTTTATGTGCCAAGAATGATGATGGTCCTGCCACAGACCCCTGGCAAAGCGGCCGTCCATGACCACGCCCCAGCCAGTGAGGGAGGCGTCTGTCGAAACGGTTTTCCGGCGACATGACGCTCCCAACACTGGTCCTTGGGACAGGAAACAAGGTTTCTTCCATATTAGCAGAGAACGAAGGCATGTGCGCATTACTGTGCTTATACGAAATGGATTCCCCTTGGGGGAAAACCCCTTGGCTTTCAGCCACCACTGGAGGGGCCTCATGTGTAGAAGGCCCAAAGGTATAATGTTGGATGCCGCTGCCATGAGGCCCAGCAGTCTTTGAAATCGCTTTACAGTGATGGCCTGGCCTAGCTTTAACCTGGACACCATCGCCATAAGGGACTCGATGCGTGCAGGAGACATGCGTGCCTGCATCGTAACCGAGTTCCACACAACACCCAGAAACGTTGTGCACTGGGATGGTTGTAACACACTCTTTTCTGTGTTGAGTCTCAACCCCAAATTTCGAATGTGGCAAAGGACGACATTTCGATGCCGAACCGCCATTTCTCGAGACTGGGCCAGAATGAGCCAGTCGTCGATATAATTGAGTATGCGGATGCCCTGAAGTCTCAGTGGAGCAAGAGCTGCATCCATACATTTGGTGAACGTGCGGGGAGATAGTGCTAGGCCGAACGGAAGAACCCGATATTGGTAAGCTTAGCCCCGAAGCGAACCTCAGGAACCTCCTGTGACATGGAAGGATGGATACATGAAAATAGGCGTCTTTTAGATCTATCGTGACAAACCAGTCCTCGGATCTGATCTGACTCACGATGACAGGAATAGTAAGCATTTTGAACCTGAACCTCCTCAGAGACCGGTTCAAAACTCTGAGAACTAAAATCAGCCTCAACCCCCCATCCTTTTTTGGAACTATAAAGTACCGGCTGTAAAGACCGGACTCCCTGTCTGAATGAGGAACACGTTCTATGGCCCCCTTCAGCAGCAGAGATTGCACTTCTTGTTCCATCACCTGAGCCCACTCCGGAACCACTGTAGTCTGCACCACCCCAGAGAATTTGGGGAGGCGGTGCTCGAACTGCAGTCTGTACCCTTATTTTTGTTGAGAAGATGATTCCATGCCTCTACAAAATCTACTAAGGGAACCAGCCTCTCGAGGCTGGTCTCGGGTGTTTTCCGAGCACTGTTCTCGACACTGGCAGGATTTAGTCGACACAGTTCTCGTGACCACAATTGATGTGTGTTTTTTATTTTTTGACATGAACGGCACGATGTGCGTTCGCTGGAAATTGATGTGGCCCGAAGCGTCAGAGATGGCGGGAAACCGACACCGATTCCCTGAGGACTCCGCTGCGAGAACAACCTCGGTTGCTCTGCAGCGGGGGGGACAGCCCTCCGAGGTTCTACCACCCTGGTTAGGACCTCTTTCCCGAAGCCCTCCTAGCCTTAAGGACATCCCTCAGTTCGCCCCTCTGGCTGGAGGGCTTCCGCTGGGAGCGTTTCCTCTGTTGCCAAGCTCCTGGAGGAGGGGCTCTAGAGGAAACGCTCTCCTTTTGCTCTGCGCGGTGCGAGGAGCTGACTGAAGGCTGGGGCTGATCTGCTTGCCCCACCCTACTTGATTTAGACTTTGCCCTACGGGGGAGGAACTGCTTGAACGCCGCAGATTGTTTCCTCGCCTCCTGAAACCTGTCGACGACCGATGTAACGGCGTCGCCGAACAGGCCAGAGGGCGAGAGCGGAGCATCAAGCAGAAAAGCTTTATCTTTTTCTTTTATGCCCGACAAATTTAGCCACAGATGCCTCTCCGTGGCCACCATAGCTGCCATAGAGCGGCCAATAGCGCGGGCCGTCTCTTTAGTGGCCCGGAGAGACAGATCTGTGGCTCTGGGAAACTCTGCGATATCTTCGGGAGTTGGCCCCTAAATCTTTCAGGAGGTCGGCCTGGTACGCCTGCAAAATCGCCATTGAGTGCAGGCATGAACCAGCCCGACCAGCCGCCATGTAAGCCCTGCTTATTAATGCAGATGTATCTATGCAGGGCTTACTAGGCAGCGCCGGGGTTTTAAGGGAAGATGCCGACTCAGGAGAGAGGTAACCGGCTAAAGCCTCCTCCACACCAGGCATCTTCCCATAGCCCATATCCCGTGCCCCAAAAACATCGCTGTAATAAACCACACTGGGGCTGGAGACACGGGACGAATGTGGTTTATCCCACGATCTCGAGATCTCTTTGTGGAGATCGGGGAAAAACGGCAAACCCCGGCGCTGGGGTTGTGATGTGTGCCGCAGGAAACGCTCGTCTAATTTGCTTCCGACCAGTGTTCCCTGCTCATTTTGTGGCCAGCTAATGTTAAGTCTGGCCACGGCACGCGTCACAACCTCAACCAGCTCCTCATAAGCGTGGCCGAGAACAGGCGTGCTTGACTCACGGTCGTCCGCATCAATGCGGAGCATATCCACTTCCTCGGAAGCAGAGAGCTCAAGCATTGGGACCTGATCGTGGGCAGAAGAAGCCGCGACGCGGGCTTCTGCACCACTCAAATTAGGCTCGGGATCCTCAAACGAAGAATGAGAAAGTGCCGTAGCAGTCTCATTCTCATCTGCAAGATCACGCTGCGAACCCCACGATCTCAACCGCCGCGCTGCCTCAACTGACGCGGGACCAGATCCGTGGGGAACGCGAGCCTGACCGTGCTCATCAAAGCACGCCAACCGGGAGCGCAGCACTCTCATGGGTAGTGCTTCACAACTTTCACAGGCAGATCCCTCGAGAGCTGCCTGTGCGTGCTGCGCTCCCAAACAGTTCACACATAAAGCGTGCGTGTCCCTACCTGTAATGAAACGAGGGCAGGGGTGCACGCACTTCTTGAACTGCTCGGTGGCCATAAAATTTTTAAATCAGACAAACAACACCAAATAAGACAAACAATAGACATAGAGCGCTTGCTGAAGAGCGAAAGCTAATGTGTTTGTGTGCCGGCGTCACTTTTATGCATCCGGTTATGCCGTCACATGTTACGTCATGACGCAACACCAATCAAGATTGGAATAGTTTCATTCATAATTCAGAGGCGCACGCTAAGGAGCGTTCCCCAAAGTGTCGTTTTCAACGACGCAGTGCGAGTTCCCTCGGAAGGGAACTGAGTAATCATTAACAAAATAAATAAATTGATATTAAAAATACTTATATAAATAAAAAACAAGATTTGAAGTTTTATTAATTTAATTTTGTCAAAGTTTACACAATTTAATTTGATGGAAACTGTTTTATGAATTTAACATTTTTTACTTTAGTTATATTATTTATACACAATTACATATGATGTAAAAGTCAGCATTTTCCAAAGAATTAAACAAATCTTTCCAAATTGATCAAAACATGTCAAGTTTGCTTTTCATTAAGTCAGTAAGATTTTCTAAAGTAAGAGTATTTTCTACATTTACATTTATTTATTCAGCAGCAGGTACTTTTATCCAAAGTGATTAACAAATGTGTGAAAATAAATACACAAGCAATTAATTAAGCCAATATGTGCCGTGGTGTAATGCTAAATTTCAAAAGTTGAGCTGCAATCCTTTACCTACAGGAATTTAGACTACTGGACGAGCTTTACGCCATGTTATTAATATTCATGAGCCAAGTTGATTAGTTTGTGAATGTGCCCTCCACACACCGCATTTCAATTTATTCCTATGCCCCTGTGCTATTAAAGTATATTTTCGATTTAGAACTTCAGTACTTTGAAATAAAAATATAATATCATTACATATCAATGATGTTAATTAAGAGAATTGGTCAAGGGTCTGAATATATTTTTAAAAGCACTGTATAAGCACAAAATAAAATTGAATTCTGTTAAACAAATCTTAATCTAAATTCCATATATCCCTTCTTTGACTCTTGAACTCTTACTTGCTAGACAAGTGCAAAAGAGGTCTGATGATCAAAAATAAACTTTCTGTTTGTCAAGTATGACCTCCTACTACTTCTGAGATCAACAAATCCTGCATTTCTTTGGTTAAGGCAACCGGAACTTTAGCTAGTGTGAGTGTTTCTAATGAGAGGAGAGTGCCAGCTTTTTCACAGGTTTAGAGCCCCGCTGAGAACTCTTTGAGTGTTATTATTAGTGTTATTATTACTTGTGATTACTTCGTCGAGAGTCACTGCATGTGAGCGGTTCTAGTGAGTTGTGTATGCAGGTAGGATTTCTCCCTACACTTCGAGAACTCGAGACGGTATTGAACCAGTGCAAGATTATGTTGATTACATACACGACAAATACGTGCATTAGGAGTTACATGAGCTTTTATTATGCAGAGTGCTGCTAAAGTATCAGATGCGCAGTGCAATGTATAGTACAACATAATCATGATTGTAGAAGGGCAGTTTATGTGACGTAATTGTATTGTCCTTATAGGAAAAATGGCAATATTTTGTTTTCTGGTATACTTTTATAATTTGGCTAGACAGCAAAGTACTCAGATTGTGTCCATAAATATAAAACTATCCATTCAAATAGTTTGCTTTTGTTTTAACAATGTAAAGTAAAATGTAGAAATTAATGATGTCCTGTGATGGGACTCTTTTCATCATGAACTGTGAAAAATAGAAACATATCAAAGTAAACTTTTCAATATATTGCCTTTATCTACAGTAATATGGGCTATTTTTAAACATGACAGGATGTGAACTTCCATTCAATTGTTAAAAATCTATTACATTTTCTCACCAAATAATGAGTTATGGGGAGAGACTTTTAGAGGATTCATGATGTGTTTATATCAATGCAGTGCAATTCAATGGGGTTCAATACATTCAAGCTCCAAAAAGGATATAAAAGGCAGCATAAAGATAATCCATGTGACTCGTGTGGTTTAATCCATGTCTTCTGAAGTGATATGATTGGATTTGGGTGAGAAACAGACCAACGTTTTATGTCCTTACTTAGTATAAATCTTTACATCTGCAATCTTTTTTGGTGCGAAGCTCGTTCACACACTTCCTTGCACTTGAAGAATGTGTAGAGCGTTGTACACTAACCAGATACAGTGTTGCCAGATTTATGGTTTTCACGGCCAGTTGGGCTATTTTAAAACTGCAGATGTGAGTTAAAATGATAGAGTCGTAGGTTGAGGTTTTTTTTGGGATACTTTTAAAATGTACCACAGAGGCTGAAAGATTGATGGCAAACACTAGAAAATTAACATCATATTGATGTACATACAATGACAAAAAAATCACCATCTTGAAGCCTGCACTGTGTTCCAGTTGGGTCGGATGTCAAGATTTGTAGTGAATCGGGACAAACATTCTGGTCTGGTCTTACCCAAAGCAATCGTATTGCTTCAGAAGACATTGATTGAACCACTCGAGCCATATGGATTACTTTTATGATGCCTTTGTCCATTTTTGAGCTTGAAATTTTTGGTCCCGATTGACTTGAGTTGTATGGACGAAAAACACATCATATATTTTTCTAAATATATTAATTTATGTTTCATAGAAGAAAGAAAATCATATGAGTTTGAGACAGCATGAGGGTGAGAAATGATGAGAGAATTATAATTTTTGGGTAAACTATTACTTTAATGACATGCACATTTAGTCATTTAACAGACGGTTTTAACCAAGCAACTTATATAAGCATTATAAGCATGTGATACGTTAAAGCTTTACTTATTTCTGAGGATGCTAGCATTTGGGAGTCTAACTTGATAATAATTTCAAAATAGTTTAAAACCTTTTTAAGTGTGATATGATAAAGTCCATCTAAATCCACTTTGAGAGGCATGTTTCACATTGTATTATTATCAGTTTGCATGCTGTTTTCATGACTTTATATTACAAGTGGTGGAAAAACATAAAATAAATGGAGACCATCAATGTTATCTAGAAATAAAAAAAATTCCCTCATACAAATAAATACATTTAGCTTCAATTGATGTAATATAAATAGATCATTTCCATGCCCATTTGTCAACTTCTAAGAAACATATTTCCTTCCGTATTCCAGGGTGTATAATATTGCATTTGTGATAATGTTTTGCATTGATTATTTTAATGGTTTGTGGAAAGTCTCCATTATGATGCCATCTGATTTATCTCTGATAGCCTCACAAGTGGAAATGGAGGATTATGGGAGCTCAGCCAGTCAAAGGGAGCGGAGAGCGACCGGGGAACCCTATTGGGCATATTCAGGTTAGTCATTGTATCCTTCAACCAAAAAACAATGATAATGCGTGCTCAGCATCAGTAAGCAATAGCAACAATGTTTACTGAGCTTAAGCCTGTCCATCTGTGGGGATTCAGCCCTATTGGGAAATTTAATGAACCTATTTCCTTTAGAAAGCCTGCAGGTGGGTATGGTCCATTAGTTTTACAGGTTTTGTACCAGAAAAAAAGGCCACTTTGGGAGCTACTGGACAAAATCAATGAAAATGTTGAATACATTGTCCTAGACAGGGAATTTTAACATAATCGATTAGACATCTAACGTCTAAGCAGGATCTTCCTAAGATGGTTGGATATTTAGCATTTCATACTTCTAGGGCTCTTATTGAGTGTTTAAAAATTAATCAATCCATGTCACTGGCAGATATCCAATCAATGATTGTGAATAGTAACTGATCTTATCTCATTTCAAACTCAGAGTGGAACTCACCAATACCTCGATGTTAATTGCACCACACAAATAGTACAGTTTTGTGAATAAGATGCAATGTATAATAAGCCTAATTTTCAGGAGGCATGTTTGCACTGAAAAGAATGACAGTAACTTAATTTAAAAACAGTGCAGCATTACGTCAGTCATTTATTATTTATTTTTTTGACAGATTAAATTGAATTGTGGGTGGTTAGTAATAACTAATAATGTTTTTTTACGCTGAAAAGTGCTTCAACTTTCTCATGAAAGTCTCTCTTTTTTCCAGTTCATCCTTTTTCTTTATCTTTTTCTTTCTGATTTTTTCTCTCTTTCCTTTGGGCAGCTGAACTGCTTGCTTCATCAATTCTGACAGATCAGTGGTAGTAGTTCTTCTAGACTTCTGTTGGTGCTCAAAGGCATGAGGAACATTGATGCCTGCAGTTCCAGCAGCCCTTTAGCAGGGAATGATCTTTAAATGGTGCTTCTCTTTTCATTTGTGTTTCCATATGTGTTTTCCATGTGAACTCGCTCGACAAACCCTGCGAGGGTTCCTCCTTCATTGTGTATGCTCTAATAGGCAATACAGCACTTTTGAAATGTCATTTCCATGATCCAATGGTCTCGATGTCAGAGGATACTGTTTTCAGAGCAAGTATTTGTTGCGGTTGTTCCCATAGTAAAGAAAAATCACAAATAAGATCACTTTAATATCTCAATTGCAACAGCAAAGTGATGGACTTTTGCTTAAGTCTCCTGCTTTTCAGAATTTTCTGAAAAAGATCTCAGCAAAGTCAACAGAATTGTTGGTTTGCCAAGACAGTTTGCAATCAAAAGTCAGACATTGCATTGTAAACTCAAACATTTCTTATACATTCTTGCAAGATCAAATGATCTGAGCAATTCTATCCACATGAAATAGCATTCACTTTTACTTCCTTGATGTGTCATATTTCTGCATTTGTTTAATGAGAAAAAATTAAGGACAGGATTATTCATCAGGAATATTGGATCGTTACTGAAAAAAAATTGTATGTAGCATTTTTGCATCACTCTTTTTAAGTAAATTCAACTTGTAGTAATTTTATGTCAGCATAACTAAAAAACCTTTGTTAGATATACACAAATGTATCAGATTATCCAACTTTATTTACTTAAAAAGTTATGTAACACGAATATGATTTAACAACCATGTTTCAAATTAACTTTAAAATGTGCACTCAGTAAAGATTTGCATGCCACTCCCCCGGACATATGGGTATAAAAGCAGTGCCGAGGCAAACACACATTCAGATTTCTTCTTCGGAGCCGAGCAGTGTGCTAAATACTTCCTGCCGTTCCATTCATCGCTTCTCTGCTGCAAGCTGCTGGTTCTACAACGCACTGCAGCGGTTCTCCCCCTCACACACTACAGTTGTGTCTAGCAACACCCCTGGGTGCATCGGCAGTACAGCAGAGCCCTTCCTTATATATAAATATATATACATATACACACATACACACACACACATATATATATATATATATATATATATATGTGTGTGTGTGTGTGTGTGTGTGTGTGTGTGTGTGTGTGTGTGTGTATATATATACACACATACATACATACATATGTGTGTGTATGTATGTATGTATGTATATATATATATATACATACACACACACACACACACACACACACACACTATATATATATATATATATTTTACACTCACTCACCTAAAGGATTATTAGGAACACCATACTAATACTGTGTTTGACCCCCTTTCGCCTTCAGAACTGCCTTAATTCTACGTGGCATTGATTCAACAAGGTGCTGAAAGCATTCTTTAGAAATGTTGGCCCATATTGATAGGATAGCATCTTGCAGTTGATGGAGATTTGTGGGATGCACATCCAGGGCACGAAGCTCCCGTTCCACCACATCCCAAAGATGCCCTATTGGGTTGAGATCTGGTGACTGTGGGGGCCATTTTAGTACAGTGAACTCATTGTCATGTTCAAGTAACCAATTTGAAATGATTCAAGCTTTGTGACATGGTGCATTATCCTGCTGGAAGTAGCCATCAGAGGATGGGTACATGGTGGCCATAAAGGGTTGGACATGGTCAGAAACAATGCTCAGGTAGGCCGTGGCATTTAAACGATGCCCAATTGGCACTAAGGAGCCTAAAGTGTGCCAAGAAAACATCCCCCACACCATTACACCACCACCACCAGCCTGCACAGTGGTAACAAGGCATGATGGATCCATGTGCTCATTCTCTTACGCCAAATTCTGACTCTACCATCTGAATGACTCATGAGACCAGGCAACATTTTTCCAGTCTTCAACTGTCCAATTTTGGTGAGCTCTTGCAAATTGTAGCCTCTTTTTCCTATTTGTAGTGGAGATGAGTGGTACCCGGTGGGGTCTTCTGCTGTTTTAGCCCATCCGCCTCAAGGTTGTGCGTGTTGTGGCTTCACAAATGCTTTGCTGCATACCTTGATTGTAACGAGTGGTTATTTCAGGCAAAGTTGCTCTTCTATCAGCTTGAATCAGTTGGCCCATTCTCCTCTGACTTTAGCATCAACAAGGCATTTTCGCCACAGGACTGGCGCATACTGGATGTTTTTCCCTTTTCACACCATTCTTTGTAAACCCTAGAAATGGTTGTGCGTGAAAATCCCAGTAACTGAGCAGATTGTGAAATACTCAGACCGGCCCGTCTGGCACCAACAACCATGCCACGCTCAGAATTGCTTAAATCACCTTTCTTTCCCATTCTGACAATCAGTTTGGAGTTCAGGAGATTGTCTTGACCAGGACCACACCCCTAAATGCATTGAAGCAACTGCCATGTGAATGGTTGATTAGATAATTGCATTAATGAGAAACTGAACAGGTGTTCCTAATAATCCTTTAGGTGAGTGTATACATACACACACACACACACACATTGCGAGGACATGACCATGGCTACGTTGCGGTCATGGCTCGCCTTCATGGAGTGGAACCCTCCGCTCCCCCTCGAACCCTCGCAGCTCGATGATTACCCCAAGAAGGCTTCGAAGCACCCCTGAGACGGGCAGCCATGGGACTCAGGAAACTGCACTACAGGAGCTGTTAAGCAAACCACTCCTTCCCCCGCCAGAAAGTCGGGTGGAGAATCCTTTGTTTCATTAAAATTTTGTTTACAACCAAGGATTCATCCCACATTTTCCATAAAAGGGTAGTTTCCTCATTCCCTGGGCTCTATTTTCAGTCTCCCTGGCCATCGTTATCACAACCACTGGCCACAAGCTCTCTTTGGCAGGTACAGCACCATGGAACTGGGCCCCCACCGCTTCCGTGTTCCCAGCCGTGGCACAAACACCCCCCCGATGTGATGGTCTCCATGGGATTTGAGGACGAAGATCTTCCTCTCCGTTCCAGGCTGTTCAAAAGGCCAAAGGCTCTGCCTGGTTGCGAGGCCCCGTGCGGTAGTCGGTAGTCACTTGGTTCCTCTCGCATGGAGTGGTCCCTCATTGCATCCCCAACCCATCGCGCTGTTGGATCAGGACCGTCCAACTCGGCTATGCAATTCAGTTCACCAGGCTCCCGCCTGGGTTCAACGGAATCCGCTTCACTGTGGTGAGAGGCGAGAATGCCGCTATCTTGCTCGCGGAGATCACTACCCTTCTACGGAAGGATGCGATAGAGCCTGTCCCTACAGCCGAGATGAGGAAGGGGTTTTACAGCCCTTACATGATCATACCCCGAGAATGTGACAGGTTGCGGCCAATCTTTGACCTACGAGTTCTGAACTGGGCCTTGCACAGACTTCAATTCAAGATGCTCATGCAGAGACTAATTTTAGCAAGCGTTCAGCATCAGGATTGGTTGGCGGTGGTAGACTTGAAGGACACGTACTTTCATGTCTCGATTCTTCCTCGACACAGACCCTTTCTCCGGTTTTCCTTTGAGGGTCAGGCAAACCAGTACAAAGTCCTCCCCTTCGGCACTGTCTTGACAGGTTTCACTCAGGGGAGAGTGGAGACTCCACCCTCTGGCGGTCCAGCTGATCTGGAGTCGATTCGGCCAAGCACAGGTGGACCTGTTTGCTTCCCCAGAATCCTCCCACTGCCCGCTTTGGTACTCTCTGACCGAGGTTCCCTTCAGCACAGATGCCTTGGCACACAGCTGGCCCCTGGGACTATGCAAATATGCGTTCCCCCAGTGAGCCTACTTGCACAGATGTTGTGCAAGGTCAGGGAGGACGAGGAGCAGATCCTCTTAGTGGCCCCTTACTGGCGCTCCCGGACTTGGTTCTTGGACATCATCAACAGCCTCCCCCTGGCGAAGTCCCCTGAAGAAGGACTTTCTTCATCTGGCACCCACGACCGTAGCTCTGGAGTCTCCATGTCTAGCCCCTGGATGGGATGTGGAATACTTAAATGGCCTACCACCTTCAATGGTAGACATGATCACTCAGTCCAGGGCCCTCAATGAGACGTCTCTATGACCTGAAGTGGCATCCGTTTGCAAAGTGGTGCTCTTCCCGAGGCGAAGACCCCCAGAGATGCGCAGTAGGGTCAGTGTTTTCCTTCCTCCAAGACAAGTTGGAATGATGGCTGTCCCACTCCACCTTGAAGGTGTATGTGCCCGCTATATCGGCACATCACGATGCAGTGGATGGTAAGTATTTGGGGAATCACGATTTGACCTTCAGGTTCCTGAGAGGTGAGAGGAGGGTAAATACCCCCAGGCTGCACCTTGATCCCTCATGGGACCTCTGTGTGGTCCTTCGGGGCCTTTGGGGATCTCCTTTCAAGCCCCTTGAGTCAGATGAGTTTAAGGCGCTCTCATTAAAGACTGCCCTCCATCAAGAGGGTAGGGGACCTGCAGGCGTTCTCTGTCAGCTAACTGTGCCTAGAGTTTGGTCTGGACTACTCTCACGTTATCCTGAGACCCTGACTGGGCTACGTGCCCAAGGGTCCCACGATCCCTTTCCTGGAGGAGGCAGACCCAGCCTTGGCGTTGCTGTGTCCGATGCTTGCTCTTCGTATTTACTTGGATCGTACGCAGAGCTTTAGAAGCTCTGAGCAGCTCTTTGTCTGCTTCGGTGGACAGCAGAAAGGAAGCGCTGTCTCCAAATAGAGGATTGCTTACTGGGTTATCGATGCCATGCCCAGCATGTGCCGCCCCCTGCTTGCCCACTCTTCCAGGGATGTTGAGGCTTCTTGGGTATTGTCCCATGGCGCCTCTCTTGCAGACATCTGTAGAGCTTATGGGCTGGGCAACACCTATTATCTTTGCAAGGTTTTATAACCTCAGGGTTGAGCCAGTTTCGTCCTGTGTGTTATCAGGTGACACAAACAGGTAAGCTCGGGTCAGCTGGCCGGGTGTACCGCTTGCGCATAGTGCCTTTCCCCTCCCTTGAGGTGAAAATGTGCGCTTTTTCCCCAGTTGCGTTCTCAAAAAATTGGGAACCCTGGACGTTCTTCCTCCTTAGCCCAGTGGCCGACGAGTCTTTGGGAAGGCTCGCCGCCGCCCGTGCATCACTTAGGCCCCCGTACTGTGGTAAGTGCTCCTCATGTGCTGGTTGTCTCCTTAGGTAACCCTGTGTGATGTATATTCTGCAAAATGGCTTCCCCACTGGTAAACCGCATCTTCTTTGGGCAGAGGGCCCTCTCCCCGGGGTGTAGGGGACAGCTTCATGCCTGCCAGTTTGTTGGGGGTAGTTATGCGATGGCTTGCTGCACTGGCTATGAAACACACAGACTTCTCACCGCCAGTCTGCGTAACCCGTTTCAGCTCTTGTGCCATTTTCCATTGGGATCACAAGTGTCAATTAATCTACACAACGTCGAGTGAGTAACAGATAGGGAACGTCTCGGTTACTGATGTAACCTCCATTCCCTGATGGAGGGAACGAGACGTTGTGTCCCTCTTGCCACAACACTGAACCAACCGCTGAAATGGCCAGGTCTTTGGCTCGGCTGCTCAGTGCGAAACCTGAATGTGTGTTTGCAGCGGCACTCCTTTTATACCCATATGTTCGGGGGAGTGGCAAGCAAATCCCACACGCCAATTCCCAGTGGCCTTTTCTCAAAGATAAGAGATGTCTGGACTCCCAAGTGTGACCACTAGTGTGAACTCATCGACACAACATCTAGTTCCCTCCATCAGGGAACGGAGGTTACATCAGTAACCTAGATGATTTAAAATGATGCTGCATCCAAGCCGCTAGATGTCACTGTAAGTTTAAGATGACACAAAGACAAATGTTACAGAGTGAACCTTCAAAATTATTGTTTCTACCTAATTTAATTGGCTCAAAAGAAAATAAAGACTGAAGGCAGTCATTAAAAAATGGATTCCCCAAAGAAGTGCAGATAAAGCTACAATTCAGCTACATAGATTCACATGCACAAGGAAAAATACATGGACTGAACAGAATTCAGATTTCCTTGTGAATGTTAGACATTCTATAGCACTGTAGACCTTCCACGAGTTTCCGTGAATTCTCTCTATATAGTTGTAACGACCTCCTCCGAGGGATGACACCTGACACAGCGGCTCAGAGGTGAGGTTCTTTATTCTTTTCAATCACAACGTGCACAGAGCACTTTTAAACAGTCAGCTTTTATCACACACAACCACAGTAATTCTTATGTCTCTCTCTCTCTCTCTCTCTCATGGAGGCCCTCTGGCAGCCTTTTATGCCGCTCTCCCCGTGCTCACTGAAATTAGAGACAGGTGTTAGACATAATCTAGCTCAGGTGTAAGCGCCCTTACCGCTTCTCTCCCGGACGGGCGCTTGACCACACCCCCGCTGCCACATACCCCCACCGCCCGACTCAGGCCGGGGCGCCATCCGGCCTGTCTACCACTCCCCCCCCATTTCTGGAGAGGAAGTCGGCGACAGCCATCTGAACCCCCGGTCTGTGGACCACCTTGAATTTAAAGGGCTGGAGGGCCAGATACCAACGGGTGATCCGGGCGTTAGTATCTTTCATGCGATGGAGCCACTGCAGTGGGGCGTGATCCGAGCAGAGGGTGAAGGTCCACCCCAGCAGGTAGTAACGGAGGGTGAGGACCGCCCACTTGATGGCCAAACACTCCTTTTCCACGGTGCTGTACTTAGTCTCCCTTAAGGAGAGCTTACGGCTAAATGTACAGCACCGGGCGCTCCTCCCCCTCCACCACCTGCGAGAGTACGGCCCCCAGCCCTCTGTCTGAAGCGTCCGTCTGCAAAATAAAAGGGAGAGAAGTCAGGTGCATGAAGAAGCGGCCCCCCACAAAGTGCAGCTTTAATCTGCATAAACGCCTGTTGGCACTGCTCCGACCATTGGACCGGATCTGGAGCCCCCTTTTTAGTGAGGTCAGTCAGCGGGCTGGTGACGTCCGAATAATTAGGCACAAACCTCCTATAATAGCCAGCCAGCCCCAGGAACTGCCTCACCCCCTTTTTGGTCTTGGGCAAGTCGCAATCGCCACGGTTTTGTCAATTTGGGGACGCACCTGGCCATGACCCAAGTGGAACCCCAGATACCGTACCTCCACACGCCCAATCGCGCACTTCTTAGGGTTTTCCGTGAGCCCCGCCCGCCGCAGCGATCTCAGGACGGCCCTCAGATGTTGCATGTGCCGCTGCCAATCATTGCTATAAATGATGATATCATCCAAATAGGCAGCGGCGTACGCGGTGTGAGGTCTGAGGATCCTATCCATGAGTCGTGAAACGTGGCTGGTGCTCCAAACAAACCGAAAGGAAGCGTCACAAATTGGTGTAATCCAAACGGCGTAGTGAAGGCTGTTTTCTCACGGGACATTGGTGTCAAGGGGATCTGCCAATAACCCTTTGTTAAATCCAAGGTCGAATAAAATCGAGAAGTACCTAACCGATCGAGCAGTTCATCAACCCGGGGCATTGGGTATGCGTCAAATTTAGACACCGCGTTGACTTTTCTGTAATCCACACAGAATCAAACAGACCCATCACTCTTGGGAACAAGAACAACCAGGCTGGACCAATCACTGTGGGATTCCTCTATTACGCCCATATCAAGCATCGCATCTAATTCCTCCCGTATTATTTTCTTTTTATGTTCGGGTAAGCAATAGGGGCGGCAACGCACCACCACGCCCGGCTCGGTCTCGATGTGGTGCTGTATGATGTTTGTACGGCCCGGCAAAACACATACAGCAGGGGAAAACACATCCGCAAATTCCTTCTGTAAATCGGAAACCTACGTGAGTTGACGCGGTGAGAGGTGGTCTCCACAAGCAACCGGAGTGTTAAGATTGCAGTTTTTGTTTACCTCCGGTCCTCCCTCCGCCCTCTCCGGAACTACCGTGGCCAACATCACAGAGGCCGCCTCCTCCCTCCACAATTTCAGGAGGTTGAGGTGATATATTTGAAGTGCGCCCCCTCTATCAGTACGTTTACCTTCATAATCGAGATCCCCTACTCGTCGTGTGACCTCAAAAGGCCCTTGCCACTTGGCGAGTAATTTAGAGCTCGATGTTGGGAGTAATACGAGTACCTTGTCTCCCGGTGCAAATTCCCTTAGCCGAGCACCCGTCATACAGCCGGCATTGGCGTTCTTGAGCTTGGAGCAAATTCTCCTGTGTTAGTCGCCCCAGTGTGTGGAGTTTTGCTCTAAGATCGAGAACGAACTGAATTTCATTTTTACTATTAGAAGGTCCCTCCTCCCAAGCTTCACGGATGACGTCAAGGACCCCGCGTGGGCGTCGCCCGTACAGGAGCTCAAATGGGGAGAACCCTGTGGAGGCTTGCGGGACCTCCCGTACTGCAAATAACAGGGGCTCTAGCCACTTATCCCAATTTCTAGCGTCATCGTGTACGAATTTACGGATCATGTTCTTGAGCGTTTTATTAAATCGTTCCACTAGGCCATCTGTCTGTGGATGGTAAACGCTAGTGCGAATCGATTTAATGCCCAAGAGCTCGTAAAGTTCGCGAAGTGTACGTGACATAAAAGTCGTGCCTTGATCGGTGAGGATTTCTTTCGGAATCCCCACCCGGGAGATTATCTTGAAGAGTGCCCCTGCAACACTACGTGCAGAGATGTTGCTCAGAGGCACCGCTTGCGGATATCGCGTTGCGTAATCCACTAGGACTAACATGAAGCGATGTCCGCGTGCTGACCGTTCTAATGGCCCGACGAGGTCCATCCCAATTCTTTCAAAGGGGACCTCGATCAATGGAAGAGGGCGCAATGGCGCTTTTGGGGTGGCCGGTGGGTTTACCAGCTGACATTCACGGCACGCCGCACACCACCTGCGGACGTCACCGCCAATGCCCGGCCAATAGAAACGGGCTATTAGACGGAGAAGTGTTTTCCGTTCCCCTAGGTGACCGGCTATAGGATTATAGTGAGCCGCCTGGAAAACCATTTCCCGGCGGCTCCGTGGAATCAATAATTGTGTCACTTCCTCTTTCGTTTGAGCGTCCTGCGTCATTCTATATAACCGATCTTTAATCATGGCAAAATATGGGTAAGAAATGGCGATGCCCGGCCGAAGCTGTTGACCATCAATTACTCTCACTTGGTCAAGAGCATGTTTAAGGGTTTCGTTCCGCGACTGCTCTAGAGGGAAGTCCCCCTCAGGGAATTCCCTGAAAGGAGGGGTGGCCACCTCGCCCCTTCCCTCGTCATTCAGAGCAGCCGAGGACGGCCCCGGCTCCGCCTCCCCTGCCAAAGCATCGCACACTGCGCACCTCTTTATGCAGGACCCATCCGCACAAATACCCTCTAAAATATCTTCAAAATTCGGCCAATCAGTACTCAAGATTAGCGGATGAGTGAGGCGGGAACTAACCGCTGCCTCCACACTATGGTTTCTTCCCCTGAATTTAATCGCCAAAGTCACCATGGGATACTTGTGAACATCCCCATGCACACACCTCACCCTCACCAGTTTAGCTAAACCCAAAGCCCGGGTTGAACCAAGCGTTGGTGGATGGTGGTCTGATTGCAGCCGGTATCCAGCAAAGCTTGGTAAATACCCCCCTTATCCTTACCGGAATCCGGTATGCTCTAGCCCGATTGGGGGCAGCCTGCGGGACGTCGGAGACCCGCACCACCGTCCCCACCTCCATCAGCGGACACTGATCCCGGAAGTGGTCCGGGTCTCCGCACCTCCAACAGGCCGGCCCAGGCGTTACGGCCGCACTTGTGCTGGGGGGCGTCCCCACCTGAGGGGGAGAACGGCTGAATGATGGGGATGGGGAAGGGGAGGGTACATTCTCCCAAGGCCGGGAAGCTGGTCTCTGGTACACTCCACACCTGCGCGGGGCAGGCACGGGCCCTGGGGAGAGAACAGAGCGAAATGACATAGGGGAGGGGGTGAAGGCAGGGGCAGACACAGGGGAAGGGGAAAGAGAGAGAGAGAGAGAGAGAGAGAGAGAGAGAGTAGGGCTCGTCCGCCCTCGGGATCGCCGCCAGATGGTCCTCCGCAAGGCGAACGGCTTCCTCCAGCGACGCCGGGCGGTGGCACTGGACCCACTCCGCCGTTTTCCGGGGCAGCCATTGGCGAAATTGCACCAGTACCACCTGATCGATAACTCCGACGTCGCGGTCCCCCGCGAGCAGCCACCTCCGACAGGAGTCCCGGAGCCTTTGGGCAAACGCGAACGGGCGATCGGACTTTTCCAACTTCATGCCCGGAAGAGCTGACGATTCTCTTCCGGGCTCCGACCGACCCGTTGTAAAATGGCTCTTTTTAGGTCTGTGTAGGCCAGGAGGTTAGTTGCCGGCAGTTGTTGAGCCGCGAGCTGAGCTTCCCCGGACAGGAGTGGAACTAGGCGGGCTGCCCATTGTTCATGTGGCCAGCCCCAGATTTCTGCCGTCCGCTCAGACAAATCCAGGAAGGCCTCAGGATCATCTGCTGCCCCCATCTTCTGTAACGTGGGCGGGGGCAGCGTGGAGCGGGGGTCCGGGGTCGCGGCTGTGGCCGGCGCGGCCTCCTGGCTGAGGAGGCTCCGGATGGCGTGCCGGTCCTGTGCCTGAGCCCGCATGATCTCAAAAAACCGGCGATCCTGGTCCTGCCGGAGCTCAAGCAGGGACTGTTGGTGGCTCTGGTGTAGTGTCGCGAGGGACTGGAGGACCTCCGTCAGCTGGGAGGACTCTATGTGGCGACCCATCTCCATACTTGGACGAACAAATCCCGGGTTTCGGCACCAGTGTAACGACCTCCTCCGAGGGATGACACCTGACACAGCGGCTCAGAGGTGAGGTTCTTTATTCTTTTCAATCACAACGTGCACAGAGCACTTTTAAACAGTCAGCTTTTATCACACACAACCACAGTAATTCTTATCTCTCTCTCTCTCTCTCTCTCTCTCTCTCTCTCTCTCTCTCTCTCTCTCTCTCTCTCTCTCTCTCTCTCTCTCTCTCTCTCTCTCTCTCTCTCTCTCTCTCTCTCTCTCTCTCTCTCTCATGGAGGCCCTCTGGCTGCCTTTTATGCCGCTCTCCCCGTGCTCACTGAAATTAGAGACAGGTGTTAGACATAATCTAGCTCAGGTGTAAGCGCCCTTACCGCTTTTCTCTCCCGGACGGGCGCTTGACCACGCCCCCGCTGCCACAATAGTATGTTCAACAGATGTTGTTGTTTCACAGGTAGTACTGCTGTGGTTGCAATGGAGTTGATCTAAAAGTATTAATGAGGGTAGTCAGTATATGGAGTTTATAATTCATTTCTCAAGCAATAACTGTCTGGTGCACTTGCTTATGTGCAGTCTTGTGTTTCACACATATTTCCTTTGACAATACGCTTGTTTTTCTCTTCTCACTAGACAATGTATCTGTTGTTTTCCTTCTCTTTTGGAATTAATTTAATTGTTTTCAAGCTTGTCTGTGTCAGAGCAATGCTTTGTGATTTCACTGTCAGGTAAAACTGACTGCCAACATCACTTGGTGGTTTGACTTATACCACAAGAGCTGTTGTTCAATGGACTGGATTGTCTGAATTGTAGAAATGTAAGTATTTTTGAAAAGGGGTGTGAGTGGGTTTTGGAGGATATAAAAAAGTAATAGCTTTTACACAATACTTGCAGAGGTTTTGTTTATTAAAAAACCTAGCGAGCGGCTTATCTTGACAACATTTTAAAGCATCATAGGGGTGCTGTAACGCTGCTGCCTAGGAATATGTTCCAAATCAGTCACTAATGAGGTCCATTACATTAGGATGCTGCTTTAGAAGGCAGCTAGCTACTTTTGTAAATCACTAGGTTTTGGAACTAAGCTAGTAAGTTTTACAGATCTCTGCTTCTAGCAACCAATGTTGTTTTGACTGTACACATTTCCTCAGGTAGGAAAAGGTATTTCACAGCTTTCGTGGTGGCTCTTACGGTCTGTTAACAATGACTGCTGGAATCTGTGAGGTTGACCTAAAATGCACCTCATAAAATCATGGTTTACTAGCAAATTACCTCAGTCAGCAATACACTGTACTGTATGTGCCTTTTATGTTTTCTAAAGGCTAGTTCACACCATCCCAACAAATGTCCACAAACATCAAATTCCATTGTTTGTTTGGTTGGTTTTGTTGGATCAGTGTACTAACTGATCTTGTAATTCCTTTCTCATATCCTAGCTAACTACCAGTAAGCTATGTTGGTTGATTTCCCCAAATAGTTTAACACTATGGCTCCTTGGCACTATCAAAACAATGACTAATCGACCAATGGTATGAGTTTGTGGTGGGACTATCTGTTTGTACAACCAGTGGAATCTGTTTGAAAACAGTGATTATTTTGACGCTAGTGCTGCAGAAATTAGAGCTTAACCCTGTTTGTTAGGGCTGCGTGAAATGACAATGATGATTCCCAACATTATAACTAATGCTTTTCTGAACAGTTGCTTAGTCATTCTTAGGTTGACCCCAAATACTGCTAACAGGCTGTTTATGAGAGCTGTTCAATATAAATAAATTTGGGTCCTTTAATACTCTTTTTTTTATATTGGGTGACATTTGAAACAATGTAAGTTTTGAGTCATTGGGTTTGTTTGTGTGTGCATGTTTTGAGCCGAGCCAGAATACACTCGATCCTTTAATGCTTGCACAATAATTCCTGTGCCAGAAGGGATCTTCAGGCTTACCACTTTACTTTTCCCCCTTTAAACCTATTTTTTCAGCGATAGCAAATCAAAGCTTGACAGGTGCATGAACAATTACATCTTACCAAAAAAAAAAAAATTCTATCTAAATTCTATTTCAGGAGTTACAGTTGCATTCAGGAATTTATTGTGAAGAATGCAGTATGAAAAATATAAGCGTGAATATAGGCAGGAGATTTCTCGTACACTCTTTATTAGTCATTTGCATGTTCAGATGGAGTGTAAGTTTAATGTACTCTGTTAAAAAAAGTTCAAGGCCTTATGTGCTCACAAAAGATGCAAAGATGCAAACACGTTGAGTTTGGACTTCCAATCGTGATTACGTGCATGTTCACAATGTCGAAAGGAAGCTGCTATTTGCAAATCAGCATTGTTTACACAATTGTATGCCAAAGACCTATAAAGGATTCCACTGTCTTTATTAAACTGTACCCCTACAGGTAGTTGATAAAATAATAAAAACAATATATTGATCTTAGGAACCTAATAAGTAGTGGGGACAGCCTTTGCATTCAGAACATCTTTCTGCACAATCTCAAGTGGAATATTGCACCATTCCTCAAGTAGAAAAGTCTCCAGTTCTGTGAAGGAGGTAGAAATATATTTCTCTCTCTGCACTCCAGAACTTCACAAAGTGAAACTCTATGATTCACCACTCTTGAATTAACTTTTGATTAATCTTTGATATTCTATGCAAAGCGATCATAAAGGCTATTAGCTCCCATAAAATGCCCTTACCATTAATGATCCCTCATCATCTGTGTTTGAGGTTGGAATTAAAGTAGTCCATATGACTTCAAGTCAAGTCAAGTGGTTTTTATTGTCGTTTCAACCATATACAGTTAGTACAGTACACAGCAAAACGAGACAACGTTCCTCCAGGACCATGGTGCTACATAAAAACAACAAAAGGACAAACACAGGACCACATGAGACAACACAACGAAATAAAATACCTATATAAAAAAACCTATATAAAAGTGCACATGCAAACAGTACAGGACAGTACAACAAATTTCTGACAATGAACAGGACAATAGACAGTGCAGCGCCGACCAGTACTCAGTAGTGCAAAAAGATGACAGTTTCTAAAAATGTAAACATAACATACTATGAGATAATGTTCTATGCACATAGCAGTTATTGAGGTAGCAGACAGTTATAAAGTGACAGTAATTAAAGTGCAACTCAGGACACGTGTGTGTCAAACCAGTCTCTGAGTATTGAGGAGTCTGATGGCTTGGGGGAAGAAGCTGTTACACAGTCTGGCCGTGAGGGCCCGAATGCGTCGGTACCTCTTGCCAGACGGGAGGAGGGTAAAGAGTTTGTGTGAGGGGTGTGTGGGGTCGTCCACAATGCTGGTTGCTTTGCGGATACAGTGTTTTTTGTAAATGTCTTTGATGGATGGAAGAGAGACCCCAAAGATCTTCTCAGCGGTCCTCACCATCCTCTGCAGGGCTTTGCGGTCCGAAACGGTGCAAGTCCCAAACCAGGCAGTGATGCAGCTACTCAGGATGCTCTCAATAGTCCCTCTATAGAATGTAGTGAGGATGGGGGTTGGGAGATGTGCTTTCCTCAGCCTTCGAAGAAAGTAGAGACGCTGCTGGGCTTTCTTGGTGATAGAGCTGGTGTTGAGGGACCAGGTGAGGTTCTCCGCCAAGTGAACACCAAGGAATTTGGTGCTTTTCCACAGAGGAGCCGTCGATGTTCAGCGGAGTGTGTTCACCTTGTGCTCTCCTAAAGTCAACAACCATCTCTTTTGTTTTGTCGACATTCAGGGACAGGGGTTGTTGGCTCTACACCAGTTCGTCAGCCGCTGCGCCTCCTCTCTGTATGCGGACTCGTCGTTCTTTCTGATGAGACCCACCACGGTCGTGTCATCGGCAAACTTGATGATGTGATTCGAGCTGTGCATTGCTGCACAGTCGTGAGTCAGCAGAGTGAACAGCAGTGGACTGAGCACACAGCCCTGGGGGGCCCCCAGTGCTCAGTGTGGTGGTGGTGGAGATGCTGTTCCTGATCCGGACTGACTGAGGTCTCCCAGTCAGGAAGTCCAGGATCCAGTTGCAGAGGGAGGTGTCCAGGCCCAGCAGGTTCAGCTTTCCAATCAGGTGCTGGGGAATGATTGTGTTGAATGCTGAGCTGAAATCTATGAACAGCATTCGAACATATGAGTCCTTATTGTCTAGGTGGGTGAGGGCCAGATGGAGGGTTGTGGTGATGGCATCGTCCGTTGAACGGTTTGAACGATACGCAAACTGCAGTGGGTCTAGTGAGGGGGCAGCTGGGTCTTAATCTGCCTCATGACGAGCCTCTCGAAGCACTTCATGATGATGGGTGTAAGTGTGACGGGACGGTAGTCGTTGAGGCAGGACACTGAAGACTTCTTTGGCATGGGGATGATGGTGGTGGCCTTGAAGCACGTTGGAACGACGGTGCTGCTCAGAGAGATGTCGAAGATGTCGGTAAGAACATCTGCTAGCTGGTCTGCACATCCTCTGAGCACTCTGCCAGGAATGTTGTCTGGTCCAGCAGCCTTCCGTGGGTTGACTCTACGTAGAGTTTTCCTCACATCTGCCGTGGTAAGACAGAGCACCTGGTCGTTGGGAGGAGGGGTGGACTTCCTCGCCATCACGTCGTTCTGCACTTCAAACCGAGCGTAGAAGTCGTTCAGCGCATCTGGAAGGGAGGCATCTTTGTCACAGGCAACTGATGTTGTCCTGTAGTTGGTGATGGCCTGGATGCCCTGCCACATGCGCCGCGTGTCACCGCTGTCCTGGAAGTGACTGTGGATTCTCTGGGCGTGTGCGCGCTTTGCCTGTCTGATTGCCCGTGACAGTTTGGCCCTAGCTGTTCTTAGGGCTGCCTTATCGCCTGCTCTGAAGGCGGAGTCTCGGACCTCAGCAGCGTGCGCACCTCCGCGAGTCATCCACGGCTTCTGGTTGGAGCGTGTGGTGATGGTCTTGGAGAAAGTGACATCAATGCACTTGCTGATGTAGCTGGTCACTGATGCTGTGTATTCCTCCAAGTTGGTAGAATCGCCATATGTTGCAGCCTCCTGAACATGTGCCAGTCAGTACACTCAAAACAGTCCTGAAGAGCAGAGATGGCTCCTGCTGGCCAGGTTTTCACCTGCTTCTGAAGCGGTTTCGATGCGTCTGACAAGCGGTCTGTATGCTGGAATTAACATAACAGAGATGTGGTCCGAGTAGCCGAGGTGGGGCGGGCTCCGCCCGTGCACGCCTGGGATGTTTGTGTAAACAAGATCAAGTGCGTTCAGCCTCTCGTTGCAAAGTCCACATACTGATGAAATTTAGGAGCACTGTCTTGAGATTTGCATGGTTGAAATCTCCGGCGACAATAAACGGTCCGTCGGGGTGAGCGCTCTGCAGTTCGCTCATAGCCCCATACAGTTCACAGAGCGCTTCCTTAGCGATAGCGCTGGGGGAATGCAAACCCGGTTATGCAAACAGTGGTGAATTCCGTGGTAGATAAAAAGGTCTGCATCTAACGGTCACAAGCTCCAACAGCGATGAACAGTAACTAGAGACTAGCATAGAGTTCTTGCACCATTCCGTGTTGATGTAAACACACAAGCCACCACCGCGAAGTCTTACCGCGAGAGAGCTGTATTTCTGTCGGCACGAAACGCAGGCGAGCCCGTCTAGCTGAATGGCGGCATCCGAACTCTGTCGCTGAGCCACGCCTCTGTGAAAACAAAGACGCAGCAGTCTCTAAACTCACGCCGCGTAGCCTGCTGGAGTCGGATATAGTTCAGTTTATTGTCCAGGGAGCAAACATTTGAGAGCAGGATAGACGGGAGAGCCGGCCGGCTAGGGTTTGTTTTAGCCTAGCATGGACCCCGCCCTCTTTCCACGCTTCGCTCGCGCACACCGCTTACGACGTCCTCTCCCTGGCCACCGGCATCAGGCGACGCCGAGGGCTGGAGGCCTGGTCTCTGCAGCAAGCCGAGTACGCGTAGCGCCTCCTGCAGGTCATCATGCAGCTTGGTTTTTGCATGAGTCTTATATTTCAGTAGTGTCTGGCGATGGTAGACACGAACACCGGTTGCTCCGATGTCCATGTGTTGCAAAAGTCGGGCTTTTTTAACAAAAATAGCACCATTGTGGATCCGGAGTGGCCGCTGCGTGCTACCGCGCCACCATCTTGGATCAGTCCAATTAATTAAATAATTATTTAATTAAATATACACCTAATGTTTACTTTTAGAGTGTAATGTTCTTCTAAAACCAAGGAGAATTGTAAAAATAATAACATTTTCAAATAGGTTTCCCAACATGTCTTATGACAATTCATATGAGAAGGCAAAACCATAACATATTGTACGAAAAGGTATGACTGATATTCCCACTGAGACCAACCAATCAACAAAGAGATTTCAAATTGACACTGTACAGGCATAACATTTTAGGAAATATCTTAACAACATTGGGACAACATTGAATACACTATTAATTCTGTGGATTTTGCATACTTATACACATATAAAAAAATTCTCACTAAAAAGTTCCAGCAGGTTCACAACTGGTGCGTATGCTCAAGAATTTGTTGTTACCCTCGTATTCATGTTAATAAATCCGGATTATTCTAAATGAAGGATTGCATGCCTGAAGTTAGTAATTTGCATTAAATTAAGTTTATGCTAAATGTGTGGTCCATTAGGCACTGCTCGAAGTGGAAAAAAATCTATGTCGGTTCTCATACTGTGCTGCTTCGCCTGATCATTGGTTTCAGTTGGTCCTAAACTTTTTAATAAATTTAGAATAGATATTAGTGCAAACTTATTGATGAATCATGATTTCTGCCTGAAAATATTTGTAAGCAGGGTTAGTGAATGAGACCAATTCTTCTTTGATTTTTTTATTAAAATAAAATTATGTTTTTGTGTGAGCCAACTCAATTTCACCATGCTATACTATTATTATGAATTGTCATGTGACCACTTTAGGATTTTACAAACACATTTCCTGTTTACCATTGGACAGAAAAAAAAAAAAAAAAAAAAAGTTAAACTCATCCTATTGGTTAAAGGGGTCATGTCATGAGGAATCAAATTTTCCTTGATATTTTGACATCTATTATAAAAATATTAAGTCAATTTCAGAATTCAAAACTTAATCCCAATGCAATAAAAGCGTTTATTGAAACCAAGCTGCAAAAACGCCTCATTCTCTACTTCCACAACTCCCCTATGTCACTAGGGGACCCATTCATTCATGACTTCCTCTACAGCAACAACTTCATAACCTACTTTTATGTCATCGCAGCCTTGACCCCGCCCACTTGCGCTCACATCGTAAACAGAGAGAAAGCAGGACAGACAGGCTTAGTGTTGCCTACTTAATATTCCTGGACACCAAAGGGATCCATCTGGACTATTTTGAATAATGTTTGCATATAAACATGCACTTGACAGACATCTTTGTCCATTGTCATCTCTTTTAAAAGATGTTGCTTCATGTTACAACTCTCAAAAGGAGATCAATCAATGAATGAATGCAAGCCAATGTTGCTATGTTTTGATAGCACCACAGAACCACTCTGTTAAATTATTTTACAGAAATCAACCAACGAATGGCAAAATAAAATGGGATAGGAGAAAGCATTTTAACATTAAAAGATAAAATACTGATCGTAGTTGCATGAGGCAACACAGTGTGTGTGATACCATGGCTACACTGCAAGCGAGCAATGCAATGTGACAAAACTATAAAGCTCATATTAAAATCAATGAAGCTCTATGCAGTACACTTCAAGTGGCTCAAAAAAACCGAGGGAGAAAAAAACACTTCCAAGCCAAGCATTCCGTTCTGGAACAAAGAGAGTCAGCTATGTTCCTACGAATACATTTTAAAAAACGTATTGATTTTGCTATGTTTACGACTCTCATCCACACTGGAATGGTGTTTTCCTACACTAAAAATTGAGACTTTGAAAACGCTCTCTAATATCTCATACTTGGGAAAACGATGACATTAGTTACTAATGCAGTTGTGGCTATAGCCAACTGATGGTGAGAAAAAGTAACCCAAAAGCATGTTATGTCTAAAATGAACATTCCCTCAACACTGCTTGTACTTAGTATTGGGCAACATGTCATTGAGGGTTGAAGGCATCCTTTGTCTTTTTCAAAATAGTCATATCAGTTTGGATGGAGGAAAATAGTTTTTTCTAATGCACAGAAGTCTAGGTTTTATGCACACCTGGTTATGGTCCTAGGTACAGACAGTTCCCTGTAATATATTTCAGTTTTGTGAAGTTCTTGATATTAACTTTTAGTTTTACCAGGGTTCCAAATCAATTTGGTGGCAATCTCTAAGGCTGTACCTTTTTAAAAGTTTAGTTTTTGGCCTTTTTCCTCTTTTATTGTTCATAATGATAACAGAAAGGGCCTGGAAATAATGTGGAGAACAGGTTTGAACAGTATGAGGAAATCCCTTTTGTTGCTCTTTCATAGCTCAGGAGACTTAATGGAGTTCTCAGTCATATTTGGTTGAGGTACCCTTACTTATTTTATGTATTAGCATTAATTTAAGGAACTTTGTCTATGGGATATATTTCAAGAGCCTAACTCAAACTTTTGTCAGCCACATGTGGCAACCACTACACCCTGATGAGGCTGTACATTTTTATATTTAGATGCTATTCAGTAATATATATATATATATATATATATATACACACATCTGTCTGTGTCTGCTAGTTTAGAGTGTAGAACATGCAATTTGACCATGCTCGGCATATGCTGTCATAATCTTTCGGACTGTCCCCCTTTGACACAATAAAGATTGCTGCTAGTTTTGTTGCAGCTGTGCCTGCAATTCTGACTTTGATAGCTTGGTCTTTTTGGAACTCTTTTTGCAAACTGTTGCTTTAGAAAGTGTCATATCAAAGTGCTAATTGTCAAGTCTCTTTAATTGCAGTGACATACCACTAATTGCCTGTCAACATAATATGACTCACCTTTGCAGATTGTAACGAGAATGAGGCAGCGAAGGCAGACGAGGAGGTGCGGATCCAAATACAGTTACTTTATTCAATGATCAAATAAACACAAAGGAAAAACCCACAATGGGGAAACAGGAAACTTAAACACAGAGAACTCGGGCAGGGAAAACATACCAGGCTAACAACTCTCAACGGTTGACAGAGGGGAGTGAAAACAACCGGGTTAAAATACATGGACAAGGGAAAACGGGAGCCAATGAACAAACAGAACTCAAACAAGATGATAAGGTGATAAACAGAAACCAAAGGGAAACTTAACAAGGGCAGGTGAAAACAATGAACAGTGAACACGAGGGCTGACAGGAAGACTATGGAGGTACAAGGGTGACAAAAGTGAAAACTAAGGAATAACAAAAGTGACAAAAATGACAAACAAAGGGCAACAGTGAGACAAGACAAGGTATACGTAACACAGATGCAGTTTACATTTTAAATTACTTAATTCACTGTTAAACTAATTTTAATGTGTTATTTTAAAAAACATTTCATGCATGTTTTTTATTTATTTATTTTTTATTTATTTTTACACATTATTGTGCCTTCCTATCCTGTCTAATTAAAATGTATGCAAAAGGGAATTTTTATGTAATTTAGACACAAAATCTCTATATAAAGGTTTGAATTCTGCCCAAGAAAGGAGCCCAGGAATGGAATATAAAGCTTGCAGGTGAGATTTGATGATGGTTTATTTAAAATATGTGTATGTGAAGGTATTTTTCAAAAGGGACAGATAATATGCCACACTGCGGGGTCTCCCCCAGGAGGTACGGGCGTGCATCATTACTCAATTTTTTTTCCCTCTCATATTCTGCCAGGTTTTCATTTTCTTCTGCCAGAATTCTCTCATTCCTTTCCTCTCTCGCTCGCGCTCCCCTATCTATCTATTTTCCTCTCCTTTCCTCTCGCTATATCTGAGCAAATATTCACTTTGTGCTAAAAAGAGAGTATCTGTGTTTGACACCCCTCGGCTGTCACAGCATGCTATTATTATAGGAGCAGTTTGCGGATTTAGTTAACACGAAAAATATAATTTTAGGGTGAATTCTGGGTCGTTTCAGTCATAGTTTTACATGATAGTTCATAATTTTCAAATCATAATTCCTTCCTGCTGGATTTAGAGCTAGATAATGGGTGGTTCACTCAAAAATGACATTTTTGTAATTGTTTACACACCCTCTTGTGGTTCCAAACCACACTTGTGTTCGGATTTTGAGGGGAGGGTCTCTAATTTCATGATGACATATATCAGTCACTATGTTGCATGATAATAAACCACAAAAAAAGTCAGAAAATAAGTGCAAACAAAACCAGCACACTGATTCTCCCAGATGCAGCTGAAATGTAATCTAAGCATAAACGCAACTTTTCAAGCAAGAATTATATACGCTAGATGAGCTTCAGATTTATGTGATTCTTATCTGTGTACGTGCATGTTTATATCAGACACACTGAAGAAGATCCATTAAGACATCATGCTTGTATATGTATTTGCTTATTTACATCTTTGATTGGATGGTTATTACATATTAAAGGAATAATCTGGGTTGAGTACAAATCACGATCAATAGACAGCATTTGTGGCATAATATTGATTGTCTCAAAAATGCCTTTATTTTAACAACAGCAACAATCTTGTTTCCAGTGAGGCACTTACAATGGAGGTGTATGGGGACAATACGTACATTTAAAAATACTCACGGTTTTAAAAGTATAGCCACAAGAATGGTTGTGCACCATTCATAATTTAATGAAAAATGCCAAGTAAATTTCTATTAAATTCCTGAATTTGACTGAATTTGAATTGAGGTAGCAAAATGGAGGAAGTAAAGGAAGTAGAAATAAAATTGGATGAAATTCAAAGAAATTCATGTAGTTTTTTCAAATAGTTTTTAAGTGTATTTTTTTTATAATTAATAATTTTTTTCAGTACAACATGAAACATTTTATATAATTATCATATGCATAACAAACGGGTTGTTTCTAGAAACATTACACTGTGAAAATAATTTCTTATATAAAGTAAATAATGCTTAAAAACACTGAAAGATTTACCTGTATATTGTAGGTTTTTTTCTTTGGGCAACTTTGAGGAGTGCATAGCAGGGAGTTGGATTAATTTATTTATTTGAGTTTAAACTGGCATAAACAAAATGTTTACTTTTTACATTGTTTTATTTACATTGTTGTTGATTCTGATTTCATGGTAGGTAACTTGTGTAACACTTTACTTTGACGGTCCCAAATAGATATTTAACTGACTATAAGTGACTATCAACTGACTTCTATAGCTAGTAAACAGTGTTTCAACAAACACAGTAGACTTTCTGTAGCCTGTATATAGATCTTTATTAATGGCCTACTTACATTATTGTTGAGAACATCAGTTCATAAAAAGATCATTAATAAAGATCTATATACATGTCTACTGAATGCTTGTTGAAACACTGTTTACTAGCTATAAGAAGCCAGTTGATAATCTCTTATAGTCAGTTAAATATCTACTTGGGACCATCAAAAATAAAGTGTTACCGTAACATGAGTTTACATGAATTTGTTTCTCTAATAAAATGATCAATTTGTTGATTGTTACCCTTGTCATGTTTAATGTACCAAGTGTCAAGGATGGGCATACTCCCATGCCCCCTTCAGGATCCTTGCAAGAGTAAAGATCTGGTCTGTTGTTCCATGGCCAGGACGGAACCCGCATTGTTCCTCTTCAATCCGAGGTTTGACAATTGGCCAAATACTCCACTCCAGCACCTTGGAGAAAACTTTACTAGGGAGGCTTAGAAGTGTGATACCCCTGTAGTTGGCACACACTCTCTGGTCCCCCTTTTTGAATAGGAGAACCACCACCCCATTCTGCCACTCTTTGGGCACTGTCCCAGAATTCCAAGAAATGTTGAAGAGGCGTGTCATCCATGACCCCTCCACATCCAAAGCTTTCAGCATTTCTGGTCATATCTCATCGATCACCGGGTTGAGGCCACAGTTCTCAACCGCTGCTTCGGCAATGGAAGCTTTGAACATTGCCCACTCCGGTTCAATTTCCCCAGCCTCCTCAGGGATGCCTGAAAAGCTCCGCCTGAGGTGTGAGTTGAAGATCTCGTGGACAGGGGCTTCCTTCAAACATTCCCAGTTAACCCGCACTACTCTCTTGGGCTTCCCAGGTCTGTCCAGAGTCTTTCCCCACCTCCTGACCCAACTCACCACCAGATGGTGATCGGTTGACAGCTTCGCCCCTCTCTGTCCAAAACATATGGCCTCAGATCCAACGACGCAATTACAAAATCGATCATTGACCTTCGGCATAGGGTGCTATGGTACCACGTACACTTATGAGCATCCTTATGCTTGAACATGGTGTTTGTTATAGATAATCCATGACTAGCACAGAAGTCTAACAACAAACATCCACTCAGGTTCAGATCGGGGAGGCCATTCCTCTCAATCATGTCTCTCCAGGTGTCCCTGTCATTTCCCACGTGCACATTGAAGTCACGCAGCATCACTATGGAGTGTCCTACTGGGGCCCTATTCAGGACTCCATTCAGGGTCTCCAAGAAGGCAGAATACTCTGAACTGCTGTTCAGACAAGTCAGAGTCCCCCCCCCCCCCATAACCTGTAGGCATAGGGAGGTGACCCTCTCATCCACCGGGGTAAACAACGTAGCTGCACTCAGCCGGGGACTTGTGAGTATCCCCACACGCGCCCGTCGCCTCACACCCTGGGAAGCTCCAGAGAAGAATAGAGTCCAACCCCTATCTAGGAGTACGGATCCAGAGCCAAGACTGTCCGTCGAAGTAAGCCCCACCAGATCCAACTGGTACTCCACCTCCCTCACCAGTTCCGGCTCCTTCCCCCCCAGAGAGGTGACGTTCCATGTCCCCAGAGCTAGCCTTTGCCACCCGGGTCTGGTCAGTCGAGACCACTGGCCTTCACTGCCACCCATATGGCAGCGCACCTGACACCTGCAGTTTCTGCAATGGATGGTGGGCCCAAGGGAATATTTTGATGGCTATGTTAATTTTATTTATTTATTTTTAGAGAGAAATGTTATGTCTATAAGCTAAAAAAAATCTACCTAGGGAATAATTAGGCATATTTGTTCAAAAATTATAATGTAATTATTTGTGACAAAATGTGTCTTCTGCTAATTAAATTGTTTAGTGTAATTTTAACTTCCTTTCATTCCAATTCAAATCCCATGTTGTGGTTGGTTGCTAGATTAAATCAGACCAACATTCCACAGCATCATTTTTCTGTGTCCCTGGCAACCTTGATTGATGGTTCAAGATGGCCAGCATGGATGTTATGCAAGAAGAGCCCTCATAATTTGCAATGATAAATTGCATAGACAGGAACCGATTTGTGTGAGAAATCTGAAAGCCCCTATATCATCCTTATGCATTTTGTGTGGCAAAGTGCCTACCCACCCTGAAAAAAAAAAGTTTTAATATAAAACAGATATGATCTGTTTAACATAATGAAATATAGTGAGGAAAAAGTGGATGCTTAAAAGAATAGTTCTCCCAAAAGTAGGACTGGGCGGTAAAACGATATTGATATTTATCACGATAAAGAAAATGCACGATAAGCTTTTGAGGAATATTCAATATATACTGCATGTCGCTAAAACACAAGCAGTTCGGCTTTCACAGGCTGCGTTTCCACTAGGGCGGACGAAATCTGCTCAAAGGCACTCACAGTGCTAGGAGAGAGCTTGCTCCGCACCGCTGCCAATCCTACGATCCACCTTGCGAGCTTAACGCTTGGCTTTTATAGGAATTAATTGAAAACGCTCTCAGCTTCGCTCACAACGCACCAGTGGTAACGTAGGGTCTGATTGGATGAGCTTACTAATGCTAGCTGTCTTGCTAATGATTAGGCTATGTCAGACACCAGATTGATTCCATCCGCACTGCAAGACTTCATGACAATGGTTGCGCCCTGTCATCGTCTCTAGGGAAGAGCGCGACAGAACAACACTGATGTGGACAACGGCTCTGATCTTTCTACACTGTAATCTTGAATATTGTTCTCTAGCAACAAACATGCAGCATTTCTGCCCTGTCCCGCTCCGCACACGTTGCCTCTTTTCCCTGCATGTGTGTAGACATGAAGTGCCGCATGCATTTGCAAGAGTAAAGATCTGGTCTGTCGTTCCATGGCCAGGACGGAACCCGCATTGTTCCTCTTCAATCCGAGGTTTGACAATCGGCCAAACCCTCCTCTCCAGCACCTTGGAGTAAACTTTACTAGGGAGGCTTAGAAGTGTGATACCCCTGTAGTTGGCACACGCTCTCTGGTCCCCCTTTTTGAATAGGAGAACCACCACCCCATTCTGCCACTCTTTGGACACTGTCCCAGACTTCCACGAAATGTTGAAGAGGCGTGTCATCCATGACACCCTCTCCACATCCAAAGCTTTCAGCATTTCTGGTCATATCTCATCGATCACCGGGGCGTTTTTCCCTTCTAAATGTATCTTTATTAATCAGCATGTTACGAGCCTTTATTAATAAACAAATCTATTTCTGTTATAATTTTGTGAAAATGAATTTGATGTCTGGAATGGATAAGGAAAGACTAAAATTACTAGTTGGTAGACTAGTCTCTCACTTTAATGAAAATATACAAATGTTTTTTTAATTTTTTAAAAAACATTTTCTAAATTATTCTCTCTGGACACCCCTTAACCCCCATTCAGCATCATTCCACAGTCACAAGGGCTTCTATGCCCCATACTTGGGTATCTGAATCTAAAGAAATATAAAAAATATTTCATTTTAATGTAAAATAAATACAAATACTGGACTGCTGTCACTATGCTTCAGAACAAACAGATGATCTTTTAACATTCATTTTCCATTGATAAACTATAAAATATTTTAATATTTTGGTAAAAGATCACGCAGACACCACTGCTTTGGCCGTCTCTGGACCCCTTTGCAGTTTTGTAGAGACTATTTTGTCTGTTTAGAATAGATTTTTTCTTCCACCAACTTTGAAATAAAAAAAAGAAAGTGCAATGTGTAAATGTATATCATGATAAATATCAATATCGAACAATATGAAAAAGATTATCGTGATAACAATTTTGGCCATATCGCCCAGCCCTACCCAAAAGTAAACCAATTTAATTCTAGTCTGTTCCTCACAAAAAGGGTGGCTGTGGCTCAGGTGGTATAGCGGGTTGGCCACTAATCGCAGGGTTGGTGGTTCGATTCCCGGCTCACATGACCACATGCCGAAGTGTCCTTGGGCAAGACACTGAACCCCAAGTTGCTCCCAATGGCATACCTTTTTTAAGTGAATTGTTCCTTTAAAATAATCTGAGAATTTGGTTACTTAGCGAAAATAGTTTTTTGTTTATATATGGAGAGAAAAGAGTGTTATCTTAAGAGAAATTATGCAGTAGCGCTCGTCGACTCTAAAAATATAAATTCTATTCCCAATAAAATCAAAACTGCACAAAGAATAAGAGGTTTCTGTGGAAGGCATTGAAGAGGTGTGTATTGCAACATCAAGAGAGAATCAAGAGAGATATTGAGAGACAGTTTGTGGTATTGTTTATCTGGCTGCATCCTGTCCCTGAGGAAAATCCTATTGCTCAGAGGTTCCTCTTGTCAAAGCAGAGAAGAATTAAAGGGATAGTTCACCCAAAAATGTCTTTCTTTCATGGAACACAAAGGGAAACATTAGGCATTCATTGTTTAGATTTTTTTTACTGACCCCAGCAACACAAGAGTTTTGTAATCTTGACTCTATTTGAGGAGGGAAACTTTACTCCCCACCCATAACAACGTTTCTGCATACAATGGATGTGATCATATCTCACCGTCTGAACAGGATAAGAGGAAATGAACACATTATAGGGTGGACTCCAGAACATGCAGCTACATGCTAGAAAGTAATCTGAAAAAGCGAGATAATAATTGGCATATTAATTTACATTTTTAGTTTCTTTTCATAGTTTTTCTTCTCTGTGTATCTGCTTCTAAGCACTGGAAGCTACAGTTGTACCCTGAGCCATTCATAATTCACAATAATGCAAGAATAATATAAGAATATAATTTTATATTACACTCCCTGAAAACTCATTTCTGCTTTTGCTTACTTTTACAAAGTGTAGCGAACCAAGAGATAAAAGGTTGTCTAGAAGTCAAAATGAAATCATCTTTATAGAGAAGGCAGGGTGCTGTAAATGTATACAATATGTGCCCTGTATTACATTACAACAGTGGGGTTTCTGGAGTCATTTTCTCAACTGTTCAAGAAGAGACCATGAGGTTAAGTGATGATATGTGCTTTGGTAGAACCCACAATCAGTATAATTTTAAATGAATCTTAAAATAATAAATTAATAAATATATCAGTTGTCTTGGTTCCAGAGTTATTTTTCCTGTTCAAGGAAATTGTATAAAATTCTTCATGAAAGACATTAAGCAAACCAAACAACATTACAAAATTGTATTTGAAACAAACAAGTATTTAAAATTGGACAAAGGGACAAAGATACAAGACTGTGTACTTAACATATTTCTTGAGTGAATAAACTATGTTGTTAAGTCCCATTACACTGTGAATTATGTAATCCAAAAACATTATACAAAAAAAGGATTGTAGGTATATAAACAATATTTTAAGTGTATGGCAATATACTGTATATACTGTAAATAATAATAAAAAAAAAAAAAATATATATATATATAACTGCCTAAAATTGTGTAGGTTCCCCTCTTGCTGCCAAAACATCGCCAACCCGCATCACAGAATAGCATTATGAGATGCTGTTCTTCTCACTACAATTGTACAGAGCAGGTATCTGAGATAACATAGACTTTGTCAGTTCAACCAGTCTGACCATTCTCTGTTGACCTCTCTCATCAACAAGTCGTTTCCATCTGTAGAACTGCCGCTCACTGGATGTTTTTGGCACCATTCTGAGTCAATTCTAGAGACTGTTGTGTGGGAAATTCCCAGGAGATCAGCAGTTACAGAAATACTCAAACCAGCCCATCTTGCACCAACAATCATCTGTGCGATTATCTAATCAATCGTGTGGCAGCGGTGCATAAATCATGCAGATACAGGTCAGGAGATTCATTAACTTCAGTTAATGTTCACATCAACCATCAGAATGGGGGAAAAATGATCTCAGTTATTTGAACCGTGGCATGATTGTTGGTGCCAGATGGGCTGGTTTGAGTATTCTGTAACAGCTGATCTCCTCGGATTTCATTGTAATAGTAATTTTTCCCTTTATTAATGTCCTGACTATACATTGTGCTCAGTTGAATGCCACATTGGGGAATAAAAGTACCAATTTCTTTCCATAAGAGCTAAATCTGTACATTATTCCAAACCCTTGGCCGCCAGTGTATATAATGTATGTATCTATATAATTAGATTGACAGTGTAGGGAGACCAATTAGATTATGTCATTTGCAGTGCTTCAGTGAATGCTTATTGCCATTCATTTTGTTGCCATAAATTTTTGGTGCTATTCTCTGATTGGTGGAACTTTTCTCTTCAGGATCATGGGTAGTGTAGTTCTACACCAGAAATTCCACTATTAAACGAGATTATTATTTTTTATTTATTTGAAATTATGCAGACTGATGGCTTCATACAAGCTTATACCATGATCAATCTCAGAGCTCATGGTACAGTAGGTCTCTCTTTAAAAGTTTATAAAATATCCTTAAATTTTTTCAGATTTACATCTACTGTACATTTTCGCCTCAAATCAAAGTTTGGGATGTAATGATTCATCTAAGAGCTGGTTTGATTCTTTTATTGAAGAATTTTTTTTATTCCATTTGGAGAAAATGAATGGGAAAAATACTGCCTCTGAAAAATTGGACTGTCGTTGTCACACTGTTGGTAAAAGAATCTCCTCAAAGATTTGTGTGAAATTTACATGACAGGGCTTTTTGATTACCAGATCTGAAGAATACCCTTCTACTCTTCTATAAAGATCTTGGGGAATGTAAAATGTTGAAACAGACATGAATCAACCAGAAACAGCATGTTCCGAATGAAAGCACACAAACTCAAAGTCCCTTATTTCCAGCCTCCTAAATAAAGTTTCAGAGGGTGTGGAACAACATCCAGTTCACTTGAACTTTTGGTTAAAGTACTCAGAACAGGAAGCATTTTTTTTTTACTTGACAATGTACCATAAGATGGAAGTTGATAATACTGGAGACCAATGTTTTGTCTGGAATGCCACTTGCCAGCTAATTAGACGCATATAGACATTTGATACAGAATTTCATTACTTGCAACTTTTCACTGTACAAGTGGAATGCAACCAAGATATGTTAGAAGACAGGGTCAAGGATTACCTTTCAAGAACATATGGTTCTTTTTATAGATTCTTTTGAAATGTATATCCATTATGTAAGTGTATATTTTGCCTCACTTCTCAGGTTTTAACATAAAAGTGAAAAACAAGTACAATTCAAGTCTTACATCTAAGGTCTTTTCTTATAAGTCTTGTGGGTCATTCATTTTTTAAGAGGATATTTCATCAAACAACTGAGCTAAAAGGTACAACCGTTTTGGTGTTGAGTCAAGAATGTATCCAAACCCTGCTGAGAAACAGCTTAAACTAGCTTAAGCATTTGTTTTGCTTGTGTACATGTGTGCGTGCATGTCTTCTAGATTCATTAAAGTGTAGGCAAAACACAGTTAATCCTAGTACACTTTTCAAAGGAAGTGGATGGAGACAGTGAAAAAGGGTGTAATTCAGGCTGAAAGGTATCAATTAAATATCCCACTGAAATAACAACAAAGAACCAAGTTCCTGCTATACATATAACAAAAAAGTACCAGATAGTACCATGGTATGACCCTGTTCTTCGAAGATGTACCATGGTGCCTTAGTAATGCCATGGTATTTTTTGAAGAATGTTGTACTTTGAAGTAGAATATACACTCACCTAAAGGATTATTAGGAACACCATACTAATACTGTGTTTGACCCCCTTTCGCCTTCAGAACTGCCTTAATTTTACGTGGCATTGATTCAACAAGGTGCTGAAAGCATTCTTTAGAAATGTTGGCCCATATTGATAGGATAGCATCTTGCAGTTGATGGAGATTTATGGGATGCACATCCAGGGCACGAAGCTCCCGTTCCACCACATCCCAAAGATGCTCTATTGGGTTGAGATCTGGTGACTGTGGGGGGCCATTTTAGTACAGTGAACTCATTGTCATGTTCAAGTAACCAATTTGAAATGATTCAAGCTTTGTGACATGATGTATTATCCTGCTGGAAGTAGCCATCAGAGGATGGGTACATGATGGCCATAAAGGGATGGACATGGTCAGAAACAATGCTCAGGTAGGCCGTGGTATTTAAACGATGCCCAATTGGCACTAAGGGGCCTAAAGTGTGCCAAGAAAACATCCCCCACACCATTACACCACCACCACCACCACCAGCCTGCACAGTGGTAACAAGGCATGATGGATCCATGTTCTCATTCTGTTTACGCCAAATTCTGACTCTACCATCTGAATGTCTCAACAGAAATCGAGACTCATCAGACCAGGCAACATTTTTCCAGTCTTCAATTGTCCAATTTTGGTGAGCTCTTGCAAATTGTAGCCTCTTTTTCCTATTTGTAATGGAGATGAGTGGTACCCGGTGGGGTCTTCTGCTGTTGTAGCCCATCCGCCTCAAGGTTGTGCGTGTTGTGGCTTCACAAATGCTTTGCTGCATACCTCGGTTGTAACGAGTGGTTATTTCAGGCAGAGTTGCTCTTCTATCAGCTTGAATCAGTCGGCCCATTCTTCTCTGACCTCTAGCATCAACAAGGCATTTTCGCCCACAGGACTGCCGCATACTGGATGTTTTTCCCTTTTCACACCATTCTTTGTAAAACCTAGAAATGGTTGTGCATGAAAATCCCAGTAACTGAGCAGATTGTGAAATACTCAGACCGGCCCGTCTGGCACCAACAACCATGCCACGCTCAAAATTGCTTAAATCACCTTTCTTTCCCATTCTGACATTCAGTTTGTAGTTCAGGAGATTGTCTTGACCAGGACCACACCCCTAAATGCATTGAAGCAACTGCCATGTGATTGGTTGATTAGATAATTGCATTAATGAGAAATTGAACAGGTGTTCCTAATAATCCTTTAGGTGAGTGTAGATACCGTAGTATATGAATATCATTGAGTGTCATGGTATATCAAAGCACCATAGTATTACCACCTGATACTGTAAATTTATTTTTAAGGTGTAGGAATTGTATTAGCATACCAAACTGTAGTATCGTGCCTTTTTTTGTGTGAATACATTTAATTGATGGACTACAACACTGATAAATATATATTGATCATCATAACAACAATAACTGAAAAACATATACATTAATGAATATGCTGAATTTGTAACAGCGTGCTGCTCTCAAATGGTTATAAGGCAATCCATCACCGAGACAGATTGTTTATTGCTTCCTATTTTAGTCATTTAGCATATTTTCACATGAATATTAATACTTGGAAGTTTTTGAGATCCATTTGAATGTGCATATCTATAATCTGCTCACAAAGAGTCTCTCTAAATTAGTTTTTCCTATGACTAACACGTTTAATTCTTTTTGAAGTGTTACCATCATTTGTTTTTTCATTGTCCTGCAGTAAAGCTCTCAGTATGCACAACTTCGGGTTCTTCGAACACAAAACATTCGCTAAATAGTTAGTGATGAGACCAAAAACAGACAATGCTAGTGTCTGAGACCATATCAGAATCTGTACTATGCATTGCACTGTCATGCCCCAAGCAAATATACTCACTGAGCAGCACTTTATTAGAAACACCTGTACACCTACTTATTTATGCAATTATGTAATCAGCCAATCGTTTGGCAGTAGTGCAATGCTTAAAATCATTCAGAAACTAGTCAGGCACTTCAGTTAATGTTCACATCAACTAATAAAATTAGGAATTTGTTTTTATCTCAGTAAATTCGACCGTGGCCAGACTGGTTCGAGCTGACAGAAAGGCTATGGTAACTCAGATAACCACTCTGTACTATTGTACTGAGCAGAATAGCATTTCAGAATGCACAACACATTGAACTTGAGGCGGATAGGCTACAAAAGCAGAAGACCACGTCGGGCACTTTATTAAGACCCCAGTGTTCCTAATAAAGTGCTCAATGAGTGTATTTGTCATGTCCTCGGGTGTTCTGCACTACAATGAAAAGCTTCAATTTGTTACAAAATATTCATTTTTTGTTCTATACTCAAAATGTAAAAAAAAAAAAAACATTTTGTATATACATTTTACTCTAGGAATGTTCTAGTATATCTAACCTTAAAAGTTAATTATGGCCTAAATGAAAATGTGTTCTGGCATTATTTGAACATGTTTAATAGCATAGGTGCAAATAGAGAAATACGTGACCATGTGAATATGTGTTTCAGTAATATGAATGGTAATGAAGGTCTAGACCCCACATGTACTATGAAATAACAACATTTTACATAGACTAAAACAGCACAAAGCTATCACACACATTTCTGTTGTGTAAGTTGCTTTTAAATTAATAAAATAAAATAAAGGATTTCACCCTAAAGGTGAAAAAAAGCCCTTGTGAGCAAAGGGGCAGTACTTTTGAAAGACTGGTAAACCCTTTGATAGAAGTACAAGTTTCTTAAAATTACAAGCTTATTAATTTTTAAAAAATTTGAGTTAATAAATTACTGCATAACAGGAATGACCCATTAACGTTTTATTGATTTGTTACTTGTTTTACGTACATTTGCCCAGACCGCACTATTCAGCCTGCATTTTTCGCATCACTTGAAGCTATCAATGACCCATGAAAAGTGGAAATAACCACAGGTCTCCTGTCCAGAACCCCAACCATCTCCTCTGTCACTATCAATTGCATCTGAATCGCATGTTTGTTTCCTGTCGACCATGCAGAGTCCACAGACCGCGAAGGGTTAGATTGAACACGACTGGTGAGCGAATCTGTGCCAAAAAGTGTGACGGCTGCCAAAGTGTGTGCTACATGTCCCATTTTCTCTTGGGAGAGTGGGGAGGTCATGACAAGGCAGTCTCCATGCATTCGGTGTTCCCATGGTAACGGCGGTCAGGATTATTTATCTGCAAGGTTAGTGGGATTACAGCTGGTAACAAATATAGTGATTGAGACAAGCCCGTTGGAGTAAAGGGAATGTGGTAGCTGTTGAGCTAAATGACTCGGCTGTAGCCCAAACAGATGGTGCTTAATATATACACATGAGTTGTAAAACAGTTTTATGCTGATGTTCCTGGTTTTTCCTCCAAAAGGTGATCTGAATGTGGCTATGCATATTTGGAAACATTTGATCATCTTGCTTGCCAATTCACAGTTGTTGTTTTTAATCCCTTCTTTTGTTACATATCACTGTTAATATTTTTCTATTCAGAGAAAATTTTTCTAATAATGCATCTGGATAGTACTTAGCAAACTCAAGACTGGAGTTGCTGTCTTTTTTTGAAGAGAGAATTTTCCTCTGTGATAATTTTCAGATGATCGACTCTTGTGTTTGGGTGGACTTTTGAGCACCAGTGTTATAATTGTAAACTAGAAAACTCAGGGGAAAAAAAAATATTTAAATAAAGCTATTTTTAAGAAGAATAAAATCTCCAGAAAATGAAGCTAAATTGATAGGTCCATTTTAAAATAAATTATTTGTTTATTTAATCCAAGTTCAATATAAATTAAGCTCAATGAACAGCATTTGTGGCATAATGTTTCACCCTTTGTTTATTAAAAAAGTGGTTACAGTAAGGCACTTACAATGGAAGTAAATGGAACCAGTGCATGGACGCTAAAATACCTTTTACGTTAACATGATTTTAGAGTGATAAAATCACTTACTAACCTTTTCTGTGTAAAGTTATATCCAGTACCAGGATAACAGGGTTTTGTGGTCATATCAATAAAGTTGTAATATTGGAAATACCTTTACATAGAGAAGGTTAGTAAGCAATTTCATCATACTAAAATCATGTTAACATTTATAAGGTTTACATCTTTAAGTGTGTGATATGTTTATTTTAGTGTGTATGCACTGGTGCCATTTGCTGTTAATTGAGGTTATATTGAACCCAGAATATCCCTTTAATCATTCTGCATGATGTGACTGGATCTTTTCAACGAATCCACTCCTATCTGAATGTATTCTGACATTTCAATTAAATTCTGCTAAAGCAAGGAGGATATAAATATTACTGTACTTTTTAACCATATCTCAGGTCAGGTCAAACCAACCTAGAACACTATACAAATACTCTCTTTTCAAGAGGTTATTAACACAGATATGCAGTTACTATTTCCATCAAATCTGGAGTAGGCAACAACCCAGAACCTCTTTCCATCACACGTTAAGCATTGTGCTTGGGAAAATGCTACTCTTATTTTCTTCATAAAATTAGCAAATGTAGTTATGTAATAAATTTAGGATGTTGCTTGTTAATAAATAAAACAAATTGAACAAAGAAGAAATCCAGATAATTCCAAAGGATTTTTCATTTTCCTACTATGTTGATGTTGAATTTGCATCTTTGGCTTTTACTGTATCCACTCATTTTCTTCATTCATTCATTCAGAAATTCAGATGCCCGAAGAGGCAACACAAACAGCATTATAATTAATTAAATATGTTTATACCAGCCACTATTGTGAAATAAATTAAAATAAGTCACTACTTCCTGTTTTACAGTTTTCCCCAAATGTTTACAAAATTAAAGTTAGCTTGAAAATAAATCAGTTTGTTATTTGTGTCTCTCAACATTGCCAGGCCTGAGAAGGAAAAAAAAAACTGTCGTTTGGTTCTCATTATCATTATCTCGCTTCTCCTGTCTCTTTCTGGGAATCAGATCACGCAGAATTAATCCAATTAGTGTCTCTGCTAATTAGTCTGCTATTCCAAGACTGAGATATAAATTAGAGCTTTGTCAAATTGTTTGGTGAGATTGTTCTGAACACTAATTAAAATGCAGTGAGAATTATATATATTGGCAGGACTTGAAAGTTTGAAGAGTTATTTCTTGCCCGCAAAATTTAAGAAAGAAAGAAAGAAAGAAAAGAAAAGAAAAGAAACGAAAAGAAAAGAAAAGAAAGAGGTTCTTACTAAAAAAAAAAGAAAGGTCTGTTGTTAATGTGTGTTGGGAAACAACAATTTAGTTTCCCAATATATAGTACATCAGTGCTACTAATGAAGAAACAACTGAATGTGCTCTGGAAAGCTTCTTGGTTCAAAATATCGAAAGTAACCCATTGAAGCAGAAACTGAAACTCTTTTGAGTAGATGGGGTTGTGTTATAGGTTTATTGACATTTCCGCTGTATACAGAAAGGTCATGTGGAGCATAATGGCTGATAAAGGGTCATATATCTGGAAAGGATGATGAGTCATACAACAAAGTAATTACACAAGTCGTTTTGCGATTTTTACATTACAATATCTTTGATTAATATGTTCCCAGATTGAACTGTCTGTAAAGTAGGGAATCCATGCATTCGTCAATAATGAGTCAGAATAGCACAATGGGTTAAATATAAGAACTTAGTGTTTTTTTAAATAAAATAATTAAGAAAATGGCATTCAATTCAAAGATGTTTGGACCAGCCACACCTGCCCATTTTCGCATAGCTTCTATGATGCAAATTCATGTTTAAATCCATTCTAATCTTAAACTGGTTGGAGCTCTATAGAGAGAGAAAGTATTGCACTGTAATTGCATCTCTCAGGGAACACTTTGAAAATGAACACATGTAGCACACAGCGTCTCATACTGCCTTGATGTTGGAGTGTCAATAAAAAATACAAAAGGGCTTTGAGGCATAGTACCTTCATTTTAATCCTTAGTGATGTCCTTAAATTATTTTAAATATAGTGTATTCCATCAGAAGCTCTTGACAACCAGTGAAAGTTAATGAAGCCATCAGGGCATAATTCATTCATTCACTCTGTGTGTGCTTAAAGCATAACCTTTGGCTTGACATAAACTTTGGGGTCCATAACTCTTAGATTCTGTCTGAATAGGTATAGCTTTAGGTAACAGGATTGTCAGGCTTGAACCTTGTCCAATGTCTGGGACAGGGCCGGATTGGTAATCTGGCATACCGGGCATTTTCCCGGTGGGCCGACGCACTTTGGGGGCGATCGGGGCGGACTGGCCATCGGGAGAACCGAGACTAAGCTGAAATGACCCGCCGTGTTATGCAGAACGGGCCACAAAATGGCGCCGCGATACGCATAAAAGGACAGCGACCCCTAATTTTTTTGAAGAATGCTTACGCTTCTCTTTTTGATTTAAATGAAAGCATAAAGTGGCCAGGGACTGTAAAGCTTCAAACATCGGAATGTAGTTCATAGCATTGGTTCTTGCATTTCTCTCATCGAGTTTGAACATGTAGAAGCTTTGAAGATTTAAAAGCTATGGCAGAGGGAAAGATTTTCAGTGCATAAAGACTGACATTTTAATCTATTTCTCTCACAAAACTATTGTATGGTTTCAGAAGACTTGAAACATAGCAGCCAAAATGTATGGGTTACTTTTATGGTACTGTTTTGTTTCTTTAAAGTGCTTTCTGTCCTGTCTGGTTACTGCTAGCTTTAAATGTATGGAAAAAGAGGGGCATGAACATCGTTTGCATTCCATAGATGAAAGAAAGTTATTAGGGGTTTGAGGGAGATTAGGGTGAGTAAATGCATTTTCATTTTTGGGTAAACTATTCCCTTAAGTCTACTAAAGTGTCTCAAGAATTATGTCATATCATCGCCTTTGTCTCAGTCGGGGATGTAGAGTTGATAGGTGTCATCTTTGATTCGTTATTTTGCCTCTTGAGAGTGCAGGACACGAGAGACATGACAAAACTGTCAGCTGTCATGTCTCCCTCAACACATCTCTCCATGCAATGTGATAGAAGCTGTTGTATCTTGAGAACTTGTGAACCATGATGGTTGAGGTGACCGGTTGTGAGATATATATATATATATATATATATATATATATATATATATATAAGGTCTTTAAGGACCAAACCAGTGGAGACACTAAGATACATTAAAAATAGCCCCACGCATAAGGAGTACCGCTCACTGAACCAACTGAAACAAAGCATAAGCAAAAATCACAGAAACATGGAATGTTACACACACATACTCACACAGATACTGTATATATACTGTATTTACACTGGGGGGGGAAAATTGTTGTATTAAATTCAGTTTTGGAAATTGGTTCCACACAATGAAAATTAGTTTTTATTTGATATGAAGTTAAAATGTAGGCTCTATCTTTTGGTATAACAAAAACGGTGCTGCTAAGAGGTACAGATCACCAATATGTCATTATACTGGTGATCCTTCAGAATTTCTTCCATGAGAAAAGCAATAAACACTGATTTTCAGTTGTAATGTACCCAGCCTCAACCTAACCATTAGCTCCACTCTTCTCCACAATGGTAAACTCCTATAAAATTAATTTTGACAGAAACTCTCAATCCCCACATAACATTAAACACTAACAAGTCTCCTACATGTTCAATTTTGCATATAAATACATTAACATAACACTTACATTTAAAATACACTCTCTCGATCCAGTCCCATGAAAAGCATGCTGGGAACTGGAAATGCCCTTCCCGGTTTCAGCAATGCATTGATGCAACAAATATTATTCATGATTGGATATAGTGAACATGGATTGTACACAATAAAAGTTCATTTGAGACCAAATGCTAAAGAATTGCATTCCTCATTTTAAATAAGTTAATAGAGCAAGCATTAAAAATCACATTAAGTGAACACTATCCATTAGAGGTCTGAATCCATTTGAACATTTCATATCAATGTGATCATTTCACTTTTTGGTGACTGTGTTGAATATCACTTTGACTTTATATAGTATAATTATGTTCACATCTCAAACATAAATGTATTAAGTACATTTCAAGTGCACTGGTTTAGTATTTTTAATAGAGCTGCTTTCTCTTTTTTCAGTGTACAGTATTATCATTAGTAATTGAATGACTAAGGCCACATCCACACTAATCCATTTATGCTTAAAATCACCATTTTTATTAACGTCATTGTTTTTCAGAGAGAGTTATAAAGAGTATTTTTGAAAATCTCTATTTTTGATGGATGAAATCGCCATTCTAGTGTGGATGAGAGGTGTAAACGTAGGAAACTCATTGCATTTTCAAAATGAAAAGATGTTTTCAAAATGATTGTAGACGTGGCATAAGTGATCCTACAAAAAGTCTTCCTTATTTCGAACAGAAATGATGTACATTATAGCTTGATCTGGGGTACGTTCTACTTAAAAATGCAGCCTATCACATGTAGTCTAGGAATATTTAAAAGATTTTATATTGTGTTTCTAAGCAGTTTCAAGAATTTTACGCTTAGCTATTCTGCGTATATTCTCAGACGGGAGCTTATCTTAAAGATTCTGCTTGATCTGGAACTTTTTTGTGGGTTTCACATCATCCACCCACGCCTTCGTTGCCTACGGTATTTCGTTGTGCAAAGGTAAATTTGACCACGTCTTAAGGATTTGTCCACTGAAAGGTTGCGCAGAAATCGCTCACATCGAGAGTGTTTGTCCGTGTGGTGAAAAGGTGTATTATGCAAATAACTAACTACATACTGCCTAATTTAGAATAATATAAATTCATCGACATTTGCAACAGATTTGTCAGAATGTATGCATGTATGCGCCTGTTGTGAATCCATTGGAAATATTGTGTGAGAACATTTGTTGCACAAAAGTATGCAACATCTACGCAATTATTAGTGAATCAGACCCAGAGAGAGCATTCCACCAATCACGCTTTTATAGAGTCGACTGAAAAGATCCATTACCCTGGCAGGGTGAATGTAGTGTCACTGTCACATTCAGAGACATGGGCAGAACTGATTGTTTAGTCTGTGACGGGAAGAGATTAAACAGTTCAATTAAGATTTGTGGAGTGTCAGTCGGATGGACAGAGACAGCGTGCAGGAAATACCATAGCATGGATGCTTAAGATGAGAACAGTGTCTTGGTCCTTTCACAAATTAACTAGGAACCTGAAGGATTAATTTATTAGGAAATCAGAGAGTGTAGGGAATTTGACTCAGCTTTGCACAGGTGTTTTAAATCTATTTCAGAGAAGATTTGAAGACGACTTGCATTGCTATGGGAAAAGTTACATTTTGGAGGAGAGATTGAGTGTTTAAGGTGTAGTGCCTTTGTGTGGATATCCAACCCCTACTGGGATAGAAGCCGACAGCAAGTTCGGGCACACCATGTCAACACTTAACAGATCAGAATATAGCCTGGTCCAAGGAGAAGTCAATTGGGAGGTTGAAAGAGGTAACTCAGCATACATATAAGTTTCATTAGCGCTGAGGCCTTGTGAAATGGCAGGGAAAAAAATGACTGACTGTGATCTGAACTGCCAGCCTAAAAGCATAGATGAAGAACCCTGAGGAGGAATGATGAAAGCTACAATAACCCTCCTGGCTTCATGATGTGTTTAAGTGGCCCGTGATGTGTTTGCTGACTTGGAAAAAACAGTGTAGCTTTGGATTGTAGTGTCCTGTTATACTGCAATTCATCATTCTTGTCTTAGACAGCAGTATTGTCTCAGTGCAAAATTGAGAGCTGAGCAACCAGTTGCGTTTCCATCACTGGAAAAATTGGTGTCAATTAGCGGAGCTCCCAAAGAGATTTCCATACTGCAACAGTGGGCCAAGAACTTTGGAATGACCTACTTGTCCTCTCATTAACTGGGTAAGAGAGGAGTAACCTTTCCTTTAAAGTGGAAAACCATGACTTATTCTCTCCCAATGGAAAGTGATCTGACATTAATCTGTCAGATGAAAAAGAGATGTGTATGTTTCTGTCACTGGAATCTTATCCCTTAGAGATCTGGCAAAATTGGCACAAATATGCCACAGCTTATGATTTGCCTCAAATTATTGCCAGAAGTTTGCAGATCTTCTGGTAGTGGTAAACTTGAAGCAAACCTTTGGCAACAATGAACTGTTTGCCGCAAGGCTCATTTGCATGTGAAAATAATGATTGGCAAATTTGCAGCAAGTTTGCCACAGGGGTTTGCCAGAACTCTCAGTTTTTGAAAGGGATTTTAGTTGTTTACTGTAGCCCTCTATATTTCACATTATTCATACTGTGTGGGAGACTTAATTTGGTGTTTAAGCCACTAACCATTAGAAGGCAATTTACATACACCACTTTGACATGGAGTGTGATATGACTGCCTCCACGGTTAATGAAACCATTAATCAGTTTAGCACTTCATATTTGCCGAACATGTGTGCTCATATTTCTCTGTCTTAGGCCAACACAGATGGCTGATGAGCATCAAATGATAGTGCAACTACATCAGCAAGTGAGGGGTTCAGATGTGGAAAAAGTTTGTTTTGCTACTTCAAATTTACATTGGAAAGGTGGACTTTTCCTTGACTGGTAGACAGAGACGAGTTGATGTTTAATCAACAGTGGAATTGAGCTCTGCTTTTTGAAATTATGCATTTTATCATTCTACTTTGTTTTTGAATTGCATGCGCTGTGACACGATTTAAGCATTTTATACAGTTCAGTGTGGACGAGCAACTTTTGGAAAACGCTTGAAAACTTTAGTGTGGACAAAGAGCGTTTTGAAACGAAAACGCTGTTTTCAAATATATCCTGATTAATGTAGAACTAGCCTCTGGTAGGGAAAGTAGTTTAGAAAATGTCTTTTTTATTTTTGTTTACTTTTAAATTTGTGTTTTCAGTTTCGTTTTAGTTTTAATGGTGCAGAAATCATTTTAATTTTGTATTTTTTAATAAAAAGGAAACTTTTTATATATTTTCAGCATCAGTACATACACTCACCTAAAGGATTATTAGGAACACCTGTTCAATTTCTCATTAATGCAATTAATGAGAAACTGACTAATCAACCAATCACATGGCAGTTGCTTCAATGCATTTAGGGGTGTGGTCCTGGTCAAGACAATCTCCTGAACTCCAAACTGAATGTCAGAATGGGAAAGAAAGGTGATTTAAGCCATTTTGAGCGTGGCATGGTTGTTGGTGCCAGACGGGCCGGTCTGAGTATTTCACAATCTGCTCAGTTACTGGGGTTTTCATGCACAACCATTTCTAGGGTTTACAAAGAATGGTGTGAAAAGGGAAAAATATCAAGTATGCGGCAGTCCTGTGGGCGAAAATGCTTTGTTGATGCTAGAGGTCAGAGGAGAATGGGCCGACTGATTCAAGCTGATAGAAGAGCAACTTTGCCTGAAATAACCACTTGTTACAACCGAGGTATGCAGCAAAGCATTTGTGATGCCACAACACGCACAACCTTGAGGCGGATGGGCTACAACAGCAGAAGACCCCACCGGGTACCACTCATCTCCACTACAAATAGGAAAAAGAGGCTACAATTTGCAAGAGCTCACCAAAAGTGGACAGTTGAAGACTGGAAAAATTTTGCCAGGTCTGATGAGTCTCAATTTCTGTTGAGACATTCAGATGGTAGAGTCAGAATTTGGCGTAAACAGAATGAGCACATGGATCCATCATGCCTTGTTACCACTGTGCAGGCTGGTGGTGGTGGTGTAATGGTGTGGGGGATGTTTTCTTGGCACACTTTAGGCCCCTTAGTGCCAATTGGGCATCGTTTAAATGCCATGGCCTACCTGAGCATTGTTTCTGACCATGTCCATCCCTTTATGGCCACCATGTACCCATCCTCTGATGGCTACTTCCAGCAGGATAATGCACCATGTCACAAAGCTCGAATCATTTCAAATTGGTTTCTTGAACATGACAATGAGTTCACTGTACTAAAATGGCCCCCACAGTCACCAGATGTGGTAGAACGGGAGCTTCATGCCCTGGATGTGCATCCCACAAATCTCCATCAACTGCAAGATGCTATCCTATCAATATGGGCCAACATTTCTAAAGAATGCTTTCAGCACCTTGTTGAATCAATGCCACGTAGAATTAAGGCAGTTCTGAAGGCAAAAGGGGGTCAAACACAGTATTAGTATGGTGTTCCTAATAATCCTTTAGGTGAGTGTATATTATAACACAGCAAGTTTGATTTTTAACATATACATTTTAAAGTTAAAATAAAGCGAGAAAAAAAATACAATAAAACAGCATACTGAAGTGCAGCATGTGTGGCTAATGAAATATACATTTTTAGAAATGTGCCATTGCTGCTACATTTAGAAATAAATTGTAACTACCATCATACTGGAGAACAATGTTTGTGTGGTTTATACCAACCAAAAAAAATTGCATGATTGTAAATGGAGGATTTTTTTTTTTGATACCATGAGGGTACTTTTTTGTAAGTTATGGCATGAAATGTTGCAAATATATTCAACATCTTTGTTTGAGACTGTTAAGATCATCTAAAGATTCAAATTGTATTGTGATGTATTGTAGTGCACATTTGCAGTTTCAGTTTAGTTTTTGTCTTTTGCAAACTCTATCTTTAACACCAAAAAGCTGTCTCGGTGTGGACCGAAGGACAAAACATAGAGAAAAAGATGCACCTCCAAACTAAAACATATTAGTGTGGAAGTAGCCTTAATAACAGTTTGACCTGTAGCTCAACTGGTAGAGCAAGGTGCTAGGAATTGATTTAATTCAGAGAAAACACACATGCCGATCAAATGTATACCAAATTCACGCATTTGGCAGATGTTTTATCCAAAACGACTTACAATTAATTCAATGTATACATTTAATCAGTTTGTGAGTTCCCTGGGAATCGAACCCATGGTTTTGGCATTACTAGTACCATATTGATTATTAAAGTGTCTGCTATTATGTAAATGTGAAGTTCCCTCATTCGGTCATATCCTTTCACAGGGACCTATGGACCTCGTAGATGGGCCTCTGCCTATCCGGAGTGTGGTGAAATAAATCAGTCTCCAGTGGACATCCTTGATCAAGATTCCCAGTTCTCTCAGGAGTGTCAAGAACTCACACTAGATGGCTTCGAAACCAAGTCATCAAACAGAACCACCATGAAGAACACAGGGAAAACAGGTTTGTCTAGACTTACTCAAAACGTATTCTTACTCTGCCATATATATATATATATATAGTGCGTGTGTGTGTTTGTGTGTGTGTGTTCCATGGGCGAAACAAATTCATACATTTTTGGAACAACATGAGGGTGAGTAAATGATCTCTGGGTGAACTATCCCTTTAACAATACTTGTCTGCTCTCCAGATCATTGCAATTGTCGCGGAAACACTCTGACAATCATTGTACTCTTTGCTTAAGGCCACCTAAATATTTAACTATATCAGAATAATTGCATTGTACGAAACAAGCTTTCCATCATGACAGACCAGTGCTGCTTTAAAGGTTCTCCTCCCTGAACAGCCAAAGTCAAATCCCTAGCAAAAATCAGACATTAATTATAGCTTATTCCAAGAATTAAATGAAAATGATAAGAGTGAGATTACCAACTTTCTGACTTCTGTAAATGTTGTTATAGAAAAATTTATTTTCCATTCTCCAAATTGTTGTTTGTGTTAGTTTTGTATTTACATTTGCCATATAAATGATAAAGGTTGCCCTTATAAAACTGTAGTGATACTGTTATGGTAGTACTTTTAGATTTACTCTACATATTAAAAGTTTCTCGTGATCTTTAAAACTTTTTTGTATAAAGGTGTATGCTTAAAAGCAGTGGCGGGCCGTGCATTAAAAGTTTAGGCCTTCAGTGTGTTTCATGCCATTAAGAAAACACAGTTTCACAATGAATAAGACACCCAATGCCTTTGGGCATCATACATTATGTTGCAGCTAACTAATAATACCAATTGACATTTTAAAAACACATCCACGCATGACAATTAATTCTCAAGCAAGCCTAATTTTAACTGCGGAATGATTGTTTTGTGAAATGAACGTCTCCCGAACAGACATTCAAAAAATCATATTTTTTCATATGAATCTACAAAGGAGGTCTATAATACTTGGAAAAATCTATCAAATTATATTTGCGATTTAAATGTTGCTTGCGATAAATTTCGTTTTGTCAGGGTGCACGTTTATACTGCGTTCCATGCAAGTTGGATGTGGGATATTCCTAGTTGATATCTCTGATCATAAATGCATTCCCAGAGATTCGGAATGGCAATGCTCCCATTAGCTTAGCAGCTGTTTGACTCTCATTAGAGAAGTCACTTAGCAACCCAACTGATAAACAATGCTGCAGTGCTAGCATTTGTGCTTCAGGTATACGATTATCAAAAGAGATTATAGTGTTTTATACACCTGTTTCTGCAGGAGTTTGTTAAACAAGCTTTAATATAATTTTTATTGATATTACTTAATAAAGTGAATGTTTATCACTTACTTTGTATACCTCCCTGAGTGTTGACATGTTTGTGTGACATCATGCCCCTGCATCTCGGCGAAATCGTTGCGAATTTGAGAGTTGAGAATTAATTGGCTTTTGTTTGCTGATTTCTTACCCTTACCTAATAGCCTCTTTACATTTCTTTTTTCCTATCAATGAACTTATTAGTTAAAAACAAAAGATACCAATAGCTAGTAAGGTGCAAAATGCATCCGTTATAGGTTCTTATTACACTGTGTGAATGTGCAGCTTATAAGTATAAAATAAAAATCGAAGGCAGAGATTTTTTTGCTTAGTGTAAATAGCAACAAAAAGCATCTTCTTCTTTGCACTAAGTGCAAATAGTGTTAGATTTTATTTACAACCTGCTCTGCCACCTGCTCAGGTGGTAGAGCAGTTGGCCACTAATCGCAGGGTTGGTGGTTCGATTCCTGGCCCACTCGAGTCCACATGCCGAAGTGTCTGTGTCCAAGACACTGAACCCCAAGTTGCTCCCAATGGCAGGCTAGCGCCTTGCAAGGCAGCTCTGCTATCATTGAGGTGTGAATGTGTTTGTGAATGGGTGAATGAATCTTTGCCCATTATGCCGATTTTGCATGCCATGTAAACACCGTACCCGGTGTTCTTACTTATCCAATGTGCACACGTTTTGAGCACATGCCTCTTCACGGTTTGACATCACAAGAAAATAATATTGTGATTATTGGCGTGCATGTAAATGGGCTCAATATCATCTTGTGCAATTTTCATGTTTAATGAAGGCAGGTTTTAAATTTCACATTCATAATTTAAAGTATTATTTATTTCTGGACATTGGATTTTAATTTTGCTTAGTTTTGGAGTCATGAAAATGTATATTAGTTTAGTTTCAGTTTTTCCAATTAATGTTAACGATAATAACACTGCTTTGTATTATCTCAAATTGTTCCTTCTTGTGGGAAAGTCATTTTTATGTCACTGGATAAAAGGGGTTCGGGTAAGGGCTAGGTCCTTAGGCCCTAAGGTCCATAAATCATCTAAATGACTAAATGTAAACGTAGTGTAAATGTGGATGTAATTGCAACAATTGTGCACCATTTTCATCACACTCTTTAGTGCACTACTGTACATTCACTTTTGAGTTGGTTTTGGGAGTGCTTGCCAGGAACATCAACACACTGTGGCATAATATCCATAGTGGCTTTTTCCACTGTTTGCAGAGCACAGAATTAGATCCTTTAAGACCCTGGCTTCAATTGCCTCTCCTGAGTACCATGAGTCTTTAGCTTATTGTATGCATACAGTGAAATACTGTATGTGTGTATTCATCAAAAGATCCATCTCTCCACAAATGTTCCTCCCATCCTCTGGAATAATTATCTTTATTCTCATACCATCACTTATGTTTACTTTGGAAATAAGCACTGAGCTTTTGTGATGTGAGGCTTGCTTGAGTGGTTCCTTGCAATCCATCCTAGTTTCTTTGATTACACTCAGCAATGGACAAGAACATGCCTTGGCCCTTCTCATTCTAATGAGAGCAATGCACTCAACACTGAGCATGTGGCAGAGCGATGAACATTTTGTCCAGTTTAATACAATATAATGTTATAATAACATATTTAAGTGGCACACTAAATGAAAACTAATGAAAGTTATCAATTTAAAATGTTAGGAGAAATTAAGTTCCATAAATAGATGCACTTTGAAGTTAATATTGTTATGATCTACTTGTGAAACACGGTGAAAAATAGGAACATTAATTGTGTCATTCTGTGCAGTCATTCAGATGTCATCAAATCATCAAGTTTAAAAGAACTTATCATCAGACACCTACAGTGCTGTGATATATATATATATAAAAGCAAAAAAGATATCCAACACTTATATCACCATGTGAAAAACGTACTACCCCCTTAAACTTAATAGCTGATTGTGCTAACGCTTCCGATAACTTGAGATCAGTCTTTCACATCTCTTTGGTGGAATTTTGGCCCACTCTTCTTTACAGAACTGCTTTAGTTCAGCCACATTGGAGGGATTTTGAGCATGCACTGCTTGTTTAAGGTCCTACCAGAATCTCAATCAGATTCAAGTCAAGACTTTGATTAGGCCACTCCAAAAAAATTATTTTGCTTCTTTTTTGAGCCATTCAGAGGTAGACTTACTCCTATGCTTTGGATCATTGTCTTGCTGTATAATCCAGTTGCGTTTGGGCTTCATCTCACGTCTGATGACCGGACATTCTCCTTTAGGATTTTCTGTTAGTTTCCCTCAATTATTGCAAGCCGTCGTGGCCCTGAAGCAGCAAAGCATCCTCGCACCATAACACTACCACCACCATGCTTGACCATAGGTATGATGTTCTTTTTGTGGGATTCTGTATTTAATTTACGCCAGATTGAATGGGACCCATGTCTTCCAAACAGTTTCACTTTCGACTCATCAGTCCACAGAACATTCTCCCAAAACTTTTGAGGAGCATCAAGGTGTTTTGGCAAAATTCAGGCGAGCCTTAATGTTCTTCTGGGTTAGCAGTGGTTTTCACCTCGTCACTCTTCCATGGATGGCATTTTTGGCTAGTTCCTTTCTGATAGTAGAGTCATGAACAGTGACCTTTATTGACGCGAGAGAGGCCAAGTTTTCTCCATTTCGAGATAATGGCTCTTATTTTGGCTATTTGGAGTCCCAGAGCCTTTGAAATAGCTTTGTAACCCTTTCCAGACTGATGTATTTCAATCACTTTTTTCCTCATCATTTCTGGAATTTCTTTCAACCTTGACATAATGTGCAACTGGTTGAGACCTTTTAGCCAATTTCATGCTGCTGAAAAAGTTCTATTTAGGTCTTGATTTGATTGGACATGGGTGACTGTAATCAGGCCTGGGGGTGTCTAGTCCAACTGAACCCCATTCATCAGTTTCATCGATTTGGGGATTTAGGGGGAGAATAATTAAAAGTTTGTATTGGATAAAAAATGTTGCTTCAATAAATAACACTATCATTTTGTGTTACTCAGATTGCCTTTGTTTCATGATAGATTTTGTTATAATTTTGTAAACAGTTTTGTATGAGATATATACAAAAACATAAGAAATCAGGGTGGGGGCAAATACTTTTTCACAGCACTCTACATTCTTTTCTATTTGTTTCGCTGTGTCTAGCTCTTTTGCTGAAAGAGCGCATTTGGTCTGAATGGCCTCTTAATGCCTTTTGAGTTTAATAATGGATTTATTTACTGTTAAGGATTCAGTCATAACAATGCCCACCCTTCATTGACTCGTCTTCAAATTGTCTTCTCTTTCAGTTGAAAGGGTGAAAATGTCCAAAATCTACAACATCATTGAATTTGACCAATTAATTGGCCTTGGAGAACTCTAAATGACAAACTGTATGGTTCAGCTAAACTAAGTGACATATTTTATTCTTGCAAATAGTTTTCCTATTTTAGCTGAACTTCAGGAAAAAATGTGGGTGAGGAAAGTTTGAAAAAAGAGAGACTTTTGGAGAAAATTTTATTTGTTTACCAATGCAGGCATTAAAGAGGTAAGAGGTTGACCATTAATGCAGTATACTGTGACAGCCTGTGCCAGCAGAGCTTGTGGATCTTGTTTTGATGTGTCAGTTTTGCTGCAGCTTTGAAAAAAAAGTCCATGTCAGTATTTGTTTTATAGGTCCGTTGTCATCATATAAAGCTACTATTCCCCTAGAGTATTGTTTTACAGTCAGCTTCCTCCAAACAGAACAGATTATTAAAATATGTCTGCATTATGTGTTGTTGAACTATACAGTTTTAACACCCATTTCTATCATCATGCAAATACATAATGTTTAATGGTTATACTGTCAAAACAGTGATATGTCATTTTAAATGTTTATTAGCAGCCTTCAAATTTAATGGACAGTTCGCCCAAAAATTCTCTCATTTACTCACCCTCATCCCATCCCAGATGTGTATGACTTCTTTTCTTCTGCTGAACAAAAACAAGATTTTTAAAAGAATATCTCAACTCTGTAGGTTCATATAATGCAAGTTAATAGTGGCCAGAATGTTGAAGGTTCAAAAAGCACATAAATGCAGCAAAAATAATCCATACGACTCCAGTGGTTAAATCTATAACTTCAGAAGTGATAGAATAGGTGTGGGTGAGAAACAGATCAATATTTAAGTCATTTTTTACCATAAATTCTCCTTCCTGCCGAGTTGGTGGCGATATGCACAAAGAATGTGAATCACCAAAAACAAAAGAAGAAGAATGTGGAAGTGAAAGAGGATATTTATAGCAAAAAGGGACTTTTCTCATTCACATCTATTATATCGCTTCTGAAGATATGGATTTAACAATTGGATCGAATTATTTTTGTACAGCCTTAATGTGCTTTTTGGTTCTGGCCACCATGCCCTTGCATTGTATGGATCTACAGAGCTAAGATACTCTCGTGTACAGCATTTATGTTACATTTACATTTATAATTATTCATATGGCAGATGCTTTTATCCAAACTGACTTACAAACAAGGAATAATCCATCATAAGCGATTCATCTTAAGGAGACAGTAGTACGAAAATTGCTGCATCACAAATTTTCAATTGCATCAGAATTGTAGTATCTAAAGCAGAACTTTCCCTTAAAGAAAAAATCTTGCTTTATTTTTTTAAATAAAAATTCAAAGCAAGTGAATTACCTTTCATGACTTATATTTCCGAAGTTTTCTTTACTCTTCTGGCCCTGTTCACTATTTCCCTCATTCTTGATTCTTTTCTCATTACAGTTTCTATTGGTCTAAGGAATGATTACTTTGTGAGAGGGGCTGGTCTACCTGGACGCTTCAAAGCAGAGAAGGTGGAGTTTCACTGGGGCAGCACCAATGGCTCGGCTGGTTCTGAACACAGTATCAATGGCAAGAAGTTTCCAGTAGAGGTGAGAAAGGCACTCATTTTCACATTCAAAAATCTTAATTTTGATGGATTGCGGAGTATCTTCAATAGAATTCAAGGATTCCACCTTGACTTGAAAAGGTTGACTGCGGTGCACTAATCTGCACTTAATGAAGAACCTCTCAATGATGCTTGGATCAATGAATGTTATTGACTCACAGGGCAGTCGCTGCATTTCACCCAAGAGGAATGATATTTGGCTTCCTTTTTGCCTCAAGGTTGAATCTTTTACAATTATTTGTTGATCCCTGTGTTGTCCTCCACCAGCACATCTTGTTGGCTGGATTGCCTCTCATGTTTTAATATTATTTCAATCAAACAAGGATTGTTTAACAATAGAATAATTGAATTTGAATTTAATTAGAGAAAACAGGAACCATTTGCCAATGCTACTTGCTGTCCATTTTGTCACCTAGCTAAAATAATGTCTTAATGTCTTTGCATAGCAAAATTTCGAAATGATGGTGTGGGAGAATGTAAAGTGAGCATAAAAAAATGTTTTTTTTTATGCTGCACTTTATACACTTTATACTTTATAAAATGATTTCTAGCAGGAAGACTTGCAGACTTGGGTAAAATCTAATATTACATTTATTTGATTAATATAAAACAGAAAAGTAATGTCTCTCTTTGGCGTATGCCCCGTCTGGCGTTCCGAAGATGTTGTACTCGGAACCGTCATATCCTGCTGGAGATAGGAGGCAGGGGCGAGGAGCCTACCCCCGTGCAGGACGGGACTCAACTTGTGGTAGTGGGGTGGTGGAGGTTGCCGTGTTAGCACACTGAAACAGCGTTGTGATAGATTGTGAGCAGACTTATAAAGCAACTGCTTACATGCGATTGGCTGGGAATTACCCAGCTAATGGTGCGATGATGTACAGCTGCTAGTCTTCCCGCTAGAAATACGCCGCCCTTACATTTCCTTGTCCATTGTGAATATTCAGTGTAGCTATTTACGAAACACTGCCAAAAGAGAGGTCACTGCCAAACCAAGCAACTTCTGATCGGTCAACATTGCAAACTCATGTGTCAAAGTTCACCAAGTTTAATGAATTCTGGACTAAGGTGTGTTATCAGAAATTATTGAGCACAATATACCTGTTCACCCTAAAGTGCTTCTGTTAAACGATGATTCCACATCAACCTCTCTAAGAAACAGAAAGTAATTTGACTTGCTGGCTTAACAGCTGCCAATGGAGACATGAGTGCAGCATCAAAAACAATTTCTAGATATATTAATCATGATCACTTGGATTTATGCATTACTAGGCAAGGTTTCGGTTTTCCTCTGTTTTTTTTTTATTATTATTATTATTTTTATGACTGCTGTGTGTATGTGTATCTATGTTAACATGGTTACTGTTAATATTAGCTTGTGCACTTTCGAGCACTGCAGTGTTTTTTTATTTAATTTTTTTATGTGTCCTCAAAATGTTCTTTTAAAACTTTAAAATGTAAAACATTATAATGTAATTGTTCTATGTTCATTTTGTATAATAGCATATAACGTTTTCAACCAAAAACAGTTGATCGCAAAAAAAGTTCACCAAGTTTGAACCCCACACAAAATTCATGTAGGGAAATTCTTCGCCACTGAAAATTCTTTGCCACTGGAAATTCCTGATCGTGCAGATTCCCATTGTACTGTATTTAATCCACGGAATTTCACTGTTCAGGGTAAATGTTCATGCAGAAAGCATATTTGTGCTCGTCTGTGCAGTTTTTTAATAGTTTTAATATGTAAACATGGGCGTAAAAGGACTCAAACTTCTTGAGACACCTGCGTTCTGTTTCATTCGTGGCACAGCATTTGGCTTTTTAAGCACCACAACGCAATCGGTCTGAACGGCTCCATGGTGAACAATGATAAAATGTATCCCCTTGATCTTCTAAGACTATAAAAATGCTTGGTGAGTTCATTTTTCTTTCCTGATTTGACATATTTACATAGTGAAATATGAAGTTTGTGTAAGACATATATTTTTGTTAAAATATTCTAATGGCTTTATTCATGTCACAGCCATGAACCATGATTTGCTATTTGCTGGTTGGTTTCAGGGTTTGCATTGTCATTCTAGAGAATCTGTGTAGTGCAACATGAGCCACCATATATTATTGGTCTGTTTTCCTGGAAGAGAAACACTGTAAAATTGTCTGAATAAGATTTGTAAATTCTTAGGAGTACACTAGCAAATAGATTACACAAAACTCTAATTTTGATCAGTAAAATTCTCTGCCTGTGTAGTTCCATTCACATCCCTTGAATGGTTCAACATCTATTCTGTTTTCAACCTCATTACAGTTTAAAAGTGGCTTATTGCCTTCCAAATAATGAGTAGCATTAGCTCTTAATTGCAAATCTTTGTCATTCAAGTTTAAGAACTATGCTAGATAAAATCAGGTACAAAAGAAAGAAAGAGTACATCAGGAATCAGTTTTCATTTCAAGATTCCTGAGAAAATTGTGCATGGCCAGATAACCCAGTCTCAATGCACCACTGCATTGTTATGCATTAGCACATTATACACTTGAATATGTTGTCACATATGCTGTTTGTAGGTCATTGTACACATGGATTCTGTCCTATTTTGATTCATAAAATAAACATGTCTGTGCTGTTCTTTAATCATGGTCACTGTAAACCCTGCATTGGCTCTTAGAGGATGCTAATTGGCTAATGATGTTTAGTGATACATTTGTTATTTATGTCCTGCAGTGAAGACACAACAATTGGACACCATTAAAGTCTGTGATTTAAAAGAGACCTGAAGGAGACTGATTTGTTTTCATTAACAAGGCTTTGACTTTGTTCTTTACTCTCTTTATTAGAGGTTTAATTTATTCTCCACTCCTTAAGACATTGTCTAGTCTTAATTATATTTGCAGAGTAGGTTTTCTGTGTAGGCTTTGCCTGGTTGGCCTGGGGTCTTCAGATGTGTTTGTTTCCTTGCCAGAGGCGTACCAATCTCTATTACAGAGATTGTTTTTTTTTATATCATTTCAACTTTTGTACTGGATCAGGATGGAGAATAAAAACAACTTCAAGTACAATTATTTAGCCAAAATGCCCCCCAAAAATTGCATTTATCCAAACTTGTTCATTAGAAGATGCTTTCTTGGCTTTGTAATGTATCAGCAATATTTTCTCTCTATCAATATAATGTCTAAAGACCAACAATCTAGAGGAAAGGAAGAAGGGATCATCATTTGTATTCATCAGTCTCAGTTTATTAGAATTTTTTGGCACATAGGTGAGGGGACTTGGGCTGGATCATCTTAGGACACCTCTCTGGCAGCACTTTCTCATTAGATGGATCGACTTTGGTACTTAAATCCCATTCTACACAAAAAATACAATTGAGGTGTATCCATGATTTAACGATGAAGACCCAAACACTTTGAAGCCACAGACTGGAAGAGATTCATCCAGTTATCCCTCAACTTGCTCAGATGACCTCTGGTTCAAATCTAGTTCAGTAAATTAAACTTTTATTCGTCTTTTATTCGTGGTACATACTAAGGCATGCATCACTATTACTATCACTTTTGCTCATTAGAGTTAAGGATATTAACAAATCCCCTTACCATATATATTACATTTCTGCACTTGACTCCTACGTGACTTGACTGTTCTACGACCATGAATGATCATTTAAATGAATGCACTTGCAAACGCATTTTTTAACACCTAAAACATACATTGCGCCGTCAACTTATAGACATGCATGCACAACTCACGTTTTCCTAAATCTAGTTAAATCTAGTTTCATATATAGTATACATGGCTCAGTGGTTGAGGCTCAGGGTTACTGACCAGAAGGTTGGGGGTTCAAGGTTGGGGGTTCAAGCCCCAGCACCACCAAGAGGCCACTGTTGGGCCCTTGAGCAAGGCACTTAACTCCAGGTTGCTCCAGGGGGATTGTCCCTGTAATAAGTGCACTGTAAGTCGCTTTGGATAAAAGTGTCTGCCAAATGCATAAATGTAAAATGTAAAAAATTATTAGGTTTCTTACCAGATGTATTCTTGTTGCTATTTCTCCAAAAGACAAACTACAACATGCGGAGCCAAAATACAACTTCCACAAGTGTGTATGTGGGGTTGCACAAGGTTAAAGTAAAACAAAATTTGATCGAAGACCAAATTTGTGGTCTTGTTATGAACAATTGATTGGTGCATGTTATTCCACGTTTATCTTTCGAATCATGATTCAACATTGAATTTAACTTGTTCTTCTTTTGAAATGACTTTTCTGCTAACGTCACAAATGTCTCTTTCATGGCAAGTCATTGAAACGCTCCCGGGCAGCTATTTTCTATGGATAAAAGTGGCGTGAAAGTACTGTTCCTATCTACTTGAATGGGGAAAGTCTGAAATTTCCAAAATGGTTGTTCAATATTAAGATCTAAGAACACATTTAATATCAGCAGTAAAATCTGACGACAACCGTATTATAAATGTTGCTTCTTAAGCTCAGATCGAGTACAAAAAAATATATGATTTTTTTTGCATTCTCGATTTGACTGACAGGCGATGTCTGTAACTAAAATGTGATTGGCTCTTTTAATACTAAGGTGGGACTTCCTTTTCTACATCTGCCATATTGGGTATTCCAATTTCTCCCATTCATTTCAAACCAAGTGCTCCGTCTCGGGCTAAATAATGTCTGATGTCACTAAGGTGCAGACTCTTGGATGAATAGCTGTTTTGGCTATTTAGAGCATTAAGCTATTTACAGTATGTCACATTATTGAAGTAAAATTAGTCTTTAAGGATGGTCTAACAGAGTGAAAGAGAAGAGGTTCTGTGTTGTGTTTCTTGCATGTACCAATCAATGACCAAAAATGTGTGCTAAACAAAAGTCTACAATGTAAACTGCTGAGATAGGACAACTCTGGCAAGCAAATAATATCAGAACATGAGACACTGCCAGAGATCAAGCTAAAAAGGAACACACCTGTCGAAGAGAGGCTTTATCTTTTCCCCTGCATTTCAACGATCCCTTTCAATGATTTCTCAGCTGCTGCGGGCTTTCACGTGTCATTCATCCTACTTTCTTTTCTCCGCTTTTCTTTTGCTCTCTCTTTCTATCTTTCTCTCTCTTTGTGCGAGTGTCCCTGCTTCTTCTGTAATAGCAGATTTTGCATTTATTTGACACATGACACTTTGTGCGTTTGTTCAGAGACAATGTTTAAGGCAACAGAGACATGTTGTATATTGCACCACAATAAACAACATGAGGTGATTTAGTTCTGAGGTTTGCTTTCTTCCAAAATCCATCCTCAGAGAGAGCATATAATCATTAGTTGTCAAAATTTAGAGTGATGGGAGAAGTCGGATGTGACAGACATGCAGTTATTGTGTGTGTTGTGTGTGAATATGATGAGACGAATATCAATCCGTGGGGATTTGACAGCATACTGTACCAATTCCAATACCACAATGCATTATGTTTGCCAAACAGGAAATTCAAAGCTGAACATTAGTGTGAGCTGTTTCATATGCTGTCACATAAAAATGCTGTTCCTTAACCCTGTTCTCATCTCTTTGCCCATAGATGCAGATTTATTTCTACAATTCTGATGATTTTGACAGTCTAAGCACCGCGATAAAGGAGAGACGGATCATTGCCGCAATGGCTGTCTTCTTTCAGGTGAAGATCTTGTGGATTTTTGAATGTTATGTTTACCAGCTTGTGAAGTAGTGCTTTATGCTGTAGATGATGGTACCTTTTCACAGAGAGCGTTTGTAAACACACCACTCAAAAAAGAACAGAAGTCTATGGGGAAAGACAATGCAGTTGAATAAACACTAAATTACAACCTATTACAAAAGTATAACCACATGACTTAAGCATTGTACATATTAACATTAGTTTTATGTTGTTGTTGATGTCTATAGCAATCACACAACACAATTTTACAACCCACCCCTTTACAAACTTTAAAACAGTAGCTCAAATATTTTGAATATTTCAGTAGCCCAATATTAAATTTAGGTACTAAATAATCATTAGTAAACCTTTATAATGGATGAATAGTTTCACCTTTAGATTAGGCACTGCACAAATATGCACAAAAAATGTATAAATTATTTGTAAATATGTAAATAGAACATGCATACATACTACAGCACATGTGTGGCCTTTAATGACCTTGGTTACCAATTAGAACATGAATAGTATGTATGGTGAAAAATTCTAATACTTGACCATTAACATAGGGGCCTGGGTAGCTCAGTGAGAATTGACGCTGACTACCACCTCTGGAGTCACATGTTCGAATCCAGGGCGTGCTGACTGACTCCAGCCGGGTCTCTTAAGCAACCAAATTCACCTGGATGCTAGTGAGGGTAGAGTCACATGGGATAACCTCCTTGTGGTCACTATAATGTGGTTCTCGCTCTCGGTGGGGAGCGTGGTGAGTTGTGCGTGGATGCCGCTGAGAATAGCGTGAAGCCTCCACATGCGCTACGTCTCCACAGTTACGCGCTCAACAAGCAACGTGATAAGATGCGCGGAGGCAAATGAGATTCATCCTCCGCCACCCGAATTGAGTCACTATGTCACTACGAGGACTTAGAGCGCATTGGGAATAGGGCATTCTGAAAAGGGGAGAACAACAAAAAACAAGTACATTATCTCAAATTTCTAATTATTTGCATTATAACATGTTAATGAAATGTTATTATTATTATTATTAATGAAAGTTATTATAAAGTGTTACCCCTTGTTGTATAGAATAATTATTGTAGGTGCTCAAACAACGAACTTCACCTTTCTACTTTTAAACCCTCCAGAAAACCTTACCCCATGATTTTCCATTCTAAGGGGCTATTCAGACCGAACATGTTCTTACGTTAAAAAAACTAGACGCAGTGCAATGAATGGAACAGAACGCAGGTATTTTTAAAAGTTTTTTTTTTATTTAAGACAGTCTTAAAAAACGCAATGGTCATCAAAAAACAGCGAAATGCATTGCAGTGGCCAAAGACTTCTGTCTAGTGCGTGTGTACATAGGAAAATTATTTGAAAACAGGGTAAAGGGACGCAAAAACACATTCTGTGTGAAAGGCCACTAAGTTTTTACTATAACCTGAAAAAACTGACATCACAGAGTAGAAAAGTTTTTGTGATGTTCTATACATTTATAAAAAGCATTTATAAAAAAGTTTAATGGCATTTGTAAGCATTCAGATGTACATTAACAAATTAGCTGTTAGTCATTGTATAACTCTTTTTTTATTATTGTTTGTTTATATGAGCCATATATGGGTCTATGTTTATTTTTACTTCTCTTTCCAACTGTGACAAATGGTCTTAATGGGGTGAAAACTGTGCAATTTCATGGTTTTCTTAATAAGTAAGAAGCAGAAAGGGAAGATTTGTGGTGCATACCCTTAGTATTCAAGGGGATCATATGAATACAAAAGCAAAACAGGCTTAACAGGTCAATATCATGCTCCGTGGAAATAATATAAGATATTTGCGGTGCAGTACCCAATTTGTTCTCCTTTCTGTCTCAACATTCCCAAGCAGCCTCATACATTTTAACACAACTTTACTAATGTGACAGGCCTTATTCTTCAAGCTGAATGTGGAACGCAGGTGTGTCCTATGTTTATCCATTGTCAGTCGAGGAAAGAATAACCTACGTCGGCAGACTTAAACACTTCCTCCCACATGTCAGCATTATGGCTTACCGCTATTAGTGTTTATAGGAATGGTGTCATATGGAGTGTGACATGTCCATTCCTAGGGGTTTTGTATAGTTAATCGATGTGGAGCTCCTGTATTGGAGGTTCCCATGGGCACTTTTATTGCCACCTCGCTCAACCAAATGAATTCTCTGGGAGCCCAAGTGAGTATACTTCATCTCTGACCTGAATGAGGTTCTCCATCAACCTGAATAAAAGGCGCTTATGTCAGCGCGCTCCAGTTTTTAATGTTGCATAAGCGGGGAAGATGATAATAGCACTATTTAAGTGCAACCCATATTTTTGTGCTTAAATAGGCAGGAAAAAACAACATAATCTCTCATTTCTGTGTATTGTGATTTTTCTAGGTGGGGAAGAAAGACAATTTGGCAGCTGAGCCCATCATCACAGGTCTCAAACGGGTAGTCCATCATGGTAATTTTAAGTCCACATTTTAACATCTTTTGTTAGTGGTTTTAGCACCATTTTCCACTATATAGGACTCCTTAATTTGGACATTAAAACATACTTGATTGCTACATTATATGGTCCTCAGATCAACTTTTGTTTCTAGGTATTATATGTTAACAGAGGAGAAGTGAAGCTCCACTTTGTTCATTTAAGTACAACTATAAAGATGGTTTTCTAAAGAACGATAGAGCTCAAATGAATGTTCCTGATTCAATATAAGTTAAGTGGACCATGAAGTTGGCACCCCATATAATTAAATAATCACCTGAACTATTCCATTCATTTGTGCTGTGTTTGTGCTGCAAAAATGAACGTTTATGCTGGTTTGGTGTTTGAGATATTAAGCATTCTTTTTTGGGCTGTGTGACGTCACTCTCCACCCCACTCGCTCAAATCGATCAAAACTGGTGCTGGTCGTTTGTGCTCGGTTTGTGCCGGTTTGTGCCGTTAAAACAAACGTTGTAACTATTTCCCTTCCTTAGATATAGCAAAAATGTTTTTGGGAGTGGTGATGTCATTCTCCACCCCATGTTGTCCAAATCTATCCAAACTGGTGTCATTCATTTGTGCTCGATTTGTACCGGTTTGTGCTGTTGAAAGAAACAATCGAACTAATTCCCTTACATAGAAATAACAAAATTATCTCCAGGATTTGTGACAACAGTCAAGCATTTACCTCATTTCATCCAATGAACTCATTTTCTGACTCGTTCGTTTGTGCTCGCTTGGTGCAGGTTTCTTAAAGTTGCTGTCATTGTTTTTTTTTTTATTCAATATTGACAGTTTGATCATTCGCAGTAACTTCAAGCTTCAAATCCAAATCACATATGCCCTGTATTTGTGAGTGCGGTAAAGTTAGTTTTATATTTGACATTCGTTTGACTTTCACGACAATTCCCATTAAACTCTCCGTGCAAATCACTTTTTCAAGCCAAACCAACCTGGACATGCATGAATATGTTTTCTTTGCCTAACACAAAGCTGAAATAATAATAATAAATATTTTTTTCATGTAAATTTTATTAGCCCTATATCACAATTACAGGTTTTTTTCAACAGCACAAAACAGCACAAATCAGTCACAAACGAATGATCGGAATGATTGGAGCGATTGGGACGGCATGAGGTGGAAAGTGACATCACAGCCCCGAATCATATTTGTTATTTCTAAGGAATGGAAATAGATATAGTGTTCAGAGATGGGGTGGAGAGTGACGTCACACAGCCCAAAAAAGAATGCTTAATATCTCAAACACCAAACCAGCACAAACTTTCATTTTTGCAGCACAAATCAGCACAAATGAATATAATAGTTTTGGTGATTATTTAATTATAGGGGGGGCCAACTTCACAGTCAAGTTAAGCTCATATGACAGCATTTGTGGCATTGTGTTGATTACCACACAAAAATTCAACTCGGAAAGTGATATGCCATTTAATATTCCATATATATTAAAATACACACTATTTCTGAGGTATAGCCACAAGACGTAAACAATATTTCATGTTGTAACATGATTTTAGTGTCATAAAATATACTCCCGTTAACAGTGTTTACCAGCGCTATGTTATCATAACAACGAAGTTGTATTATTAGTAGGGTTGTCAATCGATTACAATTTATAATCGAATTAATTACATGGTGTCCCGATCGCATATACAAATATTTGCTGAGAAAGCCCCTCATATAACAATAATTCAATATATAATGATGAAATAATTATACATAGTTATCTTTAAATATAAAAAAATTAGATTTTAGGTTTTCAATGCGTTGGAGTTGTTGGAGGTACAAAGAGTATTTAAATAATATTTCAAGTCTTTACAAAAAATTGCAATTTGGGGCTTTATAGACATAAATTTACACTGTATAAAAAACTTTGCAAGAAAAATAAACTATAAAAAAAGAAAATATTAACTTAAGTTATCAAAACTGTGAAAACCAAATAAAATGTCTTTATAAAGCAAAGAAAAACTAGTTAAAATAGAGGTACGTACAAACAAACAAAATTTTCTCCAAAATACTACAGCGTGGACACATTCCCAAAAAAGGTGAGGGGCAGATTAATATACAGCATTACAGAAGTGGATCTATTTCAGGGATCAATTTCTTAAATAAAGATTGACTGGGTAAAAACAGTGTAACAGTTTAAAAGACATCTCCTTAACCTCGTTGGTAATTAAATATTTGTGAGGTAAAGACCATATGACCTGCATCAGACATGCTTGTGTCGTGTCTCGGGTGTGTTGTGTCATAAAAATTTAATGTTTAGGTCACTGTGTCAAGTTAAATATAGTTATACTCAATCTTTAAACACATCTTGAGATCCCTTAGTTCACATTTGCGCTCCTTTGAACGCAAGAATGTAACGCACGTTTGTGTTGTGTGTCCACTGAAGGACTGTTAATGTTTTGTTCACTGTAATAATCTGTGTGTTGCTCATACAGCTGAAATTTCACTTACTGTCCTCTGGAGTAAACAGGTGGTACTACAAGCTTGCATTTCTCAGGAAAGCATTGCGATTAAATGCGTAAATTTTTTTAACGCGTTATTTTTTCGCATGTTATTAACGCGTTAAATCGACAACCCTAATTATTAGATATAACTTTACATAGATAAGGTTAATATGTGACACTCAAATTATGTTAACACGTAAAATGTTTGTGGCTATACTTTTGAAACATTGAGTATTTTAATGTTTATGGACTGGCTCCATTCACTTCCATTGTAAGTGCCTTACTTTAACTGCCATTTTTGCTTTTATTAATAAACGAGGGAGGGGTAGAAATTCTTTTTGTGCAGCAAATGCTTTCAATTGAGCTTTACTTGTATTGAACCCAGAACATTTCTTTAAAATGGTTCTCTTGTGGCATCATGAGAACTACATTTCCTTGATGTTTTGAGAAAAAAAAGAGTTAATTGTACTGTGAAAACATACAGCAAGTCTTGGAATTCAAAGCATCCAACCCATTTCCAAAAAAAGATCATTTATTTACTCTAAGGTGCAAAAACAGCTCTCTCTGAAATCTTTGGATATCTGTCATCAGAGATCCAAATTCATGAACAATCAGGAGGAAATAGGATTGATCCAATTAATCATAAACACCAGGAGAAGTAACAAAAATCTTAAAACGTGGGAAAGTTAACCAAACTTAATGTTGTTTCTGGCTGTGTATTGTATCTATCACTCTGCATGTCCTATACTAACTTCAGCCATTTGTACAGCATATTTCACAACAATTATGAATGTTCTGATGCATAAAAGCATAACATAATAAGTGGACCATAGGGAAAGAAACACAGTAAAATGACAAAACAATTGTATCCAACCCCTGTAAAAAAAGAGTATTTTTAGAGTATGTTAACAATCTCAGTTTGTGAATGTAACATCCAACAAATTTATGTTTGACCTTATAGGACTTCATTTACATGACTGTACTGTGTCATCTGTTGAACAGAGAAGGAGACAAGCCTTGGTCCGTTTATACTGAGAGATCTACTGCCATCATCCTTGGATAGTTACTACCGTTACACTGGTTCCCTCACGACACCACCTTGCAGTAAGGTAGTCGAGTGGATCATCTTCAGTCAGCCTGTTTACCTGTCCTACCACCAGGTTAGCATACAAACACGCCCACATAATCATGCATGCATGCACGTCAACATTCATGTGATCATGTATGAACATCACCTCCAGCTGTGTGCACTATGCTTGAAATTGGCATGTTCATTCCTCTGTTTCAGATTCATACCATCTGCACACATGCACACTCATACACACACACACACACACACACACACACACACACACACACACACACACACACAAAAGTGATGTGACTCATCTGTTGTGTGCTCAAATGTTCCTGCAAATGAGGCAGTGCATAAGATATATGAAACAGATTTATATAACCATTTTTCTTTACACACTTTATGCCACATTCCATAAGTACTAGTATTCCAGCTCTTCTACTGTACAATGAATTTTTTGGTATTCCGGTTTTCTTTTTTGGTGTTTTTAAAAAACAGTTAGCAAAACAGCATTGTTTTATCATATCAAATTAACAAATAATTACACTTTTAGGTGAAATCAACCTACAAATGGATTATTTTAGCTGACTCTGCATTTTAAAATGGGATACGAATAATTTTTTCATCGAAAAAGTTACATCAGCATTGAGATTTAAAGAGATAGCTCCCCCCAAAAAATTCTAATTCTCTCATCATTGACTCACCCTCATGCCTTCCTAGATGTGCATGACTTACTTTCTTCTGCAGATCATAAACAAAGATTTTTAGAAGAATATCTCAGCTCGTTCAATGAAAGTGAATAGTGGCCAGAAATCTGAAGGTCCAAAAAGCTGATAAAAGCAGCACAAAAGTAATCCATAAGACCCTAGTTTTTCAATACATATCTTCAAAAGCAACATGATAGGTGTGGGTGAGAAACAGATCAATATTTAAGTCCTTTTGTTCTCTAAATCTCCACTTTCACTTTCAGATGTGACACTGAAACTAAACAGGCGCCACATGTGAAGTGGAGATTTATAGTAGAAAAGGACTTAAATATCGATATATTTCTTACCCACACCTATCATACCGCTTTTGAAGATTTGGATTTATCCACTGGAGTCGTATGGATTACATTTATGCTACTTTTATCTGCTTTTTGGACCTTCTGATTTCTGGCCACCATTTACTTGCATTGAAAAGACCTAAAGAGCTGAGATATTTTTTAAAAGTCTTAATTTGTGTTTAGCAGAAGAAAGAAAGTCATACACATCTGGGATGATATGAGGATGAGTAAATGATGAGAGAACTTTCATTTTTAGTTCTATCCTTTTAATAACATATGTTAAAACAGCAATGCAATCTCAAAACAATGATTTAGTATACATTTTGCTTCTTCAGTTTTAATATTGTTGTTCTTCGTGTCTCAATTTCTGTAGTTGGAGGCATTCTACTCCATCTTCACCACAGAGCAGCAGGATCATGTGAAGTCTGTGGATTACCTTAGGAATAACCATCGGCCCACTCAAGATCTCGATAGCAGGAAGATATTCAAATCAGCTGTGATAGATGCATGGCTTCCCGACATCATGACGGACAATATGGCCAGTGCTGCAGACACAGAAACCAACCGAGGTATGACTGCTTTCATCTTAAAAATATATGTAACAAAACCATACTAAAATAGAGAGCAAAAAGTTTAAAGCTTCGTACATTTTATTATAGGAACCATATAATAAAAATATATATTTAAATTGATCTTATGAAATAAAAGTTTGGTGTACCATTTAAACAACGCTCTGTTCCAAAACCTAGTTAGCTGCCTACCTAGACAGCATTTTAAAGGATTAGTACACTCAAAAGTTAACATTCTGTTATCATTTACTCACCCTCATGTTGTTCTGAACCTATGTGACTTTTTTCCCCCTTGTAACACAAAAGTTACTATTCACCTTCATTGCATCTTTTTTCTATACAATAAAATTAAATGAAGACTGAGCTTAACATTTTGCCAAGCATCTCTTTTTCATGTTTGGAGTTACAATTTATTTTTTATAAATAAAATAAACTATTCCTTTATAAATGCACTATCAGTGTATTTACCACAGTGAATGTGATAAAAGTCCAGTAGGTACAACAATAGTTCCGTTTTTCTTCCTTGACGTCTTGTTTGGGCTTCTTCTCATTCATCTCATGCATAAAGTGCAAAGCTGGTTGTTTTGGGGATATTCATTGCTCTTGAGACAGAACCGAATAAATAGGATTTATTAATGCAGTGACTACACTAGCACAGCTCTCTGAGCCGAGCCCAGTAACTAGGGGAATGTGTACTCTGTGCGTTAATGATAGCGTTGTTTTCCTCCCCAGCTGAGGGCATTGATTGCTATTGGTCGTGGTGAAGTCGAGAGTGATGCAACACAGCCGAAAGGCGGAATAATCATCATTAATATTCTCTCTAAAAATAAACCCATACCAATGAACACAGTGTGGCCAAATAGCAATTCTGGCATTTTTTTGAAGCAAGCAAAATGAGCTGTGAGAACACTGCAATAATAGTTTTTCTTTTCTTTTTTATATTTTCTCTGTTTCCGTTTCATTTTTTTTTTCACCATCCTGACATATCCTTATATTACAGTGTTCTCAACTTGTGGGTTGCAATATCTTCCCATATCTTTTGTTGTTGACAGCCCAAAAGCTGTGTATACAATCAAACTCTACAGTATTTTGGCACAACTTCATCAAGCTAGCCAAATTAGGCAGATGCCAACACAGACAGGTTGCCCTCATCCTCTTAAACCATGAACAAAACCATGAGCAATTATTGGCTTTATCCTGTAAATAAATAAAACATTATAGAACAGTTAGTTCTAGTTCTAGTTCTAGTTGATCTGAGCATCTGACTAGTCAAGTTGTGCTCCAAAAGTGATGATATTTAGTTAACAGCACTGTTTGTATCACTTTGCTTGTCTATGTTTGTGACATTCCTGACAGGGATTCAATCTGTGCATTGCTCAGCAATATGCAACAGTTGATCCTGCTTTGGCTTTGTTTAAAACTATTCTCATCAGTAGAGCAAAAATAGACAAAGTAACTTGCCATGTTGTGTCTAAAATGTACGTTTATGATATTAATCGAATCACAGCTGGGCAGATATTCAGTACAACAGCACTATTGTGTGCACAAAGTGTGAAATTGCTTCTATACAACAGTTCTAAAAACAAGTTAAAGGAATAGTTCACCAAAAACAAAAAATTTAAATACTGTCATAATTTACTCACCTTCATGTTGGTCCAAACCCTTACAACATTATATTTAATGTAAAACACAAAAGGAGATTTTAAGATTTTTCATTTTAAGAACGTTGTTTCTAGTGCTAAACGACGCGTGTTCTCGTTTGAATACGCATGACACTACATGGAATACTAGCACTAGCTCATGAACGTACTATGGATTTCAAGATTTTAACTGAAATCTTAAATTGAGTTTTAAAAAATTGACTTAAATAACTGAAAGTTATTTCTCACCATAACCAGTGACATGCAACGGTTGATACTGCTTTGGCTTCGTTGTTTCATTGATGGAGCAAAAATAGACAAAACAAATGGGATAGTAATCTATAAAATGTAAATTCTGTCATAATTTACTCACCCTCATATCGTTCCAAACATTTGAGCTAGGTTCTGTCATAGAGCTCATGAACATGCAACAGACATCAATATTTTTGCTGAAATAACTTAAATTCTGGGTTGTTTCTCACCAATACCTATTATATGCTTTCAAAAGACATGGAAATAAAATGACACATGAGTTGCTTGTACTTCTTTTATGATACTTTTGTGTCCTTTTTAAGCTTTAAAGTGAGCCACTATCCACTGCCATTGTATTGAATAGACGGACTGGGATATTCATTAAAATAACTCCTTTTGTGTTCCACATAAGAAAGTCATATTGTCATATGCTATTTAAATGGCTTGAGTGAGTCAATTCCTTTTAGTATTGTGTAACTTAAGTTTTAACTTTTGCACATGTGATTTTTTTGTACTTGTCATTCATTATTATTTAGCAAATTTTTGCTTAATTGGTTGTGTCGAGTTTGTTGGGCACCACTTAGTGGCATAGCAAGAATCAAGGCTCTGGGAGTGCCACGAGAAAACAGGGTGTGCAAGAACTGAAGTACAATAAAGTGTCATATATGTAACATAGGAAATTGCAAACTGAAATTTCATTCATAACTTTTTAGCTTTTAATTCTATGTGTTACTTTATTATGACTTAACAAATGAATGCCACTTTTATCAATGGATTAGATAGGCCTGTTAATCGATCCAAATAATAGGCTTAAAATATAGTGATGAAGTCTGAAATTCTGTCATTATTTTAGAACAATTCATAAGTATTTCCCCAAATATGCTTAAGACACAAATGCAAATGAAGGGACAATTTGCACCATTCAAAAAAAAATTTTTTATAAGAATTAAATGTGTGATCACTGTGCGGAACACAAGAACACACCACAGTACAAAGATTCAATATCATTACTGAAAATGTTTTGCATATACTGTAGGTAGTGGGTAAAGGGAGCTTTTATGTTTGGTTTATGTGTGACTGCAAGTAAAAGATCAAAATAATACTGATGTTACATTAATTATGGAGTTAATATGAATAAAGCATAACATGTCTGACTTGATGCAAACTAACAAACAGACAGTAAATAGACCGTTGATCATAACAGACATGGCATATCATCTAACGTGAACATTTACTGTAGATACTGACACAATATAAAAGAATAATGAGATCTGTCATGAATACTGGCCAATAAGTCTAACCTTTAAATCAACTTAATATACCCATAACACATGCAGAACAAATAATAATCATGAGTAAAGTTGTGCAGTAGCTTTACAAGTATGTTTTCCAAATATTCCAAAATATGCGTAGGCCTACTATAGTGGTGCAGAAAATAACAAATATATTATTTAGCTAAAATGGACATGACAGTAGTAAAAAATGACACAGAAAACCAAACTAGGTAGCAAACACTTTTCCAATGGATGTCCAAAGTGCAATCTGGGAGTTGAAGCAAAATCAGTTGTGAACCATGGTTTATAACATACAGTGGTGGCCAAAAATATTAGCACCCTTAGTTAAAATGAGCAAGGCTGTGAAAAATAAGTACAAAAAATTGAAAGAGGAAAAATATCTCATTAGTAAATATTTTTCTCCAAAACACGTTGGCCACAATTATTAAACCCCTAGAAATTCTAATGAATAAAATATATCTGAAGTAAATTCCCATTCATATTTAAACATTTTCAGTGCACCTGGGTGACTTGGAACATGAAATTGTTCAGCTGTTACATCCTGTTTCACAGGGGCATAAATATGAGGTAACACACAGGCCAAATTCACTTAATCATCAATCACAGTGTGTTAGACTAAAGAATATATTTCTGATGTGCAGCAAAAGGTAGATGAGCTTCACAAAATGAGAAGTGGCTATAAGAAAATAGCCAAAGCATTGAAAATGCCCATTTCCACCATCAGGGCAATAATTAACAAGTTCCAATCGACTGGAGATGTCACAAATCGGCCTGGAAGAGGACATGTGTCTATATTGTCTCCACACACAGATGGTTCAAGTGGCCAAAGAATCTCAGCTGGAGAATTGCAGAAATTAGTTGGGTCTCGGGGTCAAAAAGTCTAAAATAAAAAAAAAATAAATATAAGACATCACTTACATCACCTCAAGTTGTTTGGGAAGGAAAAAAGCCTCTGCTCTCATCCAACAACACACTCAAGCATCTTCAGTTTGCCAGACACTACTGGAACTTCAAATGGGAATGGGTTCTATGGTCAGATGAAACAAAAAAGAGCTTTTTGGCAGCAAACACCAGAGATGGGTTTGGCGCACACAGAGATGAAGTACCCAATGCCCACTGTTAAATGTGGTGCTGGATCTTTAATGTTGTGGGCTGTTTTTATGCCAGAGCTCCTGAACATCTTGATTGGATACATGGCATCATGGACTCTATCGAATACCAACAGATAAAAAATCAAAACCTGGCTGCCTCTGCCAGAAAGCTTATAATATGCCATGATTGGGTCTTCCAGCAGGACAATGATCCAAAACAAATATCAAAATCAACATAATTTTGCTTTACTGACAACAGAATCAAGGTTCTGCTATGGCCATACCAGTCCCTGAACCCCATATCAAATTTGTGGGAAGAGGAGAGTCCACAAGTGTGGACCTTGGAATTTGAAGGATCTGGAGATATTCTGTATGGAGGAATGGTCTCAAATCCCTTGCCAGGTGTTCTCCAACCTCATTATGCATTATAAGAGAAGACTCAGAGCTGTTATCTTGCCAAAGGGAGGTTGCAAAAAGTATTGAATAAAAAGGTGCCAGTAATCATGGCCAATGCGTTTTAGAGAAAGATATTTATTTAATCATGAGATATTTCCCCTGTTTCAATTGTTTACTTCAATTAAAGGTTCGATTTTTGTAATTTTTTAATGAAGATCAAAAGGATAAACAATGCAGATTTTTTTTCACAGCCTTCTTTGCTCATATTTACCAAGGGTGCCAATATTTTTGGCCACAACTGTATAATCCTATTTAGCACACAGCACTGCTGTTTCTCTGTACCCATTGCTGACATCTTAGTTTGTAGACTACATAACCCAAAGAACTGCCTTGAGAATAGAGTCAATTTGAATCATCAGCATGTGTGTTATCTCTGTCGGACAGTAATGGTGGCAGTCATTAGCATGCTGATGATTGAACTGATGAAAATAATGGGCTCTCGCTGAGTCACCCGTGCTAACAGAGCTCTCGAGGCCGGTTTCCACAGCAGATGCCCTTTTTCAATTCACCCCCTCGTCCTCGTTTCACATCTTGTGTTTCTCTGGATCTGCCTCTCGCTTCACAGACATGTTTATCACAAGCTTGTTGACAGGTCGCTAATGCTGATACACACATAAATAGCACAGGCTTTCAGCATAATAACCTTATCAAGCGCCACTTATGCGGTCCGCCCAGCTTGATAAAAACACGTCCCACCCAATGATTTGTGTGATAAGTGACGTCAATCGAGCAATTATGAGTGTTTGTCTTTTCAATAGTTCCACGGTCATAATTAAAAATACTTTTACTGATACTCTGGTTTAAAAAAAAAGAAAAAGAAAACATGAAGATGGAGCTGTGGTGCAGCCGTTAGTGCTTTTACTTCAAGTATGTTGAGCCATGGTGCTCACACAGATGATGGAGGTTTGAATCTGGCCTGCAACTTCACACAATTTTATTCCTCCCCTCTCTCCACACAAGTTTTCACTATCTATATAATAAAAAGCATACATGACTTAAAATGTAAACCATATACAGTTTGAGTTTTGAGTAACTTCATGCAATTTCATGTCACATTAATTTAAACTGATTTAAACTTTTTCTTGGACTCCTTGGAATATTGTTTTTTGCCACAAATTACTTTTATGTATACATTTTTCTGTTTTAGCCTGTCCCAGACCCTGACATTCAATATTAAACTGTGGATATCCATTGTTAACAACTTATAACATGTTTGCAACTTATAACATGTTTATAACTATGGTAATCTAAACAAACAGTAAAATAAACATAATATGTAATATGTATTGTGTAAAAATGATTTCCATCAAATTCTCAAAATGTACCATACCAGACAATTTTGCCCCTAAGTTTTAGAAAAAGTTAAGTTGTACAAAATTTGTATTTATTTGTTAACCAAGTCAACAAGTGGAACATGTGATGTTTGAAGAAAACAAATACATTTCAAGGTTAATATAACTTGTGAGAAGAGTATTTTTATTGGATGTAATTTAATAATATTTTTTAATTGTGTATTTAGGATATCTAAAATGTTAGCCATAAAATTAGCCTTAACAAGACAAAGGAGGTGGACATTTTATTTCAAAAACTTTAAAAATGTAATTTCCATCACATCATTTCCACTTTGGAATTCTGTTAAAAAAAGCACAGTATTTGAAATGTGGTGGAAATGATACTGTTCAGAAAAAAAAAAAACGTAAAATCTCCTGTGATGCATGTACGTTGTTGTACAGTATATTGTTAGTTGACAAATGAAAAAAATTATTGAGTGTGAAAACATTTTTATCGAGACTTTACTTTCTAGAATTTTACAGTGCTAAAAATGCCTGAAGTTGAAGGAAAACTGCAATACTGTTGTCACTTTCACGTGTTTCGCACAACCTTTTTTCATAGACTGAACATTACTACAACTACATTTTTGCAAGCGGACTTTAGCGTGCCGCTTTCTATGTTTCACTGCAGTTATCTAGTAAAATTAACACTAGAGGCATAAAAAACAATCAGTGTTTTATTCACTGTCACACAAATCAGGAGTACAATAGCTGATCATGACTTTATAAACATAATTTTCACACTATTACTCACACACTGCTATGTTATTATAGCAAAAAACTTTTTTTAACGCAACATTTGAAAAACGATACGTTTTAACATTTGTATTACAGAACCAGGGCTGGATTGGTAATCTGGCATACCGCGCATTTTCCCGGTGGGCAAACGCACTTTGGGACCGATCAGGGGCAGACTGGCCATCTGGACAACCGTGCAGGCCGTTGGGCCGGCCGTGAAACAGGCCGAATGGGCCGAAATTAGCTGAAATGAGCCGTCGTGTTATGCAGAACAGGCCACAAAAAATGGCACGGCGATATGCCGAAGGGGGCAGCGATATGCAGAAAAGGACAGCGATCTCCTTAACAACTTTTGGGCCAGATTCTATGTAAAATTCTGGGCCAGTTTCTCTTCCCAGTCCACCTCTGTACAGAAACACCTAAATTTACACACTTCTTCCAATGTGATTCATTTCCGCGGTAACTAACCTGATAAGAGGGTTAGAAGTGACACAAAATGACGTGGTTACTTAAAAATAAAGCTCTTTTCATGTCAAATTTGCTTTTAAAACACTATCGGTTAGATTTAGGTGTAAGTTAAGGGTAAGGATGTCTGTTTTGTTCATCTCTCATTTGTTTTTAGGACACTTTTGGTTAGGTTTAGGCTAAAGTTTTAGGTTATGGAATTGTGTTTTTACGCATTAAAACCTAAATCTAAAATTCACCTTCCAAACCTCGTCTGATAAGATAATTTCACTTGTTTTTTGGTGCCCCTCGCTGGACATTTCACTGGGAAACTGCAGCCAAATATGTAATATCATGTAATTTTGGTTTGCAAACATTTTGCCATGGTCACGTAAATTTCATGAGATCAGACTGGTTTTGCGTCAGTGTTCCCAATAGATTGAAATCTACGGAGCAAAGCAAAAAGCTGCAGAGTTAGCTCCATTGTCGCTTTGTGCATACTTCAAGCATTGTAACGCAACACTCAAGTTTAAACAATTTGAACTTTGAATCCATTTGCTGTTAATCTTTTCATAGTGCAACCAATCGCTGTGTTTCCACTATCGGGCTAAATTAGGGCGTGCTTGTGCGTGCCAGGGCCAGATGCGTTCCCACTGTCACTTCCAAGGCTTCATTGTGCCTCCTCAGGGCCTACGGCTAATGGCTATTGGCCCACTAAATACGCTTGGGCCAAACAAGGCCAGCTGAGCACTGAGGCGTGGTCAAAGTCAAAGGCAGAGTTTCGCAGAACTTGACAGGTTGTTTGTCCAGTGCACAAAGTTACAGATTTGGGCAAAACCAATTTATTTGCAGGCACAGTGTATATCCGGTAAAATGCACAATGGACAAATTGGTGTCCAAAGAAAGAACTTTCTTTGGTTCAAGATCATGGACGGTGTGCTGGGACATCGTCCCGCTGTTAGTGGAGAGACCACTTGGGACATCATGTCAGTTACAGTCAGTGAGTTGTCAACGTTAACTTATCGTGATAGCTAGCTAATGTTTACATATGATATAAACTTGATATACCAGATAACCTGACAACATGATACCTCAGCTTGAGCTTCCCTTTAGGTTGTAAAATGGTGTCTGATGTTGGCACCAGGGCGGTATATTAAGGGCGGGTTTTAGAGCAAAACTGCAGGGCTACTGGCCCGTTGGTGGGAATGCTGATCAATTTTGGTCTCGCGGCTCGAAGTTCGAGGCTGTTGGCCACAGCTGACTAGTATATAGCCCTGGCTCACATTGGCCCGATAGTGGAAAAGCGGCTGCTGAGTATTACAAAATTTGTGTGATATATCATTACGTAAGCAGTGCCCATGCACATATTTAAAATGGAATGGAAATAAAGACTCCACATCAAGTTGTACAACATAAAGTCATATCACTTTCAATGACTCCTTTTTCTAGCCCTGCTAAAAAACAACTTAAAACTGAAAAAATACTCCTGCCAGAAGCCTGCGGTCGGCTAAGGAACGTCGCCTTGTTGTACCAACACAAGAGGCACCAAAACACTTTCCCAGACTCTCAGTTTCATCATACCACGTTCGTGGAATGACCTTCCCAACTCCATCCGTGAAGCTGACTCTCTCTCTGTCTTCAAAAACACATATTTTCCAAGAGCACTTAACCAGTCACTAAAATAAATTAAAATTTAAATTCTTGTTGCACTTAAATCTGTTTTGAATGCTATTCTGATGCTAGTAAAACTTTGTAGTATGGCACTTTTTGTACCACTGTCTCCTTAAGATGATTCGCTTATGTTTTCCTCCTTTGTAAGTCGCTTTGGATATAAGCGTCTGCCAAATGAATAAATGTAAATGTAACAGCTTAAGCTGTTCCTAGCTGGTCTCCCAAATGAGCACCAGCTCAATCATGCTGGGAGACCACCTTAAACCAGCTAAGACCTGCAACCAGCTTAGGCTAGTTTAAGCAGGGGACTCAAAGCAATTGCCAGGCCTTTTTTCTGTTTCACTCTCAAATGCATGTTACCCCTTTTATTTGCTTTCATTGTCTTCACTGTATGTACAAGTATGGCTCTCATTCTTCTGTGGAACATAATAGGAGATTTTAGGCAGAACGTTAGTCTCAGTCACCATTCAATTTCATTGTATGGACAAAATATATAAAGCTCTGCCTGACTTTAGTGTTAGACTGAAGAAGCAAATAATACATTTTGACGGAATAATGAAGTCACCTAAACAAGGAAGATGAAAACAATATCCACTGAAGCATCATGGTGAGAATGTTCTGTCGTGCATATCACACTCAATGCTCCTCAAATACCTTTGCTGCGAGGGTATATTTGAAGGGCAGAGTCAAGAGCCCCCTGTTAAATGAGCACCACAGTATTACACAGGCACTTTATATTTCCTGCTGTGTCCATAGTAATACACAGACATGCATGCGTGTGCCCACCAAAAGGCTGTTTGTAAAGCCTGGAGGCAGATTGAGATGAACTCATGTATTATTTTTCACTTTGAAGCAGTTTCTAGTGAGAACGCTTTGGTGAGTCAGACAGCGATGAAAGATTTAGCTTCACCTCCGGGCTGCAGCCAGGGACCCGTGCGTCAGAGATCTGGCTCCGCTCCCACTGCCGGAGAGCTGTAATTCCGGCCGCTTATCTCCAGTCACACATCCCTAATCAAATGAGAACAACTCTACCTTCTTCCCAGCTCTAATGAAGACTTGGATTTCTTGGTATTATCCGTCTCATCATATATGTCTGCCTCTTTTTTTTCTGCCTTCTTTTCCATTTCAGTCTGTAGTAGCGTCCCTGACAACATGAAGGTCCATCCACTGAACCAAACGGCACTTGTGTTTACCTGGGATTGGCCGTCAATGGTCTACCACCCACCTATTGTGGGCTTCCTGGTCTCCTACAGCTGGGTGAAAGATGAAATGCCTTTTGAGAAGACCTTCACACAGAGCAGTGAACACAGCATGGTGAGGTTCCCTGTCCAAAAAGGCAAGCAGAGCAATCATAAAAGAGCACAGTGGTTAACAAGTTTTAACCAAGCCTCAATCCCACAGTCATGGTTGTGTTTTCTGTGATTTGAGCACAGATAGTGGGGGTGGGGGGGGTTACATACAGGATGTGTCCTCACACAGGGTCGACATTAACACTCAAAATGCTCCAGATCTTAGTAAAAATTGGCTTTGGTGAGTAAATAAAACAGTGTTATTTATAAGGAAATACATCATAATGTGTGGTTTCAATCTAATGGTATCTGACCCTTGTTGATGTAAGTGACACAAGTGTATACAATTATTCAAATCCTCTACTAAAAACAACATGCGTTGTTGATCTGAGGTGATACAATTTAGAAATCTATTAAAATCGAGTTTAGAATGTGTGTCAAGTATGTAAAAATGTAATCCTTGTGTCTAATTTGGTCTCATAATTTTTTTTTAAACAGTTAAAGCATTTCTGTCATTCTAGGTCCATACAATGCAAGTGAATGGTGACCAGACCTTTCAAGCTCCAAAAATCACATCAAGGCAACATAAAATTAATGCATACAACTCCAGTGGCTAAAGCTATGTCTACAGAAATTAAACGTTAGGTGTGAGTGAGAAACAGATAAGTATTCAAGACCTTTTTTTTTTACTATAAATCACCACTTTCACGTTCTGAAAGTGAAAGTGGAGATTTATAGTAAAAAGGATTGAAAATATTGATCTGTTTCTCACTCAAAATGATTGTATCACTTCAGAAGATATATATTAAACCACTGGAGTCACTTTTATGCTGCCTTTATATGCTTTTTGGAGCTTCAAAGGTCTGGTCACCATTCACTTGCATTGAAAGGACCTACAGAGTGAAAATATTCAGCAGCGTTCAGCAGAAGAAAGAAACTCGTGAAAGTCAGTAAATGATAAGAGAATTTTCCTTTTTGGGTGAAGCATCCCTTTAATAGATCCAGACGAAAACCAAATGAGGATCACACATTGACCCATCTGTTATGTTATTAATAAGACATTATACATTGTTACATTTGCTACTGTAAACACTCAGTTGGCTGAATATACTTGTCCAACCTCAGCATCTTATGATTGGTCCATTGTTTTAAAACTGACATTGATTCGCTATGCTGCATACGTATTTATTATGTTGCAAAACTTGGGGAAATATAGACATTTTTAAATGTATAATGTTTGCTACTTTACTTGTCAAGTTCCTGTAAAAACAGAGAGACCATCTGATGTGTACATAGACCACAAAAACTCTCCCTGCAAAAAGTGCATCCCTTTATGAGTTTTCGAAAAACAAATAACAAAGTGTTCCTTGTGGACGTTATCTTGGTTTCCAACATTTCCTCATAAGTCTGATGGATGGACTGCTGTCATCGGTTTGATGGATTTAGACAGCATTTGGTCTTTCTTCCCTCAAGTCTATTGAATGACTTACACCCATATCTGTCAGTTACCTTATTGGGGCAGCCTTACATACACTGTCTCCATGACTACAAGAGAGTGTCCGCCAAGTTGAGTGAACTTTTTGTGATGAGCACTGTCAGTCTATTTTTGGCTTGGTCAAATTAGATTTGGATTCAATTGAGGGATGTAACTGCCACGGTTAAAGTCCAATTGCTTCCTTTCACTCTACAGCCCATCATGACTCCCTCATCTTTTCAATTCTAAATTTACATTTTTATTTCAATTTTGAGCTCAGCCACAGGTTGTGCTGGAGAATCAAGCATATGAAATTTAAATGAACCCACCCATCTATTTCTGGGGGATTGAGGATTGCCGTATGATTGAACAGGACATTGTAATAAATAAGTGTAATTTTATACAAATAATAATGTCAGATGTCAAATTAGCTTTGACATTTTGGTTTTGGGAAATACGACTTCATCAAATTTACATCCTGTCTGTCCATGTTTTATAATGAGTTTTTTGTTTGTTTGTTTTTTTTTTTGGGGGGTACACAAGTACACAACTAAAAAGACAGCATTACACTGTGACCAAAGCCCAACCCATGTAAAATGCAGAAAAGTGCCAAGACAACCCTTCTTGTGTCAATGTCTATTTCACTCATAAATGTGTTAATGAAATATATGGTGTTGTTTGCCTCCTGTAGAGGGCAGTCATCTCACTCGTGTCTCCAGATGTCCTGTATCTGTTCAGAGTGCAAGCTGTGTGTCAGAGAGACCAGCGCAGTGACTTCAGCCAAACACTATTATTCAGAGGTTTGTCAAATAACCCAATGCCTGTCCATTCTTCTTATACCACTTGGAAATGTCCTATTATTCATGAAAATCCATCAGGTCATTGATTAATCTTGATTTTATTTTCTTAAAGCAAACACCACAAGGATATTCGAGGGAACAAGGATTGTAAAAACTGGAATGGTAGGCAATAGCATTGGTCTAGTCTTCTGTGAAACAGATGTGTTTATGTTTATTAATTGTCCATTTCATTTTATATCTGGGTGAATCTCACAAAAACATGTCTCGGTCACATGTCCAGAACGATCCCAAAATCGAACCAAAAATAAATAACATAGGAAAATAAATACTGCATAAATAAAATGTAGCTGTATTGTAGGACAATTAATTATGATTATTTATTTATTTTATTATTATTTTCTTTGTGCGTTGTGGTATTAGTTTAATGATTATTTTAAAGCACATTGTCAGGGACGGATTACCGACTGGGCCAATGGGGCCAGTGCCCAGGGGCTCTTGACTACCAGGGGGTCCTGGTCTTTAAGGTTTTAAGAAAACCCTTTTGGGCATAAACAACGAACACTGATCGCAAAAGAACCTCTGATCGATCTCGATAACAGTTCAAAAGGGAAAGAGGATAGAGAGAGAAAAGGCATATATATATATATATATATAACAAAAATGTAAGATGTACATTTTTATTTCCTTGGTACTGTAGCCGCATGCTGTTTGACAGATAGGTGGCCTGTGTGTGCACTTTACATGTGCTTTTGCTCTAAGAGTGGTTATTGTACCGCCTGCTGTAAATGGTCAAATACACTTTCTTGGTCTTGGTGAGGTATTAATGTAAATACAGTCAGTAATGTCTAAAGTGAACGTTAACCATGGAGAAAAAAGCAGATTTGTATCAAAATGTTGGACTTGAAGTGTACATGTAACCTAAGGTTACATGTGATATGTTCAGTATGTCTAATATTAATCAAACTAGAAAACATATAAACCACTCACTACTCTTGGCTTGATACATTTAGTAGCATTAAGAAGTGTTAATGGAATATATCAAACAGTGGAGACCAGTAGCTAGTAGTTTGATGTTACGTACATTTCATTTAATTCTGAATGTTTACTTGAATACTTGATAGGCTATTATCAAGTTTTTTTTAAAGCTTTTTAAAAAGCACTGTTTTATTAATTAGATTTTTTTTTCTGTTGTTTTTATTTGTTTTGTATTTTCTGCTTTTATTTTTTATTAATTTATTTATTTGTTCTTATTTAATAAAACTGTTGAATTGTCTTGAATATTTACTTGAGAACTTGAAACAAGGCTTACATAATTAAAAAATAAGTATTGTTGTGGTATCAAAAGAGGTATAATTGTTAAATTTGACTACCAACTATTCATATATTTTGTATGGTAGATCTTGCTATGATCATATTATGAAACCGTAGACCTCATTCCATAGACGTGTGAGCACCACTGGTCTAAATGATTAATTTGCAAATCAGTCTGAATCAAAATTATTTTTAAAAACATGTATCCAGTTATCACAAACACCTAGAAAAGTCGTCTGAAGTCGTCATTGGTCAAATAGGGTTGTACTGCTTAAATCCACATAATTTAAAAGCTGTACAATAAATATAAATATTTTTCAATTTAATATTAATACTTTTTTTGCATTACAGTATAAGAAATGGGAGTTTTCATTACGATAATGACACAATATATAAAGACATTTAAGGATATTTTAGGACCATTAATAGTTTGTGCATTGTAACACTATTTATTTATGATACATAAAGTACATCATGTCCTCGCATATCGTATTACTCTTCTGCACTTAAAAAACAGTGTTTTTTTAATTATTTATTTTTAGAAATTAGCATAAATAAAAGGCAAAACAACAAATACAACCATGATATATAAATACTTAATCTTCAAACAATCACTAATTTTATATTCTTACAGTAATGAGATTTACATTTTTCCCATTACCGTTACAAATATTGTGTGTGCTGGGAGGTGTGCCTAATTATCATGAAAATTGTATCACAAAAATCTTAATGGTTCTAAACATAGGCCTTATTTTCATTAAGCAAATGTTCATTTCAGCATAAAATACATGTTCTTGACTGTTTTTTGTTATTCACCCAACTACTGATATTATAGTTGTTTATTTTTTCTTTTCCTGTCCTGTCCAATTCTAGCCCACCATTTCCCCAGCCTCCTCTGCAGACATGGCCCCTATAAGCTCAGGCTCCTCCACCTGGACGTCCACTGGCCTCCCCTTTTCCTTTGTCTCCATGGCAACGGGAATGGGGCCTCCATCCAGTGGCGGGCAAGCTACTGTAGCATCTGTGGTAACCAGCACTCTGTTGGCTGGGCTGGGTTTCAGCAGCAGTGTGATTTCCTCCCTCCCGGGTTCGCTTTGGCCCACCCACTCTACCAACTCAGGCCCCACACCCACCCAACACCCAGTCACTCCTACTGCCAAAACCGCCCCTTCTGAAAACAACATCCTCACTGCTGAAGATACCACAGAAGCAAATAATAATGAGGAAGAAGGAAGTGAAAGAGAGGAGAAGGAGGAGGAGGAGGAAGAGGAGGAAAAAGAGGAACGGGGGGAAGAGGAAAAGAAAAAAAAGGATAAAGATGTCAAGGACAAAAAGCGGGAGAATATGGTGCCCCAAAAACCAACAGCCCCCCTCCCAACTTCAACATACAGGGAGAGAGGACGAGAGAGGGCAGATGTTAACAATGAGAACTCCACATTGTCGCCTAGGATAGTGGAAGTGCATGTATCTAGTGCCACAGAAAAGACTTCTGGTGAGGATTCGTCAAAACCAACATGGTTGGAGGATAACAACACTGCAGACATGCAACTTCCTGCCAGCTCAACAAAATCCACTGAACTAACCAATGTGGAGAGGGCTCACTGGCCATACTACTTTCCCACTGGTAGGTGAGCTACTAATAACCTCCCCAGAACAAAAGACCCACAAACTGAAACCGCAATCACAATAGGATTTGAGCATGCAACATTATTTCGGACACCGCGACAGACAGGATATGATGTCACGCGCGAAGTCTTCTGGTTATAACAAATAATACATCACAATAACAATTAATAATGGTTTCAAAATGTTAAAATTTGAGGGTTTTATTAGATATATCGGTTTATAGATTAGATATACAGTATAGGTTTTACAGATTAATCTGTGCCAGTAGTTGTCTTTTGGAACGATTGGTTATCAGCAAGAATCTATGCCGACTAAGTCTTTCATCATTGACAATATGCATTCATATTTTTATCCTCACTACAATACATATTTTTGTATTTTAAATTGAAGCAAGGGGATGCGAAGAAAAAATGCAACTAAATGGAAATATGCTCCGTCAGCACATACATCGTGTCCAACTATTTCCCACCACCTTAGACATCGATATCAGCAAAAGCCACTATCGGTCATCTTCTCACTTCACTACAACAATAAAAGCATGCAGCTTTGAAATATCTATTATTTGTATTGATCCAAGAGTCCCGTGTGTGACATATCAATCTCCAATTGGTCCCACGTCTTCTCTTCATGCCAATTCATAGTTTAGAGTTCATCAAACCTGAACTTTTGTGCGCAGCGGAATGGGAAATTTCTTCGCATGAGCTTGTGTTTGCTGTCTCGTGCGTTGGGATGCTTTTGAATGGAACAAAGCGAATGGAGTGTGAAGTGTAGTGTGATCGAGGCTTAAAGCTTTACGCAATCACTCTTCTCTGAGAAATGCCCCTAGGAAAGAAAAATCACAGATGAGGTCTATTTAATAGCTCAGTCTTTTCTCCTAGAAAGCAATGAGATTATATTGAAAGAAAGATTGTGACTCTTGCTAAATTCTCCTGCTTCTCAGATTTTTCTCCTGAGAAAAGACCATCGTAATCTCACTTGTGTCTTCTATAGAGTTTCAGAGAAAAACTCCACGATGTCACGAATTGTTCCCAGATTCTGCAATCAAATGTCAGAGATTTCAAGATGATTAACTTAAAGATTTCTTATACAATTGTTCCAGACCAATTGCTCACTGGCAGCCTGAAGACAGTAATTTTAAAGGCATGATTTCCATTTGCGTCCAACCACAAAATGCAGACTTTAAGACATTACAGCAGAATTTTCTGTTACAGCATAATTTAATTGAAATGCTGCATGTTGTAAAAAGTACTATACACATAAAAATTAATTGACTTGAAGAAATGAATGTTATTTTTGTTACCCTTCTCTGGTCTCTGTGACCATTATGCAGAGAGGAACAGCATCTCCACTGTCACCCGAAACCCTGTGTCCTCATCCAGCAGGATGGAGTGGATCATCCCTCTGATGGTGGTCTCTGCTCTCACACTCCTCTGTCTGATTATGCTGTTGGCTGTCCTGGTCTACTGGAGGTATGGCAGAGCTGAAGGACCACAGTCTAAAATAATGCAATAAGCTACAATAGCATTGTGTGTTAAAGTGATTTTATGGGAGGTAAAGGGTGTTTCTAGGCAAAGTGGATTTTTTTTGACAGTTTTTATAAAATCGCAACAATGATCGTTGTCAGTGCGTTTTTGGTTTTATTTTGTTACAAACTGAGGGGCAAGTCAAAATTATGCTTTGAAGAACAGAATTTTTGACCAGTGAGATTTCTCTACAGGCTGAGCTACCCAGTTTGACACAACAAAAACAGAAACAAGCACATCTTAATATCTTGTTGCGGTTGTGGCTGTTAAAAAGCGTTTAAGGGCGCTCTGACCCCTGTATCCACACCTCATCAACCTCTTTCTACTCATCTACTTTCTCTCGCTCTCTCTCTCTGGCCTTTATAAACATGGCTCAGCTCTCTTGAGAATCCCGGCCCCATCTGCCCGCCCTCTCCCAGTCCTGTCTCAGCCCTGTGGGAGCCAAATCAAAATCCTCCCAACTAGCTCCCTGCCAAATACCACCATCCTCCTGTTCTGTCCGGTTTTGTCTTGTGTCTGTGTATGAGCTAAGAGGTTATATGCCCCCTAGGGATCATGAGTCTTGAGCGTAGGGACCCAGCTGTGCTCCAATCTGTGATGCTGACTGGTCTGATTGTATCATTAAATTGTGAACATGAAACATTACATTAATAGTTAACATTAAACTTTATTTAGTTAGTTGTTATAATATTTGCAGTACTAACACACTTATACCTGTCCATAATAAGGAGTTTTTATAAACCAGCTATTCTGCATGCATGTTTTCTTATTTAAACTATATTTTTAGCATTAGAAAAATAATATCAGACCAAGTACAATGGGCAGACTCAACAGATTTATGTAAACAGAGTGTACACAATCAGCCAGGGTTTGTTTTAATTATACCATCAGGCATTCATACAAATCCAACTATATTTTTACACTTTCTAAAAAAAAATATGAGTGATGTTTGTCTGTGCAAAAGTCACCTACACAATGCTAGAGTGTTGTGCCTTACTGAATATTTTTAGCACATTGCTTTGTGCAGGAGCATAGATTCCCCACCCTCCGCCCCATGTTCAAGACAAATGGTGGTTGCTAGGGCATTGCTTGGTGGTTGTTAGGCCGTTGCTAGGTGGTTACATTGGCAGTGCTAATCATTTTCTAAAGTGTTGTGAGTGTTTTTAGCACGTTGTTATGAGGTTACTTGGGTGTTCTTGGTGGTTGCTAGGGCATTGCTAAGTGTTTTCTAAAGTGTTCTGAGTATTTTAGCATATTGTTTTATTATTGTTAGTGTGTTCTGGGTGGTGGCTAAGGCATTGTTGGGTTGTTTTTAGGACATTGCTAGGTGATTGCTAAGGTGTTTTGGGTGGTTGCTATGCATTTGCTAAAGTGTACTGAGTGTTCTTGCATGTTGTAATGTATTTGCCATTGTTTTCTGGGGGGTTGCTAGGTGATTCCTAAGGTGTCCTGGGTGGATGCTAGGGCATTGCTAGATGGTTGCTAAAGGGTTTGTTCACCCAAAAATGAAAATTATCCCATAATTTACTCACCTTCAAACCATCCTAGGTGTATATGACTTTCTTCTTTCAGCCAAACACAATCGGAGTTCTATTAAAAATATCCTGGCCCTTCCAAGCTTTATAATGGGAGTACAGGTGAAACTCAAAAAATTAGAATATCGTGCAAAAGTTCATTAATTTCAGTAATTCAACTTAAAAGGTGAAACTAATATATTATATAGACTCATTACAAGCAAAGTAAGATATTTCAAGCCTTTATTTGATATAATTTTGATGATTATGGCTTACAGCTTATGAAAACCCCAAATTCAGAATCTCAGAAAATTAGAATATTGTGAAAAGGTTCAGTATTGTAGGCTCAAAGTGTCACACTCTAATCAGCTAAACACCTGCAAAGGGTTCCTGAGCCTTTAAATGGTCTCTCAGTCTGGTTCAGTTGAATTCACAATCATGGGGAAGACTGCTGACCTGACAGTTGTGCAGAAAACCATCATTGACACCCTCCACAAGGAGGGAAAGCCTCAAAAGGTAATTGCAAAAGAAGTTGGATGTTCTCAAAGTGCTGTATCAAAGCACATTAATAGAAAGTTAAATGGAAGGGAAAAGTGTGGAAGAAAAAGGTGCACAAGCAGCAGGGATGACCGTAGCCTGGAGAGGATTGTCAGGAAAAGGCCATTCAAATGTGTGGGGGAGCTTCACAAGGAGTGGACTGAGGCTGGAGTTACTGCATCAAGAGCCACCACACACAGACGGGTCCTGGACACGGGCTTCAAATGTCAAACGTCTTACCTGGGCTAAAGAAAAAAAGAACTGGTCTGTTGCTCAGTGGTCCAAAGTCCTCTTTTCTGATGAGAGCAAATTTTGCATCTCATTTGGAAACCAAGGTCCCAGAGTCTGGAGGAAGAATGGAGAGGCACACAATCCAAGATGCCTGAAGTCCAGTGTGAAGATTCCACAGTCTGTGTTGGTTTGGGGAGCCATGTCATCGGCTGGTGTTGGTCCACTGTGCTTTATTAAGTCCAGAGTCAACGCAGCCGTCTACCAGGACATTTTAGAGCACTTCATGCTTCCTTCAGCAGACAAGCTTTATGGAGATGCTGACTTCATTTTCCAGCAGGACTTGGCACCTGCCCACACTGCCAAAAGTACCAAAACCTGGTTCAATGACCATGGTATTACTGTGCTTGATTGGCCAGCAAACTCGCCTGACCTGAACCCCATAGAGAATCTATGGGCCATTGCTAAGAGAAAGATGAGAGACATGAGACCAAACAATGCAGAAGAGCTGAAGGCCGCTATTGAAGCATCTTGGTCTTCCATAACACCTCAGCAGTGCCACAGGCTGATAGCATCCATGCCACGCCGCATTGAGGCAGTAATTAATGCAAAAGGGGCCCAAACCAAGTACTGAGTACATATGCATGATTATACTTTTCAGAGGGCCGACATTTCTGTATTTAAAATCTTTTTTTATTGATTTCATGTAATATTCTAATTTTCTGAGATTCTGAATTTGGGGTTTTCATAAGCTGTAAGCCATAATCATCAAAATTATATCAAATAAAGGCTTGAAATATCTTACTTTGCTTGTAATGAGTCTATATAATATATTAGTTTCACCTTTTAAGTTGAATTACTGAAATTAATGAACTTTTGCACGATATTCTAATTTTTCGAGTTTCACCTGTAAATGGTACCTTAGATTGTGAAGCCCAAAAAAGTGCATCCATCATAATTGTAATCCATACGGCTCCAGGGGGTTAAAAAAGGCCTTCTGAAGCGAAGCGATGCATTTTTGTAAGAAAAATATCCATATTTATAACTTTAGAAACTATAATCAGTGGCTTCCAGTAACGGCCGTCCGCACGTTCATGAGAGAGTCGAGTTCCGGCGTATGACGTAGACGTAGACGTAGTGTAAGCTCCGGTGAGAAGTGACGCAAAAACTTTCTAATTTTCTCCGAACTGGAGCAAATAAATGTTTACCACAAAGTATGCAATTATTTGGTAAAATGAAGTAATGATGTTGCCAAGGCAATAGGCTAATGAGAGCTTTATGTAGGCAGGGTTCCATCTGGATAGCTCAGAGGCTTTCAGAGTCTGTTCAAACTCACAGATGCCCATTAAAGACCAAAGATACTGCACTCGTCTCCGGTGGTACATCTCTACACGTACACATGAGATCGCTATGAGTTAAAGCAATTTCAAACTCGAACAGATAGAGACGCAGATGGGGAATGATAAGACGTTATATTTGTCTTTTTTCCATTTGCTTAGTTGTGCATTATCAAGAAGTCCAAAAACATAGCTGAAGGACCCTGCTATAGCATCAGTCTGCAAAATGTACGCCTGCCAACAACAGATCCCCTATCCTATAAGGTCATTAGTGCAGGGTGCCTGCCCCCAACACCCACCCACCCTCTCTATATACCTAGCCCCACCTCCCATCAGTGCTCAGCCAGCATTCTCCCTCTCTTGCCCCTCTTTTTATCTCATCTTCAAAGGATGAATAGCATCTGCTCTTTGCTCTGCATACAGTACAGGTAGGGACACTCCTATGAAAATACTATACTAGCATTTGCATGACAGTAAGTCTTAAATGGGGGTTTCAGGGGGATAGCACCATCTTTCCTGTGCATTTGGAGTAAAATAAATTAATAAATTTTTAAAAGATTGTTCCCAAGGCAGAGAGGCTACAGCAATATGGAGAGTTGCAGGTGCAAAGTTTGGCTAGATATTATGTATCATTGCTTTGTAGTTTGTGTATGTTTTATGAAATCTAGAGGGAGAACTAGACATTTAGGAGTGTTTGTATTTGCTAATGTACTAATGACAATATGAAAAGGATTTTATTATGTACTTGGCTGAGTTCTTGTTCTAGCTTTATTTCTGACATCTCAAAAGCCTGTTGTTGTTCTGAACTTACCGTGCTTGAATGTGTTTATTTAAATGAAGTTATTGGTTTGAATGAAGTTATAAGTCCCTCTTTAACTTTAATAAAATGACATTCTTATGTTATATTTTTTAAATGGACGTTTAAAAAAAACTTCTAATGCCTATCTGTTTCATAGTGCCCCACGTACATCTGTGTAGTAGCTAGTACTTTTATTTAAAAAATTAGAACTTCTGAGGAATATCCGCTTTTGTTGTATGTCACTTTGACTAAAAGCGCCTGCTAAATGAATAAATATGAATGTATTAGGAAAATGTTATATTAAATGGGATCTTTTTTGCACTATATATATATATATATACACTATTATTGCAATATACAACATGGCAGCAAAATAATTACTTGGGGCTTTTCAGCAGATTTACATTCCGTACATGATTTTGATGATATGGTAAGGTAACACTTAACAATAAGGTTCCATTTGTTAACATTAGTTAACAACATTAGTTAACATGAACTCAAAATGAACAAAACATATTAAGCATTCATTAATCTTAGCTTATTGGTAAATGGTCTGCACTAGAGGTTACCAAAATGCTTTACACTGTGTCCCAGTCACCCAATCACACACACATTCACACTCATACACATGCAAGGTGTTAGCCTGCCATTGGAAGCAAATTGGGGTTCAGTGTCTTGCCCAAGGACACTTCGGCATGTGGAGTCATGTGGGCCAGGAATCGAACCGCCAACCCTGCAATTGGCACCTGACCCACTCTACCACCTGAGCCACAGCTGCCGCTGTTGTACATATATGTTAACATTAGTTACTGCACTATGAACTAACATGAACTAACAATGAACAAATGTATTTTTAGTAACATTAACAAAGCTTCATATATTATGTAAAAAATAAATATATATATATATATCTCTTTAAAAGCATACTTGTTTACCTGCCCCTTAATCAAGCTCACAAAAATGTTAATGCGATTTAGATCCATTGTTTCTATTTGGTACATTTTTATCGGTTCTAATTTATTTAATTTAAATAACATAGAGCCTTTCTGCCCATAGGAGATTCTTTCAGACTGCACAATTCTACATCGAAGAAAGAAACTCCCCAAGAGTGATCCGCAATGATAGTTTTCCCATCCTCTCTGCAGCAGGTGAGTCAAAATATAAAAATGGCTAGAATAAAATGTACTTGAGAATTCTTGCTCAGTATTTGTTGTCTATGTTGCCAGTAAACATATCTAAACATCCTTGAAACAAGACTGAACTATTTGTCAATGGGGTAAGACGAATTAACTCTAAACCTTTTTTATTATTATTATAATTATTTTAAGCTTAAACTTCACTAAAGGTTTTGTTCAAATCTCTAACCCTTAGTATTACCAATAAAAATAGTGATGCTTGCACCACTAAATATAAGTACAAAGTTTGACTAGACAGATCACACTGCAAAACCTTTCATCACAGCGTTCATATGAGTTAATGACAATTCAAAAAAAGTGGCTCCATTCATCATCTTCAGTTTTGATGGATCAGAAAGATGGTCAACCATCTCTACATCCATTAGGCCTGCTATATCATAATAAGTTACATTCCTTTTTGTTTACAATTTTTTTGGATGGTTTAAATAATCAGCATTTCAATCTTACCATTTTCTTTGATGTTTAATGGATGCATATTTAATGTTCTTTGAGTCATTGTGTTTATTCTTCTTCTGTGGGCAAAGGGAAAGTCTGATTGATCAGTTTGAGCAGTGCATGAATTTGTAAAATTGCTCAACTGCTGTCAGTATTGCCACTATTCTAGAATCTTTTCTTTCTTGCTCGCTCTGTGCCTTTGTCTCTCATTCTATCATTCTACCATGTGAATCAGCCCAGCTCTTGACTGACAGGTCTATAAAACTGTAAGCCCAGGGAGGTAAAACCAGCCATTAATGTTTATGAGAACTCTGTTTGAAGTGGTAGTTTAATGTCTCTGCTATGATACTCATCAACAATCCCTGTTAAATTGAGAAAGAAGCCAGTGTGTGCATGTCTCAGTAGTTCAATAAGGTGAAATCTCTATTGTTAACGGTATAGACAGTGAATACTTGATGTTTATTTGATCATCCATCGCCATGCCAAAGCGTTAAATGCTCCAGAGGATTCTGGTCTTGTTTTAAATATGGCCCCAGCTGTGTGGTTCTCTGGGCAGTAATGAAGCATACCTTTATATGGCCATTCAGCTTGACAATAGACCATCAGACCAGCTCATTTCGATGATAGATAACTGATTGGCTTTATATGACACAGATGTGGCCAAATAGCATAGGGTCTATGGGTTTGTTAGAGGGTTTCTTGTATTTTTATTTTTATTTTTTTATTTTTTACATATTTTAAACATAAATCTGATGTTTTTAGGTACATTTTGTAATATTTTATTAAATATAATTTAATAAATATATCATATAAATGATGAATTCAAATATATACTGTGTCTATATGTAATAAATATATTATTAAATAATATAATACACTGTATGTTATATAATGAATTATATTATTACTATATATATATATATATATATATATATATATATATATATATATATATATATATAATTGATACAAATAAATGAATCATTTAATTATTTATTTAATACTATAATTAAATATATAGTTAATTAAATGTAATTGAATTTAATATTGTAATTTAATACTACATTATATGTTTTCTAAAAACATTTTTTTTATCTTATGCCATTACTAAACAACTTATGTGTATGTCTAAATTCCATAAATAATATGTTTTTAGGTAAAGTAAAATATTGATTTAATATTTGATCAAATATGATATGTTTGTATATTTAATAGTAATACATTTATTATATTATATATAGTGTATGTACACACACAATATTGTATATATATTTCTAGTATTTCTATTTCTATTATTGTTACATTTTTACATTTTCTAAAAACAAATGTGAGTGGCGATTGTCCTTGTAAAAGTCGCTGCCACAATGTTAGCAAACACCATTAATTATATTTGAGGTATTTGATCAGATTTATGGTAATCTGTACCATTTGAATGGACATTTTTGGATTTTACACAGCAGATTCAATATGGCATGTGTAAATGGTTTATGTATTACAGATGACCTGGAGGCTGTCCCAGTCAGGCAGTTCATCAAACACATCATGGAGTTGTACTCCAACAACCAGCATGGATTCTCTCAGGAGTTCGATGTGAGTGTGGTCTTTGTAAAAAGGAGTGTGTGAGAATATACTGTATGTGTGTGTGCTCTACGTGTACCGGTGTTCCCAGTTGCACAGAAGCACAGATGGCTATGAGAAAAGGACTAATTAAAGAGGAGAGCCTCATTAAAATCACTCCTCTTGCTGGAGGAATCAATACAGGAATGCAGGATGACTTGAGTCTTGTTCATGCCCATAGCAAACATTTACATGATCACAATCTAATATGGGCACATTCAAGAACTCAGAACTCAGTCTCTTTTACATGATTCATCTAAAATGATGACAGTTGCTTGTTTCATGCATTTGAGATACATTTCATAATAGAGGTGTTTTGTTTACAGTTGTAGCCCAAATAAACTTCCCGACAAATTAACGTCGTCTTCATTAGCGCACAGTGGGAAGCTAATTATTATGCTGCTATATAAAAATTATTTTCAATTGAATTGATGTAACAATAATTAAATGATTTGGACAAATGGGGCAATTTATGAAAATTGCAATGAAAGTATGCCTAATTACTGAAATAATAAACTAATTAATTTGCAAATGAGTCATAAATAATTTACCTATAATATGGTCAACAAAAATTCCATGAAAGATAATTCTGACAGAACTCTGCACAGTATCTACTGTATACAGCATAATATAATAAATAAATATAATAGGATGTGAAACAATATTCATTATGCTGTGATAAATATTACAAGCATTAATATGCTAAATTATTGTCCCAAGACCTCATCCAGCATGTTCATTTCAGAAACTGATATTCAACTATAATCTCGTAGATTAGACTATTTTAAATTTATCCATGTTTGTGTAAAAATAAGTTAACTTTTGGTAGTCCGAAACGTTAAAAGTTGATATTCCATCTGGTTCATTTGCCAAATATAGTAGCTCATGCATACAAAAAAAATCGTCATACTGATAATACACATACAGTAGAAACAATAGTGTACAGAGTAGTATGTTAGCATGCTATTCCAAATATAAGGATATCTTTACTATAGAACCAGGTCTAAACTAAATAGTAACTTTTTGATCCATTTGAAATCTTCTCTGCAGGAGGTTCAGCGCTGTACAGCTGACATGAAGATCACAGCCGAACATTCAAATCACCCAGACAACAAGCACAAAAACAGATACATCAACATTGTTGCATGTGAGTTGTGAAAATGGATGAATAAATTTACCTTCTTAAGTGAAGGTGACTGTGTACACTGTGAATTCATCTGTGATCCAATTTTCTGAAAATCTAGCGTGGCATTAAAGATATAAATATTCTTCTTTCCCTCATCCCTTTTTCCCCCTTACAGTACATGCACTGCTAGCATTTCTAAATAGATTACATATGTCAAACGGTGGTTCAAATGATACATCATTTATTGCATTTTAATACCCAGATGATCACAGTAGAGTGAAGCTACAGCAACTGTCTGGGAAAGACGCCAAACACACAGACTACATCAACGCCAACTATGTAGACGTAAGTATTTATTCGTGTGTGTTTGTACGTATGTTTGTTCATATATTTTTTTGTAATTAAATATTCACATTCTCAGGGTTATAAGAGATCCAGGGCTTATATAGCTGCTCAGGGACCTCTGAAGTCCACCTTTGAGGACTTTTGGAGAATGATTTGGGAACTGAACACCAGTGTGATTGTCATGATAACCAACCTGGTGGAGAAAGGCAGGGTATGTTATCAGTACACCACTCACCATGATCAAGGACACTTACCTAATACAAATCTCACTTCTAGAAGCTCTTAAAGGAGCAGTTCAACAAGAAATGAAAATTATGTCATCATTTACTCCCCTCATATACTTTCTTTTGTCTACAGCAGAACACAAACAAAGATTTTTAGAAGAATATCTCAGCTTTGTAGGTCCTCAAAATTCAAGTGAATGGTGGCCAGAACTTTGAAGCTCCAATAAGGCAGTATAAATGTAATCCATAAGACTCCAGTGTTTTAATCAATTTCTTCTGAAGTGATCCAATTGGTTTTGGGTGAAAACAGACCAAAATGTAACTTCTTTTTCACTATACATCTTGCCATTGTAGACTCTTGGAACGATCATGATTTCAAGCTCGATTACACTTCATGCCGCTTGACACATCGAAACAGAAATCGAGCTTGAAATCATGATTGCCAAGGAGTCTGCTGATGTCAAGATTTATAGTGAAAAAGGAGTTTAATTTTGTTCTGTTCTCACCCAAAAACAATTGGATCTCTTCAGAAGACATGGATTAAACCACTGAAGTCATATGGATTACATTTATGCTGCATTTATGTGCTTTTTGCAGCTTCAGAGTTTTTGTCACCATTCACTTGCATTGTGTGGACCTACAGAGCTGAGATATTCTTCTAAATATCTTTGTTTTTGTTCTGCTAAATAAAGTCATACAAATCTGGGATGGCATGAGGGTGAGTAAATGATGAGAGAATTAAAAAAAGTTGGTACATGTGGTATTTTAAAAACAAACTTGAAATATATGCAAAAATGAAGGCTGTGATTCCTCAAGTCAAAAGAATCATCCTACAGGACAAGAAAAAACTTGGTTTGTCAATTGAATAATTTTGCCCCTGGCGTGAATAGTCCATACGAATGCATTATTTTGTTTTTCATGCTGAAATTCAAAGCAAAAATTTGCTGTTAGTGTGTATAGACCTTTAAAATATGCTCTTTAATAACCTTATTTTGACTTAAAGCTTATTTATTTAAAAGCATTGCATTACTTGCCTTGTTTTACTGTTTGAATGCACAATACCAATGAAAGTATACATAAATTCTTGTTTTAAAAAGCAAAATTAATTTGTCTTGTTTTTTCAGAGGAAATGTGATCAGTATTGGCCATCGGAGAACAGTGAAGTATATGGAAGCATAATGGTGACTCTAAAGAGTACTAAAGTGTATGCATACTACACACTCCGCCTCTTTATCATACGCAACACCAAAGTGAAGAAGGTGAGTCGGAGCATTCTTAGCGCATTTACAAAGCACTTTTATCATGTATTAGAATTTGCATTTTGAGCTCTGAGTTCTCTCATTTATTCTTCATTCAGGGTCAGAAAGGGAGGCAGTTTGAACGACTGGTGGCCCAATATCACTACACTCAGTGGCCAGACATGGGCGTTCCTGAGTATACACTACCAGTCATCAAATTCATCTCTCGATCTTCAGCAGCGCGCCTGCCAGGCGCAGGCCCTGTCTTAGTGCACTGCAGGTACCGTACACTAAAGAAACAAGCCCCGCCCACCAGCCATCTAGGATTATGAAATCAATAATATGGAGTGTGTAAATGTCAGTTCCGAGAGTGTACTTTCCAATAATGCCTTTCATTTTATCATTGATAAAAATACCAAGAAGATTTTTGAAGGTTTCTCCTTACAGCTTCACAGAATTTCTGAGAGGAAGGGAGAAATTGTCTCTCATACCCTCACTCTGTCTGTGTCTTGCAGTGCAGGGGTGGGCAGAACAGGCACATACATAGTCATAGACAGCATGCTCCAGCAGATAAAGGACAAAGGCACAGTCAATGTCCTGGGATTCCTCAAGCACATCCGAGCCCAGCGGAACTACCTGGTCCAGACCGAGGTTAACGTTGAGTTTATTCACTCTGTATTAGTAGTCTACTGATATGGGTTAATATTTTTTAATGGCTGATGATGATTCTGATATATTTAGATATCTGACCAATATAATGCTCAGTATAATTCAATATTATAGCAAAAAAGAGGTACACAAAATTGCTTAGTTTAAATGAATATTTACTCAAAATTCACAATCACTTTTTATTTTAATTAGGGCTGGGAAACTGAACACAATTTCTGCAATTCATACTTGTTTAAAGAATAATTTAAGCAGTATTTGTTTCTTTTCCCTTCCTGAAACTTTACTAACTGATAGTGTAGAGCAGTGCACGCTTATTCATTACATGCAACGCATGTCCCACGCATTATAAATACTGTATGGAGAATGGAGACTTGACCCGCAAGTGGTGAGCCAGGTGTGGGAGAGATACAGGCAAGCTGCTGTATCTCTTTGCATAACCCAAAAACGCTTACTCACTGTCATTTGAACCAGTGTCAAAAGCGAAACCGGATGAGAGAGAACCAGCGAATGGGAGCCAGAGAAAATAATAGTTTTGAGATTTTAAACTTCAGTTAATGAAACTTCAGCATTCCATTTGTCAATTAAGCTTAACTTGTATTGGACTCAGAACATTCCCTTAATTAACCAAGTGGAGTCCAGTTTATTTTGCATTGTTTGAATCCAATTATCTGCAGTCTGATCAAATAATGAGTCAAGATGGAGATGTAAAAAATCATGGTTGATATTGCTTCCAAATCATGAATAATACTGGAAATGGAAGGTCAAGTCTAGCACATTGAATTCTATAATTCTATTCTATAGTATGCCATTCAGGCATTCCATACATTCAGAACATGTGCATACTGTGCACATACTTCACACTGCAAAAACACTAGTCTGGAAGTATGCCTTTGTGAACATAGCTATATTGGCTTCTGGATTCATAAATATACTGTGCAAATGTCATATTCTTAGGTCAAACCTTGTTTGTCTTCATGAATATGTGTATGTGTTCCCTACAGGAGCAGTTTATCTTCATCCATGATACATTAATGGAAGCTGTGCTCAGTAAAGACACAGAGGTGCCTGCTTGGCAACTCCACAGTTATGTCAACAACATCCTCACCCCAAGCCCCACGGGACAAACACGCATGGACAAACAGCTTAAGGTCTGGACTTGATGACTTGTGTTGTACCTCTGTGCATTAGGATGAGATAATTTGCTCAGATAAATGACTAACCTGCTCCTCCTTGTGGGCGCTTTTATAATTTTTCCTCCAGTTGGTGACGCAATGCAATGCACATCTCACAGAGTGTTTCAGTGCACAGAAAGACTGTAACAAAGAGAAGAACCGCACCTCTTCAGTGTTGCCAAGTGAGTCACCAAATCATCAACACCCATTTAACAATATGTATCACTCAACCTTCTGATCTTCTCAAGATGCAAAGTAGCACAGCTACAATATAGACAAAACAAGACCATGTAGCAGTGCGTAGAACTTACAACCATTTTTCTATTATAAAAATAACAGAAACTCAAACTATACTGACATCTATCTGTGTGGCAACATCATGCAAAAGCAAACATTTTTGATTACTGATTTGATAGTAGAAACACTCTATTCACAGATATATTTGTTACCAGTTATTAATTTATTTCATAACCAGAATGTCCCAGATATATGGTAGGTTACCAAAATAAAGGGATAAGTATCTGGCTAGTAATGTGATGTCAGCATGTTGGCCACATTGAGAGGGTTCCAACCTTATGTAGTTTACAATGGTTTTTACTAATATGACTGTAGAGTAGTCATCTCATGATCATTTTAAACATATCTGTCAAAACATTATTTGTTTCTGTAGGTATAAGGGTACTGTAACACTTTACAAAAAGGCTCCATTTGTCGACATTAGATAACAACCTTAGTTAACATTAACAAACAATGAACAATTGTATTTTTATTAACTAGCATTAACAAAGATTAATTAATTATGTAAAAAATATATTGTTTATTGTTATTTCATGATAACTAATGCATTAACCAATGTTAACAAATGGAACCTTATTGTAAAGTGTTACCAATCTAAGTGTGAAAATATTTTTTTTTTAAGAATCATATATGTTCAATAAATAACAGAGTTAGTGGTTTACAATAGAGAACAATAGTTGAATGTGATTTGTTTGTTCCTTCCCACAGCAGAGCGAGCCCGGGTGGCATTAGCTCCTCTCCCAGGGGTAAAAGGAACAGACTATATCAATGCCTCCTATATTATGGTACAGCACTGACACTTTACTGGAACTTTATACATTGTGTTTGGATTGTTCATTCTCTGAAGGATATATTCCGGTATAATGTTGGAAATGTTAATATTTGTGTAGTAATTACAGGAATGTTCCAGGTTCAATACAAGTTAAGCTTAATCGACAGCATTTTTGGTATAATGTTGATTAATGTTGAAAAATTATTTTGACTTGTCCCTTATTTATTTAAATAAATAAATTGTGGTTACAGTAAGGCACTTTCAATTATAGTGAATGGTGCCAGTCCATTCTGACAGTTATAGTATAGCCACAAGACTTAAACATTATAAGTCTTAAAGGGATAGATCACCCAAAAATTTAAATTCTCTCATACTTTACTCAGCCTTATGCCATCTCAGATGTGAATGACTTTCTTTCTTCAGCAGAACACAAATGAAGATTTCTTTTAAGAATATCTCTTGTTTGGTCCATACAATGCAAGTGAATGGGTGCCAAAATTTTGAAAATCACATAAGTCAGCATAAAAGTAATCCATATGACTCCAGTGGTTAAATAAATGTCTTCAGAAGCAATATGATAGGTGTGGTGAGAAACACCAAAAAAATCTATATTTATGTCCATGTTTTTGGTGATTCACATTCTTCATGCATATGCCCCCTACTGGGCAGGGAGAAGCAAAAAGTTCTATCAAAAATTTACTTAAAAATGTATTTGTTTCTCACCAAAAATTATCATATCACTTCTGAACACATGGATTTAACCATTGGCGTCATATGGATTACTTTTATGTTGCATTTATGTGCTTTTTGGAGCATCAGAAATTTGGCACCCATTCACTTGTATTGTATGGACCTACAGAGCTGAGATAATTTTATAAAAATCTTTGTTTGTGTTCTGCAGAAGAAAGACAGTCATATACATATGGGATGGCATGAGAGAATTTTCATTTTTGGGTGAACTATCCCTTTAACATGATTTTAGTGTCAAGAAATAAATAAACAATAAATAAAATAAATGTAAAATCTGTGTAAACTTATATATGATTGCTATATATATATATATATATATATATATATATATATATATATATATATATATATATATATATACACTATTACAATAAAATAAAAAGTAAATCCCTGATTTGTTTTCAACCTAAAATCATGTTAACACGAATAATGTGATTACGTCTTGTGGCTATACTTTTGAAACAGTGTGTATTTTAATGTTTATAGACTGGTTTCATTAATTTCCATTGTTTGTTTGTTTTGTTTTTATAAAAAAGAAATTTGCTGATTGAACTTCACTTGTATTGAACATTATTTTAAATATGTAATTTAAACAATAACTGTGTTTTAGTTCTCTTTCTGTTTGTCTCAAAATTTGCTATGTGTTTTTTATAAATTAATATGAATGCTTAACATATCACAGGGCTACAACAGGAGCAATGAGTTCATAATCACTCAGCATCCTTTGCCCCGCACAACCACAGACTTCTGGAGAATGATCTGGGATCATAATGCTCAAGTTATTGTGATGTTGCCAGACAACCTCGGCCTTGTAAGTACACCATTATAAAGCCATTTCTGAACATGTGCTCTAAAACAAATACTGAACATGCCATGTGATGTAGAACTTATTTAATTGTTTAAAGATATTAAGAATTGGTACAAATCCAATGTGTTCTGTTAATGCTTCCTGAAGCTTTTCAGGCCAACATGTTATGTTTCTATAGCACTTATGCCCCATTTACACTTGCACTAACATGCATTTCATATCCGGACGGTATCTGGATATTCTTACAAATAAGAAAATTATTGTAAAGGGGGTGACTTTCATGTGACTTTGTATAAAAACTCTGGCATCAACTCACAATCTTTATCTAAAAGTAGCATGGCAGCATTTTCTTTTGAAAATCTTTTCAAATCTTTTCAATGTTATTTTCATGAAATTAAATTGATAATAAAAGCAAACATTTTGAATATACGTATATACAGTATTTTTAATCATATTTAATCATTTTAGTATAATATTAATATATTAAAACACAGTACAGCACTTCATTTATGTATTAGACCCTTATTACATTATTTATTTTTAAATATATTTATTATTACAATATTGCATTTGCTTGTACATGTATATGTTTTGACTTACAAATATTTTAAGTTTTGACTCTGGAAACAGACTATGCATAATTAGCCTTAAAGGTGCACTCAGTAACTTTTGTCTTTGTGTCATCTTAGACTTACAGTGACATCTAGCGGCTTGGATGCAGCATAATTTAAAATCAATAGTTTTCAGTTTCAGATGCCATTGTAGAAATGTAGTATTCACAGTCAGCCATGATTACTTTAATCAACGAGTGAACATGTCAAATAACAGGACGGTTACTGAGATTAAGCGAGTAGTATTCTGCTGGTCATGTGATTATAACATGGCAGCCCCCATGTGCGGATCCTCTCCATGTAGAATAAAACAGCTTTTATAAGGTTACTGATATGACTGGAGTCTTCATTTTAATGTGAATGGTCATGATTTTCTACATATATTGCAAAATTACAATTCATGTCTTTAGGAGTTCAACTTATTTAATAAGGAAAAAATTACTTAGTGCACCTTTAAAATATTTCAAAAGTACATCTGGGCAAAAAATTACTAAATTCACCTTTAACTAGCAATATGATATGATATGATATGATATGATATGATATGATATGATGAACTGGCCTGGCCCTGCTCTGCTTTCCACAGACAGAGGATGAATTTGTGTACTGGCCCAGCAGAGAGGAGCCCATGAACTGTGTCGCCTTCACCGTCACTCTTATTAACACTGGCAGACTGTGTTTGTCTAATGAGGAACAACTCGTCATCCATGACTTCATCCTAGAGGCCACACAGGTATCTCAGTCACCACACATCAAAAACACATTTTATAAAGTACTGCAACCATATCACTCATGTTCAGAAATGATTTGACATAAATAATTAAAAGCAGCAAGTACATATTATTGACTGCATGAGTTCTTTGCTGTGCAGGATGATTATGTGCTGGAAGTCAGACATTTCCAGTGCCCAAATTGGCCAGATCCCGATGCATCAATTAGCAGCACATTTGAGCTCATCAACATCATCAAGGAGGAGGCAATGACAAGGGATGGTCCAACCATCATCCATGATGAGTGAGTATCCTGTGTAATTAAACCATTTTTTTTACACTGCAAATTCAGGTCAGTCCCTGCATATTTTAGTACACTGAAAAAATTATTAGTAATATTTACTTCATTTTCATTTTGCACGTTTTTACAGAAATGTTTTCAAAGTACAATTTAATGGTATAAAATTAAGTAAAAGCTATTTAACCTTATGTCATAATATTGATTAAAGGAGTTAGTACATTTTACTTAAACATTTCAGTTAATACAGTAAGTCTAACTTACAAATCTGATGCACATGGTACTTAAATAAACATAGTAAAATTTAAATGAGCATTTTTTTTAAATAAAACATTTTATTGAAAAAATGAAATCCCTAATCAGAAAGTCCATAGAAATTCCACTGTTGTTGAGTGGCATGCCGAGAACTGTAACCCTGAAAATGGAAGGAAATTTAAGCACAAGCTTTGTCTTTTTTTATTTTTATAAATTTTTTTTATTTTTAGGGTTACCAAAGATATGGCTAAAATGAAAATGGATGCACACTAGTGTTAAAATGAAATACAAGGAGCATTTATTATGTTTTTTACGATTTCATTATTTTTTTTATTTTTATTTTAGCCCCCATTACCTTTCCCTAAGTGGTTATTCTACTTGTCAGGCCGCCATTGTAAATAAGAACTTGTTCTTAATGACTTACCTGTAAAAATAAAGAAGAAAAAAAAAATAAATAAATAAAAAAAAAAATTTCCTTGCATGACTTGAAAAAGACACAAGATACTAAAACACGACGACAGCAACAATCAACGCATCATTTTATTTGATCATGAATGGGTAATTTTGCATCGAAAATTAACATCAGACTTCACAAAAGTTACCAAAAGTAACAACGAAATCAACAATGGTGTAAACAAACTTGCTAACAGTGAATCTATGCAAAATCATGAATTATTCAAGCCCAGTGCATACTAGGAACACCAGCTTCCATAAGTTAAGTAAAATGTACTTATTTTATTCCTGTGAAATTTACTCCAGTGAGCAAATAAATATGACAAGATTCTCTAATTTAATATTGATACATGATGATGCATCGTAAAGAAAACAGTCATACATTATCTTTATTTATAAGCTAGAGCATTCATTTTTACATGTTTGAATTGAGCACAAATGTAGAATTTACTTAATATTTTCAAGTTCCACTTAAACTAACTTATTCAATGTATAAAGTACTTTTCTGCTATATTTATGACATTTATATTTTTCAGTGGACAACGTTTATGCAGCATTGCATCCTGTATGTGTTTTGTCAGTATATATAGTGTGGATTTGGGTTTTATGTAACCAGAGGGAGAAATTGAGTCATTGATTGTGTTTCAGGTTTGGGGCCGTTTCAGCTGGAATGTTCTGCGCTCTGACAACTCTTTTCCAGCAGCTGGAGAATGAGAGCACTGTGGATGTCTACCAAGTGGCCAAGATGATTAACCTCATGAGGCCTGGTGTCTTCACTGAACTTGTAAGTTGATAAAATGAGACATAATTTTGTCTGACGATAGATACATTTTGAGCACTGCAAAAAAAATAATTCTTCATCAATATTTTTGTAATACTACCTAAACGTTCTAAAAACAAAATATATTTAATTAAGAAGCAAAAATTGTGTAAGATAGCAAGACATGCTTTCAGAAACAATATTTTGAATTAAGTTTCTTTTTCTTTCTTCATTGGCAAATTGTTTTATTAGCACCCTCTCTATATTTTAAACATGAAAGAAACCATTTTTATTGAGGTAAGAGAAAATATAACTTAAGTTGTATTTTACGCAATTTATATACACTCACCTAAATGATTATTAGGAACACCTGTTCAATTTCTCATTAATGCAATTATCTAATCAACCAATCACTTGGCAGTTGCTTCAATGCATTTAGGGGTGTGGTCCTGGTCAAGACAATCTCCTGAACTCCAAACTGAATGTCAGAATGGGAAAGAAAGGTGATTTAAGCAATTTTGAGCGTGGCATGGTTGTTGGTGCCAGACGGGCCGGTCTGAGTATTTCACAATTTGCTCAGTTACTGGGATTTTCACGCACAACCATTTCTAGGGTTTACAAAGAATGGTGTGAAAAGGAAAAACATCCAGTATGCGGCAGTCCTGTGGGCTGAAAATGCCTTGTTGATGCTAGAGGTCAGAGGAGAATGGGCCGACTGATTCAAGCTGATAGAAGAGCAACTTTGCCTGAAATAACCACTCATTACAACCGAGGTATGCAGCAAAGCATTTGTGAAGCCACAACATGGACAACCTTGAGGCGGATGGGCTACAACAGCAGAAGACCCCACCGGGTACCACTCATCTCCACTACAAATAGGAAAAAGGGGCTACAATTTGCAAGAGCTCACCAAAATTGGACAGTTGAAGACTGGAAAAATGTTGCCTGGTCTGATGAGTCTCGATTTCTGTTGAGACATTCAGATGGTAGAGTCAGAATTTGGCGTAAACAGAATGAGAACATGGATCCATCATGCCTTGTTACCACTGTGCAGGCTGGTGGTGGTGGTGTAATGGTGTGGGGGATGTTTTCTTGGCACACTTTAGGCTCCTTAGTGCCAATTGGGCATCGTTTAAATGCCACGGCCTACCTGAGCATTGTTTCTGACCATGTCCATGCCTTTATGGCCACCATGTACCCATCCTCTGATGGCTACTTCCAGCAGGATAATGCACCATGTCACAAAGCTTGAATCATTTCAAATTGGTTTCTTGAACATGACAATGAGTTCACTGTACTAAAATGGCCCCCACAGTCACCAGATCTCAACCCAATAGAGCATCTTTGGGATGTGGTGGAACGGGAGCTTCGTGCCCTGGATGTGCATCCCACAAATCTCCATCAACTGCAAGATGCTATCCTATCAATATGGGCCAACATTTCTAAAGAATGCTTTCAGCACCTTGTTGAATCAATGCCACGTAGAATTAAGGCGAAAGGGGGTCAAACACAGTATTAGTATGGTGTTCCTAATAATCCTTTAGGTGAGTGTATGTATCTTGTTTTATCCCTATAAGCCTAGTGTATCATATTTGATACATGATTTTCTAAAGCCTCTACATTATCAACATGACCAATACTTCGCTGAAAAACCTGTTGTATGTCATTTACTAGATATCTACTGCCTCCTGGTGAACATTTCCGTGCTTTTCTGAAAGTAGAAGACCTTGGATGCTTCTCATTTCTGAAATTGTGCATTCTCGTTTCCTTTCCTTGCGTTCTTTTTCCACCCTCTAAAGAAACAAGGAAAGGATGTGAGAAAACGAAGCGAGGACGGAGGAACCGAAGCAAGATGTATTTGTAAAATGAAATGTCCTTGCTCACTCACGCTCACTTTGCAAAGCTGCATTACTTCGGAGCGTTTGCCGTTATGCAGAAGAAACTTGATTTATTGATTTTTTTCACATTAAAACCTAATATTTCAAGAAGTATGTCACAATTGTGGTTTATTTGAACATTAATTAAAAGTGTTGTGCAAGATGTGAAGGGCGAGGAGAATTTATGTGTGCATCAGGTGCTTCAACCAAAAAGACATCCACATAAGATGCAACTATAACGCACACAAGTTGAGACAGTCACAATGTAAGTCAAAAACTGCGTTTATTTGCAGGCAGGCAAAAGTACATACAAGGGGCAAATCCAATGAAGAGTAGTCGTGGGAAGCGTAGGGTCAAGAGCCGGGGAATCAAAGAGATGAACAAGGGGGCAGATCTAGTGAGGGAGGTGAACGATAGCGGGGGTCGAAGTGGGGAAAACAGTTAACAACTATGGACAAGACAAGACGGGATAAGCGGGAGCGAAAGACAGGGAAACGAGAGGAATAGGGAGTTGGCAAGCTACGAGGGTAATCAAGAGTGGGGAAGTCAAAACTAGACGCGACTAGCGAGGGTCAAAACACGGGAATCTAAATACAATAACCAACGGGATTCAAACGGAGGGATAGTGTATTTATAGGGGCGAGTGCAGGTGTAGACAATGACAGGTGACGAGACGAGTGCAGGTGTACCTAATGTGTGGGGACAAGAAGCGCGTGAGTGCAGGTGTAAACAATGTGTGAAGATAGGAAGCGCGTGAGTGCAAGTGGTCATAATGTTCAGGCTGAATAGCCGAGTGCGCCAGAGGGGGGAGATCGTTTACGAGTAGAGCTCGTAAAAGCAAAACCGGGCGTGGAAGCCCGGAGGAAAAAGAGCGTTCGCGCACAGGGGGGCGGAGCGAGGGAGCGGGAAGCGAGCACGCTCGCGGAGTGCCTGTGTGCGAGACGGGAGATAGTGTGCGTGTGTGAGGAAGCTGAGATGGGGCAGAGGAAAGGGGTTCGTGACAGCAACCTGTGCTTCCTCACTCAAACCTGCTCGGGAAGCTTCCACTGTACTCAGTCCACACCTCCTCATGGTGCATTTAGAAAATGAAAATGTCCTTAATGATGGTGGACTTTGAACAGGCTTGAAGATGGAGGAGCGAGGATACAGTGCTTTGAAAATACTGAAATGTGCTGTTTTTATAAGAAATATTTCAATTGTGATCAGATTTTTATTATATGTTTACATTTACATTTATTCATTTGGCAGATGATTTTATCCAAAGCGACTTACAAAAGAGGAAAACATAAGCGAATCATCTTAAGGAGACAGTGGTACAAAAGTCCCTTATTACAAAGTTTCACTAGGATCAGAATAGAATTCAAAACCTGTACATGTGCAAAAAAATGTAAGTGCTCTTGGAAAAGTATGTATTTTTCATATATAAAATTTGTATTATTATAAAGATTTTATTGTTTAGCATTACAAGCTATTATGATGTCATCTTACAATAAACTCCGAAACCCAGAAACATTTTTTTTTACAATTTCCCTTTTTTTTAAGTCAATATATTGTTTGGCATGTAACAAGCATATAAAAATAACTGATTTTTGGAAGAAAAAAAATACATTATATATAATATACATTGGCCATACATTACATTAATGTCATAATGTACATTCTGTAGACCATGAGAGTAAGTTGTAATGGCCAAACTCCCAAATATTTGGTATCTCTGAAAAGTCCAGCGTGTCCTCTTAATATACACCAGATTTACTACTGTGGATGTATGGGGCTTAGAGATATTTATATAACAAACTCCTATACAAAAATGAATTGCTGTGTCTCATGAGGATAATGACCTTTAAATCCTGATGTTTCAAATAAGATACAAAAAATACAAATTATTAATATTTATTTATTTAGATTTTGTCTAACAGTTCAATAAATAGTTCCACTTAAAAATTTACCATTATTTCCTGTATCGGGCTTTTTATTGTTGTTTTTACTGGAAAATGGATTTACAGTGAGAAACTTATGAGTGAGGCCATTGGATTCTGTGCAGTGCTAGTGACATGTAGCAGTTCAAATCAGTCCCGATTTATGTTACAGAACTGTGCAAAAATGGCCCAATAATCACAAATTGCTCTCTCTCTCTTTTAGGAGCACTATCACTACCTTTACAAGGCTATGCTCAGCATTGTCAGCAGTAAAGACTTCAGACTTGGCTTCAACTACCTGGACAACATTGGTGGGATACTGGTAACAGAAGAATCCAATCAGGCTGAGAGCATGGAGTCTTTGGTGTGAAGTTCCCGGAAAAGGAGACGGAAAAACTGATTCCTTGAACTTTCCATGAGGCCTTTTTTCCCCAGACTCTTGGTGAAATGAAAAAAGAAGAAACACAACAAAAAAGAGCTTTTATATACTGATAAAAATAAATTCTTTTGATATTTATTTTTGCTGCTTTTTGTTATCCTGCTGAGCGTCACAACCTGTTCTCCAAAATACACACACACACACAGACACACACCTCACAGCAACCTGCAGCTGTCTACTTTGCACTACACTGTCAGTGTTACTACTTGATGCCTATCTGATTGTTGATAATCGTGTTCAAAGCATTTCTGATCAGCGGCAGCACATTAACACACATCCGCCTCATACACATGGACGCTGTACACAAAGAAGCTCCACATTCAATTTAATGCTCATCATGATGTGACTTTTAACCGTCAAGCATTGTGACTTGTTAGATTAATATGTTCTTTTTTTATTTATTAAGATATGCCATTTTATGTCTAACTTATATGCATTTATTTGAGTGTGGTATCATAACAGCAACTGTGAACATATATTGTTATCAGTAGCATTTCTATTGTTTTGTAATATATAAAGATATTGATCTAAATATATGTCTGGTTTTCTTCATTTCAGTTTCATAATAAATAGAAGTTGCTTTGGGGGCATAAATACTATATAGATAAAAGATCACTTTAAAATTAAGGGGGGAAAATAAAGTTATTAGTTTGGAAAGGTTTAATGACATGTATAAACAAACTGAAGCTGCAGTAGTTGTCACACTTTTTACTTAATTGATTAATTACATTTACTGAATGTACAGAAAAATTTACCTTAAAGTCGTGGCTACAGAAAAAAAAAAGTGTAACTATAATTTCAGCCAAATTCGAAGAGTTAAACGATTATGATGCAGAAAACAAGTAATTATTCGAAAACAACGACAAAAAAAACATAAAAGACAAAAAAAATCAGATCATGGTTTAGCTAAAAGAAAGTGTATTTAAATAATTGTATAAAAGTAAAAAAAATTTCAACATACAGTATGTGAGGACTTGCACCAACTGGACAAAATATTTAGTAAAAGGTATAGTTCACTGAAAAATGTAAACTATCATCATTTACTCACCCTCATGTCATCCCAGATGTGTATGGCTGAAGATGTTTAGAAGAATTTTTAATCTCTGTAGGTCCATACAATGCAAGTGAATGGTGACCAAAACTTTGAAGCTCTAAAAAGCACATAAAGGCAGCATAAAAGCAATCCCATGGTGCATCTCAATCAGATCCTTAGTTCATTTGTCAGGGCACTGATCAGTCAGTCGGCCATTTCTAGGGCTGTCCCAATTGCACAATCGCTCCAGTGCACTTTAATGTTTGCTCCCTAAAAATTCCCAGAATGCACGGTAAAAACCAGGGAGCATCGTTGCTCACTATGTTCTATTATCAGAAATGTCTTCATATCTTCTTAAGTCTTACAAGTCATTAGAAGATGAGCAAAGCATTATTTTCTTATTAAAAGAGATGTTGAGAGTTGTTTGTAATGTATTTTATTAATAATGATCTTGAAAGGGAAACAAACTTTAGACATTATTAGAGTTGTTCAAAGGTTAAAAAATAACTCCTTATATTTTTTTACTATGTAATTTACCTTTCATAATAACACTACGTTTGGATATCTATAATGAAAATGCAAGACGGTATCTTTAATACAGCAAAGTTGTTGCTTAAAGGAATATTTAACCCAAAAATGAAAATTACACTTCCGAGTGTAATTGAGCTTGAAATCATGATTGCCGAGGAGACTGCCGATGTCAAGATTTACAGTGAAAAAAGAGTTATATGTTGGTCTGATCTTACCCTAAACCCGATTGGGCCTCTTCAGAAGTAGTGTCACAGTATGTACTGTATTTGATGAGGGACGCACTTATCTGACAGCAAAACAGTACGTTCTTTTAGGTACACATTCGACTAGTATGAATAGATTTTGGACATACTTCGTCCCGGGACGTTGACATCGTCTTGTGACCCGATTATATGACGTAATAACAACAACCGAGAAAACTATCTGACGTTGCCTTAGCTCCCTACTATAATGAATACTCAAAAAAAATTAAAAATAAAACATCAGTAATGTAAACAAGTTACCTCGATAAGAAAGTAATGTAATCAGATTAATTTTTTTGATTACCTCAAGATCACATTTGTGAATAAAGTCAAGAAAAAAGTAATATTTTCTCGATGACTTTTAATCATACCTTCTGAATGCAAAAAAAAAAACATGAAAAACAGGGACACTGCTTCCTTAATAGGAAAACAGAATATGTTTAAATGTAGAGCAACTCCGCATTTTTAACCAAATCAAGTGATCTGTTACAGAAAATAGTTTCTCATCAAGCAAATACAGTTACAACAGATGCACTGAATTATATCTTGGTTAACATAAAATATCTGACAGGATAAACCTCAGATTCAGAAACACTAAAAAGTTGAATTCTGCCATGTACTGCATTTAGCATGTAGACAATTGGCACTGACGAATCATTAACTTCCAACTGAAATATATACATATATATAATTTTATTTTTTTATTTTTTTATATATTTATAATTGTACTTGTTGTTGCTATGATTAGACTTGATTAGAGCTTATATTTTATCTATGCTGACAGGTTCCTGTACCATACTTGTATGCCTTTCAAATTACACTCTCTAAAATCTAAAAAACAAAGACATAATTTTACTACTAACACCAAGTATCAAAATCAGATAAATTACCCATTTCCAAAATGCTTTTTCGTAACTCCGTTTTTTATATACTAGGGTGAATATGGGCAAAGTTGGACACTTTTTGGAAATGTTACTTTTCTTGGCACTTTGAATTATGATCTAAATGACACATAACCTAACATTACATCATTCAGAAAGTTTAGTATGTCTTCTACCTTAGTCAAAAGCAAAAATGAACAAATATTCAATACTGGGATGTAGAACCTTTGACCATATCCTAGATTTTAAAGCAGTACAGGTAAAGTGGGACAGAGGAAAAGAGGTTCTCTAAAAAATATCTACATCTATTTGGAATACATTTTAAAAAATACAAATACAGTTTCACATCATAACATTAAGTTAACTTATAATTTTTTTATAACCTTAACAAGATTTCTGTGATTTTCTTTACCGTTGCTTTTCCCACCTGTGATCATGAATTGAGTTCTGCCACATATCAATGTAAAATCATCAATTTAAAACCTCAAAAAGGAAAAGGGATAGTTGACCCAAAAATTTAAATTTTCTCATCATTTTCTCACCCTCATGCCATCCCAGACATGTGTGACTTTTTTTCTTCTGCTGAACACAAATGAAGATTTTTAGAAGAATATTTCAGCTCTGTAGGTCCTTACAATGCATGTCAACAGGGTTGACACTCCAAAAAGCACATAAAAGCAGCATAAAAGTTATCTATAGGTGGTTTAATCCATGTCTTCTGAAGTGATCTAATCAGTTTTGTGTGAGAACAGACAAAAACGTAACTACTTTTTCACTTCACACCTTGCAATTGCAGTCTACAGGACCAATCATTATTTCAAGCTTGATTACACTTACTTGTAGAGACCGCAGAGTGCTAGATGGAGCTAGGAAATAAAATCGAGCTTGAAATTATAATTACCAAGGAGACTGCTGATGTCAATATTTACTGTAAAAAAGGACTTATATTGATCTGTTTCTCACTCACACCTATCATATCACTTTTGAAGACATGGATTTAACCACTAGTGTCATATGGATTACTTTTGTGCTGCCTTTATGTGATATTTGGAGCTTTAAAGTTTTGGCCCCTACTGTGGCATCTACTGTACAGAGCTGAATTATTCCTCATGATGGCATGAGGGTGAGTAAATGATGAGAGAATTTTTATTTTGCGTGAACTATCTCTTTAATTGTTTACTCCCCAAAAGATTAGTTTAGTAATGATTTATAATAATTTAAGGAAATACATTTGGATACATTGTGGATCAAGCTTTAATGTCCTTTGTCACTTTACCCATATTCACCCAATATTATAAAATTTGCAGCATTTACAATCCACATTAAACATGATAATATCACTAGATAGAGGTAACACAAGACTGCCCTGGTAAATGTAATAATGTTAGACTTTTTAAATTACCCCAGTAAATGCTGATCAGCCAAAAATAAAAAATAAAAAATATAAAATGAAAACAGACAAACTGTGAAATATAATTAAAACTTATCTAAATTGTTATGGCAAATTGAATATAAAATAGAAATAAAAACTAAATAAAAAATCCAAAACTATAATAACATTGATTTGGTATTTATGTGTACAATCTAGATTTTTTTATCAAAGAAAAAAAGAAATGCTGTCCCAATTACTGTTGTTATTACAACATGAAAGCATATCAGAAAAAATTTTAGAGTTTCAACTTAAGTTAAGATGGAAATGGTGCCAGATTCACATCAGTCACGAGGGAGAACCAGAAGAGATCTCCAGCACATCTGATCATTTCTGTATTCTGTACTAAAGCAAGCAGCGGTCTTTATCATTTTATGTCAGGAGGATATTTTATATTTTTTGTATATTTTGAAAATTGTAATTCTGCTAGAAATCCCAAATTTTTACCAAATGTAATTGTAATCTGAATATGTTGAGTTTTTGTGTAAATTTAACATATTACAGTTACACATTTTTTTGTATCCTGATTAAGTAACGCCATTACAAGTATTCCATTACTCCCCAAACCTGTCTCCCGAGGGATTATTGGGTCGCAAAGTGTCCAGTCAATCTGCACTGCAAAATCCCATGAGAAATAGTAGGTCATCCGGGTATTTCTCACTTACTGCTTCATGAATCCTATGGATTCTAACATATTACTCCATTTGTATACTGTTTTTTGGCATGCTATATAGTAAATAAAAACAGATATTCGGACACAGCTGTGGACTAAAACAAATTTAGTTTGTGCTGCATGGATTTCTTCAATGCTGCCTTTATGTACCTTTTGGAGCTTCAAAATTTTGGTCACCATTCACTTACATTATATGGACCTGCATAGCTGAGATATTCTTCTAAAAATCTTTGTATGTGTTCTGCAGAAGAAAGAAAGTCATTAACATCTGGGATGGCATGAGGGGGAGTAAATTATGAGAAAATGTACATTTTTAGGTGAACTATTCTTTTCATGTTACAGTATATTTCTACTTCCATCTTAATCTAGAGAAGTTTACCCTTGATTTAATGTTTCCAAGTGTGGACTCATTCCCTTCACTTCTTTTTTTTTCTTCCATATTACAAAATATGTTTTAATTTTAGTTTTAATGGCCTAATTTACAAACATTTTGAGTCAGATGTTTGAAATAGAAAACCACATCTAGAGAAAACAAGCATTTTTGCAAAACGTTTGATTTAAAACCTCCTAGTTAAGAAACGTTCTTGTGACATCTTCCCCTACAGTATTTGGCTAGTACCAATACAAGATATTTAAACAATTTAAATCATTGGTTATTAGAATATATTTACATTCAAAAAGTATTTTGATTACTGAAGAGATTGCTTTGCATTTTATTGTCATTTGTTTCATTTAATATTTAGTCTATATAATAATATAATACATTCAGATGGAAAAATGTATAAATATACATGATGAGATCCAAAGTGCATTTCAACAGCAGCAAAATATGCTATTTCTAGCCATTTTACATGCACATGATCATATTTTTTTATCAAGAAAATTTATGTTGGATCATAATTTATTTTTTCTAGTAAGACCTTTGATATTAGGGAAAAAAAATGTATTCTTGATAATAATTTTTGTATTGTTTTCCTGTAAAAATATTGTGTATATAACGTGTATTTTGTCTTAATGTACTGGCAAAGTTGTTATAGTCAAAGCAAGTGAAAAAGTAATCCAAATATTGCGAATACATTACCGAACTTGAGTAATCTAACAAAATACATTACAAATTACATTTTACAGCATATATTCTGTAACCTGCAGTGGAATACATTTCCATTTCCAATGGAATACATTTTTTACAAGTAACCCTCCCATCCCTGTATATATATATATATATATATATATATATATATATATATATATATATATATACATACATAGTTGAAGTCATAAGTTTAGCCTACATACACATTAGCCAATTACATTTAAACTCAGTTTTTCACAATTCCTGAAATTTAATCATAGAAAACATTTCCTGTCTTAGGTCAATTTGGATCATTACTTTATTTTAAGAATGTAAAATGTCAGAATATTAGTAGAGAGAATTATTTATTTCAGTTTGTATTTCTTTCATCGTGTTCCTAGTGGGTCAGAAGTTTACATACAATTTGTTAGTATTTGGTAACATTGCCTTTAAATTGTTTTATTTGGGTCAAACATTTTGGGCAGTTGCTGGAATTTTGGCCCATTCCTCCAGACAGAACTGGTGTAACTGAGTCAGGTTTGTAGGCCTCCTTGCTAGCACATGCTTTTTCGGTTCTGCCCACAGATTTTCTATCAGATTGAGGTCAGGGCTTTGTGATAGCCACTTCAATATCTTGACTTTGTTGTCCTTAAGCCATTTTGCCACAACTTTGGGGGTATGCTTGGGTTCATTGTCCATTTTGGAAGACCTGTTTGTGACCGAGCTTTAACTTCCTAGCTGATGTCTTGAGATATATCCACATAACTTTCCTTCCTCATAATGCCATCTGTTTTGTGAAGTGCACCAGTCCCTCCTGCAGCAAAACACCCCACATCATGATGCTGCCACCCCCATACTTCACGGTTCTTCGTGCTTCTTCGGCTTGCAAGCCTCACCCTTTTCCCTCCAAACATAACAATGGTCATTATGACCAAACTGTTACATTTTTGTTTCATTAGACCAGAGGACATTTCTCCAAAAAGTAAGATCTTTGTCCACATGTTCACTTGCAAACTGTAGTCTGGCTTTTTTTTATGGTGTATTGGAGCAGTGGATTCTTCCTTACTGAGCAGCTTTTCAGGTTATGTTGATGTAGGACTCGTTTTACTGTGGATATAGATACTTGTCTACCTGTTTCCTCCAGCATCTTCACAAGGTCATTTGCTGTTGTTCTGTGATTCATTTACACTTTTCACACTAAACTATGTTCATCTTTAGGAGACAGAACGTGTCTCCTTCCTTAGTGGTATGGCGGCTGCGTGGTGTTTTTAATACTTGCATACTATTGTTTGTACAGATGACCGTGGAAGGCATTTGGAAATTGCTCCCAAGGATGAACCAGACTTGTGGAGGTCTACAATTTTTTCTCTGAAGTCTTGGCTGATTTTTTTTTTATTTTCCCATAATTTCAAGCAAAGTGGCACTGAGTTTGAAGGTAGGCCTTAAAATACATCCACAGACACACCTCCAGTTCAGTACACCTGCTATCAGAAGCTAATTGTCTAAATGCTTGACATAATTTTCTGGAATTTTCCAAGATGCTTAAAAGCACAGTTAACTTAGTGTATGTAAACTTCTGACCCACTGGAATTGAGATATAGTCAATTAAAAGGGAAACAACCTCTCTCACAATTGTCGGAAAAATTAATTGTGTCATCCACAAAATAGATGTCCTAAACTACTTGCCAAAACTATAGTTTGGTAGTATTAAATATGTGGAGCATTTAAAAATTAGTTTTAATGACTTCAACCCAAGTGTATGTATACTTCTGAATTTATATATATATATATATATATATATATATATATATATATATATATATATATATATATATATATATATATATATATATTTAAAATGCATGTGTGTGTGTGTGTGTATGTATATCTATATCTATATCTATCTATCTATCTATCTATATATATATATATATATATATATATATATATATATATATATATATATAATTCAGAAGTATACATATACTTGGGTTGAAGTCATTAAAACTAATTTTTAAATGCTCCACATATTTAATACTACCAAACTAGTTTTGGCAAGTAGTTTAGGACATCTATTTTGTGGATCACACAATTAATTTTTCACACACACACACATACATTATATATATATATATATATATATATATATATATATATATATATATATATATATATATATATATATACACACACACATACATTTTATAGATATATTTGTTGTTGTTGTTGTTTTTCAATGTACTTTCACCAATAAAAATACATTATAATGTTCAGTAGTACAATAAAAAGATGTATAACTGTTTCTTAATTTTTTTTAAACACGGCATAGAGGTCAGATCACTGTGCATAAGATGTAATTGACATGGCTACCATATCTACCGCTAGGAGCACTATATCTCTGAGAACATCCCATTCCACCGTACGGGGAACGTTGCATTTTCTGTCATAAGAAAAGTGTTTATATTACGCAAATGACACAACCATATTTATGAAATATGTATTATAAATGGAAAAATATTTATATTATTATATTTTGTCCATCTATATAATAAGCAATGTTTACACCTTAGTACACCTTATATGTTTGTGTTTGCCTCTTTCGCCCCGTGGAGGGGGAGAGAGAAATGAGATCGTCCACAAGTGACGCATTTCCTTCATGACTTCGGTAAAATGCCATCTTGCTACGAAAACAGTGTCGCGTGAGTTGTATGAGTACTATTCTTACAATTTTACATACAGAAATTACATTATTTAGTTTTATTCTGAATACAGCTTACAAAACTAAAACTTTAGATAGAAATAATTTTCCGTTAGGGGTGTGTTAACTGGCTCATTCATTCCTGAGAGCCATATTTCTTTCTGACAGATCGCTAACAAAGGAATATCAGAATCGATCATTTGTTTACTGGTGACGTTCTTCGCTATTTTCCTTGTTGTCTATAGATTATAATTTATTTTTCGCCTTATTTCGATCATTTAGCGATCGATTGAGGCTATATTTTACCGTTGCTTAGCAATATATTAGCTCGCGAAGCAGTTGTTCGCGCACGCACGCGCTAGCTTGCAACGTAGTCGCGTGAACGGTCGACAGCTCACGTTACCGTATTTGATTCGCGAGTAGTTCTATTGAGAAGAGATGGCCGAAATGTACATTCGCGTCGCGGAGGAGGAGAATGAGGAGCCGATGGAGATCCCGTCAGAGGACGACGGCACGGTGCTGCTGTCCACAGTGACCGCTCAGTTTCCAGGGGCCTGCGGCCTGCGATACCGGAGCCCAGTGTCACAGTGCATGAGGGGAGTGCGCTTAGTGGACGGAATCCTGCACGCTCCTGAAAACGACTGGGGAAACCTGGTCTATGTGGTCAATTATCCCAAAGGTAGGTTGTTAAGTGCTCTGGCATGTCATGGGATCTTATTAATTGGTAAAATGCATCTTTGACATTTAAACCAGGCAATGAGTTATGGGTGAATTTAATGCAAACGTGTCCAGGTCACATTTCACCTCCGTCAAAGAGAAAAAAGAAATTATATTTTGCAAACACACAAAAAGTCTAGTTTGTAGGGTCATTTAGATTTCATGCATTGTGAAATTATTTTCATGACAATTAAACTTGAACCCACCAAATTGTAGTTTCTTTAATACTAAAATATCTCATTTCTCATTACTGTAATGCTTATGTATTTTCTTTCAGCAAAACATAATTGTTTTGGGGGTGAAATATGAATCAGTCATGTTCTTTTTATGTTTCCTGAGTTTCACCCTTGAGGTGTAATGTTCTTCAATAGTAGTTTTACATCTGTTATTAGTTGTCAAACTCCATTTACATTTTATGGGGCTTGTTTTTTATGGCTTAAAGGATGTTTGTTGCTTTCTGGATGTGTGAATATGTAACACATGCTTTTCTGTCAACTTATTTATTCAAGAAACTGTCCTCCCAGATAATAAGAGAAAGATGGATGAAATTGATGCCTCATCAGCAACAAAGATCAAGAGAGGGGACCAGAAGACCTCGGATCTGATTGTTCTTGGTTTGCCATGGAAAACTACAGAACAAGACCTAAAAGACTACTTCAGTACGTTTGGGGAAGTCATCATGGTGCAGGTAATACATTAATAACAACTAATTTGAATGTAATACTTATAAAAATAGTTCGTTCAGAAATGTATATTCCCTCATCTTTTACTCACCCTCATGCCATCCCAACTCGTATGACTTTCTTCTGTGGAACACAAAGATATTTTGATGGAGATATGATGTGAATATATTATAGAAACTTTCAGAAGGATTCATGATTATTGCTCTATATATAATGCTCTTAAAGAGGACACCTAATCAGGCGATATATAAGACAAATTGGAGCAAAGTACAGATAAGCGGGAAGGCAATACTTGACTTGATTCTGTGTCATCAGGTTAAGCGGGACGTGAAGACTGGTAATTCGAAAGGATTTGGTTTTGTGAGGTTTGCCGATTGGGAGACTCAGACCAAGGTGATGACACAGAGGCACATGATTGATGGCAGGTGGTGTGACTGCAAACTACCCAACTCAAAGGTTAGTGTATTTTGTTTTCCTTTGTGTGTAATGAATTATATAGGTTAATTTGAAGAATATGTAAGCTTTCCTAAAATTAGGCATTCATTTTGGAGGAACTAAATAGTGTGCTTTTTATCTAAACATTTAACAGCAAGGTCCCGATGAGCCAATGAGGAGCCGGAAAGTGTTTGTGGGTCGTTGCACAGAAGACATAAGTGCTGATGAGCTTCGTCAGTTCTTCATGCAGTACGGGGAGGTCACAGATGTCTTCATTCCAAAACCCTTCAGAGCATTCGCTTTCGTCACCTTTGCTGATGACCAGGTAAGCGGCCATTAACCCCTTTCACACATGCTACCTTGTGTATTGCAGTAAATATACAGCATCTGCTATTCTAACATACAACAGTTTGTAATTTCTGTTTTTGACCATTCACACATCAGCACTAAAATGACATTAAACTCTGAAATGTACTTGGATATTTTATCAGTCAACAAATTTCTTTGCACATTAATGCTGGATTACTCTACACCCCTTCTAAAATCTGAAATTAATCTACAAATACAAGGTATCACACAATTACCTACTATGTTAATGGCTATTTTCAAAAACTGGGCATCACACACTAAACGACTGAAGATCACTTTAAGTCGATCCAATCACAAACTCACTCGTCCAGTGTTGTGGTATCGTGCGGTCAATTTCCATTGCCTGCTGACGGTATTACTTCATACGAGTCATGAAGCATCATACACAATGATATTTTCTGTACAGTCTGCTCTAAAATATCAAATATATCTATATATCTATTAAATGGAATAATTTTACTATCTGTCCAATTTGCTGATTCTTTTTTTTAACCCCAGAGTAATGAATCCTCTCTTTTCTTACTTTGTACATGCTCAAACTGATAATCTTAGCACTCTGTTTACTCTTAGCATCAAAACTTTACTTTTTAGGTGATGTTGCATCTTCTCATTCAGGGAAATTGCCAGTGTAAATTTACCAGTATTTTCGTATGGGTCGTACACATGACCTCTAAACTGAAAATTGCAGGTCATTTTCAGAAAAAGGCTTTATGTGTGTTGATCTTAAAAGGTTAGTGCCCACAAAAATAATGTTGTTATCATTTACTCATCCTCATGTTGTTTCAAACCCTTATACGTTTCTTTTTTCCCTGGAATGCACTGAAAATAAATGATGACTTAGGCGAAAATTCTACCTATCATCTTCTGTGGGAAAACACAAAAGAAATTCACACAAATTTGGAACAACATGATTGTGATTAAATTATAGAATTGTCATTTTTGGGTGAATTATCCCTTTAAGATTATAAACAAGGCATAACAGTTTAAGCATTCAGGAAGCGTTCTGTTTTGAGAAATTCACCCTTTCATTTATTTCTATCTTCCCTCCAGGTTGCCGCGTCATTGTGCGGAGAGGATCTGATCATTAAAGGAGTTAGCGTGCACATTTCCAATGCTGAACCGAAACACAACAACACTAGGCAGATGATGGAGCGGGCAGGGCGCTTTGGGAACGGGTTTGGTGGTCAGGGTTTCGCAGGCAGCCGGAGTGCCATGGGGGGTGGTAGCTCCAGCAGCTTGGGGAATTTTGGCAATTTCAACCTCAATCCAGCTATGATGGCTGCGGCCCAGGCTGCCCTGCAGAGCAGTTGGGGCATGATGGGAATGTTAGCTCAGCAGAATCCATCCACAACATCTGGCACAAGCGGCACAAGTACCACTCGGGACCAGCCCCAAACATACAGCTCGGCCAACAGCAACTACAGTAGCAACACAGCTGCTCTCGGGTGGGGCGCCGGCTCCAACTCTGGCACTAGTGCTAGTGGGTTTAACTCAAGCTTTGGTTCTAGTATGGATACAAAGTCATCGGGGTGGGGTATGTAAGTTGTGTTTTGATTTTGAAGTGTTATTTCTAGTGTGTTTGGTAAGTATTTTTTTTAAATACTTATCTCGTCACGTGTGTTTGGGATTGGGGATGGGTAAAATGAGGAGTCTGGGGACTTCAACAAAAACAGAATGTTTTGTACATTGAATGCATATTAATTTAGTCTATGGAGTGACATGTTAACCAGGGTGTTACGTTAATGTACCATCTTTGGTGTTATGTTTTCCCCCCAATGTTGTATTGTCTTAGTTAATGCACAAAGCATTTCAACTGGATTCTTATAATGCATGTTGTTCAATCTGAATATCTAAAAATGCATGAGAATTGCATAGTCTTATGTACATTTATCATTACTTTGGAAGAAAGAAACTTGCATTCGAAAGAATCTGGTTAGAAATATATAAGTTCAGCTTTATTGCAGTCCAGATTTGTGGAGACACTTTAAAACAAGCCTTCATCAAAATCTCTTCTGCAGTTGACATCTGTGGGGTTTGCCAGGGAAGAGCGCCCTCTATGGCAGCACAGTGTGGCTGAGGTCATTAGGTCACCTTCCTCCACATGTCTGTATGCTCTCATCGCACAGCTCGATGACACGGTGGGTGTCTACTTTTTAATCCACTTTTTATGACAAGAACTGCGCAGAAACTGAAGTTTTTTTAAAACAACCCTTGAGTGCGATTGGTGATGACGAAGAGTGAGAAGGCTGCGAGTGAGCGAAGAAAGTGTGGAGCGCACGAACGAAAAGACTTGCGAGTGCGATGAAAGAGAGCCCAATTGTGACTGCAGTGGGTGGCTTTGGTGAGCGTGTGAATGAGAGCTGCTGATAATTCCCAGCTTCCCCTTAATTAAGCCCAAATTATGGAAATTAAGTTCCTTGAAGAATTTTTTTTTTTTTGTCTCCCTAGGTCCCCCATTTTACTTTACTCCTTTAGTATACTGATAATGTGCTTAAGTAGTTTGTGGAATGTTGTGATGATGATGATGCATATTTTGTCTTGCTTCTATAATCCCATCTGAATGCTGTATGGTGTGTGTGCTTTATTTCCTTGTAACTTGACCTGTAAGTGTGAACTTTGATGTGGATGAACATCTTCAGTGGACACTGAGGGGGGAAACATGAGTGATAGTGTAAGTGCGACCTGTATGTTGAGTGCTGTGGATGTTTGTGGAGTTCCCTCTAGATAACGTTGCTCAATGTTTTCAAAGGCATTTTATATGACTTGTCAAATGAAGGGAGTGCTTCAATAAAACTTAATTTGAATAGATTGTTTTCTCATACTGGTTTGTCACATATTTAAGAGCAAAGATCAGAAAACTAATTGAATTCACACATTTAGGGGCCTGGAATATCGCTGGCCGCAACAGAACCCCAGGCGGGAAGTCCGTTTGGGGATGGAGGAAGATGGAGGATGCTGTGGTACCCCATTACAGCGATAGCATCTCTGGTAACGGCCATGGACACTGTAGAATGTAGCAGAATTGATAGATGCCACAAGATGGGCTGCCTTCTCAGAATAAGTTTAAGCCTAATGAAGAATCAAGGTCCATACTTTTCAATTTCCAGTCCCTCTAAAGTAACCTTAAAAGGAATATTTCGGGTTCAATACACGTTGAGCTCAATCGACAGCATTTGTGGCATAATATTGATTACCACACAAAAAAATACAAATGTACCTGTCCCTCCTTAAAAAAAAAAATAAAGCAAAAATCTGGGTTACAGTGAGGCACTTACAATAGAATTGAATGGGGCACATTTTTTATGTACAAATATGGTTCAAAAGTATAGCTTCAAGACATAAAGGATATGTGTAAACATGATTTTAGTGTAATAAAAAGTTATAGCTAATTTTACAACTTCATTACCATGACAATGTCAACAAAACCCTAATGACTAAAAATTACAATTTAATCAACTTTACAGCTCAAATACACAGAATGTACCATAATGGAAGTGCTTTTATAAAATGTTAAGCTTCACATTTCTGTTTAAACCCTCTTTCATTGTAAGTGCCTGTAACCCAGATTTTTGGCTTTTTTTTTTTTTTAAAGAAAAGGAGTGATAAACTAAATTTAGTTGTAATCAACATGCCACAAATGTTGTCGATTTGAGCTTAACTTGTATTGAACCCGGAACATTACATTAAACGGCGAGTTTACATGCATACCAATACGCAGCTAACTCCCAAAAATAAGCTTATTTAAAAAAATATGACAAAACCACCATTACATGAGATTTGAAATAATCAGTTATTCTCTGCTTTTGACGTCAAACCGTGAAGAGTCATGTGCACAACACTTGGTGCATTGGATAAGTCAGTAAAGGTGTTTACACGCAATGCGAAATCGGGGTAATGAGCAAAAATCCAAGAGTCAGTTGGTTTATTCTTAAGCACTGTATACACTGTACACTGATAAAAGAAAGCTGTTTAATGCGTTTGCATGACCACACACATTGTCGGTTTATTAAGCATAATCGGTGCAAAAAACAAAAATGTTTATTCCGAAACCGTGTTTACCGTTACATGAGGCTTGAAATTATTAGATTATCTGCTTTTGATGTTAAAAAGGGCCAGTGGTAGCTCAGCGGTTAAGGCTCTGGGTTGAGCAAGGCCCTTGAACCTATCTGCTCCAGGGGCGCTGTTCCAAGGCTGACCCTGCGCTCTGACCCCAGCTTAGTTGGGATATGCTAAAACAACTGCATTTCATTGGCTCTGTACCTGTATCTGCACAATGACAATAAAGTTGAATCTTACTCTTAAAATGTAAACAGTCTAGTGCAAAACACTTGCACACATTGGGTAAAAGCCGATAAGAATGGCAGTTAAGGTGTTAAAATGCATCACAAATCTCATTTTAAGACAGAAAATAAGAATATTTTATAGTCTTGAAAATACGTTTTTATACTATATTGCATTAAGTAACATTCTTACAAACATCTGATAATTTGTCATTGGAACTTTTTATTTCTTGTTAATCTGGCCCCTGGTTACAAGAAAGCACATTCAGACATAGGTTTAAGTCATTTTCAAGTCCATGTCTTAAATGTTTTAATTAAAATATTTTTCACAGAACAAATCTGCACTGCTTTATGCAAAAAAAAAAAAAAAAAATGTGTATTATTATTTATCAAATTCCTTATTACATTAAAATGTACAACCAGATGAATGTTTGAGTAATTCATTAAAAATAATAATTTTCAGTTGACCGAGTATCTAATTTGATGTTCATTTTTATTTTTTTCTGAGAGATTTTTTTCAACTGTGATGGATTGTTTTCACAATCATCAACCCAAAGTAGTTTGTATATTGTAACTCATTTAACTGTAAAAATTTAAATCTTCTCCACACTGTAAAACCGGATAAGTTAATATAACTCAAAAAAATAGTTGAAACTGATTACATCGAAAATTTTAAGTGATACTAACTAAATTTTATAAGTTAAAGAAACATAATTTTTTTAAGTAAATGGTACTTGGTAATGTAAACTTATACTAACTTGATATTACAAGTTAATTTAACATTATTAATCAAGTAATTTTACAAGGAGTTTTTGGGTTCACATAACCTATTAAAATTAATTAAAGAACTTATTTCTTTGTAACAATACAATTTATTTTACCTTCATAAAAACATTTTAGTTTTAATTTCTCGGTAACAAAGTACTCAATTTATTAATTTGTTTGTATGTTTTTAGATTTACGTCATCAAATAAGTAAATTACTAACTATAACACATTCTGAAATAAAATAAAAACAGGTTAACACAGACAATTTAAATGCAAGTTACTCTTTTATTAAAGTAACCACAAAACATCAACAATAAATTGTTTGTCAAACTGGAAATACTCCAATACAGTGCAAGGCCCTTCAGAAATGGTCTGAGATAACTATCACTTTTAGAAGTGGACAATATGGATATCTGGATATCTCCCAGCTGTAAACACTTATGTCAAGTAGAAACACTATTCAAAATTCACACATAGCAGTAACCTTAACAATATAAAAGTTATATATTAATACAAGTTATATTATTACAATATATAAAAAGGTTTTTAAGCCGTCATCTCTGAGTGGTATATAGAACTTCTACTGTGGTAGTAATTTTTTACATAAAATCAACTGAGAAACTGTTCTGCAAATTACACAATAGCAAAATAGTGTAAAAATCCAATATTGCCATAAACATTTTGCTCAATGATTTACTAAACGGCACATAATTATCTATGTACTATGTAATGTACTATGTATTAGCATACATAAAATCAAAGATATGAATACTACAGTGTAAACTGCAATGCACTGCATTGTCTGTTGTACTGTATAACACATCAATACAGTGCAAACCTGACAACTTGAACAGCAACACATTTAAACTGTACGTTGATCAATCATACTTTAAAACACATGTAAGCTGTTTTCCAGAAAAATAATTTCCTTGCACTATGGTGTGCAATAAAAGTGACAGAATGAAATGTCAAATAACTTTGTAATCGTTGTTCAAACACTGAGGTTACTCCACTGCAAAAAGCTCATTTTTAAGACTCAACACTCTGGGCCTTAGCTTCCCATCCTCCAGACCCATCAAGACTTTCTGGATAAAGTCAAATGTGTTGGCCAACTCTTTTGGGTAACTTAGATCCAAGGCGTAAGTTAGTCCAAAAAGCATGACAAATGCATCAGCCAATGTGGGAAAATCGATAACCATGTTACCCTCAAGTACAACTGCAATCTTCTCTGGGCAGAAGAACGTGGCATCTGTTGAATTGCCACAAATGGAGAGGAGACCGAGTGGTATGTCATCAATGCCTGGTTCATTAGATTGTTCAACCTGAAGACAAGAACAAAGAACTGTTACTCTAAACTTCCAAAGGATGACTGCTAATAAGTGACAAATATTTACATCTATTTCAAACCATTCTAACCCATACAGTAACTAATTAATATATTAAAAACATGGAACTAGAACCAGGATGACATTTGAATGGAGATGTGAGATTGTTGGTAATCAAACAGTGCAACACTTACATCCCACGTCTTGAGAAAGTTGGAGTCATCCTCTTGCAGATAGGCGGGGAGAGCACGGAGGACGGCAGCTCGTCGTACATGGACGTCCACGTTTTCCTTCAGTGTGAGAATTAGAGACACGAGTACGAGAATCTTGATTTAACATGGAATATAATCCGCACAGCTACACAATACTATGCATCTCTCAAATGTCTGTAAGCAAAATATAAAAAAATCCACTGCAGTTTCTATATCAGGCAAAAAGAAGTGTAACCAACTGACCTGGAGGTCATATATCCTGAAGAGCTGACTCAGTACTTCAGACACTTTCCCTGTGCGAGCAGCTTTCTTTCTGAACAAGCTCTGAAGACGGGGAGCATGCTGGTCCAACACGGCATAAAAGTGGTTCTTCAGGTTGATGTTTGTAATTTTATGAAACTCTGAACAGATCTGCACAAATGAATAAGTGATTAAGCCAAGGTATACAGTTTACATTTGTGATCCTGTAGAGAAAAAAAAAACGTGCTGCAAAATAACATTTTGAACTTCACCTGTCAGCTACAAGTGTAAACCTGACACACTGAAAAATAACCACAAATAAAAATGTGCTGTCAGTTTACTTACCCTTCAACCACCCAAGATGTAGGTTACTTTCTTCAGTTGAACACTAAAAATTATTTTTAGCTGAACCTGTGGTCCTTGGTGATTCATAAAATACAAGTCAATGGGTGCCACCACTTTGTGAGTAAAAAAGATGATATAGACATTAAATTATAACATTATCAGGAAAACGAGAGTCTGGAGCTCAAGATTTCTGTCTCACAGGTATATATTTTGTATTGCTTGTTTGTTTTTTGACTCGCAAAGTGACAGCACCCATTGACCTGCATTTTATGAGTCAACAAGGACCATGAGTTAAGCTAAAAATCATCTTTAGTGTTATACTGAAGAAAGAACGTAGCCTACATCTTGCATGGCCAGAGAGAGTAAATTAACAGCAAATGTTCATTTCTGGGTCAACTACTTAAATATAACATTTTCAAGTGTACTAAGAAAAATATTTTTACCTGTGACTCAATTTTAAAGGCAGGCCAGCATTCCAAGATATCACCAACAGGTAGGTTTTCAGTGATGACCTCTTTGCGTCTCAGGGCAAAGGTCGTCTGCTTCACTTTTAGCCTGAAAAAAGAGAGATTGAGAAGTTAATCAGGTTGTAATATTTGCCAAAATACTAGTAAAAATATGTGAATACACGACGTTAATCAGTTATGTAACTTAATAGGCATTATGCTCAGTCACTCTCAAACCTTAAACGTTTAATTTAAATATTTTTATACTGCACAATTTGTTTTTTGAAATGTCACATTTTAAGCAAGAACAAAAATGGCAAAAAATAACACAAGCTACTGGTAGGCCTATATCTTTGGCAAACTATTTAAATACAATTTTATAAATGCCTGTCCTGAAATCTGATTTCTTCACGTTGCAAATGTTAACAGTGCTGTTAGTGTTTATGTCATCAGCGCCTACTACTGATGTGCAGTGGACATGAGCTCCACACTTCATAATATTTGCAAGATTGACAAATTATCTTGTAATTTTCTCTGATGGAGCTTTTTATGTCTTTTTAATATAATTGTTTATCTTAATATTATTATACTAATAATCTATGTATCATAGATTATTAGTATAATAATAATTAATATATATATATATATATATATATATATATATATATATATATATATATTAATGATACATTGCCTATGTTTCCTTCATGTATTTATTTAATGCAGTGCACACTGTTGCTTTGTTTATGTAATGTGCAAATTAATAAAATATGTGGAGTACTGACATCTGATCTGATCTCAAAGCACATTTCTATTTAATACAGAGCAATTGTAAAGCACTTTCAAGGTTTTGTCAGAGCTATTTGCTAATAACCACAGCTTTTTTAAAACTTGATATGTTCATAAACGTGAAGAATATTGGCATAAAATGCTGCATCATTTAAATGGTGTAAATTAATAAAGGGGTAGTTCATCAAAAAAAATTATATTCTGCCATAATTTACTAACCCACACTCCATCCCAGATCTGTATGACTTTCTTATGCAGAACACAAGCTTATTTTTAAACATGATTAACAATCTTATTTTATCTAATTACACAATGATGATTCATCGACTTTATAGACATTACAGTTTTATCGTCTGTAAATGCCTGATCTTCTGTAAAGCTGCTTTGAAACGATGTGTGTTGTGAAAGGCGCTATACAAATAAAATTGACTTGACTTGACAATTGAAGATTTTTAGAAAAATATCTCCGCTCTGTAGGTTCATACAATGCCAGTGAATGGTGGCCAGAACTTTGAAGGTCCAAAAAGCATCATAAAAGTAATCCATACGACTCCAATGCTTCAATCCATTGCTGCGTTTTCCAAAAACAGTATGCCAATAGAGTAATATGTTCGAATCCACAATATTCATGAAACGTTAAGCGAGAAATACCCGGATGACCTACATTTTGAAGTGTAGATCGAATGGATCCTATTTTCCTTTGGGAGCTGAGGCAACATCACATTCAAATCACTGAATTTAAAGGAACTGTGGTGAATTGCGAGGTGGATGGCTCTTCTCGAATAACTGAATTATTACTTGTGCTTAAATGGTGCTTGCTTAACAAAACCAGAGCAGATAGTTTTTGCGTCACATATTGGGGTAACAAGCCAATACCCACGTCCCCGAATGAAGTCTAAAATCTTCATACTACTTGCATAACTAAAAAAAATTAACTTTTTTGCCAGCAGATAAGTGCATCCATCAAATACAGAACACACTGTGATAGTAGGTGGTTTCGGACACAGCTCATATCTTCAGAATCGATATGATATGAGAAACATTAAGTCCTTTTTTACCATAAATCTCCACTTTCACATTTTTTTATTTTTGGCAATTTACATTCTTTGTACATATCGCCACCTACTGGCAGGGAAGAGAATTTATAGTAGAAAAATAACTTTAATATTGATCTGTTTCTCATCCACACCTGTGATCCCTCTTCTAAAGATATGGATTTAACCACTGGAGTTGTGTGGATTACTTTAATGCTGCTTTATCTGCTTTTTGGACCTTCAAAGTTTTGTCCACCATTGTCTTGCATTGTATAGACTTACAGAGCTGAGATATTCTTCTAAAAATATTTGTTTATGTTCAGCAGATGAAACTAAGTCAAACACATCTGGGATGGCATGAGGTTGAGTAAATTACGAGAGAATTTTCCTTCTTGGTTGAACTATCCTTTTAAATTCAACATGATGGTTATGAATCAAGCTATTCTTTTGTAGGTTTGCTTGCAGGTCTGGTCTTCACATTTAAGTTCCTTAAAAGGAAAAGTTAAAGAGTACATAAGGTTTGCATTTCATCTGATACTTACGTCGCATGTATGACTGATATTCACTCACAAGATAAAGAGTAATTCCATCTATCCAGTGTGTCTATCCTCTCCATTCTGAACACTTTGAACTGAACTCTGAACTGTTTGTGATTCACCCAATTAACTGTAGTCTATAATAAAATTTAAATAACTTCTTAGTTCTTGCAAGGGAGCTTTAAAATATGGGTTCCGACACAAAACAAAACTGTCACATTAGCCTGCTATGTTCATGACCAAACGTATTGGCCTATATGATTGGCATTATGTAAATTTATGCATTTTCTGTTGTCCAGGCCTTTGATAACCTCCTCAAACTCTTCGCCGATTTTTAATGTTAGAATGTTGTTAACATTTTAATGGTGAAAGAGTCTACATCTTACACAATAATCTCCTGTGACTTTAGCATCCCCGCAACCTTTCATGCGGCGTAATCAATTCCTGTATTACAATGAGGTGAAATCCTCATTCTTAGTAAATATACCCCAAAATTGAAATGTTTATACAAAAGTCTATAATCACAAAAATGTTAACAGAAATATGGATACTAACCATTATATGAGGTATAATATTTAAAGAAAACAAATACTGAGAATAAATATGATAATTTGGTAGACTTTAATGAATAAATTGCTCACTGAAGGCCACCATGTAAGCATCCAAATTGTCATTTTCCACTAATTCCTATGTTCCGCTGTTTTTTGCAGACATTCTTAAGGTTTATCCCAAAGTGTTACATTTTACTTTCTCTCAGATCTACCTTCTGTTTAAACCTGGAAGCTGGAATTTAAGTGAATATGTGTGGAAATGAGAGAAACATATGTGATGTTTTCAATGTGTCTGTGTTTTGTTTATTGGGGCAGGGGTGTTCCCTAGCACACAAAGGATATTTTAGAGGCTTGGTGAGAGGCTTTGTTCCCTGAGGCGGAACAACTTTTACAAACGAATTGCGTACATATCTCTTGGCGAATAAAAGAGAACAATGTAACTCAAAAGGCACATGTTGCTTTACCAGTGGACTAATGTGGTACAGTGAGTTAACAGTTTGTCAACAGTTTAACTGTCAGAGAAGTCACATATGGCTTGAAATGACTGGTTTTGTATCATTATCTGGGCTTGATTCTTTACCAAAAGTCTTTTTAATTAAAATATCTCATACTGGCAATCTCTTAAAACTCTTAGTGGTATCGACAGCAGAGTAATGTAAGGTAGGTGTATTTTCCTTCTCTTTTTTTATTAAAACAAGATGGTGTGACAATAACAGATGTTCTCATCCGGTCAGCTATCTTTTCTCAATTCTCCCTGGAGATGCTTTAGAGCAGAGCTGTAACACCATTGACATTGAGGCACTGTAGACAAATTTATCCTGTAGTCAGATTAGTGCTAGATATGGTTTTTACTTGATATGCAAATGTAACTTTTTACTAACAAAATTCTCGAATTTTTACAATTATTTCTAAAACGCATCACATTTGTTATGCTAATTCTTCTGTGTGATGAACATACTGAAATTATGAAATATGTTTTTATTTCCTGACAATACACTAAGAAAATGAAAGCATTACCCTTATTTGAATTTGAGAGTTTTTACAAGCAATTTAATTTAAAATAAGTCAGTTTCATTCAGCCAACATAATTTAGTTGGATTAGGTCAACCAACGTTTTAGATTAGTAATAGTCAAACTAAATTGACAAATGTTTAATTTAATGACATTATGTTGATCCAACTTTATTTTATTAATCATTAGTACTGTATATGTCAGGTTGGCAAGTTTAAAGTCAGTGAAACTGTTGCTCAGTCAAGTTGATAGCAACTGATTATAAATTTACGCATTTCTTAAAGTGAAAGCACACCCGCCAATCTTCACCATAATGGTAACACCCAAAGCTCCAGCCTAACAGACTCTCTTTAAATACCATATAACAGCACATTAAACTTTAACAAATCTCCTATTCTCATCGTGCTCGAAAATGCATAAAATAACACTTAATTTCAACATTTATTCACCTCATCTAGTCCCATGCAAAGCATGTTGGGAAATGGAAATCCCCTGCCCAGTTTCATAAATGCTTCAAAAAGTGTTAATGTAGTCCAAACACAAATGGATTAAGTAAACTTAAATTGTATGTAATTGGATAAAACAAAATGTTCAAGAATTATGTTGCTATAGTTCATTTTAATTAAGTAAACTGAACAACCTTGGTTTGGAACAATGTGGGTAAGTAAATGATGACAGAATTTTTATGTTTGTTGAACTATTCCTTAAATTAAAGTGTTTTTTAAGGCAGCAGACCTTCCTGGTCCTGTTCTTTCCTTCTGTTAACAAACCTGACATGACTTCTGTGCCTCATTAATTCAACGAATCACCTCAAGCTTCAAGAAGGAAGGAGCTCTGAACCGCCAGCAAAGACATAAAGAGCCCTAGCTCAACTCTAACCCTAACATGGGTGGAAGTGCTGCCCCCTTTTGGAGTCGGCCCTACCCCCTTCTGGAGTTTCCCCACCCTCTTTTGGAGATTTTCAGCCTACTTGAAAGCTTCAGGGTGACAATGCTTCACCACTTCTTAGTCCATGCAGCTTTTCAGACCAGCAGATGGCTTCCAAGGGACCAAAGGTTGAAATTGTAAGATTTATCTATCTATCTATCTGCACTGCATAACAATTATCCTTTCATTGCTTTTTTTGTGTGCAAAATAAAATGTTAACAGTACACTTGTTTTTCTCTCTTCAACAGTCAGATTGTTCTTTTCATCTTTGTGGTGCTTTTCCTGGCACCACAGTTTTATGTCTTGACAAGGCAAGTGCCATTGTGTCTCTATGCAAAGTTTGCCAGATAAAAAAAAAAACTGCTCTCAACAGACATGCACTGAATGTCATAGTCTCATATGTCTAATGTTCTGACATATGTTCACAGGCCACAATCCTCTCGTTATTGTGAAAGGCCACTGTTGAGTAATCTAATAGTCTTCATTGTGTTCTCCTTTACAGCAACAGGTAACCTCCTATAGTAATCGGTTCTTTTTATAATGAGTACTCTTTATAAAATATATATTACCCCACATCATAAATATAATTACAGAATATCAGCCCCTTTCTCCCCACTCAAGGTTTGGCTATAGCTCTTACACTGACTGATCCAGTTCCCAAGAGTATCAGGGTAACATACCACTTATTTGGGGTGTTCTCATTCGCAGAGGGACTCAGTACTGCCATTCTTACCTTGACTGCACCTGAATGTGTAAGTGTGAATGAAATATGGCTTTATGATAAGCATATACATATATATATATATACTGAACATACATGTTATCTTTCTCAGGCGAACACCACCCCAGAACTGTATATATTTTCTTTGGTAGTCTCTTGGGCTTGCATAGCATCAACAGGTAATGTACTTTTATTTCAGTCAGTTTCATTTCAGTTAAGAGATATAACCACTTTAATAGTTATATAGTCAATTTAACCATGGTTTTTGTGTCTCTACTCAGCTTTCTTTCTGGTCAGAGGAGGTTTTTGTCTTATGTACAGACTTTTTCCCCATTGTTGAGATATACTTAATCCTGGGGAGAAATGTGATCCACTGGGACCTTCAACTGAAACTAAATACAGGTGCATCTATTATTTAGATGGTCTCATGTATTAGAGAATGTGGTCAGGTACAGCCACAGGTTAAGATGGATTCTGTCCAATGATACACCCTTACAGCATGCAAGGGATGTGGGGAAATTACAATGTATGTACAGTACTGTGCAAAAGTCATAGGCATGTAAGATGTTTCACAAAAACTTTTGTCTTAAGATTATTATATATCTTCAGCTTTAGTGTCAATAGGAAATATACATTTTAAACTCCTGATTATTCCTTTTGCAAACAGAAGAACAAGGAGAACTGCAATAGATAGCATGGCACCCACAGAACATAGTCTCGGATTACATGGAAACAGAAGCAGTTGAGAGAGCCTAAATAGATAGAAGAAATGTTGTGAATTCTCCAAGAAGCTTGGAACAACCTATCTTTCAACAACCAAGAAAAACTGTCCAGGTGACCTATTGGTGCGATTTTGAAGGCAAAAGCGTTCACACCAAATATTGTTGTAGTAATAATTACTGGACTTTGACTTTAATTGATAAATGAAAACGTTTTATTGCATTATATTTTGAAGACATCCTTACTAGTGCCTAAAACTTTTGCACAGCACTGTAAATGAGTAAAAAACAAACAAACAAAAAAATAAAATAAATATATATAAAACATTTATATTTAAAAAAAATAATAATACAATTTTGTTAAACCTTGCAAAGCACCCACTTTGTTGAAAAACAGACAGCAAGTTCTTTACATGATCTTTACATGTTCATGATTCTATATTATTTTTTAAAATATGATTTTATTACAAATCTAAGCCACTCAAAAAATTTAGTAAGGACTTCAGTATATTATTTCATTATCAAGCATGTTTATTTCAGTCACATTTTTACACATTAGATCATCCCTGTGGAATGTAATGTTACTCATCTGGACTACAATGGATTTATTGGCAAAATTATTGGTGGTGGTAATCAATTAGACAATACTGTCCAAACTCCTGCAGACAAAGCATGGAACGATTCAATATTTTAAACAAGTTACACAAATCTGACACCAAACCTGACGGAACAACGTTTTTCTGGAATGGTTTTATCAAGCAAGACTAATAACAGGAACTTCAAATCAATCTAAAAATAAAAAGCACATTAAAGGTTGTACTTTTTGGATATGGAAATGAAACATTGGATATGGCAAGTTCCAAGTTTTGTGGATATGTATAGTATGGATTCTTAACCTCAGGTCTATGACTATGCTTATAACAGGATTTAACCATTCATTTCACTATTTAAATCCTTGTTTAAAGAGGAAAAAGAAACCAAATACTTCTGTTTTTCCTTTTAAAAAACAAAGATTCGAGGGCATAATTGTTTTCCATCTCAAATGTTAACAGTCTGCTGCAGCTATATATTAAGCAACCATTTAAATTACTTTATTTTTTATCTGACCACTGCTTGATCTCAACTGTGGCTTAAGTGCTTGATGTGGAATGAAGTGTTCCATAAGTATCTCCATTATTGCTTTCTAAATTGTACAGTCTAATCTTGTTAATGTACTTTAGCTACATAACCAAAATTGTCATTTTAAATAAATTTCTGTAAACTACTAGTATTCCTGAGATTTCAAATGCACAATCATTGATAAGGCAATCATTCCAAAAACAGTAAAATTAGCCGTTTGAAAAGTCTTTCACAGCATTGAAATAACACTCACACAAATCCTCTTCACAACTGCAACTGACAACTATTTAAAATTATGTCATCACACTACATTTGAGGATCAACAAACTTCAATTGATAATTCAATCACTCCTAATACAGCATTCAATCTGAAAAATAGGGGTTGTCATTATTGTATACTCATTTAGATCAATCTTTAGGGCACCTATCCTAATAAAGCATCATAGTCTAAATACCATATTAGAGTACCACTCTTTGGCTGTACTTTGGTTATGGGATACTTGGTTGATTCCCCCTTGATTCGGCTGAGCTGAGTGACAAGTTCATGCTTGCTTTTTCCCATAACTAAAACACCTACCCTTTGAGCTCTATTGATAGCTGTGAAAGTGAGACTCATCCTCTGGTGAGGTTTAAATGGGCTTTCAGTCAGAGTAACCAGTCGTTCTCTATGACTGTCCAACTTGGTGTCCTGGAACAGTGAGGCAGTGTGGCCATCATGACCCACACCTAGCAGGATGTAATGGAACCTGGAGGCATTGATAAATTGATTGATTTCTTTCTCATATAGAATAGGACCACCATCCTCCTCCACACATAACCGCTGGTTAAGGTGCACTGGCATGGGGTGGATATTAAAGTAGGGTATGCGAATATGCTGAAGCAGGAGATTGTGAATGGATTGGAAGTTTGAGCCTGACTCTGTGTGTGGGACACATCGCTCGTCCACTTGCCATATATGAGTGTTGCGCCATGGAAAAGTGTAGAGGTTCAGGGCAAGAGAACGGAGTAGTGCCACTGGGCTGGAGCCACCAGACAACGCCAGGTGAAACTGACCTTCTTCATGAATGGCCTTCTCAGCGGCCAGCAAAAGATCAGAGGCCAAACGTTCCACCAGTTCCTGTGCCCATGCGGACACCATATCAGAACTACGGAACTTCCCTTGCATCACCTGGAAGTTCTCCTCCACACCTGTCTTGATCACATTGACCAATGCTTCATGGCTAAAGGCGACCTGATGGCCACGCAGTTGAAAGTTCAGCAGGTTGCCATTGGCTACACCACCAGGGTATAGCCGAGGAAAGTCCTGAGCCAAGCTGTCAAGGAGTGGAGTCCAGAATGCCCAGGAAGCAAGGAGTCCCTCTGAACTGATAAAGCTGTCCTTGCGGCCAATGAAGACATGCAAGATCAGCTCGCAATAAGCCTCTCTGGGTACGATTGGTGTCTGGACGTAATGATCACTGAGTGGTAACCCCAGCACATTCACATCTTTGTACTCTGTGATCTCTTTCCAATTGCTGCTCACCAGATCAGGTTTGAAGAGATTCTTGCTGACAAGAATCGCTGGGTACTGAAGTTTCCCATGACCCAGAAAAAATATAATCTGTTTGGGTTTGCACTGAACATTGTTGGAATCCTGGACACAAAATGTGTCACTTCTGAAGAGAACACGAGCATAACTAACACGTTCATCAAGTGCCTTGCCTGAGGTCATAAAAATGGGGATGCCCTCAAACTGTGCATTGTCGACATGAATGACCACACCTGTAAACACAACCATTGTCAACGCAAGCATATGTTGAATGTTTTTCAAAGTTCAAATAAATCAGTCAGATAACTAAAAAGCTCTTCAACTTACCAGCAAATGTGGGAGTACGGCTGAAGTAATCCTTTGTTTTATTAAGCTCTTGCTGAACTTCTCCATTGTAAGCATGGTACTGACCAATAACTGCATTGCTTCTATCAATGAAATTAAGGGAAGCCAAGAAAATGAGTTTGTTTTTTAGTATCTCCGCACTGTTGGATAGGTTTGCAGGAAGGTTCATCAACATAAGGGTCATGAATTCTGTAAGATGGTTCTGGAGAACATCCCTGATGACTCCATATTGATCATAAAACTGAATCCGCCCTGTGAATTCATATTATAAAAAGGTATATGGTTATACTTGTCCTATATTGTCTACAGTACATATATTTGTCCAGAGCTTTATGACACCAACAAGCAATGTAAAACCAGAGGAGCGGTGTAGAGTGGTGTTTCAAAAATTACTTTTTTGAAATTTGAATGGAATTCAGTACCTTTGGCATCTAAGGTTTCCTTTAATACAATTTCTATTCTTTCAATATGGTGCTTGTTCCAGATGGGGTCCAGAAGTTTCTTATTCTCCATCCTAAATGGCAATATTTTAGACACAACCTTTGGGGCACAAAAAGGTGTCATTATTTAAGCCTAAAGTTAATTGATGTGAAAGTATGTTAATGACAATCTGATCTCGTCAAATCAAGTAGCTATATACCCACATTTGTGTCAAATAATTTTTATGTGGCTCAATCTACATATTCAGGCAGTTTCTTGGTGAAATTAACACTAAACACGCTACTACAACAATGGCTTTTATTCACTTTCACACAAATCATGAGTATAACAGCGAGTATATCGACCTGTTCCTCACACAATTTTATTTTATGACATCAAAACAATTTAACTATAGCCCATGACTTGTAAGGCAATACATTTGAACTTTTCATTACATAACCTACTACATACAGTATATAAGCTTTTTCCAAGCATGATCTAATTTATAGTATTTCACCGGGGGACAAGTTCTGAAGAGCACAACAGTCAATACATGGGCCAAGTGTAACAGAAGTACCACAAAATGGTGTGGCTGCTTCAGCAATGGACCAGATCCACATATCCAGGTTGGAGAGTGGAAGTAGACACATTGCAGGGTAAACTTGAATGGCGGTGAATGGGAATCCACAGCAAATAAAATGTTTGCTTCACATTTGCTTCAACAGCAAAAGAAAAATAATCAACGATTACACTTTCACAGCTTTGCAAAAATATAAAGCACTGGATAACAGCACTAAGAGAGAATTAGGCCAAATTGTGTCACTCCCTCAGCAGCTGTGTTAGAAGCCTCATTGCAGCTGTGGTAACTGATTTTTTTTTACTTATTCAAGAGTAATATAATACAAAGTACAACATTATAAATTTACACTACATATTTTTAAAATTGTAAATATAAAAAGCTTGCATTGTTAAAGAAGGCAGAAACTCGTCATAGCAGGTCTGTGAAAAGGGTCCATTGCCTTTTTCATCTCCCACTTGCTTTTATGACACTATTTGGTTAGGTTTAAGGTAGGTACGTTTTGATGATTTAAAACTCGACAGGGCCATTTACCTTAAAAATCTGTTTGAGAGAAACTTTTAGCACCACACAGTGTACATTTCACCTCAGAACTGCCACAATGAGTATTGAACCTCATAATACAATTTTGCAAAAATGTTACCAGTCATGCAATTTTCAAGAGATCAGGTTGATGTATAAAACAGCATTATACCTGCTTGCCTAAATAGTGGTCAATCCTGTACATCTCCTCTTCATTAAGCTTGCCTGACAGCTGTTTGGAAAGGAACTGGGCACTACCAAAATCATGTCCAAATGGCTTCTCCAGCACAACCCTTAGCCATGCGTTATGTGAGGGGCGGCAAGTGCTGTTGATCTTGTCAGCAATGTCTGCATATGAGAAAGCTGGTACAGACAAGTAGAAGAGCCTCCCTGCTTCCACCATATCTTCCTGTTCTACCTGCAGTTTGATCAGCTGGATGAGCTTCTCATAGTCCTCAGAAGTCTTCAGCTGATGATACTGGGCCAGATGCAGGAACTGCTCTTTAACCAATGCACAGCGTTCTGCAGAAAGCTCCGAAGGGCAAGTAAGCTCCTTCAAGATCTCAAACAGCACTTCGGTGCCCTTCCCAGCAGGCGAAAGGCCCCCACCAAAAAATGAAAAGGTGTATCCTTTGCCTACCTGGTCAGCGTAGAGCTGGAAAAAGCCCTGCCACAGGTACTTCCTGGCCAAGTCACCAGTTCCTCCCACAATTACCACAGACACATGCCCAAGACTCTGCTTGGTCTCATTCATTTCTGTCTGGCCTCTCTGCCAGAATATGATGGCCATTAGCAGCAGCTCCCATCGTATTCGCAGCATTGTTATGCCAAGCACCTTCCCTTTAAGAAAATAAAATAATTTCAGGGTGTTTAAAAAGCTAGAGATGCAAATTCAAAATGCATTTGACTAAATTTAAATGCCACACCATATAATAAAATGTGCAACATGATAAAGTGATAAGCAAAAAAATGCTCTCTCATGATTTTATCTAAATCAGCCACAACCACTAGCGACAGAAAATATTTCCAGTCACTTGGTGCTGGGAAGCCACACCCACAGTGAAATCTCATTGGTCCAAAATACCAATCCACATAACTGTAAACATAAAATATGCTCTTGTGTATGATTGTGGCGTCGTGCATTTTCACAATCAGCGTGGTCAAACTACTTAAAATATGCTGAATGATTGTCATTTTGCACCTGGTTATGATACTGTATCAGATTTAAAATATAAATAAAAATTTGTTGTTAGAAAAACTGAAAGAAAACCAAACCAAAAAATCTGATATTAAAAAATTTTCAATTTTGACTAAAGGCACTGCTCTCCCTGAGGGCCCATTTAGAAGCTAGATTATAGACTTTGATTTCTTGGCCTTTTGTATCAAGGCTACATTTCCCATCAATAACTCTGTATAAAGCTAACATCTTATGCAAATATTTGGCTGATGATTACAAACTAGCCAAAAACCATAGGGTCAGCACTGCAACTAAGATAAGACTTCAGTCTTGGTACAGAACTCATGCCACAGAAATGCAATCATTAGAGGCACAATGTGACATTTAATTCACTCACGACATTTCTTTTCATTAACAACCTGTGGAAATAGTGCCACAATTAAAAGTAAAACTGTAATTTATTTTATTTTTAAAGAATAGATGCTGAGTTAATGCTAGAATGAAACACTTTGCAATGTAATCCACTCAACTATACTGCATTCTTCAATCTGAGACACTTTTCATTTGGAGAGTTAAATGTAAAGCACATTATTCAATATTTTTGAGGGATTCTGTCTTTTATAATGCATTTCATTTTAAACAGTGCATTAAATCATTCCACAAGCAAAAATAATCACTATCCAATCACAGGCTTGAGGCAGTATGCAGGATGCATTATAGAGAACGTTCGGACAATCAGCTGTAAGCTGTAGAAATAGAACGAGATATCTAAACTATTGACGCGATGTGACAGTCACATCTACTGTAGACAGTTGGGTTGCTCCGATACCAAAATTTCTGCTTTGGTACGATACCAGCCCTGGTACCTCGGTTTCGATACTGAATTGATACTTCGACAACAACAAAATAGCCTCAGATTATAACTGATTAAATCACACAGAAAAGGACTTCATAAAGTCTTGCAGTTGCAAATTCTGCATTTTCCATTTGAATTTTTCTGGATTCAAAGTTTTGTTTTAATTAAATATTATCATCAAAACAGTTTTTAATCAAATAAATACATATTTAAATCAAATAAAATATAATATTCTTTAACAACAAAATGTGCTGATATTTAGTACACTTGTTTTTGTTATATTGCTTACATGTACAATAACTGTAATAATATTTATAAATTATAATAAAACTATTTATTATTAAATTATTGTTATTAGTAGTATTATTGCTATTACCTTGAATATAATATTTTTCCAATACAAAAGTAATATTTTTCTGTCTATTTCTTGCATGCATCCTGTTAAACAGAGCTTTTATTTTGGCAGAACTTTTACTCTGACAAGGCTTTGAGTTCCTCCAGTGTGGTAGTTTGAATCTTAATGAAATGCAACAGTTGCTAGCTGAGATCTCAGAGAAGCGTAATCTTTGTGTGAGTGCAGATGCTCATACATTGAAAGTGCACCCAGTAATTTTATCCTCATTAAAAAAAAAGTTTAACTCCTAAAAGACATGAATTTAAATTTCCAATATATGTATGAAACCACTCATGACCACTTACATTAAAATGAAACATTCAGTCATATCAGTAACCTTATAAAAGCTGTTTTATTCTACATGGAGAGGGTCCACATGGGGGCTGCCAAGTTAGAATTACAAAACCAGACGAATACTACTCGCTTGATCTCCGTAACTGTCCTGTTATTTGACACTTTCACTCATTGATTAAATTAATCATGGCTGACTGTGAATACTACATTTCTACAATGGCATCTGAAACTGAAAACAATTGATTTTAAATGATGCTGCATCCAAGCCGCTAGATGTCACTGTAAGTCTAAGATGACACAAAGACAAAAGTTACAGAGTGCACCTTTAAACACTGTATAATGTGCATCACGTGCAATCTCGTTTGTGTATGTGTGAGTGTTTGTGTGAAGTATGACATGGAGCACAGCAGCACCTCTTGTTTGCATGCAGACTGCATATTATTTAATTGAATGCCATCCTTATTGTCCAATGTTCAATGATCACACTTGGCCATATCAAGATTTGAATTTCATTAAATGCCAAATTGTTGCTGATTTCATCTAAAAAAAAAAGTAATCTCGTAAAATTCTGCTAATAGCATAATCCTGTAGTTTGGTACCGAAATTAGCAACAAGATATCGTGCCATTGTATTATTTTGGTATCATAATACCAGTATTTACTAAAACCCTAGTAGACAGCATGTTTCATTACTGTAAAATGGGAGCCATTCGCTTTGACGCATTGACACATTTGACACATTGCACCAGTTGTAGAAAGGGTGCGAGAGCTGCATGTGCACTTTGATGTTTTTACTTAGTTTTAATTTAGCTCATTATTTTGTCTGAGGTATAAGCAGAATTACAGCTTCCAAACAAGAAATGCACTGAAAACAAGCCCTAATAGGTCTAAATGTATGGAGGATGAATCAGGGTCCAACGGATCAAGCATTGCAACATCAGGCAATGTCTGAGCACAAACCGTTAGGTTCAGTTTTTCTACAAGTCATGGTACCTCTACCTCACACAAATTATTTTTCTGCACAAACTAGGCTATTTCGTTAAGCAAAAATGGCAAACATTTGAGAGTTGTTTGCTGAAGAAAGAAATGTCAATGAAAAGCAAATAATTTCTCAGTAAATGAAGCGAACTTGTGTAATAATGCATTCTAACTTAGTAGCTGTTTATCGTCGATCACATTCAGACATGTTGTCTGAAGGTGAGAATGTGACAGCACTATAATTGTATATGGTAGAGTTGAGAATGATGTTCCAAGAATAATTGTGACAAATCTAAAAGCAATAGTCTACCAGGAAAACTCTAATGTGTGAAGGGCAAAGATGACTGAGTCTATGCAACCTTAATGCTCAGACAAAGCAAGCACTGTTTGCTTATTTGGGTGTTGCAAATGTCCAAACATAAAGACAGTATCTTTCCTTCAAGTAAATACAACCGTATCACAGGAACAAAATAGAGACTATCAAATATTATACAGTATAACCGGATGCAGAGGAGTTAGTCCTTAGTAAACTCAGTCAGCTGCTAGACGGCTATAATTCAGCACGTTTTATAGTCAGATCAATTTGTTGTGCAATACCTTTTTAACTCTGTAACTTGAAAATGAAAGTAAAATGAAAATGCTTGTGTTTGTAATTTAAGTATACCAGACTCTTGGAAATATGCTTTGGTCAAGCTAAGACACTTAAACATGATCAATTATATCTTGATTATTTCCACAAAATTTAACAAGCTGCCTAGCCATATGGAACAGAATAGAAAGAGCTAAAGGTAGCCACTGCTTAGCGAATGTTAGAGAGTTCACTTGCATGAGGGTGTCAACTTGAAGGGTTTTTTATTTTTCTTAAAATGTATCATCATCTTTTGACATGTTGATATTATCATACCAATATCTGCAATTGTGTAAAGCAGGACTGTTTTAGAGTTAAACAAGCAAACCAAAGACTTCCTGGAGGAAGTGAATAATATTTTATTTAATATATAAAAGATATACAGAGGTCCAAAAAGGTATTTGGACATTTATGTCACACTGTAAAATGTGTGAATGCCATTGCATTAGATAACAAAACCAAGTGGCATCTCCAAAATAAAAATAAAAAATGCTAGACATTTTCTCAAAACTAACTTCCCCAAAAGTTCACACAGGTGTCCTAGCAGAGTATTAAGTTAATCGAATGCATGATTTAGTGGATATGTTGCGATAATGTTTGAAAAACAGAAATGGTCTACATACTTTTTGTCTTAATTATGGACAGTGTATCTTTACTTTAATATACAACCTAACATTTCTTTTTGTGAAATGTTGTGCTTGTGTGTGTTTCTGCTATCTTTCTTTTAAGTAAATGCTGCATGCTTTTTAATTATGATATCTACTGCAATTGATAAGTGTGGCTTAATTTTCCAAATACTTTTTGAGGCTATTGTTTAAGATGGGGACATACAAATGTAGACCTACAGCATAGTGTATGTGTAGCCTAATGTGTGTGTGTTTTTTTTAATCAATTGTCAATTAGCATTGGTGATTTAACAACATAAAATGTAAAAATTCACAAATAACCTGAGCATTATATCGATTGGTAATATAAAACAATTCTATTGACAAGTCTACTTACTAATATTTTATTAATAGGAGAATAAACTTGGTTTAGGCCTACTTCAGCCGCACAAATATTATCAGAAAGAAGTCTACACCAGAAAGTGCAGTTCCTGACAGCACCTGTTATAGCTAACAAACACAAGCTTTAACAAAGGCACACAAGATATATCATTTTAAACGTCAAATAATATATGATATCAGCACCCAGAATGGCAAATTCATAACGACAAAGATTATTTTTGAAACGGAGAGACTGTGTGGACATACCTGATTCACCTCTGGACAGTATTGTGACAGCGCGAACAGCGTGGACGAGCTTATAGTGACACATACTACAAACAAGCGTTTCCAGATAATGGTCACGTGATCTCAGGTCGGGTTAATCTTGTGGTTTAGATACAGAGAATATTCGCTTTTATTAATAACAATCGCCGTAATTATAGTACCAGTCTAATGTAATTTTGCTTGTGTTAGATATTAGCAATAAACTTGTACTTTTTATTCGTTGTTTCTGTGTACTTACGGTAAAATACACTGAGAGGGAAGATGAAATGAGCGTGTGCTGTGAAACAATATATTTAAACCATCGAATATTTAAATCCATCGAATTCTTGACGGTACAGTTTTCAGAAGGTACGCTGTCTACTCGTTCAGTGTATCAGTCTTGAATATGAGGAAGATATGTTGCTGGATTATATTTATTGTTTGATTCATTGAGTTTAAATCGAAATGTCATTCCAAAGTGTACATAAGTATTGAAAATTCACGACTGTTTGTGTTATGCAACTCGGTATGTAGCCCAGAGGGGGCGATATTTGCCAGTAGGTCTTTTTAGGGTTGCCAACCGTCCTGTAGAAAACGGGATCGTCCTGTATTTAAAGATAAAATGTCTCTTATGTGAAATCGTTCCAGATCGCTAATTTAACATTGATATAAATGTTCAATAAGATCGTATGAATACGATTGTATGAATACACTGACTCATGAAGACAACAAGTACAGAGGAAAAAATAAACAAATAAAATAAAATATTATTTAAAATATTAAAACATATGCATAAACCAACCAAAATGTATAGATAAATAACATAAAGAACACACACACACACACACACACACACACACACACACACACACATTATTATTATTTTTTTTTAATGAGTCATGGGTCAGGAAAGTTCTTTTTAAACCACTAGTTACAAACCTAGAGATAAGAAAGGCTGTGCCATCTGAAACCGATTTCACAATGTATTGTGTAATGAGTTTTCATAAGAGTATACTCCTATCTTTATGCACATGTCTTTATTCTGCTTTTTTTCCATTCAGTCATTAACCTCTCATTACATGTAGACTCTCCCCATGAATAAGCAAGTTTCCAAAGTTTCTGATCCACACTGTACATTCTAGCAAGAAATGAAGAATTAACAAATAAAGCATAGGATGAGGTATTCAATTTGAGAGATACAACTATGTAGTAATAATATGATGGATCAGATTGAACAAAGTTTATATTTTGGTTCCTTGAATTGGACAGCCTGGTAATTTGGTACTTGGACTCAGTCTGGACTTTTGGGTTAGAGCTTGGGCCTTGAGGGATCTTGAGGGGTCTATGTCTTAGGGGGTCCGATATTGATCTAAGCCTGGGTTAAGTCAGGTATTGTTCTGCATCTGGATCTCAGGTTTTGACTCTAACTCTTTTGTTAAGGACCTTTATGATTTTATGTAAATTGTTCTTAAAAACCTATATTTGGTCTGCTTGAGTTTAATGAATGTAGAATTTTTTGTAAAGATTGCAAAAGAGATCTCTACTGGTATTCAACATCAAAGCTGCACGGGGCCAGAAATAGATTCTATTTCTCATGTCATGTCTTACATTTTGACAATAGACACTAGCACACATTTAAGAGCTCTTCGTCCATCTACATCAGGTTTGCAGTGGCTTGTTTCCAGGTGTCGGGCCACTGCAGGGCTTCTCAGCTGGAGGCCCCTGATAGTCAGAGGCCTCAGGGCATTGACCCCGTTGGCTTGGTCCAAATCAGAATTATTTTTGGAATGGTTGTTAGAGGAATATTCAGAGTTTATTACAAGTTAAGCTCAATTTGTGACACAATGTTGATTTCCTCAAATATTCTTTTATTAAAAAAAGACAACTTGAAATAGAAATGAAAGGGGCCAGTTAATAAACACTAAAATGCACACCGTTACAAAAGTAGCCACAAGACATAAACAAAATACAAAATCACTTACTATATCTTGGTAAAGCTATAACCAATATTATACAACTTCGTGGTCATGACAACAAAACCCTGTAATCCCAATATTGAAAATAACTTAACACAGATAAGGTTATTAAGTGATTTTATCACACTAATGGAAACATGTAAATGCTTCATGATTATGTTTCTAGTATAGCAAGTTTGTAAGTGTGTGTTTGAGTCATGCAGAAAAACCCAAAATGAATAGATGTTGCTGTCTTAACATGCAGCCAATGGGGTTACGTGGTGTGTGTGTGTGTGTGTGTGTGTGTGTGTGTGTGTGTGTGTGTGTGTGTGTGTGTGTGTGTGTGTGTGTGTGTGTGTGTGTGTTAAAGAAATGTAGAGGTAAGAATGGCTATGGCAACAGGGAGCTCATTGTGTTGAATATCTCCTAACACTCTTACAAACATCCTCGTTCTTCCCATCACCCCCTGCCCTACTGCCACCCAGCCACTTGCCTTCCTTCCGTTAGATTCAAGTGCTTTGTTCCTCCTTAAGTCCTTTGTTCTTCTTCCAGCATGGCATTCCAATCAAGCTGAGCACACAAACACATGCATATGACTAATTTACAGGCCTGCCTTCTATCTATCTATCTATCTATCTATCTATCTATCTATCTATCTATCTATCTATCTATCTATCTATCTATCTATCTATCTATCTATCTATCTATCTATCTATCTATCTATCTATCTATCTATCTATCCATCCATCCATCCATCCATCCATCCATCCATCCATCCATCCATCCATCCATCCATCCACACTACAGTAATTGACAATCAATTTCCTGCATGGCTGAACTAGTTTCATGTCTCTCTCTCTCTCTCTCTCTCTCTCTCTCTCTCTCTCTCGTAATACTCTAGTCCTTTCTTCTCACAAAATACATTTAATCACACATCAATATGTCATGTCCATTTATTTATTTTATAATTAGACATGTATTAAGCAGGATAATGTACAGTCAGAGGGTCACTGTCACAAAACAAACCATTTCAGGGTGATATAAGACCCCTTCAAATTCACGTTGGGGTCCTGATCACCCTGTCAGTGTTTATTGTGTAAATATTCAAAGTAGGCCTATATAATATACATATAATGTATAATATATAATGGTCTGTAATATGTTTATCTTAAGGCATTTTACATGTTTTTCTCCTGAAAAAAAATAAACAGAAACAGTTTTGAAAAGTTGTTCTGAAAAAGCTGTTAGAACAATTTCCTAACGCCACTGTTTAATTATCTTGCTTAAAACAGCCCAAGACACAGTGAGTAGTTTGGAAAGAATGTGGCAAAGTGATATTGAAATATGGTCAACAAAGCTGAACTAGCAACGTGGTTATAATTTTTTTTTATCAAGAAACCAGAACCATTCAGAATCAAGAATTCAACAATGCCATAGTATACAAATTTTGTATTCAATCAGAATAAAATGTAATGTTTTCTGATAACACTGAGAGCAGTCACTTATGATATGATTACAGTTTTAGGTGAAACCCTAATGAAAAGTCTTATATAAATGTGGGGTCAATTAAAATAAATTATAGACTCAATAGGCTGTGTGAGTATACACTTTAAAAATGTCTGTAATTTTAACAGTAAAAGAATGAAAAAAAATAATACAGTAAAAGTATGTTTTTAACCATATAATTAATGATAACAATGTATACCATACTTAACAAGAGAATACATATGCTTTTTACTGTAAACTATTGTTAAAATTAGGGTGAAAAACAACAAGTTCCTGTGTGAGCCATCACATTTTCATAATATTTTATGGAAATAGTTGTGTTTAGTTTGTATTCTTGATATAAGATACTGTATGTACCTTGGGTTATATTTTATGTTGTGCAGTTAATGCTTATTACATTATTTTATTGTTACCCTGTTTGTGTTTGAGTGAGAAAAATGCTATTTATATTCATTTAATTGTGTGCCTATACATATTAAATCCATTTATGTCCATGAATAATTTTGAGAACTTTGCATTAATAATGTGTTAACATCTCAACATGTCACTGGCACATATCCCACGACAGCATCCCTTCACCCCCAGTTAAGGGATCAGTCTGGACTGTTAACAAAGCTTTTGAGGGGCAGACAGATTTAGAGGACCCCACAATGGAGGGCCGCCTCTGTATTTGCGTTTTTGGCAAGAGCTTGTGACAAGGTTGACAAGAGGGTGTCGAGGGGTAAAAGATTTGAATGAACCTGCCGCCGTGGTCCTACTGCAGACCCTGACCCCCAGAGTAACGGGCCAACCTCCTGGCGTGATGTGCCTTGTAATGGTGGTTGTGTGGAACAGCGTGGAGGGCTGCTGGGGGGATGATGAGAGTGCAGCAGATAATTCAAGCCTCCTGCACAGCACACAGCCCTTGAATGAAAAGGGACTTCTGTATTGTGAGGCCATCTCAATGGCTCTATCTCCTCATTTGTTGAAGACAAATGTTTTTCTGAACATAAGTGCCTTGTGCTTACACGCCACACAGAGCAAAGTCATTAATCATCCATTTTGTGTGGCCAGGCAGTTTATTAGCATGATAAACAAGGGTTTACTTTGTTTAAGCATTAATAACACAGTAGGCTTGTGACTGTATAACATTTTCACATCACAATAAATGCTGAAGCTTTTATATGGAATATGGTATTAACACAGTATTGAATTACATTAAGAAAATTGGTTGAATGACAAACAAACTTTGTTGTTCTCTTAATAACAACTTTAATTACTTTTTTAATACTACACTGGCCTTTTAAATTAACAAATAGCAAGGAACTTTGAGTATTAAAAAAACTAGGGCTGTCAATCTATGGCTGTTTTTAATCAAATTAATTACCGCATGGTATGCTGATTAATTCATCAAATTAACTGCAATGAATTGCAAACATACATTTTTGCTTAGAAAGCTACTCAAACAACAATAGTTAAATATATAATGATTAAATAATTATAAATGTTATATTAATAATACATATATTATAAATATATGAATTAATAAATATATACACTATATACATTATACTAATAATAATAATTCAGATAATTAAAATGCATTGCATTATTTTGGCACACAAGTAAAGCATTAAAATAGACTATACAAAAAGTGGCTTTAGAATGCAATATATTGTTTCTTTCCATATTATTGAAGATAAGCCTATCATTGGTCTACAGTCCATAGAAATCCATTTTGTACTGAATTTGTCAATCAGTCCTAGATTTATTATACGTTTGTTTAAGGACACCTGCTTCAGACGGATGCTTTTTGGTACTCAAAGTTTGAATTGTTCATCTATAAGGAATATTCCTTAATACGGTCCGTGGACATGATTAATTGTGTTAAAAAATGTATGTGTGATTTTTTGTATAATTTATCGCAGCGAATTAACGCTGTAAATTGTCAGCCCTAAAAAATTATGCATGTTTTTTTCTGGATAGCAAGCCAGTTGCTAATATATAGCTAAGCGCCATCTTCAAATGTAATAACTGCAAGTTCACTCACACTATATAGCAACATACGATTGCGTTGCATTGCATTCCACCTCCCCTTAACGCCCCTTATATATATAAATAAATGGCACATTCTATTAACATTGACATTATATGGGGCCTGGGTAGCTCAGCAAGCAAAGACGCTGACTACCACACCTGGAGTCGCAAGTTTGAATACAGGGTGTGCTGAGTGACTCCAGTTTCCTAAGCAACCAATTGGCCCAGTTGCTAGGATGGGTAGAGTCACGTTGGGTTAACCTCCTCGTGGTCACTATAATGTTGTTCTTGCTCTCGGTGAGGTGCATGGTGAGTTGTGAAGCCTCCATGCGTGCTAGGTCTCCGCAATAACGTGCTCAACAAGCCACGTGATAAGATGCGTGGATTGATGGTCTCAGACGCAGAGGCAACTGAGATTCGTCCTCTGCCACCTGGATTGAGGCGAGCCACTACGCCACCATTAGGACTTAGAGCACATCAGGAATTGGGCATGCCAAATTGGGGAGAAAAGGGTGGAAAAAAAAACATTGACATTATACAGTATATAGGCCTACAGTACATAAATTAAATTGCACAATTCAATTATAGAGTCAATAAATAAAGTACATGGCAGAATTCGTACAAATTGCTGCTACACTTTGCTATTACACATAATCCCTAATTACAAATGTAACCCTCCCCTCCTAGTTTTCATTGATGCAAAATCATCAATGACTTTGTCAAATCTGCCCAGCAATCACATGGTTGATACTAATTATTGCAAGACCACTAAGAATATCCTGTGTCATGGTGTAGCCTAACTATAGGCCTACTGTTTATCATGGTTATTTTACATCCATAATCCCAACCGTAAAGAGTGTTTATGGCTGAGTAGCCAGTCGGGGCATCTTTCTCCCATCGCGATCTTGCAAGCTCTGCGGGGGCAGGGTGGCACGATTTGGGGCAAATGGCAACAACAGTAACATTTTTGTCACTTAGTGTGTTGTCTCTCAGTTTCCAAAAACAGTTAGGAAAAACGAGCAGAACTTTCACACCTTTATCTTGCTGAATTGCGTGGTATAAATTGTCCCATGAGTGAACATGTTGGAGGTGTTCCTGTGTTTTGTTGCCACTTTTCTGCAACAAGTTTTACACAAAGAGAAACCATCTTTGAACAACAATCCCTCTGCATTTTTTGGAACCCAAAATACTTCCACACTTCTGACTAAACCATTTTAGACTGTGGATAAAGGACTGTGTTCCTCATTCAGCCATGCTTCTCGTCCACGTTCCCTTTCAAAAATTGAGAGTTCACAACAAATCTCAAAACTTGCCACAAATTCGACACTTATTATTTTTACAGGCAAATTAACTTTGCGGCAAACTTGCAGCAAATTATCCATTGTTGCCAAAGGTTTGCTGCAGGTTCACCACTACTGGTGAAGAGCTGCAAACTTCCGGAAAACATTTGTGGTGAATTGTGGCACATTTCATGTAAAAATAATTAATGCAAATTTGTGGCAAGTTTGCGGCTAGATTGCCAGAACTCTAGATATTTTTTAAGGGTGGTTTTGTTTACATTAGAGTGTGCAGATGTCACTTATGCCACACAGTATTGTGGATCTTGATATGTTGATGGAAATAAAACAACTGTGCAATCAGAAAAATCTAAACAAAAGAGGTTATCTAGACTTATTTATAGTAGTTTGAAGTGCCCACGATAGTAATATCATGCAAGTTAATTACTGTGATATACAATGTTACCAAAAACCATCACATGCCTAATACTCAGTAGGCTCTCTCTCATACTTATACATATACACAAAATAGTAGATTATTTACAATCTGGTCACTTTCAGTTTAGTTTTTGTGTCGAACTGGTTGCCATTAAAATAAATATTGGATATTCAAAATGTTACTACTTCCTGAATACTGCAGTATACACTATTTACTGCTTACTATTGTTTAAAAATAGTTTGTGATACAAAATACATAATGTATGCATTATTAAGCGATCCTAAATTGTTGTCACATGACTTCATCATCACATTGTATGTTTTATTTAGCAAGTGCATTCAGTCATGGAGTGAAATAATGGAAATTCTAATTGTTATATTTACATTTTAATCCAATTTTGTGTTAGAAAGTTGTAACTCTTGGCAGTCTGATCAAATAATGAGTCAAGAAACAGATGTTAAAAACTGTGGCTGATAATAAAATTATCTCAATTCAGTCCATACAATTGAGTTTCATCTATGTAGATGTATAGGGAGTTTGTATGTAGGACTCAACCCAGTCTCAAGAAACGTTGTAACAATAGTATGAGGCGTAATACTGTAGTTAGAAATCATACAGGTTGGCTCGTATAAAAAGGAATTTACTCCCATAGAGGAAAATTAAAAATGAACCAATGGATGGTGTAACCTACAGCGACTGAAAACATTTCAAGGAACGAAAACTAAAAATTAACACATTTTTAAGACCCTTTCAATTGTTCCCGAGTGAAAACGCTAATTTTAAATGTTGGTAACCGGTAAATGTTTTTCTAAAGTCTAAATGGTTTATCACCATAGATCTTCAAAATAACCACTTCCTGTTGCCCAAAAAATTTGCATGCATTTTGATTCTAAAGGAAAATGCTGCATCACACATTTGCTGCATCTTTGCCGTTGTGGATGTAGCCTTCTGTGATATGCTTAAGAACTTTTAGAGAACCAGTATATATAATTACTTCTCATGGACAGTAAATCCAGATACAAGGAAAAATATTGAAAGTACATTTCTCATTTGTTTCCAAGTCTTCAGAGAATTATTGTTAGATGATGCATTGATACAGATTTGATGTTGCCGGGTTGACCGAGAAGAAGATCTGTAATTAAAACATGTAAGTAAAATAAAATAATAAAATATTACATGTTTGAAATAAAATAATTTGGCCCTCATAAAATGACGTTTAATCCACATAAAATTACATTTAATCCAAACAAATCCTGCATAAAATGATGTTTAATCTGCATAAAATTACATTTAATCCAAACAAATCCTGCATAAAATGACGTTTAATCCAAATTGTGTGCATGCATGCAGGAAAGAAAGATTTTGACTATTAATTGTTTTTAGATGGCCAGATGTATATTGAAATATTTTTTATATTTTGGGGAATATATTTAATATTAAATAAATGTATTGAAATTTTTTTTTTTTTTTTTACATAGGCTACAGTATATTTTGCTTGTTTCGATTTCTGTGCAGATAATTACTCACATGGGGGAGAAAAGAAATGTAATTGCTTATTATGACATATTAATGACTTATAGCAGGTAGCATTCTACTTTGCTGTTTAGTTTTATGTTCTCTCCAATGTCATACATTTGTTTTCTTTCTGTGTTTTAATTATTTTATTTTGGTTGGTTAAATTATTTTTTTTTTATTCTGGGGTTCTGCCAGACATGTTTGGCATACAAGACATTTGTGATCACAACCCTAATGCCAACTGACTGAGGACATTCCTTTCTGATGTCATCTCTTGGTAAGGGCTTTGGAATGAAGGGTCTTGTAGACACTTAAGTGGTTATGGATTTTGTCTGTTATGGAAGTCATTATGGAAGTCTGTACATTTTTTATGTGGGTATTTTTTTTAAAATTATGCTCCATACATGCATTATTTTGAGTCCTTCTACTGCATTCATACTATACAATAATAAAAAATATATAACCCTCACATTAATCTCAGAAATGTAAGTTTGAGACACATGCTAATCCTTTTGAGAGCTTCAACCCATATTTCTGAGGTTTATTCTAGTCTTGATATATCAGTAAATATGTGCTTTCTGAGTTTTGAATTTGTCTAGAGCCCTGTCACATAAATCCCTAGTCCAAAATTAAAGCTGAGGACAATTCATGTCTATCTCATGAATATTCATAGCAGCTCTCACAATGCAGGCAGCCTGTAAAGCTCTTGAGAAGAAGTCAGCCTGTGTTTGTCTCACAGGTCAAGGAACTCTGACAGACTGTCGCACAAAGGAGTCTTGACTCAAGCATTTTTTCCTGTTGCCTGGCGATGCTTTTGTTTGTCGTATTCCGCTGTCTAAATATTCATACTTCTTCAAGTCATTTGTAGTAATTCATTCATTGAGGCAAGCCTACTTAACCCCTTCTCTCACTTGTCATGGGAAAGAAATAGTGATGGTGCGATATGCAAAATAGTTTCAGCATGTTTTACTTGTATTTCAGTAAATAACCCTGTCATCTATAGGCTACCTCATACCACATTCACCTAAATTTTAGAACATTTTCCAGCCTGTGCTGAAGTATTATCTTTGTACTGGATTGCTCTTGAAATTCTGTATTAATATTGTTGTCTCCTTTAAAATATATTGCTTAAAGAAAGTCAAGCATATTTTAAGGACCATTACATTTAAAACAATAAATTAAGAGAAAAACATACTGTATTACAATAATGAAAATCTCATGAGAATTATTATTGAGAATAATCAAACGTAAAAGTAGAACATCTGTAGACTACACTTTATGCCAGTTAGTATTTTGGTGGAAATAAGGTGCTTAATTTTCATGAAAATAAATTAAGAATGCAAACAATCTTAATCGTACTAAATCTAGACTTTATTTTCTTTATGCAAAATTGCAAATTATTTAATATTTGTTGTCTTTTGAATTTGTGGTGAACTCTGACCTGGACATGTTTTCAAGTTTCACCCAAAAACTAAATGTAGGCTACAAATGTAAATGTACTTTGTGACCTTAAGAATAGTTTAGCTAATTAAGTTCTTGAACTGGCTGTCTTCTGAAACATGAAAGTTGTTGCAGTCTGCAAAGAAATCACCTGGTTATTAGCTTCAAAGAGTAAGCGTTTTAAAAGCCGTCTCTTTGAACTGATCCCGTGTCCAATCGGCTAAAATTAAATTTATGCAAATGAACGTGGGCAAACATTCTAAAACTCATTGAACAGGTGTATGGGCCGTTACCCAAGGCGCCCACACGTCCTAGGCCACGCCCACCGGTTCCATACATGGAGCGCATTCCAGGGGGCGGTGTCAATGGGCTTCTCATATCCATGAATGAAACTACCAGTTTCGCGTGTGTCACAGTCCGAGGAGTTTCGTGTGAACCAAATAAGTTTAGACTCAGAACCATAATGGAGTACCAGCGCACATCGCTTCGTTTCTTATATTTGTATTTATTTGTTAACAGCGTATTTATTGTGATCCAGTGTAAAGAACGTAAGTATAATCTGACTTTCCTTTGAAAAACATTGCTCTTAAAACTGTTTAATATTTTCTTAACTATTATGTTAGGTTAAATGAGATCAACACAATTATAGGCTATATATTATAAATTAAAAAATTAGACTAAATGTAGGTTTATTTTAGGTTGATATTTTGTTAAATGTAGGCTACTCGTATTTTTTAGTAGCCTTTACTTAAACAAAATGATTTTCGCAATTAAGGTGTTTTAATCAACCTTAACACTTTAAATATGCTCTATAGATGTGCTGCTTGATATGAAGGCTGCAGGAAGTGAGTTAGGATGGTTGACCTGGCCGAATGAAGAAGGGGTGAGTGAACTTCTGTTCTGACTACAAATTTAAGTGAATAGGCTACATTCGGTTCCGTTTTGTTGGCTATAAATTTAAGGGCTGCACAGATAGCCTGCATGAGTCAATGCCATTGAGTGCTCTAAAACAACATCTCCTTTGAGTCATATCCTCAGATCCATTAAAAAGCTTTTCCTGCTATTAAAGTTGATACCTGAGTAACATTAGTCAGTTTTCCCCTAGCAACAGGCTTGAATGCAGGCTATTGTGTATTATTTCTAAAGCTGTTACAACATTAATTTTGTTTGTATTGTAGCAATGACATTACAATATGTTAAATTTACAGTATGTAGCCTATACAGTGCCCCCTCCCCCTAAAAGCTATTTGAACAGTTAAACAATGTTTTAAAATGCATGAATGTCATTGCATTACATAACAAAATATCATACTGCCATTCATTTTAAAGAGAGATAGAACAAGCATATTTTCCAAGCAAGACATTACACATAAAGAAGATAAGTATGTTTTAATGTACAACAATAGATAGATGCTGTTAAAAGTATTTGGACACTTTCTGGTTGTCAAACTTTGTAGAACAGTATTTGGTTGCAGATGAAAAACTTGATTATCTACCGAAATGAAATGAATACATTTTCAAGTAGTATAAATGTAAATAGTAAGTTTCCAAATATTATTTTGGGGGCCACTGTATTAAGATATATTTCACTTTGAAATGTAAAAAGGAAGACCAATAGGTTCTACATCAAAGGGTCTTTTATATGTCTAAATATCTCTTTTCTGAATGATTTGAAAAGAAATAGGTTTTGGTCAGAGGCTATGCAATGAGCAAACCACTTTTTTCTTCTTTGAAGCATTGGTTTATAAGAATCCACTGTGAATTCCTCTTCAGCCACAATAAGACCTCTCATGTGATGTACAGAGAGGGTCCCACCACTTCCTCTGAGAATGCATACTCACAGACTAAAGTGTTTAATTAGTCTTTTAGAGGCTAGTACTCTCATCTTCATTCCCTGATGTTGTGAAGGCTTCCATCAGCTCTACTCATCTGCTGTATCCAAAAAAAAAAAAGCTATTTAAGGTCATGGTTATTCTACCAGCTATTTCAGGGCTTTTTGAAGAGCCGAGTCAAAGGAAGTTTTAGCAAGGGAGAAAGGCATGAATGCTGGTGGGAAAGAGTAGGGCTGTTCATTCACGGAGGCCTGATTAGTCTCCCACACCCTTTTAGTGAGATACTTTTACATAGGTGCGATTCGGTCACTCAGTTTTGCAGTCTAATATTTGAAAAGAATTAATAAGTAACAGATTTACAAACATTAAACCTATCTGATGTGGATTTTTATCTAAAGTCAACATAAAATGGCATTTACAACCCATTTTACTTCAAAAATGAGAAAAGTGAATTGATTTATCCATTGGGAATTTATTGGATTGTAAAAAGGTTATTAGAGGGAATAGATTGAAAAAAATAGGTTTTGGTAACGTCAGAGGTAGAGCGAGTTTTTACATTTTGATGAAAAATTACAAAGACAAACATCTAGTAAATAGTAGAAAGTAAAGAGGTTTAATTTTGTATTTTGCCATCATGTTGAATTCTCACATATTATGAGATTGTAATAAAACCTGTTTTGTCTTTCTCTGTTGTTCTTTTATTTTCCTTAGTGGGAGATTGTCCAGACAGTGGTGAACGGCTCTCTCCTATATACCTACAGTGTGTGCAATGTCGCAAGTGACACTGAACAGGACAATTGGCTTCGTACGACCTTCATACAACGTAGGCCCGACGTTTCTCGCATATCAGTGGAGCTACGCTTTGTCGTCCGGGACTGCAATACGTTTGGCGGCTATTCGCCTTCCTGTCGTGAAACTTTTGGCCTCTATCTTGCTGAAACCGACACAGATGTTGGCACAAAGTTTCGCAAGAGCCAGTTTCGAAAAGTAGCCACTGTAGCGCCTGATGAAGTAACAGCTGATCATGGAGGGGGTCGAGCCGATCTACGGGTGAACATTGAGACCCGAAGCATCGGGCCACTCTCTAGGAGGGGGTTCTACCTGGCTTTCCAAGATTTAGGGGGCTGTGTTGCTCTCTTGGGGTTAAGGGTGTTTTACACCACCTGTCCAGCTACAATGAGAAGCCTGGCTGCCTTTCCTGAGCAGGTGGCATCGGGTGCGCTGGTGGAGGTGGAAGGCACCTGTGTGAAGGACGCGGTGGTGGTTGGAGAAGCTGCTCCGCGAATGTACTGCACAGCTGAGGGAGAGTGGGTTGTTCCTGTGGGCCAATGTCTCTGCCAAGCAGGGTACCAGGCTGTTGGAGAAACTTGCAAAGGTGAGTCATACTGATTGCACTGGAAAAATGTCAACCCTATAAATGGCTTTTATGTGATAATCTCTAAATTGACTGGTTTGATTCAAGTAAAAAAATATAATTTAACATGTCTAAATGAACCTGAATACATTGTTACACCAACAAAACTAACTGTAAGGTTAGATCAGGTGGAAATAGCTTATTAAGGTAATAATTGAAGGTTACCACTTTTTACAGTGTGTGTGTTTATTATTTAGCACTGTTTTCTGCAATTGAATGCTTAACTAACACGCTGAAGGTTTGAAAATTGCTTTTCTAATGTACTAGTGGGTGACTGACATGGGGTTTTAATGGCTGATGTCAATATACTATGCATAATACAATTTAATTTTTTATGTTCAAATAATTTCTCCTATCCCAGCCTAATATTGCAGATACAAAAATAAGATTTACCAAATAAAGGCTGATATATCGGTCTATCACTATACTCTTTGGTTTGAGGCACTGTTGAACTTAATATTTTAACAGTTTGGGAACAACTGCAGGTCTTTGAGGGTAGGCAGATGGTAAATGTGTGTTATGGGTGAGGGTGTGTACTGGGAAGCTTGAGAGATTTTTGTGGTTGCCGCAGAGCTGTCTGAGAAGTTTGTGAGAAGCCAGTAAGATGACTTCAGTCCAGTGGAATGTCAGTCGGCTCCACACCCTCTCACCTGCTGGTGTATTATTTCAGCATGTGTGTTTAGTGATTCAGGAAGGAAGTGTGAAGATACCAGGCTAGTATTTATGAGAGTGTTTGCACATAATTAACCATTACATGGTTTGCATTCATAGGTTTATGACCTTTGGACTTTTTCCAAATATTTAATTTGAAAGGGACTTTGGTGATAGGGTTAATCTTGCAAAAATGAATTGCTAGATAATCTGAACTGAGGCAAAATTATGACAAATTGTTTATTCAAATGTGTCAGTCTGGAATTTAAATATACAAAGGCCTTGTAAGGCCCCGTATTTGGACACTGAAGCCAGTTTTAAAATGTATTTAATTTAATTAGATAACAAATGATAATTTTAACTTTTCTCAAACTATTCTAACTATAATTTCTGATCCATTTTTAACAAAAAAATTTACCAAACCAGTATTTGTTATCACTTTAACTATAGACATGATCGACTAATTTTGACCACCAGAAATTGTCCAAAATACATTATTATTATAATTGATTTGGTTTTTCCGCAAGGTTTTCTTTAGATTTCCCCAAAGTCATATTACTCTTTTCCTATCCTCCCATCCTCCAACAGCTGATATGACTCAGTGGAAAGGGTTACCATTACCTGAGTTACTTTATATGTGTAAGTGTGTTGCCATGACAATGCCTTACCACAGATTACAGAGAAGGTTTGGCATGCCCATGGTCTGTCTGTGACAGTCATCATGTAATTAAAGGTTGGTTGGAGCTCTCTGGACACCTTTTTTATTTGTGGGAAAATGTGGTTACAAGTAGACATGCAAAAATTTATGATTTTTATATGCTGTAAAACTGACACTCTAACATAATGCTAATGTAAAACCATACATTCTACAAACATCTTCAAGGTACACTCAGTAATTTTCCAACTATTAAAAGTTTTACACACAATGCAATCATGGCTGACTGCAACAGAGCAATGCATATTATTTTGAATATTTGTATCAGTGACTTGGAACTTACTTTTGGATATTTAAGTATCAGTAAGTTCACAGCAAAAAGGACTGCCATGCTGGCCAGTGCAACACTAAAACTAATAATAAAAAAAAAACATGAGCGCACTTTAAATAAAAATTTTTAAACTGTATATCTATCCATATCATGTTACTTTTTCTTTTAGATTTTATTTTGTCCCCAATATTTAAGGGCCTTTAGAATATGTGCTGCAGTCCAATTGTTGAACATATGATGTGTTTCCATTGGACAAAGCCTTTTTAAAACAGCATATATAGGAGCCATTAGTCAGGGCAATTTTAGGAAAGAATGTTTTGAAGACCTTGCCCTCTGGCAGTTGTACAGGAACCTGCACCTGAAACGGACATTGAGGAACATCAAGGGTGTTCTGAATATTTGAAGGCATTCAGGGTTGGTGGAAAAGGGCAGATTTCCTTCATAAAGTAGTTTCCAGGAGACATGCTAAATATTTTGACCTCGGAGGAAGTGTTATGAGTGATGACCCAATGAAATAGCTTGTGGGTGAGATGTAATGGAGACTGCTATCTTGTTGTCTTTGAATGATGACATGATTCAGGAATGAGGAGTACATGTCCAGACATCCCAACCTGTGGTTCTTTCTGTTTCAAATTCTGACAAAGAGATTTATTTTTTCATTCCTGTAAACGATTGTTTCACTCTATAATTTTGTCCATACACTCATCTCTTTGAAAGTCTGTTGCCCGTTAGTAATTAACAAACTTTACCTCTTGGTTAAATTTGGAAAGGTTCTTTCTCTGTATAGAGTGAAAAGATGCCTCAAAGCATTCAATGTAAAAGAAGGTTCTTAACCCCAAACAACTGCTGAGACAATGAAGTTGCTGTTGTCATTGTTTTCATGGGAGTTTTATGAGTGGCTTTCTACGTGACTGCTGTTCTTTTAAGCTTATCACCACCTGCCAGTGTTTGTTGGGGGCAATTGTGGTTAGTTGTCCGGGCTGGTATGGGGGAAGTGGTGTTATTTGAATGGGTGGCCAGAGAAACTGGAATTGAGAAGTTTCAGGGGAGATCCGTACTATTCCCATGTTTCTGTTGCTTGTGAAGTTGATTATGATTCTGCTTATAGGTTGACCGTAACGTATCAAATAAATATTGACACACCAGTTAAGGTTCATAATCCTATATAAGCTATATATACTGTATGAGCAATTGAGTAGGTTTTATTTCTAGTGGTCGACCAATATGGGTTTTTAAATGGCTGATTTGGATTCTGATATCTGGAGATCAGGGCAGCCAATGGCCAATATAATGCAGCTAATTCTCTACAATTTAATAACAGCAAATGAACATAATGAACATAATTTGTTCCTTAAACCATTTAATCAAAATTCACACAAAACTCCCAAAAAAACTGAAAACAGACCTTTTTTATTTTCCATTAACCAGGCTTTTAGTAAATGTTTGAAACTGACACATTTCTGTTAATTGGTCGATGCCAATAATCTCAAAATAGCCATATATTGGCCAATTAATTGGTGTGGTCAATATACCATTCTATAAATATTTATTTATGGTAATCTTTTCTTAGAACAGTTTTATCTTAAAATGTCTTGAAATTTAACCATTCAGACTTTTTTCCCTTAAAAAGCAGTCATATAAATCTCTTACATTGTATGAGAGTACTATGTTGGCGAAACTGCTATTCTAACTCTTGACCTTTCCACCCAAAGGGCATTAACTATTCCCTTTGTGTATTGTGTCCACCCAGCAAAGAATTGGGAGTCTTATCTACCTTGCCAATCACTCTTGTCATGCATATTTCAGCAGTTGTGGGAACATAAATGTAGTACAAGTATGCTAAAACTGGCCTTAGTCACTTAGTCCACACTTCCCTCACAAATGCTCCGATGGCACCATGACAGTTTCCACCAACGCAACTCGGCCCCAAATAGTTCCTAGTAAAATCAGTCAGCCTGATGTGTCAATAGCACTACAGTGGTGGTACAAGGCTCTTTTTAACATTTTTCTGTACTCAAGTGTAGCTAATCTAAAGGGATAGATCACCCAAAAATGAATATTCTGAGAACTACCATGGGTTTGGAACAATGCCAGTGAGTAAACAATGACAGAATTGTCCTTTTTTTGGAAAACTATCTCTTTAACATGCTTGTATGTAGTCCCCAAGAAACAACACTTACATTTTGAATAAGACACTTGAGGCAGACACATTTGGTGAAATTTGGATTCATTCAGATTTCCCCAATTTCACGTATGCCACTCGCAATAGTCACAAACAAGAAGATTAGAGGACTAGATTGGGAGTTTCTCGCTCTTGTTCTGGCTTCAAATGAAACAGACAAAGAGGCTGCTTTACTTATGCGTACCCCCTCCTATAGACATCCAGCCTTATACACCGAGCAAATACACAAAACCCAATGTAAAATCTCAGCGGGATAACTTCTGTCAGCAATCCTTAAGCACCCATTCACGCTCACACTCGCACCACCTCCCATCAGTCGTCAATCTGAAACTCGGCCCTTTGTTTGAGGTGAGCACTGAGAGACAGGGCCCCAGGGGGGACATACTCCCTTCAAAGGAAGTTCCTCCATTCTGTGGAATCTATATTCACTCTGATTTTGCAAGCCAGTGAGTTTCTCATGCCCATTAAAAGTGCACTTTTCATAACTAGTCTTTGTATGTGATTTTAAATAATCACTCTTGCACTTCATTGTTAATTATTGTTATACCCCCGATACTTGTGTCCGGAGTTTCTTTCCTTTGTGTTTGTTATGGCATGTCCTCATCCTTCGGCAGAGGAAGGAAAGGAGGAGAGGAGGAGACCAAAGGGCTAACACATGCTAGCAATTCCAACATCCTGTTTTGTCCAACGGACATCCACATATGCCCTACATAGATCACTTGCCTTGCTTTTCCCAATTGTTGGTAAAGAAAATCTCTTTTGAGACCACATGAAAACAAAATACAAGTTTGTGGCTTTTAGTTAATGTGCATTTGCTTTGAGGTCATGTATATGCTACTGTTCCCCTAAAAGGTGGCAAACGTCCAATGTTACAGATATACACATTTAAAATGTGCAGGCTTTCGCTTGTGGGAAAAGTGACCAAAAAATAAATAAATGAATGGCTCATTCTGCAATGCAACCCTCCCCCTGCAAAACCAACCTTTAGATTTAACATCAATTTGGGGGATCCAAACCCCCCAATATTGCACCCTGGATGACGTGCACCAAGGAGTGTATAAAAGTTTGACCAGTTTGACTAGTTTGTCTTATTTATATTGGCCTGAAAGTCTTCCGCTTGGTATTTATAGCTCAATTAGAGTTGTATTTCTTTGTTTGATACATGGATGCATAAATGCCTGGGCCTCCTGTCTGTTGTACTGGCCTGATCAGCTCTTGTTGTGTGGATTTGCAATGGTGCTGAAAGATTGTCTCTTATCATAATCTTGTTGAGGGTGCTGTTCTGCCCTAAATGTGAAGACACAATGACAGAAAATGGAAATAATGGTGTGGTCCTTGAAACTGCATGTATTATCTGGTAAAGGTGAATCTTTTTTATTTGTTGATTGTCTCTTTGCTCACCTGTTTATTATGTTGTCTTTTCTTCTTAAGTTTGTGAACCGGGTTACTACAAGAGCACAGATTTCAGCCAGCCATGTGAAGTGTGCCCAGATAACACCCAACGCTCGGGTCGTGGAGCACTCTTGTGTCCCTGCCTGGAGGGCTTCTTTCGGGCCCCTACTGACGCCAGCTCTGCTCCTTGTTCTGGTAAGCATCCATCCATCCATCCATCCATCCATCCAGCCTTTTAGACTTTGCTTTGTATGGCAGATTTGTTTTAATATTTCTTGTTCATAGAATGAAATTTTCCTTTTTAATGTTTTTTTTATTTAGCCCTGCCTAGCCCACCTCGAGACATAGTATACACCTCCCTCCTGAGAGCAGGGAGTTTGGAACTGACCTGGCACCCCCCGGTAGACACTGGCGGCAGAAATGACATCACCTACAGTGTGGCATGCGAGCGCTGTGAGGGGGATCTGTGTTCACCATGTGGTGGAAGGGTGCTTTTTGAGCCTGCTCAAACAGCCTTAAAAGACCCTGAGGTTGTGGTTAGCGAGCTGGAGCCTCATGTTAACTACACATTTACGGTTGAAGCCCAGAGCGGCGTATCCCAGTTCAGTCGGAAGAAAGCCACGACTAGTATCACAACGGTACTTCACTTTACAGGTAAGACATTTAAAGTTTTAATTACACTAACACATTCCTTTCTCAATGTCGCATTATGAACATTCAGTACACAGTGTTAGGACAAGTTTGTAGTGACAACAAATATTTCTGTCCACACTCAGTCTATGTGAAGTAGGATTTTTCAGTGGGTTATACAGTTGTTTAAAGTGTTTTTGGATCGTTCTGCTGAAGAGATATTGAAGAATATCTTTCCATGAAATTCCAGTAGACAAAAAACTCCAGGCAACATGAGTTGTAGAAGATTAGATGTGATGTACGAGCTTTATAAAACTTTAAGTCTACCTCACAGCCTTATTTACATTTCTGTCAAAAATCAAGATGGCGCTACTATGAATAAGGTCAATGTCTTATTGCTTGTTGTGGCAGGACTAGATTAACATGCAGGAGATCGCTTGTTGTGTTTTCGTGACACACCTACTAAGGACATTGTATAACAAATCGGGTATTTACATGTAGATTGAGATTACATATTAAACATGCTATAAGCAAATATTTAGTTTTTCTCCCTGAAAGATATCACTGAAATAGATATGTGTAAACAGTGAACAAAAATGTGATTGCAGGCCACAAACACATTCGATTAGCCAACCAGAAGACTTTAATGTTCAACAGCTTAGTTTTGTGGAAGTTCCAGAATGGCAAAAGTTGCTTATAGCACCTTTAAGTTCTTTTTAAAAAAAATCTAAAATACTGATGATTTGTCCCTCTTTATTTCAGATGGCCCCAGGGTGTTGTACTTAAGAGTGGAAGATCGAACGACCAGCAGTTTGACTTTATCCTGGGTTGTGGACCACCATTTGCAAAATCTCCTCTCCCCCCGTTATGAGCTCATGTATCGCAAGAAGGTTATTTAAGATTTATGTATTTTTTTTGTCCATCTTTCAAACAAAATTTCTTTTGAACAATGTTTTGAACTTTCTCTAGAAATGAACTTTTAAACAAAAATTCGAAAACCTTTTCACTCTTTTATAGGAGGATCCGGGAGAATTAGATGTGACCACCTACACTGTTCTGGTTCTAGAGAAGAACTCGGTGCAAATCAATGACCTCTTACCAGGCACAAAGTATGTGTTCCGTGTTCACACCCTTACGGCAGAAGGTCACCCCAGCAGCCACAGTGCGGAGCTCGAATTTGAAACATTGGCTCTAGGTAAGTGTATATGTGAAAATGCATATGTGGCTGATTTTGGTTTTGAACTTTTTTGTTTTCGTATACAAAAGTGTTTAACTTAGATGAATTTGTGATAGCCTGCGGGTGACACATCAAGCAACAACTTGGTGAGCATTTGCCAATAAATTTTTTTGTTCCTCTACAGCTGAATCTCAGACACAAAACAGTTCCATGGTCGTCATGGGAGCCGTCGCTGGGGGCGGAGTTATGTTGCTGCTTGTGGTGGTCATTTTGCTGGTGCACAAAAGGTTTGAGAACTTTTCCCTTTCCCACTCGTGTGTTTCATATCTCATTTTTTCCATCTCAAGTCGCTTTTTTATCCTTATCACATCTCTTTCCAAAAACCATAATGGGATTTCCCAACTTTTCATCCTGCTTTGCCTTAATCACCTGACCCAACCACAGCCCAAACTGTTTACATTCCATCTTTGATGTGCAATCATTCTCATTTAAGATATCATCAAGATAAGGGCTTAAATTAGTGTCCTAATGTAATGTTAAATGTTCTCTTTCATCAGAAGGCTTAATTCCCATGTCCGACATAGAGTGGATGGAGATTACTTTTCATGTCCAGGTATGAAACAGTTTTTAAACTGAAATCCTTTTGCGTTTAGGCATTTATGTGCTAAATATTTTGGCCTTCCTGTCTAATACATTAATGCAAGTCAAGATGCTTATCAGAGGTGCTTTTGCATGAAATCTGCATATGTTAATCTCTGAAGCTGAATGTTTATTCTCAACCATCATACTGTATAGTGGGCATCATGGGGAAAAAGTAACCAAAGTCTAGCTACTCCTGTTCATTTTACAGAGAAACTCCTTCCTCTGAAGACCTACATTGACCCCCACACATACGAGGACCCCTCTGCGGCCATCCTCAAGTTTGCTAGCGAGATTCATCCCAGTCATATCACCAAACAGAAGGTCATTGGTGCAGGTATGCTGACCATACTTTAAACATCTTTCATGTTACATACTGTATAGCACTTTAATTTGATGTTTAGAGGACTAACATAATAATCGTGCTTACCTTTTGTTCCATAGGAGAGTTTGGTGAGGTTTACCGTGGTTCTCTAAAGGTACCTGGGCGCTGTGAGGTTGCTGTTGCGATAAAGACACTGAAACCAGGCTATACAGAAAAGCAGAGGCAGGACTTCCTTAGTGAGGCAAGCATCATGGGACAGTTTTCCCACAAGAACATAATCCGCCTGGAGGGTGTCATCACCAAGTGTAAGTGTGGAAAGTCCCTTCACACTTTTGGTCTTTGATCTGTTACATTTCTAAGCATTTCATTTCCTCCTTTTGAAAACCATTCCACTGCACTTATTTTAACAGGACACTATTTTCTAATTGTTATTTCAGTCAAACACGCCATGATTATAACAGAGTACATGGAGAATGGAGCTCTGGACCAATATTTAAGGGTATGTATAAGACAACGAATGTAGGCAATGGCAATTTTTTTCTGTTAATATTTAATGTCTCTGCCAAAATGTATCAGAATTATTGAAATACATTTCTGATCTCCATAGGATCATGATGGGGACTTCTCTTCATACCAGCTTGTGGGAATGCTCAGTGGAATCGCATCGGGGATGAAGTACCTCTCCGATATGAACTACGTCCATAGAGACCTTGCAGCTCGCAACGTTCTAGTCAATGGCAACTTGGAGTGTAAAGTCTCAGATTTTGGCCTGTCTCGAGTGCTGGAAGACTTTCCTGAAGGAACCTACACAACTACGGTAAGTAACATAAGACGCATAGAATAATTTAAAATAAAAAGTTCAGGAAATTGGATCATTTTAAAATGTCGAAACACAGCAAAATATTAAACTATTTCTTTAATCTTTTTTTAGGGAGGCAAGATTCCCATCCGTTGGACAGCACCAGAGGCTATAGCATACAGGAAGTTTACATCAGCCAGTGATGTATGGAGTTTCGGCATTGTCATGTGGGAGGTGATGTCATTTGGAGAGAGACCCTACTGGGACATGAGCAACCATGAGGTATGGGAAATGTTTTATCATTTATTATTGCTTAAACTTAGGGATTTGGTCTAAAATGGACAATTACATTGAAAGTGGGAGCCTAGCCACATCATAAGATACTTGGGGGATGGGCTCTTTTGCCTTGGGCCAGTAAGCAAGTAGATAAAAACACCTTAGCAACCACCCAAAACACCATAGGAACAAGATACAATGTGCTAAAAGCTTCAAGAAGCACCTTAGCAACTGCATAGCAATGCCCAAGCAACATAGCAATGCCCAAGCAACCACCCCCAACACCCTAGCAACATCGTGAAAAGTTTGTGTGAAAATCTTGACTAAGTTTACAGTTTTCTTTTTGGTCCCAGGTGATGAAATCCATAAATGAGGGGTTCAGGTTGCCGGCACCAATAGGCTGCCCATCTGCGGTTAATCAACTCATGCTTCAGTGCTGGATGCAGGATCGATCTAAACGGCCACGCTTTGTTGACATTGTCAACTTGCTCGAAAAGCTTCTCCAAAACCAAGAGTCTCTCTTGGCCATTGCCAGTGTTGACCCCCGGTAAGAAATGGTTAACAAATGTAGTGCATTGTATTGAATTGTTTTGTAGTTCAGATCCTTCACTGTTGAAATTGAGCATTTCTAGAAATTTTGTGTAATTGCCAAATCTGTTATTCTCCTCAGAGTCTCCATTCGACTACCAAGCACAAGTGGTAATGATAGCGTCACCTTCAGGTCAGTGGATGAATGGCTGGAATCCATCAAAATGGCCCAGTACAGAGAAACTTTTGCCCATGCAGGAATTAAAACTATGCAACAGGTTTTGCGCTTGAAAATTGAGTAAGTATATATACATTTGTTCAAAAAAACTAAAATCATGAAAATAAACTAATAATTATGATATTGATCAAAATAACTGATAAACCCTTGTCTAACCTTTTACCCTTTTTTTTCTTCAAAAAGGGACATTAGGAACATTGGCGTGTGTTTGCCAGGACATCAGAAAAGAATAGCTTACAGCATTCTGGGCCTGCAAGACCCAACAGGGACCCTGGATTTGTTTGCAGTGTGACTATCAGATTGTCTGAAGCAGGACTGTTCTGAATTGACTTTGGGGATGGTTGAGCCAGCCTAAACTTACTGAACTGAGCTGGCAGAGAAATCCCAGATTTTGTCTTCTAATTACATGAACTCCCTTTGAGAAATAAGAAAGACCTGTTTTGATATTTTATGGTTCCTCATTAAAGCTTTTTATATATTGTTATACACAATTTTATGTCAGATGTACTCTGAAATGTGTTTAGGTTCTGTTTTAACTCAAGCAATATTGATTAAATACATAAGGATACTATCAAGTGCACATGATGGTAACCTAGAGGAGCTCAGGTTATTGTATGATGCCTTAGTGCTCATACATTACCATAAGTCCACATATTCAACAGAGTTGCAAATTTAAGCGGTTGAAGCTACACATTTTTCTTCTTCTACCAATTGTAGGTTTGTATAATTACAAATGTACAAATGTAGTAAATGTCTTTTTTTTTTTCTCGTTCAAATCCTTGACAGGCATCCCCCTGTTTTATTTTAAATGAACAGCACAGGATGTGTATATGTCATATTTCAGCTCTTTTTATTTAATATTTATTTTTTTATTTATTTCTGTGTCTGAAAAAAGAATAATGCACTGTAAAGTATTAAAGTATTTTGTAAGTCTCATAAAAATTTGTGTCGTGTGTTCACCATTATGAAACCTCACACAAAATTATTTAACTGAAAATATAATTTTTTTAATAACAATAATAATAATTATTATTATATATTGTGACGAATTGGGTATTTGGTAAAATATGGTAAAATTTTCATTTTTGGGTGGACTATTCCTTCAAAATTAATGACATTATCCTACAATATTTGTCTGCTCAATATATAAATAAAATGATTATTCCAGGTTCAATACAAGTACAGTTCAATTGACAGCATTTGTGGCATAATGTTAATTATCATGAAAATAAATGTATTTAAAAAAAGCATCAACCAATTACAGGGAAGCACTTACAATGGAAGTGAATGGGTAAATAGTTGGGAGGGTTTAGGACAGAAATGTTAAGCTTATAATTGTATAAAATCACTTACATTAATTTACTTAAAATTCAAATTATTCAAGCTGTTTAGGTGTTTAAATCGTAATTTTTACAGTTGTTTTGGAGTTTGTTGAAATAACATCATCATGGCGATGAAGTTGTAAATTTGGCTATAACTTAATGCAGAAAAGGTCTGTAAGCAATTTTCATACACTTAAATCATTTTAACACAAATATTTGTTATGTCTTGTGGCTTTACTTCTGAAACAGTGAGCATTTTAATGTTTACAGATTGGCCTCACTTTGTGGTAATCAATATTGTGCCTCAAATGCTGTTAATTGAGTTTAACTTTTATTAAACCCAGGAAATTCCTTTAAGATGTGATCTAGTTTCAAATAGAACACACACACACACACACACACACACACACAGGTTTTCCATGTTTTATGAGGACTTTCCATAGACATAATGGTTCTTATACTGTGCAAACTTTATATTATATCCCCTAACCCTATCCCTAAACCTAACCCTCAAAGAAAATTATCAGAATTTTTACATTTTCAAAAAAACCTCATTTAGTAAGATTTATAAGCCGTTTTCCTCATGGGTACCGGCAAAAATATCCTTATGGGGATATTTGGTCCCCACAAAGTGATAAATACACTCTCACGCACACACACACACACACACACACACACACACACACACACACACACACACGCACACACAAACAAGTAGGCCTTATCTTGGTTAATGCTTGTAAAAGTAATTTGCTATTCGCCAGAATAAAAAAATGGAGTTTAGATATTTTTATAAATAATTTGACTGGAGTAGACACTACACTCACATGGGCTTTTAGTGAAAGCTCTGAAATGAGTCATGAAACATAATAATCACAAATTAACCACCGTTTTTTTTAATCAAAAGGCCTAACTGGTGCTAGAATTTAAATGTCTGAGAAGAATTAATGTTAACTGAGGAATTGGGTGTGTTTTATATAAAACAAGACATAAATAATGCCCTTAATTGTACAGTGTGACAATTGTCGTGGTGAAAGGTTAGACGTTAGAAATTCTGGTTTAGTTTAGGCTTCATTCATCCATTACTGACTGTGGCCTACATACTTACTGTTTTTAAGTGATCTTACAAAGAGGAGACTGAATGGGATAATTTACCAGTAAGGGAGGAAAACTTTAGATGCAGGTTGTTCTCAAGAGTGTAAATATAACATGGTGACAAGTATGTTAATGTCTGAGAAAACCTGCAAAAAAGAAAAGATGTCATAAGTGAAATTGCAGTCAGGGTTGGGGAGTAACGGAATACATATAACTGTATTACATATTTAAAATACAAAATATAAGTAACTGTATTTCACTACAGTTACAATTTAAATTATTGGTAAGAATACAGTTACAAAAAAGTATTTTGATTACTGAAGAGATTACTTTGCATTTTATTATAATTTGTTTCATTTAATATTTAGTTCTTTCAGATGGAAAAACGTAAATTATGTGATCCAAAGTGCATTCTAACAGCTGTGAAACATTTTCTTATGATGTGTCACATTCATACGAGCAGACAGAGAAGTTTGAAGTAAGTTTGGAGCAGTAGAAATAGAAATAAATCTTGTGTAAATTGTCAGCTTTACGCTAAGCTAAAATGCTATTTCTAGCCATTTTACATGCACATGTTATCAGGCATATATTCATGTTTTTTATCAAGAAAATTCACATTGGATCATAATAATTTTTAAAACAAGATCAATTCAATTTATCTTGTTTTAGAAACAACACTGTATAAGATATTTTGGTTTTTCAGAGAATGTATTTTTAACATGCAGATTTTGTCTTATTGTGCTGGCAGAGTTTTTTATAGTCAAAACAAGTGAAAGAATCTACCAGTGCTGAAGAAGTAATCCAAAGTATTTAGAATATGTTACTGACCTTGAGTAATCTAACGGAATACATTACAAATTACATTTTACACTATGTATTCTGTAATCTGTATTGGAATACATTTCAAAAGTAACCCTCCCAACCCTGATTGCATATCATTTTCAAAAAGGTTTTGAAGATCCTTTCTTCCTTTTCTGTTTTTTAAAGGGAAAACACAAGTTCAATTACATGCATTCAGGTTTTTATTATTATTAAATATTGTGTAGAATGAACAACAGATGATAAAAGGTCAATAAAAAAGATGTAATATTTTCTGTAGGGTCTATTGACAATATGTGTATGTTTAATAGGATGGTGTCTAATCTGTATATTTTAAGATTTAAGAATGGTCAAAAAGTCACATTACAAAAATAATGTTTCTATTTGTATTTCAATTTGACGAAGTTTCATTGTAGGCTATTCTTTATCACACCTGTCATTGTCGTGATGTCCCCAAGAGGGCGCCATTACCAATCTCTACGATGATGACGCTTTTAACGTCATACAGCAAAGATGGCGACTTACTGAATCGCCCCATGCTTTATTGTTGTAAAATATTTTATCGTTATTTCACCCGTTAAACTTTCTCGGTGTTCGCAAAAATGTCAAGGTTAATTGTTAAGAATCTTCCAAACGGGGTGAGTATTTCTTATGATAATAGAAAATAGTGTAAGTGAGTTGTCAAATATACATGATTCTACGAAGAATTTGATAAACGTTTAATCACACGTAGATTATGAATACAATCTAAAAAGTACCAGAAAGTAATATGTTGTTACATTGTTTCCCCACATGTTTTAGCCATGGTAATTGGTAATACCGTGAATTTGAAAATAATATATACCGTGGTACATCAACCAATCAAGTACTATGGCATTACCATCTGATACTATCAATTTACCATGGTAACACCATATTATTTTACTTCTAAGTGTTATTATTATCAGTAAAACGTTTCTTGCTAAATCATGAGTTTATTAATAACTTAGAATCACTGTCATGCTATAATTTATAAGCATTGTGGTTTTGTACTGTAAACCGATCAGCCACAACATTAAAACCCTGCCTAATATTGTGTAGGTCCCTCTCGTGCCGCCAAAAGAGCGCCAACCCGCATCTCAAAATAGCATTCTGAGTTGATAGTCTTCTCACCACAATTGTACACCGCAGTTACCTGATTTACAGTAGACTTTGTCAGTTTGAACCAGTCTGGCCATTCTCTGTTGATCTGTCTCATCAACAAGGCGTTTCCATCCACAGAACTGTCACGCCCTGGGCGTTTTTTTTTTTTGGCACCATTCAGAGTAAATTCTAGAGAATTTTGCATGTGAAAATCCCAGGAGATCAGCAGTTACAGAAATACTCAAACCGGCCAGTCTGGTACCAACAATTATGCCAAGGTCCAAATCACTAAGATCACAAGTTTCCCCATTCTGATGGTTGATGTGAACATTAACAGAAGCTCCTGACCTTTATCTGCGTGATTTTATACACTGCACTGCTGTCACACGATGGGCTGATTAGATAATCGCATAGATGATTGTTGGTGATTGATTAATTTTTTTTTTCCTGACATGTCTCCAGATGAAGGAAGATCGCTTCCGTAAGATGTTTGCTGATTTTGGGATGCTCACTGATTGTGTACTGAAGTTCAGCAAAGATGGTAAATTCCGCAAATTTGGATTTGTTGGTTTCAAGAGTGAAGAGGACGCCGAAAAAGCTCTGAAACATTTCAATAAGAGCTTTGTGGATACCTCCAGAGTTACTGTAAGTGCCTGACAAGTTAATGGAAGACCTCCTAAACCAAAGGAATACATATATATATTTTGTTTATTTAGGACCATTATGATTATTTAGGACATGATGCTATTTTCATGGCAACTAAGCACAATAAAAATGTATATAAAAACCCCATTATTTTTAGATCTAAAAGTAGTGTTTATACATCATTGTAGTATTTTGAATCACCTTTAAGTTATGCAGATTATTGTGCCAGGACAGGAAGGTTTTTCTTACTATAAAACTACAACTACAAACTTAAATAGAAAACTCCGGTCCACAACACAATAATGAGAATAAGAATAAGTGCTCAGTTTTTATGAAAATAATGTCATGATGCAAAACAATCTTAATGTTGCTTAATGAGATTACGTTTGGAATGAAATAATTTATAGATGAACTATGTCTGAACACCAGTGTCTTATTCATCATCTGTTTGAATAAGGTGGAATTCTGCACAGACTTTGGAGCTACCAACAAAGCCAGACCGTGGAGCAAACACACACGGCAACCATCCTCAAGCAAAGCAAACGAAGAACAGAAACCACATGAACAGGGAGAACAAAATGAAAAGGTTAGCAAGAACTCTGGTGCATTATCAATTGTAATCAAGGTCACGTTGATAATATGTTGTTACTCTAACTACACAGAAGGAGAAGAAACAGAAGCAGCCACTGAATGTTCTTGGAGATGTAAGTTTGTTGCTCCTAAAGATTATTGTTTTGTCATTGCACTACACAAATCATACTCTATAATCATGCAGATGCCCTTTCAAATGTTGTCTGATTGTAACCCTTAGCTTGAGAAAGACCAAGGTTTCCAGGAGTTCCTCGCTGTGCATCAGAAACGCACACAGGTGCCCACCTGGGCCAATGACTCTGTTGAAGCTGCATCTGTTGGACCTGAAAAAAGGAAGAAAGAGAAGAAACAGAAAGCGGACATTACTGATGACTACCTAAACTTTGATTCAGATGAGTCAGAGGAACTGAGTGATGCTGAGGATGAAGAGGAGGATGCTGATGAAGAGGAGAAACAAGGTGAGACCTTTTTTTCTTTTTTTCTCACAGGTAGCAATACAACTTTGCCCACTAGATTGCAAAGAGCAAGTCTCTATGCGGTAATTGATAAGGACCCCATGAAATTAATATTTTGTGGCTTTTACTCCATGTGTATTAGCTTTGAGGCCATATGTTTGTAAACTCCTAAAAGTTGAAATATAACATATACAAATACATTATATGGTTTTGCACTAGATGCCTCAAAGGAAGCCCTGAAAAAAGGTCTGTCCGACATGGACTATCTTCGATCTAAAATCGTGGAGAAATCGGATATGGTGGATGAGAATAAAGAGGAAGAAAATGAAAGTGACAATGCTGCTGATGACAATGAAGATGAGGAGGAGGAGGAGAAGGAAGAGGAGGAGGAGAAGGAAGAGGAGGAAGAGAAGGAAGAGGAGACCCCAGTCCAGCACACAGACAGTGCGTATGAGAGTGGTGACAAGGCAAGCAATCAAAAAAGCACAAAATCAGCACCGTCCCAGAACAAGATTTATTATATTAAACTGTGTGATATCAATTAGGAATGGAATAGCTATTGGAAGCTCACTTGTTTGTACTGTTCTCTTTGATCTGTGCACTATTATAGATTAAGCCTTGCACAGAGTTTACAGTAAAACTTCGAGGCGCTCCATTCAACGTTCAAGAGGTGAGAGGGCTGCTTGAAACAAGATTATTTTGTTTGATGATTATAGAATTTACTTGTTTTTAATAAATCAATAAGGTACAAGAAGCAGTACTATATTGTAAGTATAATCACGGCTAAAGTACATTCTGAGCCACCAACCCCTGAAACAGTGACTGTATTAACAATATAGCACGTCCTCAAGTGCCTTATTACACTTATAAAACTATTAATACATAATACAAGTATTAAGGCCACAAATGTTAAATTAAAATTTTATCCAATTTAGGGTTAGGCGATATGGCTACAAAAATGATATTTTATATATATATATATATATATATATATATATATATATATATATATATATATATAAAATATATATATATATAAAATATCATTTTGTAGCCATACATATATATATATATATATATATATATATATATATATATATATATATATATAAAAAGTTTTTTTTTTTTTATCCTATTGACTGATATACAATGTACATTTTTATAATTATGTATTTGCACTGAAATTACTCAAAAGTGATTTTTTTAATATAATTTCATCCAAACAGCCATTGTAGCCAAGTCGATTCAATACTTAAAAGGCATTGAATAAAAATATATTTAAAAATAAGGAAGGAATGTTTTCCACTATGATCGTTTTCATTGACATACACTTTTATATTAATATTTAATATACAATGATACATAGTAGCTTAGTAAAAAGCATTATCTTCATATATTTTTACTAATTAACAAGAGTGAAGTAAACTACTTCACTTAATTTATTGAAACCCAGTTAAATATTGCATAATACTAAATTATAACTGTTGTAGCCAGTCAAGTTTATTATTATAATATAATACTAAAGTATCATTATTGTTTTGAGGATTAATTTAGTTTCATATAGATGTAATATATTTTTGTCCTGTTTAGTTCACCCGCACATTGGCCATGTGTATCTGTCTTTAATAGCAGCCTTTTGCCGTTTAATAATCAAATATCTTCAAATCACCATTTTGATGTTATTTTAATGAATTGTGCAGCCCTGAAGGATCGTGAAATTAGTCTACTAATGCGCTATTTATGAAACGTATTGCCCAAATATCAAGCATGTTAAATTATTCACGAAATTGCTTAATTTTATATCATCAGCAAAATCATTGCGATTATTTTGTGGCTATTCAATATATAACCGAGTCCTAATTTCATTATGCATGTATTTGTAAATTGCACAACTTATGCTAAAAGATATAGTCCCTAACATGTAAACAATAACAAAGTAATGCTATGGGTGCTGCACAGTAATGCACACAATAGCTAGGTGAACAGGTGTGTTTCATTCAGCTGTGACGGTATCATATTTTTAATATCCATTTTATTAAGTATTATAATTTGTAAGCAATTTGTTCTATAATTTTTCATTTGTGTCACAGAAAATATTGCTTCCATAATTAACAGATGTCATTGAGAAAAAAAAGTGTATTCTTTATAAACAACAAATAAGGGGGGCTTGGGTAGCTCGGCAAGTAAACACGCTGACTACCACACCTGGAGTCACAAGTTCGAATCCAGGGCGTGCTGAGTGACTCCAGTCTGGCTTCCTAAGCAACCAATTGGCCTGGTTGCTAGGGTGGGTAGCTGGTCATGTTGGGTTAACCTCCTCGTGGTCGCTATAATGTGGTTCGCTCTCAGTGGGGCACATGGTGAGTTGTGCGGGATGCCACTGAGAATAGCGTGAGCCTCCACACGCACTAGTTCTCCACGGTAATGCGCTCAACAAGCTGCGCGGGTTGACTCTCAGAAGCGGAGGCAACTGTGATTCAGCCCGGATTGAGGCAAGTCACTACGTCACCACAAAGGCCTAGAACGCATTGGGAATTGGGCATGCCAAAATTGGGGAGAAAAGGGGAGAAAACCAATAAATAAATAATAGGGATGCCTAGCTTTTAAATTATGCATATAAGACATCTAAACTGGATTGTTTTTGGGGGGGAAGGAACAATGATACATTTGTTTTATATGCCTGTCTAATTTTTTTCTGTCTGCCTGATTTATCACTTAAATGTAGAAACAAGTCAGAGAATTTATGACGCCTTTGAAACCAGTTGCGATTCGATTTGGTAAAAACAGTGATGGTCGCAATTCAGGTAAGAACATCTGTTGTTCACTGTCTGTTGGTGTTTTGAGGATGACACTCTGGTGCCATCTGATTGATGTTGAATATTCTGTAATAAGGTTACGTGTATGTGGACCTGCGCTCAGAGGCAGAGGTTGATAGAGCCCTACGACTAAACAAGGACTACATGGGTAAGCGATATTTGACGCCTTGGGCTGATTTCTACCAATTTTAAAACATTTAAACATTAGGATAGTATTTAGCAATCTTAAGCATTTCTTGAAAATGATATCTCATATGTTTCAGAAACTCACTCATCGTTTCAATGCGACGCACTAGAAATTTGAAGGGGTGCAAAAATAGGCTTGTTCTTAATGTGCATTTTCTTTGTAATCCCACAGGGGGGCGGTATATTGAAGTGTTCAGAACTAACAACTTTAAAAAAGAGATCTCTTCACAAGGAAGAAATAAAGAAAAAAGTTTTGTCAGTGAGCTGAGGGATGATGAGGAGGAAGAGGATGTCGCAGAATCGGGAAGACTCTTCGTCAGGAACCTGCCATACACTTGCACTGAAGAAGATCTGAAAGAACTCTTCATCACACATGGTAAATCATGTGACCAACATAGAATTCATGCTTATTACATGGTACACTACAGCGTGACATGCAACGTAAACTTTATAAGTGTGAGACTAGTGTGATTAAAATAGCTTACTTATCTTATGTTTGTGCAAAATATTTATTATTTCACCTCCTGTCAAGAGCATTTAAAGTCTGTCACAGCAACTTTCACATAAATCTTGCAAGGATACAAGAACGAGGCGTTAAGTAACCGTTCACAAAATACTGTTTACATGATGAATACTCCACCCACAGGAATAACATTCATTTTCCAGAAGTTCATCTGCCAATAAAAGTGGTTCCACCACTTAAAGGAAGATTTAGACTAGTTTAAAGCTCAAATAACAAATTTCGATACATAAGAATTAATATAATTGTTTAAACTATAATATAAGCTTCACTTATCTGCTTTTACCCTCCAGAAAGCTTTGCCACATAGATTCCATTGTAAGTGCATTACTGTATATCTATTCCTTGTTTTTAAAAACTAAAACATTCCTCCAAGAGCAGTTCATGTTTTTAATGAAGTTATGACTCTCTCTCTCTCTCTCTCTCTCTCTCTCTCTCTCTCTCTTTTTGATGTTTCACCATTAGGTCCTCTTTCTGAGGTCAATTTCCCCATAGACAATCTGACTAAGAAACCAAAGGGCTTTGCCTTTCTGACATATATGATTCCAGAGAATGCAGTTTCAGCTTTGGCTCAACTGGATGGCCATGTGTTCCAGGTATAGATTTATTCATTACACCACATTTCTGTCTGTGTTGTTTTATTTGCTTGCTTATAAGTGTTTGTACTCTCCAGGGGCGGATACTGCACGTCATGGCCTCAAGACTTAGGAAGGAGAAACCCGATGAAGGGACCAATGCTCCTGGCAGTTCCTCATATAAGCGACAGAAAGATACCAAAGACAAAGCAGCCAGCAGCAGGTCAGCATTTCATAATTTGTTATTGAGCTGAAAATCTTTATTGTAAAACTTTCTAGTTGTGTTGTCACGATTCAAAAATTTCATTAGCCTAAAACGATATTAGTGGAATTACATGACACTCTATACCAGTTTCAACACCACAGCAAAAACCAATATGCCATTGAACTTAAAAAAAAAAAGTTAAATAACATAAATATTGAAAAAAGTTAAATAACATAAATATTAACCAAATCATTTAAAACAATGATGTGTAGTATTTGCATATTTGCCAATTAGATAAATAATGCTTTGAGTAAATAGTCAGTAATGAAAAACAAAGAAAGAAATTAAGGATTTTGTTATTGAATGTAATTGTTTTACTTTTGTTTTAATTAATATTAATGACAAAATAGACCGTGGCAGTTCTGTAAGCCTGCATATAGTCTGCAAGACTGAATGCACTTGAGGTCAATCTGGTATTTTGACACGCATCTGATTTTTTTTTTGTCTCGCCTGTTTACATACCCTTGAAACAAACTGACTGTGTTTACATTAAAACCCCACCAAGAATTTGTGGCAGGATTTTGACCAGAAAAATGCATTTGGCGGTTCACACGCTAAGCTACATTATTGCGATCAGTCAGGCAGACCTTGGTTGCTGAATTGAGTCGTTACTCTGTACTAATGATTCTGCATAAAAACTTGTACCTTTACATTTTAAAACAAATTAGTGCTGTCATTCGATTAAAATATTGAATCATGGTTTTTCATAGTTAATTGCGATTCATCACTGATTTCGAAAGTGCTGAAATTTGACTATATACTGCACTTCTATTCCTGTTAAAGAGCAGTTAGTTACTTCTTGGAAAATAAAAAATATGTCACAAAAATGCTTTATCAACATATTCCAAAAAAAGCATTCCACTGTATAAAGACGGAAAACACTAAATTAGCACCAATTCAAGTAACTAAACTTTTCCAAAAGTGTAAGTGTCCCTGTATTTTGCGTATTCATTGCAATGGGCATTAAATCTCTTCAACCCTCATCCTCCACAATATTAATTGTGGCTATACACTTTGCTACAACAATCGTGTAGCCACATTTGCATGATTCACACCGCATTGAACTCCACATGAAAAGCGCTTACAGAAAACATCTTGTTTTAATTTTAGTGCTGGCACTTCGCATGAAACTTCATCCAAATTGTCTGATAAGACAGAGCTGAATAAAATGTCAGAATCTAATTGGTACGGCCGTTAATTGCATTGGTACAACTGTTAATTGCATTGAAGATCAATTTACGCGTAAAACATCTAAAATTAATTGCATGCATTAAAATTTTAATTTCGACAATTATTTTAGAAGACAAAAAGTTACATTTTATCGACTGAAGTACTGGTACACATGACTTCCCTACTATGTATTTTCACTGTTTTTGTGTTTGTTGCGCAGCGCTCACAACTGGAATACGCTGTTTTTGGGCACGAGTGCTGTGGCCGATGCCATCGCTCAAAAATACAACACCACCAAGAGCCAAGTCTTAGATCATGTGAGTATATTGAACTTAAACAGTTGTGCTTTTTTCTCAGAGAATATTCCGGTGAGTATAACTTTTGTGTTTGTGTCTGCAGGAGTCTGCGGGCAGTCTGGCTGTGCGGATGGCCCTCGGGGAGACACAGATAGTACAGGAGACCAGACAGTTTCTCCTGGACAACGGAGTGTCTCTGGACTCATTCAGTCAGGTATAATGTGTGCTGTAGACTCACATGTACTGTAATTAAAGGTAAAGTGTGTAATTTATCAGCATTAAAGTACTTGGTCCTATTTCAGCTTAATTTTCAGAATCAACTAGGTCAAAATATTGCTTTGCTTTAGCGAACCACAATTGCAAACCACTTTGTATCTGCATAAATCATAGTTTTGTATACGTGTGTTTGTATGTAGGCGGCAGGCCAGCGCAGTAACTCTGTGATATTAGTGAAGAACTTGCCCTCAGGAGTGCAGGTTGAGGAGTTGGAGGCTCTGTTCTCACCTCATGGATCTCTGGGAAGAGTTCTATTGCCCCCCTCTGGCCTCACTGCTATAGTGGAGTTCCTAGAGCCCACCGAAGCCAAACGGGCCTTCATGAAATTGGCATACACAAAGGTAAATGTATTTGTATTTGTCATGGGCAGGCCTGAGATATTTTTTATTTTTTCCTTTGGATATTGAGTTAGGTAAGAGATGATTTTTTGTGTCTTCAGTTAATTAAGCTGGAACAGGTGATAAACACTTGTATGAGGTAATACAATATTATCACTCTCTAGTTCCTGCACGTTCCCTTGTATCTGGAATGGGCTCCTGTAGCTGTGTTTACAACACCCAGGACAACAAAAGCAGGTAAACCTACCACACGTTCTTCCTTTTTTACTTGCTGGCTCACTTTTGTGGTATCTGTCTTGCTTTCAATGCTTATTTTGTGCTTTCTTTAATTTTCGCTTCTTTGATTTCATGCTGTTGCACTTTAATGCTTTGTCTTTCTTTCAAGCTGTCATCCTTTTGCACACTTTCTTTTGCACATTCTTTCCTGTATTTTGCTCTTTCATTTACACTTTGCTCTTTTTTTATTTCTTATGCATACTTTTTCTTTTTCTTTTTCTTTCACTGTAGTAGTGGCTCTTTTGCACTCTTTTTTTGCCCTCTTTCTTTTGCCTCATTCTTTCACATTTTTGCAGTTAATTCAGCCTTCATCAACTTAACATACAGACTCAATCAAACATTGTTTCGCACTTTATTTCAGATGGAATTCAACATTAGTTTGAAAATGTCCCATTGACCCTGTGATGGCATGTTAGCCATTCAGAATTTATCTGACAGTGATGATGTCATATTTACATACTGTATTGTAGGGCTGGGTAATATGGTGAGCTATATCATAACGATGAATGTGTAAATATCTGTATGCGCAATGCTCCTAGCTGCATGTGAGACTGATAGCGAGAGACAAACATGGAGAAAGATGAGGGCTTGACACCGTTTTCTCACGTTTGTGGATGAATGCGGTCTTTCTGACACATACACAGTGTGCACGGGGGGAGAGAGAGAATTCCGAGAGAAAATGAGGAAGTGCTCGTTAATAAAATGCTGCATTCTCTATGGTATGTAATGGACCCCCGCTAAAAACCCTGCTGCTCTTTATAGTGTTGCTGACACGTCAAGCTTTCAACCTCCGCAAACACACATAGTTTTCAGTGTCAAGTGAAATGCTACGTTCAATATTCCATAAATTCAAATATGCTGATGTTGTTACAGAGAAGCCTTTTTCTTTGATTGAAAAACGATGCAAAGAAAATAAAACGGATCAATTATTATTTTAATTATTATTTATTGTTTGAGATAATTTTTTTTCATTGCAATGGACATGACGGGTGTTCCATTAGGCTAAATTTAAACATTGTTTTAAATAAAAAAAACATTATTTGTTCAGAAATTTTGAATCACTTTTCATTAAAATAGATGTTAAAGTAGGCTATATTCCTATATCTTCATGCATATCTATCAATCAAAACTTTTATGAATATTGCTATATAAGTTGTTACTTATCACCCACACTATCACATGGATATTTAATCAAATCGTTTGCTGATTTTCCAAAAGGACTAAAAACAAAACATGGTATCGTGATATATATACCATTACCGTGATATAAAATTACTTGTACCGTGATATCGAATTTTGGTCAAACTGCCCACCCCTACTGCATTGTGATTGATCTTTCTTTGCCACCTTTCAAGTACTGAGTGTAACAGTCTGGCTCCATAATTAAAGATCCCATAAATATTTCCATAGAAAAAATTGACTTTCAACGAGAACTTGAATTTGTTCATTGATGTTATATGCTTATGTTATTTTAACATAATTCTTTAAAAGTTTCATAATGTAATTCCTGTTGAACCACTACATTACACATGGTCTAGCAGAGTAAGCTTCACCAATGAGAGAACCGCGATCAACATAGCCCACAAAACCTGCCGCAGTGTTGCATTTTCTTTAGGTTTTGTCATTCTATATGTTCATGCTGTCTTGTATACCTTACTTTTCTCAGAGACTGAGAAGGACAAATCAGCTGAGAAAATGGATGCAGTAAAAAAGGTAGAGGAGGAGGAGGAGGAAGAAGATGATGATGAAGAAGAGGAGGAGGAGATTTTGCCTGGCTCGACCCTTTTCATTAAGAACCTCAACTTTAAAACCTCAGAGGAAACATTAGGAGAGGTGAGGACAGAGTTCACAAGCATAAGGTTAAAGGGTTTGCAGGTAGACACTTTAAAATATGTTGCAATTCTTTAACGTTAGTTTATGGAGTAGGTATCATGAACATTGTACAACAGTTTTTTTTTGTGTGTGTTTTTTTATGCATTTACTAATCTGGGTTAATGTTATCCTCTTAAACCTGGAGCAGCCTCTGTAACGCCCCTCTAGGGGGCGCTGATCACGAAGAAAAAAAAAATGGTGTTATTCAACAACCACTTGCTTGATCTGCACAAAATAGGTGTTGTTTTAAAGCTTTGACCCTAATCTTTACACTGAATATAGCTGATCTGACCAATTCTAAAATACTGCTTTTAAATTTGCTGAAAAATTAGAAGTGTTTGTGAATTTTCAGAATTCACAAATTTGCGATTTTAAAACAATTATATTTAGAACCAGTAAAATGATACAAAAGATCACACAGCCATGTCTCATATATCTTTGGAAAGGTCTTCATTAGTAGAATATAAAGAGCAAATTTGTTTCACCCAGAGACCAAATTACAGTGATTATTAGCATGTGATAGCCACATGTATAATAAACAGATAAAGACAATTTTGTAACATTTTGTTTTTTAACTTCATGAAAAATAAGCATGATATAGAAAATGTCATATCACAACTTACAGCAGATGATTTTGAATCAAACTAGATGTGTAGATACTGAAATATTCCTCAAAGATTGTCATGATAATGTCATCTCTTTTACACTTGAAAGTGTACATTTAATAATGTATTAGTATATGCTGAAACATTCAAGTTGAGTAATAAATGCTGTAAAAATTTTGTTCATTGTTATTTTATGTTAGTTTCACGTTACAGCGTTACCCAGATTTTGTTTTTTATTTAATTTTTTATATTTACTTTTTTTAGTTTGCCATAATGGCTTTGTAATTATTGTTTGTAGTTCTGTAGTTTTCAGACATATTAGTCTCACCATATGGTTTTCATTGTGTTTTATTGACAGACATTTTCTAAGTGTGGTGTGGTGAAAGCCTGCACAATATCAAAGAAGAGAGATAAAGCAGGTTTGGTTTTGCCGATTTTGATCAGCGCATGCCTATTTACCATGTTTAAATCTATCTTGTTTACATGATGCGCAAGTAATAAAACTGTTTTCTATTTCCTTTTTTGTTTGTTTTCATTTCTCCTCTTTCTCTTTGTCTTTATCTCATCTTGATCTCTCCATCTCTCTTTGTCGCTCGCTCTCTCTCTCTCAGGTAAATTGTTATCAATGGGTTATGGCTTTGTGCAGTATAAAACTCCAGCGGCAGCACAGAAAGCCATGAGACAGCTGCAGGTAAATGACCATCTGCCACTATTTCATTGCAGTATTTTTGCCCACGTATGATGCTTAAATATTCATGTGATGAAATTCATTTAGGCATCTTTTTTCATTACTTTTTCTTGCAGCATTGCACAGTTGATGAGCACCAGCTTGAGTTGAAAATATCCGAAAGAGAAGCCAAGTATGATTATATTCTTCAATTTTGTGTCCAGCATCTAAAGTTTAAGTTTTACTGCAAGATAATTTCCAGTGTGCTATTGCTCAAATGACACCATTTGTATTTGAGAGGAACTTTAGTGACCATTAGTACTGGCCCAAATTAGTGTTTTATTTTATTCTGTATAAATTGGTAGCTATTGCTTGCATATAATATCAGGACTGATTTTTGCCATTACAAACAGTAAGTTCTGTTTCTATGGCAAGTTACAAAAGTATTCTGCAATTATTTTTTTCTACTGTACTGTAAGTTTTGATTTCAATTGAAACATATAAAAGAATGGAGCTTAAGTGTGATAAAAAAAAAAAAACTTTATGGATTTAAAAAAATAATTATCGGCTATTGTTTTTTTATACTGCTGTCAATGTGCTTCTTTCATATGCCCTTTTTTCCTGATTCGGTTGACCATTGGTGTCATTGACAAACACTCATGGGTTTAACTACATAGCCTTAATTATACATTGAAAACAGTTTTCCTGCTGTCGCTGTCACAGGTCAGGTGTGACTCAAGCCAAAAAGAAAAAGCAGACCGCCAGGAAACAGACGACATCTAAGATCCTGGTGCGAAACGTCCCCTTCCAAGCCAAAGTGAAAGAACTGAGAGAACTCTTCTGGTTAGACATGATTTTATATTTAAAGAATATTTATGATTTCATGTGTATATCATATACTATGTCCTGTAACTGGTCACCATTTCTTTTTAGGTTCTCAGCATTTTTAGTCACCTTTTTGCCTTCAGTAGTTAAATTTAAATTGAAATGTCACCTTGTGACAAATTAAGGAATTATATAAATAATTCACTTTATTTTTTTGTAAGGGTTAAACTGTATAAGTGTAAACATTTGTGTAATGTTTATGAACGTAAAATGTTTATAAGTATGTCATTTAAAGCAGGAAATACGTTTTTATAGATTAGGTAATTTTCAACAGTGTTCCTAATCGATATACCTCAAGGTGTCTGTTTATCATTAACATTGTACTCTATAGTATAAGGTGTGATTTGAAGTACAGGCGTTTTATAAAGTTTGTCTTTTTATCAGTACATTTGGAGAGCTGAAGACTGTTCGCCTGCCAAAGAAAGGGATTGGTGAAGCCCACCGTGGTTTTGGCTTTATTGACTTCCTCACTAAACAGGATGCCAAAGTAGGTGCATCTGTCTCTTTATCTTTGTTTCTCTTGTTACTCACACATTCTCCTGAAAACATAGGTAACCTATTATAATTAACACAACACAAGCTAAGAGTGGTCTTATTTTGTGCACTTGGCTCTCACAGAAAGCCTTCAAAGCACTGTGCCACAGTACCCATCTTTACGGCAGGAGGCTGGTGCTGGAGTGGGCAGACGCAGATGAGACTGTAGATGATCTGCGACGGAAAACTGCTCAACACTTCCACGGTAAAATATCAGCTTTATACAGACATACAGTCATTAACCCTTTAAGAGTTTTTAAAGATGTCCTGTTTCATTGGCATACCCAAAAATCTGAAAAATCACACACACGCACACACACACACAAACTTGAGCCAATAATGTTCTTTTTTCTGATTTGACATTCAATATCTCTGTGTAAATAAGGTAGCTCTTACAAACCTTACAAAATTGTTCAGTAATCAAAAAGTAATCAAAAGTTATAGCATTACAAAAATGTATTTATCCTAGTATCCAAAAACATTTCCAAGTGTCCAAAAGCCTCTCCAAACAAATACAATATTATAATTGTACATATAAACTACTTGCACAGCAATGTCTAAAGGTATGCTTTCTCTCCAAAGCATGCAGGCATGAGTAACGAGATCTCATTCAGTTTCATTCTGTGTCATTTCAGCCATTGTTGAGTCTGAGTCTATGTATTTGGTGCCAACTACTTATGGCAATATGTAATTTGATATGTTTAGTTAATTTTATGTGAAGTTATAAGCGAAAACGCAGCATCTGTTTACTTGTAACATGTACGTCAAAGATATTTCTTAGCTACAGAATTACTTGCTATACTTTTGTCTGTGAGTGTAACAAATAGGCTGGTTGTATTCTACACTTCTAGAGCTTTCTAACTACATATGACTCATGGCTATGTGGTCAGTTTATTCTGTTCATTTCAATGAATCCATAAAAAAAAAAAAAATGATTTCACTCAATAGTTTTCTAGAAATCCATACATGGTATTTTACATCTATTTTGTTTTTTTAAATTAACATTTTTATAGATTTTTAGACTCATCACAAAAAAAAAAAAAATACAACAGCATATAATGAATCTAATATACAAAATATTAGTAATTCAAAAGATAATGTTTAAATGTCTTCAAAATTGTGAACTACGTTTAGTTAATAACAGTATAACTATTATATATAACTACTTTTTAAATAGGGTTTTCTGACTACTGTTTATGTAATTTATGAGTAGCTTGGCAAACTAGTGACAGATTTGCTGTACCTTCCCCCAATACTGCTTCCAATTCATATGAAATCTGTTCCCTTTTATAATTAAATTAATTAAAACAAATCTGATCACAAATCTACCTTCCAGTCATCCCTCATTTTTTACTCTATCTCAGATGCTCCTAAGAAGCGGAGAAGGGCGGAGATGATGGAGGGAATCATGGAGCAGATGGAGGTCGGGGTGGAAGACGGCGAGTGAACAGCAGCTGTCAGTCACCTACAGCATCAATAAGAGAGTAAATCATCCAGTGGAACTCCATTTATCTCTGTTATGACTGCGTCTTAAGCAGCTGCTTCGCAGTCTCTTCAGGAATCTTTCCTTTTGGCCCCAGATGCTCCCAATTAGCTTTTTATTAGATGCTCATACATCATCCCTGTTATTGCTGTCAATTAATTAAATACAGCTTCTCCCTACAGACTAACTCTGGTTGAAGGTGAACTCAACGACTGAATCCTCTGAAAAGATGCCTGAAGGCCACGTATACCTTTAGCTGTTTTTAAATAGTCACGGAGGGCCAAGACATTTCATACTCTGCTGTGTCATAGATGACTTTGAAAAATCACAATGTGATTGATGCAATAAACATAAATGGAAAGTAAATATTTGATGTTGCTTTTTACATTAGCATCGAGTATGTTTATTGTCTTCATGATTAAAGGGATAGTTCACACAAAATAAAAAAAATGTCATTTACTCACTTTCCTTTTATAGGTTAGGCAGAATGTTAGTCTCAGTCACCAGTCACCATTCACTTTCATTGCATCTTTTTCTGTACAATGAAATTGATTGGTGACTGAGGCTGTCATTCTGCCTAACATCTCCCTTTGTGTTCCATGGAAGAAAGTATGTGCTACAGGCTTGGAACAACATAAGAGTGAGTAAATGACAGTATTATTTTCGGATAAACTATTCCTTTGAATAATAATTGTACACCTATTTGTAATCAACAAATGACAAGTACTTTCATATTGTTGGGTTCATACTGTATTTATTGGTGTGACAATAAATCGTTTTGTCTGTAAAAGACATTGTTCCTATTTTCGGGTTGTAATCATACTATAAACCTCACATTGTAAAAAGAGCTATTTGTACAGTTAAGAGGTTAAAACAGTCTTGTTCTACACAGAGATGCCTTACACACTATGTAGTGGACATTCTAGCATACTGCATCACAAAGGGTTTTGCAAGGAGAATTGCATGACATCGTTATAATGTTAATTCAAATCAACCTGTAAGTTTATCTGTGGTGAAATCATATTCATCTTATTTGCTCTTTCAATTGTTTCTTGATTTATTCAAGGGATATTTCACCCAATAATTAAAATCTGTTCATTTTCTCACTTTTGTATTAAACCCAAATTTCTTTATTCCGTAGAACACCATTTTTTTCCTCATTTGTCATGTGACCAATAACGACAAATCAAGTTTGAATAAGTGCAAATGTAATTTCAGATCTATCGAGGAGGGGAAGATTATCACTGACTAATGTCTTAAATTTCAGTTTGTTTCTCATATAAAGTTGTATAGAGACTTCTTTTATGGTGCTTTTGGAATTTGACAGGCTGTGGTGGCTATATACTTTCTTTACATGGAAAAAAGCTGCTTGGAGATACTTTTAAATTGTTTTTTTGGTGTTCAACATGAAAGCGAGTAAATGATGGTGAACTATCCCTTTTTGAGCACTTTTTAACCACATTTTCTCTTCTGCGAGTCATCACACCTAAAGCACCCAACAAAACATCTGCGCAGCCAAATATAATTATTTATGTAAACATCCTTTATTTTTTAACCCAGTATAAACAGAACCGTAGAGGAAAAAAGCAGTATGGATCAATAAATGGATCTCTGATAAAGCCAAGTAGTTTAGTGGAAAGCACTGGTTTCGAGAAAGACCGTCTGACTATGGTAGACACACCAATACATACATATTCAGATATGGATGACTCCATTGTATCCTTCATCAAATGTTTATCAGTACCTAATGAATTAAGATTGACATGAATACATCCTTATGCAGAGCCATGTTAAGCTAAGAAATGTCTATTTAGATAAAAACAGAGATGAGTTTGTAGGAAACTTGTCCACTTAAATATAAATTATCTGGAATATACAAAAAGTATTTACATTAATTTTTTTTTCACTCAGTCTTAGAGCTCCACATGTCTTTTAAGCAGTACTTCTACTATTTGCACTTCAATATATGACAAGCTACTTAACCGCAGTCCCACATGGCATTTAAAAAAAAAAAAAAAAAAGGCAGAGCCATAAGCCTCTACATTCGTAGAAGTCAAACATACAAGTGTACACACTGTATTGCCTTGAAACAATGGAAAAACAGCATACGGCTGTTATAATATGGAACATGGAAGCAATGAACTCTAACCAACAACCCAAACCCCATTCTGAAACCCAATTGTGACATGACCAGGGTCCAAAATGTACTTTTTGCCACACCTTTCAATGGCCAGTTATTTGAGAAATGGTATTCTTGCTTGAACTTTTGCCCTATGATAAATTATTGGGTGAACATTAATGTAAGGAACAGGCCTATTCCAAATGTGTCACCACATGGAGTTCAAGACAAGCAAGTTGTGACAAATGTTTTCGGTAGTATATGGTTTGATTTGAATCAAACTCAATTTAAATCAGTATGACAAGCTGAATTGACATTTAATCATATGCAGGATTATGGCAAGCTGCGTTGACTTTTAGTCACATGCATGATATATGATTTCTAGATATCTACTGTTAAGTTTTCTCTTATTAAAATGCTAATTATTGATATCAGTAATTACATTTGCACTAGTATAATGTTAATTCTTGATATAAAAAAATGACACTCTCCCTTGAAATTCAAATATTGTATTTCAACTAGTAAAAAAAACCAATTATTGATAATTTTAACTGCATTTTCAATAGCAGACCTTCACAATTATGTCATTCACTCCTGTTCAAATGCAAATGCAATTCCAGATTTGCATTTTCATTAGTTGTAATTTAATTGCTAATATAAGGAATGGATATTTGTACTAGTAAGAATGTAATTATTAACATAAAACATCTTTTTATTAACGTGTGCACAGCTGATGTGTATTTGGATTTTCAACTAGTAAGAAATTACATTTTTGAAATGCAGTTACATTAGCATGAGTTTTTTACTAGAAATAATTTTTATATTAAGAGTTAATATTTTTACTAGTGTTAATCTAATTACTGATAAAAATTAGCATTTTCACTAGTAGTAATTCCATTGCTGATATAAAGAATTAGCATTTGAAGTACTGAAAATTACATCAAATGCTGCAGTGGTGGCTCAGTGGTTGAGGCTCAGGGTTACTGACCAGAAGGTCAGGGGTTCAAGCCCCAGCACCACCAAGATGCCACTGTTGGGCCCTTAAGCAAGGCCCTTAACTCCAGGTTGCTCCAGGGGGATTGTCCCTGTAATAAGTAAGTCGCTTTGGATAAAAGCGTCTGCCAAATGCATAAATGTAAAATGTAATGAAAATTACAGATATCTAGCATTTATATCCTGCACATGATTATATGTTGAAAGGGCTTGCGATAATATTAGCAAGGGTGTATTATGTTGCATGTGTTAAATCATTATAATGTTCCTAATAAAGTTATCATCCATCTGTTGAGTTTCTATTTTTATTTACACACCAAAGGCAATATTTATTTGCATTTAGTGCTTGCCAAGTTTTGGACCCTGGATGTGATTATGACCCCAGCCTTTTGCTTAACACAGTCATAATAATTACCACTCACAGTCCTGGTGTCCAGCACTTATCTAGGTAACGCTAAGAAATATGTATTAAGGCTTTTTTTGAGGACCTGAGGATTTCAAAACACACAATGAGGCACACAGAAGGCAAAGAAGAGGTCTAAATGCGACATAACAGAGAAGCGGACAATGACGGAAAAAGTAGAGCCACACGAACGCCGGTGTTCAGTATGAAAAAGATAAGTTCAAAGTTTGCTGCTGACCAGTAAGGACGGACCTACGAAGATGCCAGTCTTGGCCTTGCAGCAGCAGTTCCTGGTCACTGTTTTTTTTTTTTTTCAATTTCTTCTGACGTGATTTCAGTGCAAATATTCCCATGTCGTAAACAGTAGTTAGTCCTTGGAGAGTCTCTGCTTGGAGTATGACCTCAGAAGACCATCACCTTAAATTATGATAAAAAGCTGTCTTGCCAGATATGTCTTACTCTAAATGATAAAGGTTCACACACCTGCATTCTCAAACAAAACATAGTACATGACATGCATCTAAAGCAGTTCCTACACACCCCACATACAATTATAGGAACAAAGACTAGAGATCAACCCATATTGTTTATTTTTTGACTGCCTATTTTTGAATGTTAAATGTCCGATAACCAATATGCAGAGCCAGTTTTATTCCTACTTATGGACAAAATGATAGTACAGTTACTTTTTTTATACAGTACTGTGGAAAGGTTTTAGGCTCTTGAGATGTTTCACAAAAACATTTATCTAAAGATGGTTATTTATATCTTCAGCTTTAGTGTGTCAATAGGAAAAATACATTTTAGACTCCCAAACATTACTTTTGCAATTAGTAAAGATTAGAATAAAAGAACAGGGTGCTCTGCAAGAGATGGCATTGGCCCCACAGAGTGCCCACCCCCAAAAACACACTCTGAACATAGTCAATCTTGGATTTCATGAAGAGACAGAAACAATTGAGACAGCCTAAATATATAGAATAACTGTGGTAAATTGTCCAATAAGCTTGGTACATCTTATCTACCAACAACCAAGAAAAACTGTGTCCAAGTGTACCTAGGAGAATTGGGGTTTTAAAGGCAAAGGTGGCCACACTAAATATTGATTTAGCTTTTTTAAGTTTACTGGACTTTATATGATGTTAATTGATAAATGAAAAAGTATTCATGGCATTATTTTTGAAGAAAATTTTTGAAGTGCCTAAAACTTTTGCTCAGTACTGTATATAGATACATTATATTATTTAATAATCATTTTTCAAGACAAAGTCAAAGTGACAAAGTGGACTGTTTCCGTCCTTCTGAAAAAAACAAAACAACATCAAACCTAAGATGGTTTGCTAATCTTAGCTTAGTCTGTTGGCTGGTTTTAGAGGTGTTTTGAACACTTTTCAGCTGGTCAGGCTGGGAGACCAGCTTAAACCAGCAAACCAGCAACCAGTGATTTTGAAATGACATTTAACCATACACAGGTAGACTTGACTTAAGGAACAAATAACCGATTATGTAGAAATGTGTGAATATCTGTAAAAACTATTAGTAAAACCAATTATTGTTTTATCTCTAAAACAGACTAACTGGATCAATCAAAGTAAAAAGCTAGATATGTTGTACAAACAAAATAAGCATGTGACATATTTTTCTCTTTTTTTGTAAAGCTGCTTTGGTAACAACAAATTCAATCCATCAAGCCTTCATCGTCTTTTGAATTGGCGACCAAACCACACACCAGTTTCCAGTATTATTATTCCGAGTCACTTGTCTCAGAGTCTCCTCTCGAGGAAGAACTTCTCGTGTGAAGTCAGCGGCCCGCGCTGTGTTCTGTCATAAAGATGTGCGAGCTGTGAGAGAAAGAGCTATTGTACTGAGAGCTGAAAGAGTGGAGACACTGGATGCAGAGCCGATAGCATTGGGACCTGTAAGAGAAGGATTGAAGATAAAAGACAGTGAAGTGCTAAAACTAACAAGCTTGCAATGTAATGTTACATTGAAGGACTGAATGCTACTAAGTGTTGAAAAAGTAAAGAGTTTCGAAATGGTTTCTAGTAAGTGTGTATACATAATGAATTCAAAAGGTTTTTGTAAAGGTTTTGTAAAGGTAAAGACTGTACATGTACTGGAATACATTAATATTTCCATATTTCACATCTATAATGAATGTTTTATATTGTATTATAAATGTGGTTACATTATATTATTATGTTATATATGGATGCATGAATAACACACTTATAATGTATATACATAAAACACAAGTGGAAAATAACCACTACATTAACCTATCAATGAGAGGAGATCTACCTGATATTCTAGGAATAGTGATCTGTCGGCTGCTGCTGCCCTCCCCTCCTTCTCCAAATGGTTTGATCTGGATGATATACTCCTCATCTGTGGGCAAAGAGAGCTCCACTGAGGTGGTGTTGGTCTCCATAATGCTGGGCCTGCTGAATCTGTTCCGCTTGTAAAGCACCTACAGAGTGATTCCTCAGTGTAAGACATTACTAACACAAAGACAATTATCTCCATCTGTACTGACCCTGTTTGTATTAGCTGTAATAATAAGTGATTGACTGGTAAGGGTTTTTCAATTGCTGATGCTAATACCAAGATTGCGAGGGGTCTAGCAAATGAGATGTACACAATTTACTACCCTACCAATTTACTCAAAAATATTCAAAATTTACTCAAACATATTTGACTATGAACACCAACTATTACTTTCAAGCAAGTCAATTTGAAACAACTGCCAGAGATTTTAAAACTGACACAAGGGGGAGCTAATACATCTGTTAATTGGCCAAGTATGCACAGCTATCAATCAATGCCAATAATCTCAAATGGTGAAATATATATATATATATATATATATATATATATATATATATATATATATATATATATATATATATATATATATATTAAATGGCCTGGCCGATATATTGGCCAACTTTCAGTTCTAAGTCTAAGCTTTCTGTATCTACTTTAAAAGTTGTGTAAATGTAATTTTACTAGGTACCCCCAATATACAGCTGAGCTTACACAACATTCACTTTCCAAACACACAATCATCAGATTCTTTAGATTCTACATCAAGATCTTGCTCACCTTATACCCCATGACCTCTGACTCATTTTCCAGTGGTTTCACTTGTTCCCAGTTCAGAATGATTTTGGAATTTGATGTGTTCCACATGACTTTTAAAGGAGGTTGACTGGGTGCTTTATGAAGACATAAGAATTTACTTGGTCACTTTGTTGACTTTGTAATTGTTACTACTGTTAAACCCAAAAAACAATTTATTCATCCTCTTGTTGTTCCAAACCCATATGGTTTTCTCTCTTCTGTGGTACACAAAATGAGATGTTAGGCAGAATTACTGTAGGTTAGCCTCAGCCACCAACCACTTATATTGCATTTTTTTCCCCATACAATGAAATTGAATGGTGACTGAAGCTAACATTCTGCCTAAAATCTCCTTTTGTGTTCTATGGAAAAAAGAAAATCAAATGGGCTTAGAATAACAAGTGTAAATAAACTGGCAGAATTTAAATGTTGAGGTGGACTATTCCTTTAAATGTAAACACTTAAAGGGATAGTGTACCCAAAAATGAAAATTCTCTCATCATTTACTCACCCTCATGCCACACCAGGTGTGTTTGACTTTCTTTCTTCTATTGAACACAAACTAAGATTTTTAGAATATTTCAGCTCTGTAGGACCACAGAAAACAAATGACTGGGTACCAACATTTTAAAGCTCCAAAATTCACTTACCAGTGCAAAACCGTAATCTATAAGACTCCAGTGGTTAAATCCACACCTTCAGAAGTGATATGATAGATGTGGGTGAAAAAAGGATAAATCTTTAAGTCCTTTTTTACTATAAATTCTCCTCCCTGCTCAGTAGGTGGCGATATGCATGAAGAATGTGAATCGCCAAAAACAAAAAAAGAAGAATGTGAAAGTGGAGATTTATAATAAAAAGGACTTAAATATTGATCTGTTTCTCACCCATATCTATAATATTGCTTCTGAAGAAATGGATTTGACCTCTGGAGTTGTATGTATTACGTTTATGCTGCCAATATGTGCTTTTGGAGCTTAAATATTTTGGTACCCATTCACTTGCATTGTAAGGACCTACAGAGCTGAAATATTCTTCTTAAAATCTTCGTTTGTGTTCTGCAGAAGAAATAAATTAATACACATCAGGGATGGCATGAGCATGAGTAGGTGATGGGAGAATTTTTATTTTTGGGTAAACTATACCTGCATGCAGTAACACCTCATTTACTGGAAAATCAATCTTTTAAAATGTTTCAACTTACGAGGTTTTTTAGTGGTAACGTTGACTGCTGGACTTGGTGGCCCTGTTCCTGCAGTGTTGTAGGCCCTCACTGTTATATAATAGTTACTGCTTCCTCTTAACCCCTGAATAATAGCCAGTGTTTGATTTCCCACTGTCCTTACAACACTAGCTGTGTCCTCCTTCTCATTCTTCTCCCAGTATCTCAACTACAGATGATGATAAAACAGAAAAACACTTGTTACAAACTGCATTAAAGCTGTAGTGTTTTTCTACACCACTAAACAGAATTGCACAAATAATCACTGTTTTCAAACAGATTCCAGAAAACTACCCTCGTCCACCATTGGTTGTAAAAATAGATAGTCCCGCCACAAACTCACACAATTGGTTGAGCCAGTGTCGGCTTGCAGCTGGTGGGGGGCAGATATGCTTTGGTTACTTAGGCACTGAGAGCAGCAATATTGAAATGAACCTGCAACGTTTCCCAACTGTCAGGTTGACTGATAAACCACTTTCTCATCCAAAGTCTGGACAGTCCCTGGTGAAATGTCAGTGACGGTACAAACATAATTTGTATTGTTTGCAGAGGACAAAAGGTCTTGGTACTTCACATTTTTTACTTACCAATGTGACTTTCAATGTAGTGCACAAACCACACTACTTGCAATTTACACAAAGCTGGCTACGCCAGGCCTAAATTGCTAAGAACAGAACTGCTAGCATTATGCTATTAACTATTAACTTGAGTCATCAATATGATGTCAGAGAAAAGACTTATGGAGCTACTCATAGCAGTAGAAAATCCTGTACTCATAATAATCATTAACTTGATTTTTTAACGATTTCTGGAGAAAATGTGAGTGGTGCTTGCCCATGCAAAACTTGCCACCATAATATCCAGTCATTGTTATGAGGTTGCTAGGTATCACTTGTTGTTTGCTAGGTTGTCAAATGTCAAAAGAACAAGCCTCTGAAATTCTGGACCAAATAAATAATTCAGGTCCCTCATTTAATCCAAGTCTATAGGATATTTTGCCTGTTTTATCATCAGCCAAGTGAAAATCACAAGTTTAATTGCTTAGAACCTTTAGAGTCTCAAGCTCTAAATTTTTAAGGTTAGGCGGTTTTTAAATTGTGTAAGTATAAATAATTATAAGACAACAATAAACACAAAACAAAGTAGATAAAGCACTAAAAAATAAACATACTGTAATTTTAATTGTAAAGTGTAAAGTGCACCTCATAGCCGAGAACTCGTTTCTTGCTTGTACTCCAGGGAAGGGCTTTCCAGGACACCTCAATGTGAAACGCTGAAAGGCTTTTGGCTCTGACTCGTGTGGGTGCCCTTCCAGGCTCTAAATTTGAAGGAAAAATGGTTCGATTAGACCGTTTCATTCAACAAATGTCTAGGAATGTCCATGTCTTTTGAAAAACAAGACCAGCCATGATTAATGGGTTCTGGCATGATATATTTTCAGTTAACTTCCCTCCTATTAACTGCCTGCTAATTGCTCCACAGCAAAATGTCACAAGGTACATTCCACTTTAATTTCTCTGTTGCACACAACCAAACACTACAGTTAAAGCAACTGACCCTCCTCAGCAGAGTAGATGTTGACTACAGGTCCAAAAGGCCCTTCACCCTTGTTGTTGTAGACCCCTACTTTAACCTGGAATGGGGAAAAGGGCAATATGGTCTCATTTTTGAAGATGTATTTGGAGGCTTCTGCAGAAGGAACCGCCGCTTGCATCCACCCGGTGGCGCCAAAGGGCCGGAATGCAACAACGTAGCCAAACCCTCCTCCATTCTGTAGCTCTTCGGGAACGGGCTGCAATACACATACAGACATCCGCAAATGTTTACAATACAGTGCATTCCTTTGATTGTAATATCCTTTCAATCATTTTAATATACTTAAAGTACTTCGGAATACCTTGTAAATACCATGGCACGCAAATATGATTATTTGGACACTTAAGACATACTTAAATATGAACAAATGTCTTTGCATTATATAACAAAATATTAAATCAAGTTCAATTTATTTTTTAAGAAAAATAGCACAAGCAAATCATTTCAAATAGGGTTGTTAGGTTTCAAATGATAAAGCAACGATTAACGATTAACAAAGTATTTGGACACTTTGGCTTTCAAACAGTAGTGGAACATGTCCATAGTTAATGTGATGAACTACACCTCTACTTGGACACCTGTGTGAACTTGGGGCAAACTGATTTTATATATCCACTAAAAATCACCTTGGGACCAGTTGGTTAAAAATAATTGCACAAGTGACTAGTAAAGTTGAACTTAGTTCTGGGAAAATGTCTAGCATTATTTGTTGGTAGACTGGCCACTTTTCTTTATATTGTGTTATATAATGCAATGAAATTCATAAATTGTAAGTGTCACTTAAAACAATCAAACAAACATGTTAGTGCCATGATAAATGACAAAATAAATACATAATTGTAGTACGGCCCAATATGGCCCAAAACAACAACAAAAGTGGTTGTGTGTGATAAATGAAAAAGAAAAAGAAAAATGGTAGTACCAAGATACATGAAAAACAAACAAACAATGGTATTACCATGATAGCAAAAAAAAACAAACAAAAAAAACAAAAAAAACAACAGCAACTCCCCAAAACAACAACAACAAAACATGGTAGTACCATGATACATAGCCAAAAACATGGAAGTATCAAGATACTTAGCCCCCAAAAACTTGGCAGTGCCATGGTACATGGCAAAAACACCATGATAGTAACATGATACATGTACAAAAATAAACATAGTAGTACCATGATGCATAGGCAAAATAAATAAATAAATACCAAACAATAATAGTACCATGGCATATGGCCAATACTTGTAACATGATACAGGGGCAAAAAAACATCTTAGTACCATGGTAATTTTTTGTCAGACTTTCCCGACACCTGTCAGGCATCAGACGTCACATTCCCGCTAATCTCTGCTGCAGCGTGGTCTGAGCCAATAGCTGTCACCCTGCCTCTTCTGCCATCTCCCTGGAAATCGTTTTGCCAGGTAATGATATCATGGTGGTTTTGTTTGAAGTATCGGTCTGCCTCTGGCCATGCAGTAATGCGGTGCGGTAACGGTGAGACCACCAGAAAATAGCATCCATTAGTCTGAAACCATAGCGTGCGACTCAAAGATGTGGGAGAGATCATTTTTTCACGCATGCACACTTGTGCATTTTTAGTCCGGTGGGAGAGCTTTATGACTAAATGAAAATGTACCTGTAACCTGCTGTGCAAACAACAATTTGCCTTGGAGAGACTAAAACAAATGGTCTTTGTTCCAAAACGGAGTGAGCTGCCTTGCTATATACTGCCTATGTAGGCAGCATCTTAAAGGTGCATTCAGACTACAATTTGAACATGCAAAAGGCTTCAGACCCTACTATAAATTTGGGTTACAGGATATGATGTCATGCTATGAGGCCTCTATTCTAAATAAATATAAATTAATTCACACTTTCCTGGAACACTTTTTGTATACCTAGTATTGAGATAAGAGGTCAGTCTGTGACATTAAGAGGACTATTGGTCATATATAATTTCACCATATGAAGGTTTACCTTGGTTAGAAGGATCAGTAATCTCCATAATGGTGACTTCAAACAACCCTATTAATTACAAACAAGTATTTACATATGCTCAGTGTGTAGTCTAGGGCATACGCAGGCATGGGTATGCCCACCTATCTTTCTTAGGATTTTGTGTCTGCCCACCTGAAATAATTGATAAAATGCATTGCCGCTAGAACAACGAGTAGTCCTTTGACCCGGATCTTTTTCTTGTGTGCTTTGGGTGGGTTGGATCTTTCATAAATTCACAGTATGCACACCTCTTCAAACACTACTACACCACTGCTCAACATGCTCAACAACCACTGCCCCCCAAATGTTAAGTACTCGGGTGCAAGAGCCTATGGCCACTTCCTCAAACACAGCTCAGCATAAACTTTTTTTTTTATTAAGTAATTGAAAACTGTTTGCTTAAAAAAACAGAGTACAAAATCGCATTATTATTGAGTTAAATTAAAAACATAATTAAATTGAAATAAAAAGAGCCTTGACCTGACAATTCAATTCAAGTTTTTGCATTAGCTTGTTGCTAAGCTAAGAATGCGATTCGCTATTAAGTATTAAACACAAATACTGAGCAAAACACTCTATTGTAAATTTACATATACCACTCCTCAAACAAAGCTCAAATGAGACACGACTTGACAATTGATTTTAATAGTTTTTTGCGTTAGCTTGTTGCTAAGCTAACGATGCAATACACTAATAAGCATAAAATACAAATATAACAACAGTCTATTTCTAATTAGACTACTACTTTTAACATTTGTCTCGCTTCGTCTGCCATCTTGAATGGATTTTTTTCCCTGAGCTTGGCGCAATGCATTATCGGATTACATTTTCAGTAAAGCATACATGCGATGCTGCTTTAGAATGTTGTGTTAGTAGGAATTAGTAAGGGGTCATTCAGACCAAACAGGTTCTTGAATTAAAACAAACTAGACACAGCAATGAATGAAACAGAATACAGAGTCTCAAAACATGCTTTTAAAAGTTTATGTTCTTTTAACTTGACAAACCCTCTAAAAACACAGAAAAAACAGCAAGACGCACCGCAGCGGTCTAAAAAAACTATTAAAAATCAGTGCAGGCAGATGCAAATGCATATTCAATCTAAACAACCCCTAAGTATGCTACCCACCTTTTAGAACAGCCTTCACTTCGGAAGTTTGCCTATGAAGTATTAAAATATTACCTACCTGAACATAGCTCTGTAGGTTTCAGAACAGAGCCATGATAAGCAAATACACTCACGCAGACCGAAACATGCACTTTTTTCCTCTGTATTTGTGGAATGTTTTGGTGCTCTTGCAGTAAAATAGACATATAACTCTACAGTACAAAAGACGCAGTTCTGTGGTATTTGTCTTTTTTATTTCAAATACGACACAATGAAAAGAACTCTCGAAGTTTCAAGCTGCCTTTGAGAAACTTCCACCTCAGTAGATAAAACCACCTTCTCTCAACAATCGACTCTCAACCCCAAACAATAGAACATGCCTCGTGAAAAGAGTTACAGAGAGAATACAATCTTTGAAAAGTACCTCACAAATTGGAGGGAAACTCTATTTAATTATCTTTGCACACTCTTTGCCTCTTTTTCTGCATGACAGCGGCAGTTATTGCTGCTCAGCTCTTAAAGAAAATGAAATGTCATGTGTTATGTGTATCTGCTTTACTATGATTAATGAATGCTTCACATATAGGGAATAATGGTGTCTAGCCAGCTTGCAAAAGGAGACGGTATACAAAGGACTCAAGGAAGAAAGAGCAACATACACGCACACACACACACACACACACACACACGCGGACAAGTGAAGTGCACTGGCCATCTTACCTCCCAAGTGATGACTAACTCTGATCGACTGCCACCTCCTCCACTCACGTTAGCCGGGGTGACCTTGGGAACTGGATGAAGGGAAAGATTTACTCAGTTCTGATCGGGTCTGTCCATTTAAGACAAATTTTAATGATTTTAAAGTTTAACATAGTAGTTAACAAATAATATAGACATGATTTTACTTTAAAATTAATTTGAATGCATAACTGTGCCTAGTAAATCTCCATTTCACAATTTTGAATCAGCCTTTTTATACTTGTGGTTGACTTTAATGGTTTTGCAATGTGACAAATTACTTTTTAAAAGTACAAATATTCCATGTAGATTTGTATTAATGAATATATCTTGAAACTACATGCACAACTAAATTTTTTACATTCTCTAAATACATTGTGATTGGTACTTGCCCTTGCAAAACATGCTGCCACGATGGTTTGGTTAGGTATGTTTGCCAGGGTGTTGCTATGTATGGAGTGGATTGGAGAATGTTTTTATGTGGTTGCTAGGGTGTTCTGGGTGGTTTGTATGGCATTGCTAGGTGGTTCAATATGTTTTGGGTTTAATAAATGTTATAAAAGCTTAATTAACAGCTTTTGTGGAATAATGTTGATTTCCACAAAAAATTATTTAGACTCGTCAAACAATGGAAGTGAATGGGGCCAGTCCATTAACATTAAAATAGGCTCTGTTTTAAAGAAATGCTATGCTTTAAGTCATAAGCGCAAAGTCAATGGGCACGGCCATGAAGTTTTGGTATTTTTGTGCAAGCATGAGCTAAGTCTAGGCGCAAGTGGGTTTGGCGAAACTGCCTGCGCAATGCGCAAAAAGGTTGGACCAAGTGCCATTTAATTCTGAGGTTCCTTATATATCCAGAATTCTCCATTAAATTAAGTAATTATTATTAATCATTTTCATCTACTGACACACAAATCATGGCAAGTATCAACAGTGATTGTATCGGCATGCACTTTAATGACTACCAGTCAATTTTCCTTTTGAAAAATATGATTCATTTATTAAAACATGAACAAATTAAACCAAAAATATTTCTAAACTCAAATTACACTTCAAATGAAACGAAACGAAAATATAATAAAATAATTAAGCAGTAAAAAAAAATCATACTAAATCCAAATATTTTACTCTCTCCAACTTCTTCCACTGGCCCCTTTTGCAGTGAAATCACTCTACGGCAACAGGTGGAAAATTACTAGTTAAAATCAAATCATAAATACAATTGTAAATATATAATACATCTAAAAATAACAATAAAAATAATAGTTGAAAAATAAACTATGACCTCTAGGAAGTTTAACACAAATATATAATTTTTTGTTTCAACAAATGGCTTCAACAGCAATTGAAAGGACATCATTTGATGTTTTGTACTTTCAGAATTTGGACATGAACTTTAAAAGCACCTGCTGGTGGAATCTCCAAACTGCAGAAGCAGGAACTGAATTTGGACTTTGCGCTGAGTTAAGAAGTGGTATTGAAACGTCTTAGCGCAATGATATTATCAGGAAAATAGCAAATTGCGCATTGAGGCACTTCATTTACATACAATACAATCTTAGTTTGCGCGGACACCCACGTCAACCAGTGCAAACACTCCCACGTCCACTTGCATTTTGTGCTGACATGAAAATTGCACTTAGAACACTCTCATGAAAACTGGATAAGATGCTGTGCATGATTGTATTGTGTAGCGCTGCGCTTTGCGCACTCATGAAAATAGAGCCCATCATGTATTAGTTCTGTCCATAATTCCAATTTTGTTGTCATGACAATGCAACAGCTGTAAACCCTGTAATCTAGTAAACTCTGTAAAGCCGGTATATCTCTAATTTTATCATGCTTCACACATCTTGTGACTAGACTTTTAAAATCATGTGTATTTGAACATTTATTTACTGGCACAATTCAGTTCCATTGTAAGTGTCTTACTGTAACCAAATCTTTAGCTTTTTTTAATAAACAAGTGACGATTCAAAATTATTTTGAATGGTAATCAACATTATGTGACAAATCCTGTTGATTGAGTTTAACTTGTATTGAACCCAGAACATTCAATTAAGTCAAAAGAGAAAACTCCCAATTCCCTATGATACTATTTTCCCTATATATGGCCTGGGTTCCTCTTTCAATGTATGCCTATGGGATCGGTTAGCCTGTTTTATTATTCGCTAGGTGAAAATTATAAGTCTGATCGCTTAGAAAAGTAAAAGAATACCTCTCTTCATGATGAATACCTTATCCAGTATGAACAAAATCAAGCCAGTTTTGTTGAAAGAATTGAAAGAGACATTTTTTTTAACCCACAGTCATTGAGGGTTAACTAGTGTGTCTCAAGCACTCACATGTTTCTTTGGTCCTTGCTTTTTTAGAGGGTTTGCTGGGCTCTCCTGTGCCTACTGAATTGCTTGCCAACACTCTGAACTCGTATTCCACCCAGGGGTTAATCTCTATTACTGTAGCAGTCAGATGTGTTCCTCCCACCACCTCCGGTACTGGCAAAAAACAAAACACACACACTTTCTGTGAGACGGGTGCCCCGTGTGCCTGCACAGGCCCCCCGCACACTCACACAAAGACAACACACATAGCGTGGGCCTCTTTGACTTGGCAATATAATAAGATCTGCAGGTAAAGGGGAATGCAATTATTGATATAATATGAAAGCAGAGATAGAAATGAAACTAGAGTTCATGTTTTACAATAAGTCTATAATATATATATATATAATTATACATATTCATAATATATTCATTTATATCAAACCAATATAAAAGTCCTTTTTTTTTCCACATGCTCTAAATATCTGTTTACTTGATCATGAGCTAAAGCCCAACATAAAACACAGCAACTGCAGACAATTCACTCACTTCACAATGTCAATTTGGCACTGAGTAAAAAAGCAAAAACAAAACAAACAAAAAGCACCAACCTAAAATCTCAGTAAATAATAGCAGGAGAAAAAGCAGGGGGTGAAACAATAAAACTATGGAACAAATGTTTTGATCATTGAAGGCTGTTTAGGAGCCCCACCTGTACTAACAGCTTGCCAGCCAAGGGAGAAAGGGGTTCTAGCCTGGATGGTGTAGGCAGTAATTGGACTGTGATTTTCAGGACCAGGCCTC